>NC_141696.1:3878333-4617500 GCF_964263255.1 Lissotriton vulgaris | reverse complement strand
AGCCGGTGTCACTCTATGCCCCAACGAAAAAGTGAGCTGGCGCCAGGGAACGGGGGCGTGGGGACCAAAGGCCCGGGGCCGTGGCACCCGACCTGGGGCCCGGCCGGGCCCCCGGACCCAGCCGGGGCTCCCAGGCCCGGAGGCACAGGGGAAGCCTCCCCGGGCCCTCCGGACCCCGTCCCGGGGCAGCCTGCCACGCAGCAGGACCAAGGACAGCGCCCGGGATGGGGAGGCCGCCCTCCCCGGGCCCTCAGGGGCCCCGGCCAGAGCTGCTGAACTCAGCCAAGCGAGGGGAGGCTTACCGGGCACAACGGAGCCCCGTCCCGGAGCTTTGGCAGTGTGGCAGGCCGGGGGACCGGGCCCAGGGCCGTGGCACCCGACCCGGGGCCCGTCCGGGCCCCTGGACCCAGCCGGGGCTCCCAGGCCCGGAGGCGCAGGGGAAGCCTCCCTGGGCCCTCCATACCCTGTCCCGGGGCAGCCTGCTACGCAGCAGGACCAAGGACAGCGCCCGGGATGGGGAGGCCGCCCTCCCCGGGCCCTCAGGGGCCCCGGCCAGAGCTGCTGAACTCGGCCGAGCGAGGGGAGGCTTCCCGGGCACAACGGAGCCCTGTCCCGGAGCTTTGGCAGTGTGGCAGGCCGGGGGACCGGGCCCAGGGCCGTGGCACCCGACCCGGGGCCCGTCCGGGCCCCTGGACCCAGCCGGGGCTCCCAGGCCCGGAGGCGCAGGGGAAGCCTCCCTGGGCCCTCCGTACCCCGTCCCGGGGCAGCCTGCTACGCAGCAGGACCAAGGACAGCGCCCGGGATGGGGAGGCCGCCCTCCCCGGGCCCTCAGGGGCCCTGGCCAGAGCTGCTGAACTCGGCCGAGCGAGGGGAGGCTTACCGGGCACAACGGAGCCCTGTCCCGGAGCTTTGGCAGTGTGGCAGGCCGGGGGACCGGGCCCAGGGCCGTGGCACCCGACCCGGGGCCCGTCCGGGCCCCTTGACCCAGCCGGGGCTCCCAGGCCCGGAGGCGCAGGGGAAGCCTCCCCGGGCCCTCCGGAGCCCGTCCCGGGCACCCTGCCACGCAGCAGAACCAAGGACAGCGCCCGGGATGGGGAGGCCGCCCTCCCCTGGACCTCAGGCCTCGGGCCTTCCAGGTAAGCCCGGCAATCTGGTCGCCCCGTTGGAAAGCATTGCGCGCTACTATTGCAAACACATCATCTACCGGACTTGCTCTAGATGGCGCTCCAACATAAGGAATGAACCAACACCTTCCCTACTGGAATCGTGACGAGCTAAAGTCGTCAGCAGCACCGAAGGGGTTAATACTGAAATGCCCCCTTCAGTCTTCCTTCCTAGTCTATGTTTTCTCTTCATTCTCACTGTATCGCCAGGGCTGGGTTTGGCTCTATCTTCTTTGGGTGCCCCATACTCTCTTCATCTTTCAAGATGTTCTTTTTTGTCAATAACAATATTACTACAACCAAGGAACTTTTTTCTTATATCTCTTCTCTGCTCTACTCATGTTTCAGGGGCTCCTCTCCCTTCTTTTTATTTATTCTCTTTTTAACTCTTTCTTCTGTATTCCCTCCTTCTCTCTGTTTTCCAAGCAGATACTTTCTTTGCTCAAAACTATGATTAGTAGATACGCTCGTCATGCTTCCCAAACGATGCTCAGAATAACAACATGGAATGATAAAGATTTGAAAAATACCATTAAACTGCAACATGTTTTATCCTACATGTCTAGATTGAAATACCATTCCGCATTACATCAATAAACATACCTCACTGACGGAGATATTAATACACTTAATGAATAATCAGTGAGTGAACTTTATTTTTCCCCTTCTGTATCACATTCGAATGGATTGGTAATACTGTGCCATAAACGTCTAAGTGTATCTCTTGTTACCCAGGAGAATTATGAGGAGGGGGCATGGGTATGAGTTTTGCTCAAAATTGATGATACTATTATTAGAATAAAGAACATTTATGGTCTTACACATCCTAATCCAAGTTTCCGGAGGAAAATGTCTAAAACCAAATCTCACAATACTCCCCTTACAACTTCATGTTGGGTGGTGACTGCACTCAGATCATTTGTCCCTTCCTCTATCGGTACTCAACTACAAGGTTCCTTCCTCATAAAGCTCATTAACCAGTCAAGCACACCATCATGTACAATGTCTTATTAGACTCTTAGAGACTATTCAACCCCCCTCCAAGAATCTCATTTCACTCGGTCCCTCACAATTTCAAAACTAGAATTGATTATCTGTTTCTAAATAAAAATTTGACCCAAAACCTGGTTCATTTAGAGATTGGTTTAATTTTGATCTCGGACCAATGCCTCTATATGTACCGATTTATAACTTCTTCTAAAGACCTTATTCAAATCTCGTTGGAGTTAAATATTAGCTTACTTTCTGACACTTTCCTCCCTTTCTAAGAAACCTTTTTTTACAAATATTGCAACACCAATGATATAGAGGAGACCTCCTTTAAATTGGTGTGGGATGCCTTTAAAACCACCTCTAAAGGATTCATTATTAATTATGTCTCTTCTAAACGTAAGGCTACAGAAAAAGAAACTCCATTTAATCTAGCTGATCTCATGTGATTGGAAGAGAGATACTTTACATCTAAAAATAACAAAGCTGATTTGGATGCATTGGTAGCAGCCTGGATTCAATTCAATGAATCTTCTACAGAGGAAGCATGGGGTACACTCCCCAAGATTAAGACTAAGGGGCCAATTATGGTGTCCTTAGAAAGGGCTTGTTATTCATTCTTGCTCGTGAGTCCTTCCTATATCGACAAAAGCATTCCGGTAGCCTTTCTGGATTCCAACTACAGTATGCAGACATTGAATCTACTGCATATGCGAATGCCGTCTTTTTCTATATCTCTAAACCAGAATCCTCCCTCCCATGTTTCTTTGAAGAATTAAGTGCATATTCAGAGGTGTCCGAATATAAACTTAATATAGAAACATATGAAGTTATGCTCACCTGAACACCCTCTGTTTTAAAACCCCGTTTGCCTGAGCAGGCCTATCCTTGAATCCCGACAAGATAAAATGTTTGATTTTGTATTGTAATAATCTCGAGACATGTTACAATCCAACATACTCTTCTCTCCAAGATTGCTAAACTAATGCAAGGTTTTTCACCATTGATTTTGTCTTGGTGAGGTCGCCTTCATATGAACAGAATGATGATAATTCCAGCTATGAATTTTCATGTTATGATGTTACCTATCAAAATTCCTCTGAAATGTTTCATATCTATAAACAAGCTCTAATCTAATGTTTTTGGGGAATGGTAAACATTCCTGTATAATTTTACATCACCTGAAATTCCCCAAGTCCTCTGGCAGGGTACATTTCCCCTTTATTATAAAGCACTAGCAGCCCGTCCCGACGTTGTCCGGGGATGAAATATAGCAGCGTTTGAAAGTGGCTGAAGTGGCACAATAGTTATGCATCCATAAGGGTTTTTTATGCGTTGTTTAACATTGATCTTGCACATCGTCTTTTACCTGTCTTGTGAAGTTGGTAATTTCTGTGAAATTTGTTTGTCCGCTTGTGCATGCAGTGTTAGGAAGATCGTTCGTGATATGTTCCTCCTCAGCTGTAACGTTTTTGATGATCCTTCGTGATATGTGCGTCCTCAGCGGTAAGGTTTTTGATGATCCTTCGTGATATGTGCGTCCTCAGCGGTAACGTTTGCAGCTTTTGGGTGCTATGGAGTGGGTTGGTTATAGAATCCCCAAGAGCGTTCTCTCCGACGTTAATCCGTGTATGCTGACAGTGCAATGCGTGGCAGCGTGCTTGCGAGGGCTGCCCGTGTGTGATCCCCGCTGGTAGGCTGACTGCCATGAGGCCCCACCTGAGCACCGGACTAAATTGAAATTGTTAAGTATGTGAAATGCCGCCTGAATGCGAAGCTCCATGAATGCGGCTGCCCGCTGGTAGGCTGACTGCCATGAGGCCCCACCTGAGCACCGGACTAAATTGAAATTGTTAAGTGTGTGAAATGCTGCCTGAATGTGAAGCTCCATGAATGCAGCGCACATTGTTGTAAATGCGAAGCTCCATGTATGCGGCGCACATTGGTGTTTGGCGAGGCCCCTGTCAGAACGGTTAGACCCAAAAGCGAGTACTGTGAAGGTTAGCAGTAATGCTGCGTGAATGGCGCACCCCGTCAATGGCGCGCCCCGTCAATGCCGCGCCCATTTATTTTTTATTTTGTGGCCAGGCCCCTCCGACAACGCCGACGCCCACAAGGGACTACTTTACCCCTAAGGTTCTTTTACATTCGTAATGTATATGGTGGGCAGATGTATAGCCTATGTCCATCTGCTGCAACTGCCCTTTCCAATGCTGTATTGGGTGTTGTGATTGGTGCTGTACTTCTTGAGCTTACCCGACTCAAAGGTCCTCAAACATCCTGGACCCGTCCCAATCCGGTTTCAGATGAAACCACAGCACCGAGACAGCCTTCATCGCCGCCACAGACGACATCAGGCGCCAATTAGACAATGGTGAAACATCTGCCCTCATCCTCCTGGACCTCTCGGCCGCCTTTGACACGGTCTGCCATCGCACTCTAAAAATACGCCTCCAAGAAGCCGGTATCCAAGAGAGGCCCTCGACTGGACCACATCCTTCCTCTCCGACAGATCCCAGAGCGTCCGCCTCCCACCTTTCCGATCCGAAGCCACCGACATCATCTGCGGCGTCCCCCAGGGCTCCTCCCTCAGCCCGACGCTGTTCAACATCTACATGGCCCCGCTCGCACAAGTGGCACGCCACCACAACCTCAACATCATCTCCTACGCTGAAGACACTTAGCTCATCCTCTCCCTCACCAAGGGCCCACGCACCGCCAAAACCAACATCTATGACGGAATGAAGGCCATCGTCGACTGGATGAGGAGCAGCCGTCTGAAACTGAACTCGGACAAGACGGAGGTCCTCATCCTCGGACCCAACCCCTCAGCCTGGGACGATTCCTGCTGGCCAACCACTCTGGGCACTGCACCGACACCCACCGACCATGCACTCAATCTTGGATTCATCCTCGACTCCTCCCTCTCCATGTCCAAACAGGTCAACGCTGTCTCCTCCTCCTGCTACAACACCCTCTGCAGGATCTACAAGTGGACCCCAACCGAAAAAAGAAGAACGGAGACACAGGCCCTCGTCAGCAGCAGGCTGGACTATGGCAACACACTCTACACCGGAATCCCAACCAAACACCTACGACGACTACAGCGCATCCAAAATGTCTTCGCCCGACTGATCATCAACGTCCCCCGCCACAGCTACATCACCCCCCACCTGAGAAACCTACACTGGCTCCCCGTCGACAAGAGGATCACCTTCAAACTCCTCACCCACACACACAAAGCAATCCACAACGTTGGACCAGCCTACCTGAACAGCAGACTCAGCTTCCACACCCCTCGCCGCCAGCTCCGCTCTGCCAGCCTCGCCCTCGCCGATGTCCCCCGCATCCAACGAACAACCTCAGGCAGCAGATCCTTCTCCTACCTCGCCGCCAAGACCTAAAACACCCTCCCTATCCACCTACAGCAGACCGAAGACCTACTCGCCTTCAGAAGACTCCACAATACCTGGCTCTTCGAACAGTAGCGAAGCTTCCACCCCACCCCAGCCCCCGCCACTCAGCGCCTTGAGACCCTCACTGGTAAATAGCGCGCTCTACAAATAGATCGATTGATTGATTGAAAGGTTTTGGCTCTCTCTTTATAATGGTAGTATTGATTTAGCATTATGCAGGGCCAAAGCTGTTTTTCAGACCCACTCATTTATAAAACATTGAGAACAATCCAAACAGACAGACCTAAATCAAAATGTGTATTATTATGGGAATTCGAGCTACAAACTACCTGGCCTATAACCTTGCGGGATAAGATATGGACACAGATTCATGCTACTGCTTGTCCAGCTAACCTTACACAAATGGTATATCATTTTTATCATAGACGTTTTATACCCCAGAATATCTTTTTAAAATAAAATGTGTCAAACGAGAAGCCTGTTGGTGTTGCAATACTAACTCTGGAGCCCTCACTCATATGTTTTTTCTGCGCCCTAAGTTATCTCCTTTTTGGATGTATGTCTGGACAAGAGTTGGAGTTATTAACGGCGTTTACATGCCATTCTCAGTGACTGCTTTATTTTTGAATGCTTTGAATATTCTCTGGTCTTCTATTAACATGTTTAGGACATCGGTGGATCTTTGTATTGTGATTGGTGTGGAGGTGGTTACCTCCCATTGGAAATCTACTGGCGATCTCACTCAGTCATAATCATTGACTGGACTTGTCTAACTTTCATTCCACCCTTTTATCTGCTCAGCGCGACATATTATGGGCTCCACTCACCAGATTAGATTCTTCAATTGAAAGTGATATTGTGTTATCAACTTCCGAGGTACAGCATATGGTTCATCATGTATTTGTTTTTCATATTTAGCACCTTCTGTCATGTTGTGTTGATGCTTCTTTATCTCAGATATGTTAAAATAAAGTTACAGGAAGTTTGGTTTTTCTCTTTCTTCCTTTTTTTTGTTTTTCCTTTTCCTTTTTCTTTCTCCTACCAGCTTTCTTCATAACATATTCATTTGACTGCCTTCTATTCTGATGCGTTTGAAGATGCACATTATTATGTTTTCATTTGATGTGAACCATGTTTGATAACTTATTCTCTTACATTTTTAATTTTTGCAAGTGATGGCACTGACAGTGGTCAAGTACATGGACATTGTATGGAAAGCTCAGATGGATTTTAGAGGTTACATAAAGAATTAATTAGCAGATTATTCCAGCATGACTGCCAGGGGGTGTCTTTCACTAAAGCACTCCAGCATGACTGCGAAGGTGTGTCTTTCACTCTACCACTCCAGCACGAATGCGAGGGGCTGTCTTTCGCTGTACCACTCCAGCATGACTGAGAGGGTGTGTCTTTCGCTGTACCACTCCAGCAGGACTGCAAAGGTGTGTCTTTCACTGTACCACTCCAGCACGACTGCAAAGGTGTGTCTTTCACTGTACCACTCCAGCATGACTGCCAGGGGGTGTCTTTCACTGTACCACTCCAGCATGACTGCGAGGGGGTGTGTTTCGCTGTACCACTCCAGCATGACTGCGAAGGGGTGTCTTTCGCTGTACCACTCCAGCATGACTGCGAAGGGGTATGTTTCGCTGTACCACTCCAGCATGACTGCGAAGGGGTGTGTTTCGCTGTACCACTCCAGCATGACTGCGAGGGGGTGTCTTTCGCTGTACCACTCCAGCATGACTGTGAGGGTGTGTCTTTCGCTGTAACACTCCAGCATGACTGCGAGGGGGTGTGTTTCGCTGTACCACTCAAGCATGACTGCGAGGGGGTGTCTTTCGCTGTACCACTCCAGCATGACTGAGAGGGGGTGTCTTTCGCTGTACCACTCCAGCACGACTGCGAGGGCCTGTCTTTCGCTGTACTACTCCAGCACGACTGTGAGGGGGTGTCTTTCGCAGTATCACTCCAGCACTACTGTTAGGGGGTGTCTTTCGCTGTACCACTCCAGCATGACTGCGAGGGGGTGTCTTTCGCTGTACCACTCCAGCATGACTGCGAGGGGGTGTCTTTCGCTGTACCACGCCAGCATGACTGCGAAGGGGTGACTTTCGCTGTGCCACACCAGCATGCCTGTGAGGAGGTCTGTTTCGCTGTACCACTCCAGCACGACTGCGAGGGGGTGTCTTTCGCTGTACCACTCCAGCACAACTGCGAGGGGGTGTGTTTTGCTGTACCACTCCAGCACGACTGCGAGGGGGTGTCTTTCACTGTGCCTCTCCAGCATGACCGAAGGAGTGTCTTTCACTGTACCACTCCAGCATGACTGCGAGGGGGTGTCTTTCGCTGTACCACTCCAGCACAACTGCGAGGGGGTGTGTTTTGCTGTACCACTCCAGCATGACTGCGAGGGTGTGTCTTTCGCTGTACCACTCCAGCATGACTGTGAGGGGCTGTCTTTCGTTGTACCACTCCAGCATGACTGAGAGGGTGTGTCTTTCGCTGTACCACTCCAGCAGGACTGCAAAGGTGTGTCTTTCACTGTGCCACTCCAGCATGACTGCAAAGGTGTGTCTTTCACTGTACCACTCCAACATGACTGCAAAGGTGTGTCTTTCACTGTACCACTCCAGCACGAATGCGAGGGGCTGTCTTTCGCTGTACCACTCCAGCATGACTGAGAGGGTGTGTCTTTTGCTGTACCACTCCAGCAGGACTGCAAAGGTGTGTCTTTCACTAAACCACTCCAGCATGACCGTGAGGGGGTGTCTTTCACTAAACCACTCCAGCATGACTGCCAGGGGGTGTCTTTCACTAAAGCACTCCAGCATGACTGCGAAGGTGTGTCTTTCACTGTACCACTCCAACATGACTGCGAGGGTGTGTGTTTCGCTGTACCACTCCAGCACGACTGCGAAGGGGTGTGTTTCACCGTACCACTCCAGCACGACTGCGAGGGGGTGTCTTTCGCTGTACCACTCCAACATGACTGAGAAGGTGTGTCTTTTGCTGTACCACTCCAGCATGACTGCGAGGGGGTGTGTTTCGCTGTACCACTCCAGCATGACTGCGAGGGGGTGTCTTTCGCTGTACCACTCCAGCATGACTGCGAGGGGGCATGTTTCGCTGTACCACTCCAGCATGACTGAGAGGGAGTGTCTTTCACTAAAGCACTCCAGCATGACTGCGAAGGTGTGTCTTTCACTGTACTACTCCAGCACGAATGCGAGGGGCTGTCTTTCGCTGTACCACTCCAGCATGACTGTGAGGGTGTGTCTTTCGCTGTACCACTCCAGCATGACTGAGAGGGTGTGTCTTTTGCTGTACCACTCCAGCACGACTGCAAGGGGGTGTCTTTTGCTGTACCACTCCAGCATGACTGCGAGGGGGTGTGTTTCGCTGTACCACTCCAGCATGACTGCGAGGGGGTGTCTTTCGCTGTACTACTCCAGCATGACTGCGAGGGGGTATGTTTCGCTGTACCACTCCAGCATGACTGAGAGGGAGTGTCTTTCACTGTGCCACTCCAGCATGACTGTGAGGGGGTGTCTTTCACTGTACCACTCCAGCATGACTGCGAGGGTGTGTGTTTCGCTGTACCACTCCAGCACGACTGCGAAGGGGTGTGTTTCACCGTACCACTCCAGCACGACTGCGAGGGGGTGTGTTTCGCTGTACCACTCCAGCATGACTGAGAGGGGGTGTCTTTCACTGTGCCACTCCAGCATGACTGTGAGGATGTGTCTTTCGCTGTACCACTCCAGCATGACTGCGAGGGGGTGTGTTTCACTGTACCACTCCAGCACGACTGCGAGGGGGTGTCTTTTGCTGTACCACTCCAGCATGACTGCGAGGGGGTGTCTTTCACTGTACCACTCCAGCATGACTGCAAGGGGGTGTCTTTCGCTGTACCACTCCAGCACGACTGCGAGGGGGTGTGTTTCGCTGTACCACTACAGCATGACTGCGAGGGGGTGTCTTTCGCTGTACCACTCCAGCACGACTGCGAGGGGGTGTATTTCGCTGTGCCACTCCAGCATGACTGTGAGGGTGTGTCTTTCGCTGTACCACTCAAGCATGACTGCGAGGGGGTGTGTTTCGCTGTACCACTCCAGCACGACTGCGAGGGGGTGTCTTTCACTGTACCACTCCAGCATGACTGCGAGGGGGTGTCTTTCGCTGTACCACTCCAGCACGACTGCGAGGGGGTGTGTTTCGCTGTACCACTCCAGCACGACTGCGAGGGGGTGTCTTTCACTGTACCACTCCAGCACGACTGCAAGGTGGTGTCTTTCGCTGTCCCACTCCAGCACGACTGCGAGGGGGTGTCTTTCGCTGTACCACTCCAGCAAGACTGCGAGGGGGTGTCTTTCGCTGTACCAATCCAGCATGACTGCGAGGGGGTGTCTTTCGCTGTACCACTCCAGCAGGACTGCAAGGGGGTGTCTTTCGCTGTACCACTCCAACATGACTGTGAAGGGGTGGCTTTCGTTGTGCCATGCCAACATGACTGCGAAGGGATGACTTTCGCTGTACCAATCCAGCATGATTGAGAGGGGGTGTCTTTCGCTGTACCACTCCAGCACGACTGCGAGGGGGTGTCTTTCGCTGTACCACTCCAGCAAGACTGCGAGGGGTGTCTTTCGCTGTACCAATCCAGCATGACTGCGAGGGGGTGTCTTTCGCTGTACCACTCCAGCAGGACTGCAAGGGGGTGTCTTTCGCTGTACCACTCCAACATGACTGTGAAGGGGTGGCTTTCGTTGTGCCATGCCAACATGACTGCGAAGGGATGACTTTCGCTGTACCAATCCAGCATGATTGAGAGGGGGTGTCTTTCGCTGTACCACTCCAGCACGACTGCGAGGGGGTGTCTTTCGCTGAACCACTCCAGCACAACTGTGAGGTGGTGTCTTTCGCTGTACCACTCCAGCATGACTGCGAGAGGGTGTGTTTCACTGCACCACTCCAGCACGACTGCGAGGGGGTGTCTTTCGCTGCACCACTCCAGCATGACTGCGAAGGGGTGACTTTCGCTGTGCCACTCCAGCATGCAGAAGGTGAATGCTGCAGGCGTGGGGAGAAGAGATGGGTAATGCTGAAGAATCAGACAGGCTCTGTAGCGGGTCCTTCTTCATCGGGCTGTGCTGGCAGATGGTGCTATGAGCCATTTAACACACTTGCCGCTGGATCGGCCCTTTACATGTGTGTCACTCACCCCTTTCCTGCAGCGTAAAGTCCAGTTACTGATGAGTTACACTTGGTCCCTGTGATCACAGTTTAAATATTTAGAAAAATGCAATGCAGGCTGTGATCGCATGTCTCGTGGGCCTTACCAAAAGGGTGTTGCATGGGAAATTGAGTCACATCAAACTGCCAAGTAATCCATTAAACAGAGTACTAGCTTGGCTATTATATATGGTGAGATCTCACATATCTTGACTCGGAAGGATGAAAGAAGGATTCAGCCCCGCCAGGATTGTATTTTATTGTAATTGCATTTATATAGCTCTTACTACCCCTGACGAGGCGTCTACATGTGGCCTGCAGGCTACATGCCAATGTCTTAAGAATGTTCATGAACTGGGTCTATTAAAGCATGGCAAGAGAAGTTTATCTATAGGATACTGTCAAATTAGATTGCTAAATATTGAAATGCACGGCCTAAAATGTAATCTAAATCGATTTTGTTGACTTGGGCCTTGACACCATAGGCACTGTGACGTTTCACTGTAAGACGTGTCTGAGCTGCTGCTTATTCCTGACCTAACAAAGCCTCCTGAGTTCCCATGGCGGTGGAAGAGAACTCTACCCGCCCTGTTAGCAGAGAGCACTTTCACAGAAACAAGGAGCCTTCCCAGACTGTTTTTGTTTATTATGTGACTTTTCTTGTGCTGGGACCAGATGCTGTGAACACTCGAGCCCCACGTGTGTGCGTTGTGGGAATATCCACCAGTGATTAAGTTCCATCTGATGCTTCTTGGGAGATTCCTCTTGGTTGTAAGACTGAGAACCAAGTGCAGATGTAGAGAATGTGTGAAGGGCTCTCTTTACACTACTAATAAAAGTGTGCTTACTCCATCTGAGGAGGAGACCCTGCTCCCCTCTTAGAAGGCGAATCTACGCTGGACTTTAGCTCCCCGGAGCATTGCCGTATCTGCTTTTGAGCCTAATGCTTGTTTATTTTTATTTTTATTGCTCAGTTACTTAAAACCATTTGCAATATGACTTACATGCAATCAAATAAAAACATTCAAAAAATAGAATCACAATTGTTTAAAAGCATTCGTACAAAATGAGTTTACGTACAGCATTATCAAATCCAAATAAAAAGAAGATATGTTATATACATTAGTAAGTAAGTAAGTAAAATATCTTTATTCGATTGTTTACATATAACAATCATAAAATTACATTTCATAAACATTTATCACACAATAAAATGTATAAGAAGAGTGTTTGTTACCACATAAACACGAACACAAGCAGAATTACAAATGTAATTAAAAAGAATAAATTACAATTTTAGTTAAAAAAGATTCCTGTCAGTAGCAAAATTAATTAACCTTCCATACTTTTCCTATGTTTAAGTGCTAGTTTTAAAAAACTACATACAAACAAGGTGCAATCGCTGTTTAGCATTTGAAGGTAATAAAGTGCTGGTCTGAATTGTGCAAAATGTAGCTGTTTTAGTAGAGGTTTTAAAAACAGGTTACGAGGAACTGTGTAATGCAAGCAAAAGAATAAAAAGTGTGCCAGATCTTGCGGAGACTTATTGTCGCAGCCGCAAGCTGGCAACACTTGTCCTCTATGTGCCCCACTTGGCACAGCTAACAGTAGATGGAACATATCGAATCGGAACCTTGTCAGCAAAAAGCGTTCATATCCCGACAGGGGCCAAACTAAGTAGGGTTCCATGTGAAGACTCGTTTTTGTGAGAGCGTGCAATCTCACACTATTTTTCTTATACTCTCGCTCCTCCCTTGCCAAGTACCTGGATATCATAAAGGTGTTCTTCACATAGTTTACATCAGTTTTAGTTATTTTCTCAGGGGCTAGAAAAAGGTCCGGCCGACCTAATTCAAGGAGACATCTTCTGACGTATTTTATCCACGGGATCTTAAACCTCCCTTCCCACTCTAGGGCCTCTTGCAAGATGTTTCTGGTGAGGGGTATGCCCATATTTAGCCAGCTGTTTAGCCAGCATAGCAAAGGATTTACAGCTATCCTGTCACTTAGATAGGGCATACCAAGTTCCTCGTGAACAGAGAAGTTTGCCGTACCCCTGGGGAGCCTTAGAACCTGCTTTAGAAAGTTATTTTCGGTGACCTCAAGGGCATCTAGGGGTTCAGATCCCCAAATTTCACTCCTATAGCACGCAACTGCAATGCTTTTGGCTTGATATAGCTTCAGGACAGCGGCCACCGGGCTATTACCCATTTTCTTTGCAAAATCCATTATTGCCGCGTTAGCGCGCACTACCTCGCCCTTTTTCTTTTGTATTGCAGGCGCCCATGTTAGTTTATGGTCGAAAAGAACACCAAGATACGAAAAAGTCTTGGTTGTCGGTATTTTTTCGCCATTTACAGAGTGGGGGTATATTTTTTTGAGACCTGAACCTGTCATCATTGCAAAAGATTTCGAGGTGTTAATGCTCAGGCCACGGGAATTCATAAATGCGAAAAAAGAGTCTAACAGGGTTTGAAGACCAATCGCCGTTCTGGAGATTAGGACGGCGTCGTCCGCATATAGCAGGACGGGCACGCCCTTCCTCCCTATGTATGGGTAGTCTATACCAGTTTTTAATAAATGTTCCTCCAGTTCATTGATGTAAAGATTAAAAAGGAACGGGGCTAAGATGCACCCTTGTCTAACCCCCCGATTTATCCTAAAGTCCCTGGTTACTTTCATATCTTGTGTAAAACGGACGTTAGCTCTTGTGTCCGAGTGAAGATCAGCTAGAAAGTTAATAAGGTTTTGCTCCACACCCATTTTATGCAAGACCTCCCATAGCCTGCTTCTGTCCACGCAATCGAAAGCGGACGATAAATCCATAAAGGCCATGTAGATGGACCCTTTTCTTGCCATGGTATACTTGCCGTTTATTAAGTACAGGTTCAGACATTGAGCTATCGTGGAGTGACCTGGCCTGAACCCGTATTGTATTGGCGACAGTATGTTGTTATCATTGGCCCATGCTACAAGCCTATTTAAAATAATGCCCCCCACCACCTTAGCAACTGAGTTAATCAGTGATATAGGCCTGTAACATGTTGCACTACTGCGGTCGCCCTTCTTGAATACAGGCAATATGGTCGAGGACCCCCATGCCTTTGGGCAACCAATAGAAATTCCGGCATTTATTACTGCAGTAAGGACTGGGGCCCATAGATGGATGTTTGATTTAAATAAATCGGGTGGTAGGGCATCAGGACCGGGTGCTTTGTTACTGGTTAGACCCTGAATCCCCTTTTCTACCTCCCCCACTGTAAAGCACAACAATTCTTCATCAGAAATATTAAAATCAATGTCCACTTGTGGCTCGTCACTTTTAAAAATTGTGCTATAATGTGATATCCACTCTTCCTCAGGTATGTTGGTCCCAAGCGTAGGATTACTGGGGTCATCAAACAAAGGCTTGTTTATAATGTTCCAGAACTTAGAACTATTACCCAGGATTACGGGATCACACAGAGATTCCCAGATTCCTGCTTTCACTTCTTTTTTCCGGGCTGCTATAGTTGTCTTATAGTTGGTTCTCAGTGCTTTTATGAGAACGGGATCTCTTGGTTTAGCCTTTAATGCTTTTTTTAGATTGCGTCCGGCCTTGGAACAAGCTTGGTCGAACCATCTTGGTTGGAATTCACAATGTCCCTTCGCTGGTGTGGTTAACAATTGACCAACTCTATCGACCACAATGGAGAAGGCGGTTAAAGTCACTTCAGGCAAGGTGGTAGTAGAAACACAGAGTGCTAATTCTTGACCACAGCTGTTGTTAATTGAGTTGTACAGAGTGTCACTGTTGACTTTTTACCACTTCAGATGTCGATTTCCGTTTATTGTCTTTAAAGAGCCGCAATCTTTCCAGGGCTACCGGAGATCAAAGAAGCCTTCACTAATTTGAATAGAGATGGGGTTATGGTCACTGAAAATACTTGTTTGGATTTCAAAGTCAGTAGCTAGATCAACAAGGTCTCTTGAGAGAAGAATATGACCTATATAAGAACCATTTCCAGGACCTTTATATGTGGGGACATCAAAAATGTGAGAATCCTCCGATATGGACATTGCAACAGTCAAGTTCCTGTTATCAATTAAGTTGTTGACATGGGTACCACGCAGCGAGTGGTCAAAGTGGAAACCTGATCTGTTATTACATCCTAAAAGACCAATAGGTGTCGCTACAGGGTTACCGCATGGATGTGTGTTAAAATCTCCAGCAAAGAGGGTGCTTCGGGGCAGACCTAATGCTTTAGTTTTAAGGAAGTTATGTAGATGGAGGATATTACACTCCCTGTTTGGGGATACAGTGTTGTAGAAGTTAATAAGGGTCAATGCCCTTTTGCCCCTCCTGAGCACCAAGACTTGAATATGTCTGTTATCGGATTCCCTGATTGAGACCTGGCAAATGAGTGCAAGACTGATGTAAATTACCAGGCCCCCCTTGGATCTTCCACTATTCGACGGGGCTGCCGGTTGAAAGAAACTTTGGAAGCCCTCAATATGTACATTTACTTCTTCCAACCATGTTTCTTGGAAACACAAGATGGTGTAGTTTTTCATGAATGATACCCAAATAGGGTCCTTTACCTTGGTGGCCAAACCAGCTACATTCCAGGATAAAAGTTTTATGGTACATGAAGATGTGTCACCTATACCTGCTACCTGGGTGTTGGTTGTAGATGGAGATATCACATGATCCCCTTGAACAGTTATTATATCTGCTTGTATTTCATCAGTGGTAAAAAGAGGATTTGCATCACTGAGGGCTGCACAATGGACTTGAGTGGGAAAATGTAAGGGACTAAGCCCGTTTAAGGGCAGCGTGCTCTCTGGATGACTTACTGGTAAAGCTGCCTTAGATGTTTCCTCAAACTCTTGAAAGGGGTTATTTATGCACTCTGATGTGGTGCTTGCTTTTTTATGGGAAACCACTTCCCTATATGGGAACTCAGAATGGGTGGAGGGGGAAATTAGGGGTACTGTTTGTCAATCAATCTCATCCAGATAATCTGGAGCGTAAAGGGTGTTGAGATGGGAACCCCGTATTGCGTATTTAGGTGATGTGGATGTGGGTAATACTGCTGCTGTGAGCGAGATGAAAACTCCCTTCTCTCTTGTTGTCTTGTGGGATAGCTATTTTGCCTGCTCGGCCAAAGGGGTTCCTGCCTATAGTTTATATAGTCCGTTGAAGTGGACGGGCCATGAGGCCATAAGGTTTCCCAGGGTTGGTAGTAAGCCGTTGGCTCAAGCAAACCCCCATGTCCATAGGTTAACTGTGAATGTTTTACATTATGACTAGAGTTATTAGAAGGGTAAAAATAGCTCAGATCCATTGTGCAAATCAAACTATTTGTCGCACCGTTTTTCCAACTACTGACAAAACTAGCTGCACGACTATCACCAAAGGTTACCACAATACAGTCACCCTCAGTTGATTTAAATCTGGTGCCCACCCAGTCTACTCTTTTCACATGGGAGATATGGCCATTTATATGTTGGGGAATCGGTCTGTGGGTTGTAAGCCAGTGACTCACCTTGTTATTTAATTCCACTTGAGATTCTATTTTCTCACCCGTTAATTTGGGTACACCAATCATAACGGTGGTATACAAACTAGATTCAGGAGGAAGGTTTATGTGGAGTGGTCTTTTAGCTACCACAGGTTTTAACAATTTATCGCCTGTTTGTTTTGTGGGTATACTCAGATGTGGAGTTTTAATTTGGCTTGGTGGTTCTGTATGGGTTGGTACTAGTTTGGCTGGGGAGCTCTCGGCGGCCCATTCACTTTCCTCAGTTTCAGTGTCAGGTGGAATTTGGACATTAGTTAGAGTTGTGGCCACTATGTGAGGAGAATTGACTTCTGTGTCTAGGTTTTTATCAGGATTGGTGGAAAGAATTTTTCCCTGGCGAGCTGGCAAATTTTGTTTATTAACGGTGTTATGAGTAGCTTTCTTTGTCCATGCGTTTTTGTTGTTGGATGAAACAAGGGAGCTACTAGCTGGTACAAAGGTGGAAGTTGTTTTTGGTGCGTTCAGTATTTTTAGCAAGGAGGAAGATGCATCATTTTGGGCCCTTTCAAATTTCCCTAGAGCCTTCTCGATGTTAATAACTCTCTCACTAATGGGGATCAAGAGAGTCTTGACTAGGGCTTCTAGTTCACTCAGAAGCAATTTATTGTTCATCAGTATGTGATCTGACTGCTCTGTATGGTCTATAGTCATATATGTAAGACCTGTCTGCTTTTTGCTCGAGAGCGGGCCTGAGTCCTGACTGTTTGTAGATGGACAAAAGTTTACCGTTTTTGGTGTGGGATTTGCCAGTCTAAACGTGGACCAGATATCCTTAGCTGAGTAATGTTGTTTAGTCTTTAGGCGAGACATTTTTTTAGCTAAGAATGTTTTTTTACTTCGAGTTCCACGGCTCCTGTTTATGTTTTTTAACGTTTGACTTCTTCCTGAGACAGATTCAATTGCTGTAGCTGTTAGACCTACTGGAGGTAAGGGCCCTGATTCTGGACGGACCATAGGCGACAAACATGTATTGGTACCGTTTTCACTAAGCAGCATAAGACTATTGTCCCTGCTGTTGCCTATAGAGGGTATAGACAGGGCTGTTGAGGTGTTGTCTCTGGTTTGGGGTCTAGGGAGCCCCGTGAAAGACAGCATTAAGATGGACTCTTGGGAATTCATTGTATTATCCTTAGAGTTAACATTTTCAGTAGTATGTAGAGAAAGGTCCGGAAAACACAGGTCTGGAGTTAAGGATAGGCGTCTTTCTGTATCCTGGATAGCATCAGCCACTACACTAATCGTTTTCTGTAACATTAGATCAATAGCGGTTATTGTAGGAAGAGGGGTATTGGAAACACTTTTTATTCTTGTTGCTGATCTCGTGGCTACAGGAGTCTTTCTGGTTTTAGACATCTTGACTTGATTTTCTGATGACTAACAGATGTAAAAAGCTCCTTTAGTACGCAATATGTAGGATACAGTTCAAAAATGATTTACCTTTGCACAGGAAATCAAGGGGGTGGCCCGTCCCGTCTCCTTCTGTCCCCTGAGGGCCACAGAGGGCCCGCCCTTTGCCCGGGCTTCGACCCGGGCGTCCTGCTCGCGTCCCGTGACGCGGGGATTCTCCTGGCTTTATGGGGCCTGGTGGCGCTCTCTGGCGCGTATTGCGTCACCTCGCACGCGCCGCCGCGAGGCCTGCCGGGTGTTGTAGTCCCCATGAGCGGCGGCGCGGAGTCTGATGCCTTCGTGACTCTTGGCGGTGGCGGCTGGAACGTCTGGTGCTTTTAATGCCCGTTAGTGACTCTCGGCGGTGGCGGCGGTACTTTGTTCTCCCCCGCTCTGCCAGGATTCTCCTGGCTTTATGGGGCCTGGTAGCGCTCTCTGGCGCGTGTTGCGTCACCTCGCACGCGCCGTCGCGAGGCCTGCCGGGTGTTGTAGTCCCCCGGAGCGGCGGCGCGGAGTCTGATGCCTTCGTGACTCTTGGTGGTGGCGGCTGGAACGTCTGGTGCTTTTAATGCCCGTTAGTGACTCTCGGCGGTGGCGGCGGTACTTTGTTCTCCCCCGCTCTGCCGAGATTCTCCTGGCTTTATGGGGCCTGGTGGCGCTCTCTGGCGCGTGTTGCGTCACCTCGCACGCGCCGCCGCGAGGCCTGCCGGGTGTTGTAGTCCCCCGGAGCGGCAGCGCGGAGTCTGATGCCTTTGTGACTCTTGGCGGTGGCGGCTGGATCGTCTGGTGCTTTTAATGCCCGTTAGTGACTCTCGGCGGTGGCGGCGGTACTTTGTTCTCCCCCGCTCTGCTGGGATTCTCCTGGCTTTATGGGGCCTGGTGGCGCTCTCTGGCGCTTGTTGCATCACCTCGCATGCGCCGCCGCGAGGCCTGCCGGGTGTTGTAGTCCCCCGGAACGGCGGCGCGGAGTCTGATGCCTTCGTGACTCTTGGCGGTGGCGGCTGGAACGTCTGGTGCTTTTAATGCCCGTTAGTGACTCTCGGCGGTGGCGGCGGTACTTTGTTCTCCCCCGCTCTGCCGGGATTCTCCTGGCTTTATGGGGCCTGGTGGTGCTCTCTGGCGCGTGTTGCGTCACCTCGCACGTGCCGCCGCGAGGCCTGCCGGGTGTTGTAGTCCCCCGGAGCGGCGGCACGGAGTCTGATGCCTTCGTGACTCTTGGCGGTGGCGGCTGGAACGTCTGGTGCTTTTAATGCCCGTTAGTGACTCTCGGCGGTGGTGGCGGTACTTTGTTCTCCCCCGCTCTGCCAAGATTCTCCTGGCTTTATGGGGCCTGGTGGCGCTCTCTGGCGCGTGTTGCGTCACCTCGCACGCGCCGCCGCGAGGCCTGCCGGGTGTTGTAGTCCCCCGGAGCGGCGGCGCGGAGTCTGATGCCTTTGTGACTCTCGGCGGTGGCGGCGGTACTTTGTTTTGTTTGTATACATTAAAAAAACAGTGAGAGATTGCCAGTTCAACCTTATTGCAAATATGATACAGGTACTAAGGTCGGTATTTAAAACGGCGTCATCATGAACTGATTGCTGGAGACTGGTTATTTAACAGACACGATTGCCTTCTGTATTGCCGGCCCCTCTTCTTCCATAAGCCTAAGACGCAGCTCGGCCATGTATCTCCCAAAACTAGCCAAGTCCGACGGTAAGGTGCAGGAAAAAAGAACCAACGCTGCTTCTTTCACTGTTCGGACCCCGTTACGCAGCCATATTTGTTTTAAAAGATTCTGACGGGGCTTTGGCATGATGGGACAACAAAAAATCCAGTGTAGCAGAGATTCAGATTTAAAGTTGCAGATTCTACATCTGATTTTGTGTTCAAGGGACTTCCACCCTGGGGTTCATTATTTAATTGAGTGGGACACTATCTGCCCATAAGATGTTTTTAGTGCTTTCCTTCCCAGTGCTTGGCTAAGATAGGGTTGGCTATTATGCCCTGTGTGAGAAGGTGGCCTGATATGCAGTGCTCACTATTCTAGTGAACACTATGTATCAGTCCAGCAACCCTTATTGATGATTGGTTGTAAGTCAACCTTATAGACCAGCTATCCTAGTAGCGTGGATACGAGCAGTCTAAGGCTAAAGACTCGAGAGGGCATGTTAAGCCAGCTGTTATACCACACATATATCCCTTGAACACCAAGTGAAAGGACACCACACAAGTGTTATGAAAATAAACAGTGTATTTATTAAAATCACAACAGCCCTGTACTCTTTATGAGGACAGAGTACTAAGCACAAAACAAAACTCTTACGAAAATACTTAAGTTAGCACAGTATATACAAATGCCCGAGGGGCACGGAAAACCGTATACTCTGAAAGTGGAATGCGAAATTACTAGCAGGTAAGTACAGTACTAATAGGCTTTGGAATCGCTAGGACTTGACTATAGAATCGTTAGATTACTTCTAGGAGACCCAGGGGACTCGGGTGCAGAGTGTGCACTCTCACGCGTGATGCGGGACAAAGTCTATGGTAGCTAGATTTCACAGAGTTAGTGTTCTCGGGCGAACCTGACCTGGTAGGAGGAAAACGAAAGTGGATTCTGACCCTTGGATAGTGAGGCTATGCTGGGGCACCGAAATGCCGAAGTTACCTAGCCCAGGGGCTGCAGCTGCATAGGTCGCAAAAGACGTCGGGAATCCTCGTAGACGGACCAGGAGCCTGGAAGAAAGATGCTGGCAGGCGACCAGTGAAGAGAGTTCGAAGTGATCCAAGCCTGGATCTTGAAGATAGATGACACCTGAAAGCAGAGGGGACCAAGTTTGTGACTACTAGCCAGTAGTCAGGTGGCACCAGGAGGGCACCGGATGGTAGTCACCTCGACCAGGTGAGTGGGCGACGCTGGGCTCTGCAGATCTCACGGACCAGGAGGCGTTGTCGGTGACCAGGATGGAGGAGCGAGCTGTCCCACGATGTATGAAGCTGTCGGCGTCGCTGGACCCAGGATTGGGCAACCAAGCCTTGGCAAATTCAAGCCCACGCGGTGGACTCAAAATGGCGTCTGGAGTGGACCAGGAGGGTCCGGGGTGCTTCTGTCTTGGAAGGAAGCAAGGGCCAGTCTGGGGCAACCAGACCAGCAGCAGTGATGTCGTCGGGCGTCGTTCAGAAGGCCACAAGCCAGCGGGCTAGTAGCCAAACAACGCGGTGAGCAGCAAAAAGCAGAAGGGCCCCACGCAGATCGTGGAGATGCTGAAGGGCTGATCTTCGGTGCTGGAGCTGCTCAGGGTCGGGGCTTCTCGGACCCCAAAGCACTCACCAGAGGGACACTCGGCGGGCTTGTTGTGAAGAAGTCGTGCAGTCTTGGCGATCGTGGGTCCCTCGAGGTCTCGTCTCACTCACGGTTCTCAGCTTGGCTGTAGAGGTGAGTAGAGGTCAGAGGTGCCAGGGAAGCCGGGTCTCGTCGAGCTGTGTCGTCGGATTCCTGAGGAAGGACTTGCAGCAGACCGCAGTGTTCTTGATGGTGCCTGCGGATGCAGGGTGACTACTCCTTAGTCACAAGGGAGAATCTTGAAGAAGAAATCTCGTGTCTTGATTCCAAAGATGATCTAATTTGAACAGGGGGCCTGCTCCTATCTTTATACTAAGAAAAGGGGCTGGCCCGGTGACTAGGTCCTGCCTATGGGTGGTACTAGGAGGGGGGTGGTTACACCCCTCTCCCATGCCGGACTTTCCCCAGGCCAGGGGCTGGTGTGCCCCTGGAACTGGTTCTGACCGGCCTATGCGTAGTGAGCACCGGGGTGCCACTCAGCAGTCACCTTCCTGTAAAGCCCTGCCTACCCAGGATACACAAAACCCTGTCTGGGACGGTGCTAGCACCGCCCTCGACAGGAAACCCTTTGTCCAGGCTCCCCTCGCTGGAAGGACTCCCAGCTGCAGGGGGTCAGACTGTGGTAAATTTTAATTACCCATGCTTAATTTATGCGGTAAAGTTCAATAAGAATAACTCAGAAAAATAAGAGGCAAAATCCGTGATATTTGAGGTTTTCAAAAAGGGGTTTTATTCCTTAAAAAGGAATGGGTATTTGGCTCGAGCCAAAGGTGGCATACCATTCCGTCACCACGTAGGTTCGGGAAGGGACTGACAGACAATACTTTATTGACAATCATTCATATATATAGTCAATGCATTACAGTAAAAGCATATGCAGAAGGCGTAACAGCTGAGAGGAGAGATAAGAATACACATACGTAATGCAAAGGCGTTACAATAGGCGTGCATGAAGGCGTGTACTAGAAACGTCATCAACATGATGTCACAAGTAGGTGGATCCATAGGAGAATCCTGCAGTGTCAGCAAAAAATACATGGCAGAGATGCGCGCGCAGCAACATGACGTATGATTGACGTGTAACTGGAGGGTGAAGGGGACTTGACATTTAGCCCTACATGTGGAGACAGAAGTCTGGGATGTCAGATCAACCTAATCCCAAATCATATCTAATATCTTGTGTTTAAGGAACCGTATTATCTGGAAGGAAAGGTCTCTCGGACAGAGGCTATTCTATACTGACTGTGAGTGTGTGTATAAGCGTCTACGTGTCTGCATGAGATGCGAGGGGGCATGGGCCTACCATGGTAACAGGAGCTATGAATTACTTGCACGGAGACAGTGAGGCCGGGCCCTTTGCTCTGCAGCTGGAAGGATGTTTACTTGAACTACTAGACAGGAATGTATTTTTCGAGGAGCGGAGCAGATAACTTGAAGGCTGAATACAGTCTTGGCAGGCAACAGGCTGTGCCAAGCGCCGTTAGCCGCGCAGGAAGTAAGGCAGAGGTCACGGGTACAGATGCAGGCCCAGGCTGAGGCATTCAGAGTCGGAAGGCAGGGAAAGGCTCGATGGCAGAATTCAGGGCCTACTTCGCCAGAGCTGAAAAACGTGTAAAGTACATCACATAAAGACGTTGGCAAGGCATACTTAGGAACGGAATATTCGACCCATTCATGGTGGATCTGAAAGAGGACATGTTAACGTTGGACGCAAATGTATTTGCGTCTTCATAGCTGGAAGTGGAGGGAACATACATGTACTTGTAGCGCGTACATGGAGTCGTTGGGGTCTAAGATAGGGGACACAATTGACCAAAAAAATTCATATTTCCTCATTCCCTCCTTGTCCCCTACGGACCCTTCATGATATATCGATCCTCATAAATCGATCAATCTGTTCACGTAACATCATTTGCTCTTCTTTCTTCTTTTCGCGTTTTGAATGGGAACTTGAATGCGGAATACATGATGTGGCGCACAGGCCGCAAATCGCTGGCCCACATTGTAGACACAGGCAGCAACTGAATACTATGAGAAGGGCAATGCCTAGGAAGGATAGGATCTTCCATCCCCAGGCGGTTAACGTTGTCCAGAACCAACCGGACCAAATCCAGGTGCCTGGATTCTGATGTATCAAACTTGCAATCTTATGAAGACGTGTTATAGCTTTATATACTGTTGGCGCGTTTTCTGGAATGAAAACACAGCAGCTCGACCCGATGACCTTACAGGCTCCGCCCCTATCTGCTCTGCTAGGATGACGTCAATGACAAGACGATTTTGGAGAACAACAACCCGCATCGCAGACTGCTCCTCTGTTAAGTTGCCTAGGGCGGAAGTAGTTTCATTCACTACTGCTTCGAGGGTTCTAGTTAATTTGCGTATCAGTTTACTATTAAAGACAGCACCTAAGTAGGGAAAGAAACCTTTATTGAAGTCTGTGTATTGCTCCCATGCCGTTTCAGTGTAATCGACAATCGGGAGATCTCTTCGAAGTCTATTGTTTACTAGATTGGTATTTCTATGATAATCAGGAGGGGCTAGGAAAACAGGTGGCAGAAGGAATGCAATGTAACAGGTACCATCCCACTCTAGAGGTAAGCGTATGTATGCGGTATGGCCACAAACGAAGTAGGAATGAAGAGTAGCTCTGAATGTAGACTTGCCTTGATCACTGAATTCGACCACAGTAATACATTTACTATGACCTAAGTGTACTGAACCATTCTTTCTGACACATAATTCACCTGTGACTGGTAATACTGACATAGCAGGCAAGACTGGTGCAGCTTCGGATTCAACAGTCAGAATCATGAGGTTAATTGTATAATTACCTAATCCATATACTTCATTTTCTAGATCAGTTCCTGTCCTAGTGGAAAGTCCCTTCTTGTCAGGGTAACAGGCTTTAAGCAGAACTAAGTTCAGGTTTCCCTAAACCCAATTTCCTTCGTAAACAGCAATATCAGAATCTAAAGAATTAATCAATCTAAACCATGCACCACATGAGCCATTGTGAGTGAACGGGTATGGGAAGAGGGGCAGAACTCCCTTGTATTTCTGGTAGGGAGGGAGTCGGCCACATATCCAACAATTTGTAGCGTTGTTAGTCTGATGGGAGTGATGTAAGATACTAATGAATGTATTATTGCGCAGCGCAAGTCTGTAAGACAATTCATGCGGAGGTAATTCGCTAAAAGAATGTTCGGCAGTGACGTTGTAAGCAGAATGTGCACGCTTGAAAATAGGGTAGTAGATATGCAGTAATATGCTGGCAGCAATAATCAGAAGACTTAGGAAAAACATAATCAATAATGTCACTATACAGTGACTACGAAGTGATTTACAATATGCACGTTTCTTGAGTTGTCTCTGTCTATCTCTCTCTCTATCTCGGTCTAGGGGATACATGTCAGAAACTAATTTAACCGATTCACCTAGGGGAGGACTTAAACAATTAAACTGTCTGACTTGCTAGACCGTAATTTCAGTCTATATTCCTCGCAGGCGGTTTTCTCAACCAGGGGGAGTTTTGAATCAGTCTGTGGAGGAGGGCAGGGCTTAGAGTCCAAGTCCGAAGGGAGTCCGTGAAACTTCTTAACGTGGCTCGAGTGCAGCCACCCTTTCCTGCCCTCAACCTTCACGGCGGTCCTCGTCGTCAGAAGAACCAATTTCGGGGTTTGCCAGCGGGGTTCCAGTGGACTTCTCCGGTCAAAATTACGAACAAAAACAAAGTCACCAGGGACCACTTCATGGGGCTTCACATCGGTGTTGTCGGGAAAGGCTGCAGCTACCTGTGAACGACAAGATTGTAGTGCAGACATCAAGGAGGCAAGGTAATCTGTCAGCATAATACAGTCAACATCTGTGATTTTACGAGGTATAGGCGTCCCCCACATATTTGGTGGCCTACCGAAGACCACCTCATACGGGGATAGCCCGGTTCGAGAATGCGCTACCATCCTCATATAGAAAAGGGCAACTGGCAAAGCTACTATCCAGTCAACACCTTTCTCTCTGCAGATTTTTGAAAGTCGGATTTTCAGAGTCTGATTATGGCGCTCCACGAGACCTGCTGCCTCGGGATGCCGGACACAGTGGAATTTCCACTGATAGCCTAACAGGAGTGTAATGTGTTTCACAAGCTCGGATGAGAATGGTTGACCGTTATCTGAGTACACGATACGGGGCAAACCATACCGTGGGAAGAATTCGCGAACCAGCTGCTTGGCAGTGGTCGGAGCAGTGTAATCTGGGACTGGATATGCTTCTGTCCATCGGGAAAGTGCACATACGACTACAAGGACATACTTGAATCCTCGACAACGTTCCATCTGGATATAATCCATCTGGAGGACTTCAAAAGGGTGATCGGGAGGCTGGAATCCACCTTGCTCTACGGGAATGCTTTTACCTGGATTGAACTGACAACAAATCATGCAAGTACGCACTTTTTGTTTGGCTGCTGCTCGTAAGTTTTTATTGAACCATATGTGTTGAATACTGTCTAGCATGGCTTTTTCTCCTAGGTGTGCTGGACTATGTACTATGTTAATGATGACTTGAACCATAGAGTCGGGGAGAAACCATGTAGATTTTCCCTTCGTCATCCATCCCTGATCTGTTTGGATCCCTCCTAGTTCAGTCCACTTCTTGATTTCGTCTGGTGTGGCATGTGTCTGTATGTCAATTACATCATGTGCGGGATCCCTGACTGTCATGCAGTGTGTCGGTGTCGGAACTATTGTCTTTGTCAAGTCAGTTACATGAGTTCGATTCTGGGCAGTTTGCTTAGCTGTTCGGTCTGCCAGGTCGTTACCCTGGGAGATAGTATCGGTGACTTTTGTATGTGCCTTACACTTCATGATAGATATTGCAGTAGGTAGATGTATTGCATCTAACAGAGCTTGAATGAGGGGACCGTGTTGAATGTTGGCACCGTGAGAAGTTAAGTAACCTCTCTCTCGCCAGAGGACTCCAAAGTCGTGAACGACTCCGAATGCAGAACGTGAATCAGTGTATATGTTAACTTTCTTATTCTTGGCTTGAATACAGGCCTGTGTCAGAGCGATGAGCTCTGCTGCTTGAGCTGACAGGGTGTCGATACAATTGGTTTCAATAACTTCGGTGTCTGTCGTGACTGCGTAGGCGGCCACTAATTCACCTGTACCTGTTCTCATGCATGAACCATCCACATAAAGTGTCAGGTCTGGATCTGGTAATGGAACATCTGTCAAGTCTTGTCTGGGTTTCGTTGTAATAGTAATGACTTCAATACAATCATGTGCCAATGGATCTACACCACTTAATGGCAAAAGTGTGGCAGGATTTAATGTGCTACAGCGTCTGATTTCTATGTGTGGTTGAAACAATGTCAATTCATAACCTGTCAGTCTTGCTATAGTCAAGTGTTGGGTCTGTGTACGATTTAAAAGAACTTCCACGGAATGTGGAACTTGCACTGTCAATTGATGTCCTAATACTATGGAGTCGCTTTGTCTGATTGCTAAAGCTGTCGCTGCAACTGATTTCAAGCACGCAGGCAGAGCCTGGGCTACTGGATCTAATGTGCTAGAAAAGTACGCACACGGTTTGTGTGAACCTGCTTGTTTCTGCGTGAGTACTGACAAGGCAGTACCTTCACGTTCTGTGACAAAAAGTGTAAAAGGGTTACTGTAACATGGTGTTGCTAAAACAGGTGCTTGACATAAGGCTTTCTTTAAGTCTTCAAAAGCTTGTGTATGTTCCTGAGTCCAAGGGAGGACAGTCGATGTCGCTGCCTCCTGTGTTGTCAACTGAATGAGTGGTTTTGCTAGAAATGCATATTGGGGAATCCATTGTCTGCAATACGAAGTGAGGCCTATAAAAGCCCGCACCTCCTTTTGTGTCTTGGGTGGTGAAATGTTTACAATTAACTGGATGCGATCAGGTGTGAGCTGTCTCCCCACTTTGGACAGCAAGTGACCAAGGTACACAACTTGCTGAACACAGAATTGCAGCTTCGAAGGGGATACCTTGTGCCCCTTGTCAGCCAGAAAATTTAGAACCGTCAGTGATGCTTTTTCACATTCGGGTTCGCTTCGGGCGGTGATCAGCAGATCATCGACATACTGAAGTAGGGCGGTGTTAACAGGCATGTGGATACTGTCAAGTTGTCTTTTCAGTGCTTGGCTATAGATGCTGGGGCTTTCTGTGAATCCTTGAGGTGCGCGTGCAAATTTGAAACTTCGTCCATTTAAACTGAATCTGAACAAGTATTGGCTTTCCGGATCGATTGGGACGCTAAAGAAGGCGTTCTTAAGATCAATTACAGTGAAGAACGTCGCTTCTGAATCAATAGCTGTCAGTAATGAAGAGATATCTGGAACCACGGGATACTGTGGTACAATGCATTTGTTCAATTCGCGCAGATCAATAACTAATCGATAAACAGGTGGTGCATTTGGATCAGTACGTTTAAGAACTGGAATGATAGGAGAATTACATACATTGGAGTCGGTTTCCACGACCACTCTTTGTGCAATAAGCTCGTCAATGATTTTCAGTAAAGCCACTACAGCATCTGGCGGTAACTTGTATTGTCGAATTCGTGGTAATACCACTCCTGCTTTGAGTGTGACTCGATATGGTGTAATGTGCATACAACCTACATCAGTGGGGCCTTGTGCCCACAAATGTGCAGGGACATTCTGTAACCGGTGATCCATGTCTCTCAATACATAGTGACCTTTAAAATCTCGCAAAAATAATCGTACTCCTTCCGGAGAACAGCATATAATAGCTCCTAGAGCTTTCAGTGTCTTTATACCTAGCAAGTTTTCTGGGCATGATTTTGTAAGCAATAAATCTGTAGTCCGTGTCAAAGGACCAACTGCAAGAGGAAGAGGTTGCGATACTTCGTTTATAATAGGCTTTCCTGAAAATCCAAGGGAAACATTCTGTGAGCCTGAGAGGGGTGCCCCTGGAACCTCATCGTGACTTATCGTGGTTCTGCTTGCCCCTGTGTCAATTAGAAACTTTCTATCTTTCCCTAATACTTGACTGTGTACATAAGGACCCTCTTGATCTACAGGAACCTCAATAAGAGGCAAGCCAACTTCCCTCTCTAGGCTGTTTCATGTGTATCGCTGATAATCGGGATAATCTGTTTGTGCATATTGGTACATCTGTTGCGTGGCATGTTGTGTTGCGGCAATGGGCTGTGGCTGTGGAACTGCTACGGTCTGTACTGTCTGTTGTGAAGCTTGCATAGGCTGGATATTCTGTGGTACTTGTTGTTGGACCTGGTCCTGTCTAGGAGGACGCGGTCTTTCTTTAGTTTTACCTGTAGCTATGTTATGTTTCAAAACTGCACAATCGTTTATATAGTGACCTGGCTGTTTACAATAGTTGCATATCCCTTTAACAGGAGCTGCTGAATTGTTGGACTGTGTCATGCCCTTTTTCTGACCGTCAGCTGGAACTGACTGAGCAACTAACATTTTCATTTTCGTGTCTTTCATACGTCTTTGTTCGTGATCATGTTCTTCTCTAATTCTGTTCTGGTGGTACTGTAACATCTGTAACATTTGTGAAGGCGTGTTAGCTTGCCATGTGCTCTCGACTTTCAGAACACGATTCTTAACCTGGGGCAAGGAATTTTCGACCAATTTGGATACAAAAAGGTGTGGGTATGACTCACTACTTGGTTTCAGGCCACTATTAATAACAAAACTTTTCTCGAATCGGGAATAAAAATCACTAGTGTCTTCATCGGGTTTCTGTTTACAGGCTGAGATTGCATCCCAGTCCTCCTTTTTCGTTGCTAACAAACGTGGCAATACTTGTACTAACAATCCTGGTAATGCTTTGGTTTGGTCCCCAAGCCCTAGGCCTGGGGTTCGAGTATTTTCTTCGTTTTCTAATGCAGCCCAATCAATCTTTTTCTCTCTCCCACCTCAATAAGAGGCAAGCCAACCTCCCTCTCTAGGCTGTTTCATGTGTATCGCTGGTAATCTGGGTAGTCATTTTGTGCATACTGGTACATCTGTTGTGTCGTGTTTTGTGTTGCGGTAATAGGCTGTTGCTGTGGTACTGCTACGGTCTGTGGTGAAGCTGGCATAGGTGGAATATGTTGTATGTTCTGGGGTACTTGTTGTTGGGCCTGATCTTGTCTAGGTGGACGCGGTCTCTCCTTGGTTTTACCCGTGGAGATATTGTGTTTCAGAACTGCACAATCGTTTATATAATGACCTGGCTGTTTACAATAGTTACAAACTCCTTTAACAGGAGCCGTCGAATTACTGGGCTGGGTCGCACCCTTCTTGTGACCGTCAGCTGGAACTGACTGAGCAACTAACATTTTCATTTTCGTGTCTTTCATACGTCTTTGTTCGTGTTCTTGTTCTTCTCTAATTCTATTCTGGTGATACTGTAACATTTGTAACATTTGTGAAGGAGTATTAGCTTGCCAAGTGCTTTCGACTTTCAGTACTCTGTTCTTAACCTGGGGCAGGGCATTCTCGACTAATTTTGTTACAAAAAGATGTGGATATGAATCGCTACTTGCTTTCAGGCCGCTATTAATACCAAAACATTTTTCAAATCGGGAATAAAAATCACTAGTGTCTTCATCGGGTTTCTGTTTGCAGGCTGAGATTGCACCCCAATCTTCCTTTTTCGTACTTAATAAACGTGGCAATACTTGTACTAACAATCCTGGTAACGCTTTAACTTTGTCTCCAAGCCCTAGGCCTGGAACTCGAGTATTTTCTTCGTTTTCTAATGCAGTCCAATCAATCTTTGCATTTCCCACCTCCCTTTCTTTTTCTTTGAGTTTCTCGTAAATACCAGCAGGCAGTAATACTTTCAATATTTTCATAAGGTCTGGATAGGTGTAATCGCCCATAAGTAGCATATCTTTTATTTCACGGTGAAAACCTGCGGGATCTTTGTCATGGCTGGGTACTAATTTTTTCATTTCCAATAATTCTATTTTAGTTATGGGCGTGTACACAAACACGCGTCTAAGCGTATTATCTGCATTCTGAACTGGGTGCACTTCTCGTAACGGATTCTGTCTGTCTATGTAATACATTTTTCTTTCCATGGAGTGGGCTGAATCAGATTGTGGACACAGGAAGGTACTATATCTGTGCCGATGTTCTAGAATTACTTTAATTAGATCGGTACCTAGACCTCTCCATTTATTCATGAGCAGTTCTGCTAATATATCAGGCAGGGGACCTGGATCAGAATGTTGGCTTCTATACAATAGGAGTAGGTGTTGTATCATGTATGTACCAGCTAAACGCTGTTCACTTGGTGTCATATTCAAAAATGTGTGTGCTAACGCATCATCACTATATTTCTCAGCATTGTCAGCCCATTGTACTGCTGACCTAGCTAATTCTTGTTCGTCCATAGAATCGAGTACATGGTACCCCATTCGTTCTCGAAGTCTGTTGTCAGTGGCTTGGAATAAGTGTTCAGGAGTTCTCGGATTACACATGGCTTCCTGAAAAATTCTTTTACTTTCTGGACGTACTGGACGCATTGAATTATTATAGGGTCTTCCTTTACCTACATAAGCTATCATTTCTCTAACTGGTAACTGCGATTGTCCTGCTGCTTCTTCTGGTTCGTCCTCCTCCCCTGAGGATTCAAGTTTGTCTGAATCTATTTCTGGTAGTGGCTGTCTTCTTTCATGCATCTTTATTACTGCATTTCTGATCCTTCGGTACATATTTTCTATACAAGCCTGTTTATCATGATTCCCATCTGCTATATTCTGACCCCATCTATGGAGTGCTTTTATGTCGTCCGGGTTTGTACCCGGCCTATCCACTTCTCTTATTAGACAGTTTATAAGAAACCGTAATATCTTGCCTTGAGTATCAACTTTCTGGTAGGCCAATGCCTCCCTAATACTTTCAGGCCCTACCCCTGTTTGAACAAAATGATATATTTTATCTAGATGATCTACCATTCCAGGTAGTGTCAATAAAAAGTTTGTGACTCGTCGCAATCGTGCTGATGCGAGCATCATTCTGTCGTCATTCTTTTTACCAGGTACTGGATCATATCTGCAGTCTGCAAGACGTTCTTTATATATATCAAAATCGGCTGCTTGAGGTGTACGTTGTTGTGCTAGATCTCTATAAGTCCACCGATTTGTTGGTGGCGGGGTTTGGAAACCTGTCTGGAAACCTGGGGTTTGGAAACCTGTCGACCCTCCGGACGCGCCTCCTGAGGCGCCGGATCCGAAGGGATTCGTTACGTGCAAAGGAGGAGGAATAGGTGCAGGAAGAGGTGGGAGAACGGCTGGAAGACCAGGAGGAACAGTCGGAAGGGTTGGAACGGGAGGAACGGGAGGAGGAGTAGCCTGTCGCGGGGGTGGGGGATGACGATCTCAGGGTCGAGCGCCGCCAGTAGGAGGTGTGCGTGGCGGTGCGGCATTAACATATTCGGGGGCTACATCGTCTAGATAGGAAGAAAGGAAAATGTCCTTTGCGGTTTTCTGATGCATTTTAGTCGAAAGCAACGGAGGTGGCAGATCTTTTGGTACTTCCGGGGTGGCCTTAGGTAAACCCTCGGCCAAGAGAGGATACATACCATTCATAAGGGTGTTTCGTTGTCTATCTACTTGTTCTATTTTTACTCGGATACCTTCCTCAACTAATACGTTTTCTCGGGCCTTTTCTGAATCCTCTCTACTTTTCTCTTCTTTTCTGTGTGCTTTTTCTGTACGCCTATGCGATTCTTTACGCCATAATTCAATGGCATCTTTCTGTGACTGTCTGGCTTTCTTTTTCCATAATGCTTCTTCTACTCTCATGATGCAATCTGCATCCCATGTCCCAGCAGCGGGCCATCTCTGATTCTTTGCTAGATCCTTGGTGTAGTCCACCCATAAATCGAGATATAAAACGGCATCTAGGCCATGTTTGTGGTACATAAAGTACCCTGGAGTGTCCCTAGGTGGAATGGGAACAGCTTCCTCGAGTATCCCTTTTCTAGTTTTTATCTGTCTTAATTTGGAGAATAACGGCATTTTAAAATCTGGCTACTTGGTTCTTACTTAGATATGAACACAATGAACACAATAATCACAATAATGAAGATCGAACAATCACTCATACCACGACATTTTGAAAACACATTAAAACATTTTAAAACGAACAACAATGATTGGAATAAAACTAGCTACCTACATGATACTGGATGTACTGCTAAACAGTACAGATACACCGCTAAACAGTGCAGACAGGATGTACTGCTAAATAGTACAGATACACTGCTAAACAGTGCAGACCAGGTCTGTGTACCCAAACCCGTCTTGACCGGCACAAATTAATGCGCACGTCTAGATGCGTCCCCAGCAATGGTACTCACCGGGAAGCACGGAAACGGAAGGCCTCGGAAAACTCTGGACTGGACTGGACTGGTCTGGACTGGACTGGACTCGACTCGTGACGTAGATACTTCGGAACTTCGGAACCTGGTGGGCCTCCGTATACCTCGGATCTTGCTCTCTCAGCTAGGCTCTGGTCGGGATCCTCCGCACTCCTCACCGCCTCGTCTGGGTGTTGATCGCAGCCTCAGTCACCTCCGTTGGCCTGAGGGAGATACAGGAAATCCTGCGGGTACGCGTAGTTGTCCGTCCGGCTGTGGCAGGGGGCCAGGCCTGCAACGCACCTCCGGCGCGTAAGGTGGGGGAGGGGTCCCTGTTCGGGCGCCAAATTATGTGGTAAATTTTAATTACCCATGCTTAATTTATGCGGTAAAGTTCAATAAGAATAACTCAGAAAAATAAGAGGCAAAATCCGTGATATTTGAGGTTTTCAAAAAGGGGTTTTATTCCTTAAAAAGGAATGGGTATTTGGCTCGAGCCAAAGGTGGTATACCATTCCGTCACCACGTAGGTTCGGGAAGGGACTGACAGACAATACTTTATTGACAATCATTCATATATATAGTCAATGCATTACAGTAAAAGCATATGCAGAAGGCGTAACAGCTGAGAGGAGAGATAAGAATACACATACGTAATGCAAAGGCGTTACAATAGGCGTGCATGAAGGCGTGTACTAGAAACGTCATCAACATGATGTCACAAGTAGGTGGATCCATATGAGAATCCTGCAGTGTCAGCAAAAAATACATGGCAGAGATGCGCGCGCAGCAACATGACGTGTGATTGACGTGTAACTGGAGGGTGAAGGGGACTTGACATTTAGCCCTACATGTGGAGACAGAAGTCTGGGATGTCAGATCAACCTAATCCCAAATCATATCTAATATCTCGTGTTTAAGGAACCGTATTATCTGGAAGGAAAGGTCTCTCGGACAGAGGCTATTCTATACTGACTGTGAGTGCGTGTATAAGCGTCTACGTGTCTGCATGAGATGCGAGGGGGCATGGGCCTACCATGGTAACAGGAGCTATGAATTACTTGCACGGAGACAGTGAGGCCGGGCCCTTTGCTCTGCAGCTGGAAGGATGTTTACTTGAACTACTAGACAGGAATGTATTTTTCGAGGAGCGGAGCAGATAACTTGAAGGCTGAATACAGTCTTGGCAGGCAACAGGCTGTGCCAAGCGCCGTTAGCCGCGCAGGAAGTGAGGCAGAGGTCACGGGTACAGATGCAGGCCCAGGCTGAGGCATTCAGAGTCGGAAGGCAGGGAAAGGCTCGATGGCAGAATTCAGGGCCTACTTCGCCAGAGCTGAAAAACGTGTAAAGTACATCACATAAAGACGTTGGCAAGGCATACTTAGGAACGGAATATTCGACCCATTCATGGTGGATCTGAAAGAGGACATGTTAACGTTGGACGCAAATGTATTTGCGTATTCATAGCTGGAAGTGGAGGGAACATACATGTACTTGTAGCGCGTACACGGAGTCGTTGGGGTCTAAGATAGGGGACACAATTGACCATAAAAATTCATATTTCCTCAAGACTCGTGTCTGTGGTGGCAGCATCCATTTTGTGGAGCTGAGGCTTCGTTTAACTTTAACCGGGGTTCACAGTTACCTACATGTCGTGTCCCTCTAGAAGGGTGGAATGCTAACCCCGTCGCCAGAATTGGCGAGGGATTAGTATTCCAATTCGTATGACACCTTACTCGACATGTTTTGATAAAGCAATACCAAAGATAGCATTTAACCGCGAGGATTATAATGCACTTAAGAGTATATGGTATGGGTTATCATGGAACAGCTATTAGGACTTGGTTCCGCAAGCTGCAGACAGGCTCAGCTCATGCCAGAGCACCATCTCACACGATTCCAAGCACTCTGCCTTCAGGATTGTCAAGGCCTGCCATAGGAGTGACTGATAGGAATCTGTGTGTCCATCTTTAGGGTTAGATATAGGTATACTATATCTACAGCAAAGGGTGATTACACAACTTTGCCCTAGCTGTCATGCAGCCAGTTGTGTCAAATTTAGGAGGCCAGCCAGGGGTGGCATAATACATGCTTCAGCCCCTGGTAGGCCCTGGGTACACCTATGCCCTGAGTTACAGGGTCTGACAAGGTGGCCCAGTACCAATTGGTAAATGCACCTAGGGTACACGTTGTAATTTAGAGAGAGAACAGCCAGGCTGTGGGTCTGATTGGCAGGCCCACAGCCAGAGAAAGTCGTAAACCAGTGAAACAAAAGCAAAAAATCTGGGTGATCATAGGATTGCAGACCCTACTCTCCTACACCCTGCATATGATGTTATCAGCCCTGGTGGACCTCTTCCTGTTACATAGTCTGCTAGGTCATTTTTATGTGACAGTTGCTAGCATTGCTTATTAATTCGGGTCTGTAATGGCAGATAATGTATTGTTTCTTTGTCCCAGTTTTCAATTGTTAAACCCAACTTTTCCACTTCTGCCCCATATAACATTGCCACGGGTTATTTGACCCCCCTACCCCCGTAGAACGGCTTCAGCATGCTCTTTAAGCTTCCGGCTGGGGCTGTAAGTACTTGATAGTAGTATTTCGCATTCGTTCCCAAACATTCTTTATTTTGTTGCCTCTGTCCACATTCCAAGTGAATTAGGCTGTTGCGAGTCTATTTAGGCAATTTGAAATGCGTTTTCATAGGCCTGGCATTGTGCTTTGTCTAACACTGTTTCCATTTTACCTGGGAATGCCAGCTGTGCAAACCCTGCAGTAGCCCTGATTTTGGCTTGTATTATTTTTCTGTTGTTGGACTTTGCATTAGCTCATGTAGTTTGCATTGGGCATTGGTTGTTGACTGTGCTTTGGCCTTCATTTTATGCAGATGTAGCGTTGCTTTACCCGTTTCACTTAGCCAGCACCCTAGGTCTTTGTAGGATTTCGCAGTAGAGATGATCTCTTTGCCCACATGCCATTTCAATAGGGCTTTTTTGGGAAATGACCAAAAATGACTACTTTAGGGGTTCTGCCTTTTGGACGTCGTGAGTGCTGCCTGCCTCTTGCTCCACATTTCATCTCTGTGTCCAGCGCCAGCATAAACCTTCACACCTCGCGGCCCCCGCTCCGCGGGTGCCGCTCGAAGGCAAGACTCAACTAGATCAAATTACTCAAAGTCACCTTGGAGTGCACAGGAGCACCAACGCGTTTTGAGAGAGTGAAAATCAACCCTTCTCCTCGAGGCGGGACTGCGAGGACCAGCGTGCAGCGCGGCGCTGATCGGCCGCAGCTGGTCCTCTTCCCGCCCCCTCCACCGATAAAGACCAAGCGGTGTGACAGGAGTGTGGGTTCTGCCTTTTGGACGTCGTGAGTGCTGCCTGCCTCTTGCTCCACATTTCATCTCTGTGTCCAGCGCCAGCATAAACCTTCACGCCTCGCGGCCCCCGCTCCGCGGGTGCCGCTCGAAGGCAAGACTCAACTAGATCAAATTACTCAAAGTCACCTTGGAGTGCACAGGAGCACCAACGCGTTTTGAGAGAGTGAAAATCAACCCTTCTCCTCGAGGCGGGACTGCGAGGACCAGCGTGCAGCGCGGCGCTGATCGGCCGCAGCTGGTCCTCTTCCCGCCCCCTCCACCGATAAAGACCAAGCGGTGTGACAGGAGTGTGGGTTCTGCCTTTTGGACGTCGTGAGTGCTGCCTGCCTCTTGCTCCACATTTCATCTCTGTGTCCAGCGCCAGCATAAACCTTCACGCCTTGCGGCCCCCGCTCCGCGGGTGCCGCTCGAAGGCAAGACTCAACTAGATCAAATTACTCAAAGTCACCTTGGAGTGCACAGGAGCACCAACGCGTTTTGAGAGAGTGAAAATCAACCCTTCTCCTCGAGGCGGGACTGCGAGGACCAGCGTGCAGCGCGGCGCTGATCGGCCGCAGCTGGTCCTCTTCCCGCCCCCTCCACCGATAAAGACCAAGCGGTGTGACAGGAGTGTGGGTTCTGCCTTTTGGACGTCGTGAGTGCTGCCTGCCTCTTGCTCCACATTTCATCTCTGTGTCCAGCGCCAGCATAAACCTTCACGCCTTGCGGCCCCCGCTCCGCGGGTGCCGCTCGAAGGCAAGACTCAACTAGATCAAATTACTCAAAGTCACCTTGGAGTGCACAGGAGCACCAACGCGTTTTGAGAGAGTGAAAATCAACCCTTCTCCTCGAGGCGGGACTGCGAGGACCAGCGTGCAGCGCGGCGCTGATCGGCCGCAGCTGGTCCTCTTCCCGCCCCCTCCACCGATAAAGACCAAGCGGTGTGACAGGAGTGTGGGTTCTGCCTTTTGGACGTCGTGAGTGCTGCCTGCCTCTTGCTCCACATTTCATCTCTGTGTCCAGCGCCAGCATAAACCTTCACGCCTCGCGGCCCCCGCTCCGCGGGTGCCGCTCGAAGGCAAGACTCAACTAGATCAAATTACTCAAAGTCACCTTGGAGTGCACAGGAGCACCAACGCGTTTTGAGAGAGTGAAAATCAACCCTTCTCCTCGAGGCGGGACTGCGAGGACCAGCGTGCAGCGCGGCGCTGATCGGCCGCAGCTGGTCCTCTTCCCGCCCTCTCCACCTCTCTTGCTCATCCTACAAAATCTGCGCAGCCCCAACGCGCACGTGGGACGCGCGCGGGGCGACCACCGGGGCGAAGACCGGGCAAAGAGCGGGCCGTTTAAGGCCGTTCAAGGACGGCAGAGGACGGCCCTGGCCCTGAACCCCTGCCTTTTCGCCTTCATTTATCCTTTAACGTCTAAGGTAGGCGGAACTGTGTCCTGTATTTTCGTATAACAACATTAGCGGCCGCCCTCCCGCTATTACACCATTCTCTATTTTACTTTGTGTTATAGATGTCGACCATGCGCAATAGAACCAGAAGTTGTGCGAAAAAAGCTACGGTGGTAGCACAGGTGACTGGACCTATAGATCTTTTTATTTCTCGTGTACATGAGACTATTAACCAAAGTATTGTTTTATTGGAAAAGAGAGTCTCCATGGATCTTGCAAATGCTAAGCGCTCATCCTTGGGTTCTCTTGCAAATGTTAAATCACCCGCTTTGCAGTCTTCGAATAATTGTTCCCTACCCGTAACCATGCCCACTAATAGTGCTCCGACTGTACCAAATACTGTTGATTTATCGGTTGCCCCATCAGACTCAGACCCGTCTTTTGTTGACCTGGAGGTTACACCAAATCTAGAAGCCTGTCAGTCATCTGGCAAAGCGGCACCGAGTTTGAGTGGGTTTAATGATGTGGAAACAGCTCCCGTACCTATAGTTCCCCGGGGAAGGGCTTCTAATCTCCCAAAGGTTATATCTAAGAGTAAAAATAAAGTAAAAGCAACAGTTAGGAATCATAATCTGATTTCCCCTACTCCACAAATGACATCAGGTATTCCTTGCTGGGTGCAAAACATGGTAACAGATTTAAAACTAGACCTCGAAGCCACACTAGCAGCACAAATCAAGCCTTTAATTTCCAAATTGGACAGGCTTACGTCTTTAATACATTTGAAATGGCCACACAAAACGAATGGGCAAGGGCCTGATCAGCCACAAGGGATTACAGAAGTAGCCCCTAAATGTTCATCGTGTATTCAGCCCCCAAAAGATGTATTAAACAACGTTCAAGTAACCGTAGCCCCCGGGAACCCAGTTATATCTCATCTGTCGCAAACAGGGAACAATTCTGTTCAATCCACAACTATACCCACTTCGAAGGTGGTGGGTCCTATTTTGACTCACCAACACCCTGTTGTTGATAATAATACCACCTCTATTCAAGCAAAAGATGTTGTAGGGAAATCTAATACCCCCTCAGTACCTCTACCTACGAACAAACCTGAAGGTCCTAAGCCAAAGCAGGCACGTTTTAGGTCAATTAATCTACCACCAGAGGTTTCCCCTTTTGTGGTTGTGTTGACAGCAGTCCCCCCGTTGAAGGAGGGAGTAAAAGAAACTTTCACTGAGCTAAGAAACAAATGTGCTCAATGGCTCCACTTACATAAACCTCTACCTAACAACATGAACGGTGAAATCCTTACCGTGCGTAGAGGGGACTGGGTGGGCAGAAGCAAGAAAACAATAGTAGGGGACGTAATCACAGTTAATTTTAGGGATATAGGGGCAGCTAGCTATATATGTAATGCACCCAACAGTGGTCCTGCGACCCAAATTAACCCACTTCCTTTGTCTTATTTTTTACCGATGTCTTCAAGACCAAACCCTCCTTGTTCCACTTTTCAAAGTAATAGAGGATCTGTGTATCCACCGCAACATGCTACTAAACCCTGGCAGCAACCACTACACCCTTCTTCTTTTTTTCCACAATATGCTAATTTTCAGCAGCAGCTATTAAATGCTCCATCTTTTCCCCTGCACCATGTTAATTCCCATTGGCAACATCCCCCCCATTTTCCACCACCCCTACTTCAGCCTGCTCATCAGTGGCAGCAACCCTTTTCAGCCACTACAACCAGATAAACACCAGTGGCAACAAACATGGCGGGACTTGCCCCCTTCCCAAGATCCCCTGTTCTCACAACTCGCCCATCCAAACAGATATGCTGTGTTAGACGAGGTAGATTGACTCAGCTCTACTGAAGCTTTGGATTCAAACATCTCTACGTCCTATTTAGATATGGCGAGTTCTTCTCCAGTTACACCTTTAGCCGCACTTCTCGAACCCCCAATGGTGTCATCGCTAATACCCCTCCCATGTATAGAAAATAGGGGTAGCCTTGATGCATGTATAGCTACTGTTAGCCCCAGATTAAGCCCAGATATCATCTCTCGGGAAGATGGTCCTGCTCTATTACGAGCGATTCAGCCAGAGTCGTCTGTTGTTGGCGATCCTGGTAAACCAGCAGGACTCTCTCTTGTTTCCTGGAACATTGCTGGCCTTGCCAGCAAACTAGGTACACCCTTCTGGACCAGTTTTTTGGGGGAGGGATTGGACCTAATTTTGTTGCAGGAAACTTGGTGTCTGGACCCCATTAACATCGAAGGGTACACATCTTACTGCCTTAGAGCAACTAAATCTAGCTCGGGTAGGGCTAAGGGGGGCCTTTTGTTGCTTTTATCCACCAAGCTGTGTGATTGTATGGTCAAATACAGTACGACGGTTGGGACCCACAGCCAAGTTATAAGGGTGGAGTGCAGGAAGAATATTGATTTAGTTGTAGTAAATTTCTACAACAATATTTTTGATGCTACCAGAGGGGATATTCTACCGCCCCTAGAAAGGGAAATTGTCAAGGCCCTTGGTATTTCGAAAAGAAAGGCTGAGGTTGTCTGGGCAGGGGATTTTAACTTGCAGCCCTGCCATTTGTCTAACGGGAACATCTGCGGCTTTGGTGCAGCAATGAGTAGTCATTGGGGGGGTTTGGGTGTGAGGGAGGATTCTCCTCACTTCCAACATTGCAGTTATGGTTCCATATTAAACAATATGCTAGTCACACTAGACATGACCCTGTTAAACTGTAACACAAACAACCAGGCAATAACATGCCCTACATTTACAGGCAGAGATGCAGGATCATTTATAGATCATATTCTGTTGTCTAGCAGTGGAGACTTTACTGATCTGTATGTAAACGAAGAAAGTCTCAGTGACCATAACAGCCTTCGTGTCACCCTCTTGGGGCATGGAACCTCATTAGTTTCAGGTGGAAAATGTTCAACTGACTTAGTACCTATTAGACCAAAGGGTCTAAGGATTAAATGGACTGGATTGAATTCTAAGGTTAAGCAGAAGGAGGTTCTTACTTATTGTAAGAACCAAATTAGTTCCTGTTTGGATGATGACTGTGATTCAGGCTGCCTATTAGCTCACTTTGTCTCCATGAATAGTATTATTGATGGTATTTTTACTAAGGCCCCGTTATCCAATAGTGGTCCGAAGCAGGGGTGGTTCGACAAGACCTGTATAGTCGCCCTCCGTGATTTAAAGAAAGCTTTAGGCACTAAACCACGCGACAAGACGGATATACAATATTTTAGGGCTAGATATAAAAAAGCAATTAATACCAGGAAAAGGGAATTACAGATTGAGGCGTGGGATAAGCTGAAGGAAGCAGCCGAGACCAAAAACTGCAAACTGTATTGGGAAACAATTAACAGCCCGTTTCTCAATAAAGAAGATGTTCCAGAATTATCATCTTATGTGGCATGTAGCGATTGGGTCAGCCATTTTTCCAAAATTTTCAATCCAGAAGGGTTATCTTCTGAGTCACTGTCACCTGAGTCTACCCCATGGCTACCCCTCCCGTTGGGAATAACATTAGAAGAAAGCCATGAAGCAATTTCATTAAGCAAAGGAGGCAAGGCCCCTGGCCCCGATGGGGTCCCGCTGGATTTATACAAAGATGAACCGGCTTTATGGGCTCCCATCTTGGCGAGGATATTTAATTGCGCGGCAGAAACTAATTTTCCATCTACTTGGGGCCAATCGGTCATTATTTCCCTACATAAGAAAGGTGACAAATCAGAGGCCTCTAACTACCGTCCAATTTCATTATTGGACGCCTCTGTAAAGGTGATGAGTAGGATTTTGCTTAAGAGGCTGGAAGACTGGTCAACTGATTTTAATATCTTAACTAGAGTCCAATATGGCTTTCGGAAAGGCCTGGGCACATTGGACCAATGTGTAAATCTGGACTTTTAATCAATAAATATACTGTGGCTAAAAATGGCAACCTCTTTCTATGTTTTGCTGACTTGAGCAGCGCTTTTGATTTGGTTAACCATACCATTCTCTGGGAGGTTTTGCTTGATGCAGGGGCTCCAAGGGAAATAGTTCATTTTTTGGCTAGACTTTACGAAAAACTCTCTTGTAAGGTCCGCTATGGCACCCTTGGCGAATGTACCCCGTTTTTCAAAGTGTCTCGGGGCATACGCCAGGGATGTGTTTTGGCCCCGCTTTTATTTTCCCTCTTTATTAACGACGTCGACCGTTCCTTGGTTGACATCCCAGCAGATGCCCCCCTGATTGGTGGTAAACCTGTTCCGCTGTTACTTTACGCGGATGACGCTGTTCTTTTATCTCGAACACAGATGGGCCTTCAGCGCCTAATCGATAATTTTGCACAGTTTATTCAAGTTAGGCGGCTCCGTGTGAACAAAACCAAGACGTATGTTATGTCATGCGGTCAGGCAGCTAAACAGGTAAAGCATACCTTTTTCCTGGATAAGGAAAAGTTGACTCCTGTTAAGTCCTTTTGTTATCTAGGAATTACATACAACAATAGTGGGTCTTGGACCTCGGAATTTGATACTATCAGACTAAAAATGCTGCGGTCTACTAGCAGTATTTTTCGTTTTGCCTCCAAACTTGGCTCACGAAGCATTTTAGACATGATGAACATATACAATGTTTGTTGTGTCTCCTCTGCTTTGTATGGGGCAGGTGTATGGGGACATAGCGAGGGTATACCCCTGCAGAAGGAGGAAAATAAGTTTTTAAGGAGGTTGTTATGTGTTCCCCCTTCTGCCTCCATCCAGCTGATCCATGAAGAAGTCGGGATCGAGTTCATTTCTGACTTAGCAGCAGTCCGGCCACTTTTATTGTGGCGTTCTATTTGGGCTAAGTCAGAGACTCGATTTACTCAGGATATTATTCTTGATTGTATAGGCTTAGACCACTCTTCACGCATACAGTGGTTGAGATACATTCACCGTTGGTATCTCCTTCTTTTTAATATTGATGTGTTCGGTGAGCCTGAAGAGGTTGTTTCTATCTCAAAAAAAGAAATTAAGACAACATTTCTAAACTTCCGAAAGGCAGAGCGAGATAAAATCTCTGGTAATCTCATTACCGTGAAATTTTTTAAAGATTTAAATCTAACTTCGGGGTTCCAATCCTATCTTGCGTATGTGACTCGTCCCTCTCATCAGTATGTTTTAACACGTGTCAGATTGGGTATTGTTCACCATCTGGTTGCATTTCCAAACACAAGAACCAGTTCAGATATACCCTGTCCGTGTGACAACATTTCTCGGCAGAGTAGTTGCCATTTTTTACTTTTTTGTAAATTTTTTCATTTTCTCAGGTTAAAATACCTTAAGCCAATTTTTATTAAATACAATATCCGTACTACAGAAACAGCACTGATATTTTTATCCTCATTAGAGAACGAGGAGATTTGCTTTTTTCTGGCTACTTTTATTTTGAAGTGTACAGCTGCCAGGAAAAGTATTGTATTATAATATTTTTACACTTACCTGTCTGTACCTATGTTATACAGCTGCCAGGAAATGTATTCTGTTGCTATTATTGTTTACATTCCTGTCTGTATATGCCTTCAAATTTTATATCAAATTTCTGTAATTAAGGTATTATTCTTTGATGTCCACAGTATATTATGATTATTTAAAAATTCTTGATGTACAGCTGCCAGGAAAGGCCTATTGAGTAATCCCTACTGATCTCCTGTCTGTTCACTTATGAATGTCTTGTATTTTATAATAGTATGTTGATATAAAGAGACAAGATTATTTATTAACTGTTGCACTCTAGCCTTTTGCACATTGTCTTACCATCTTTTCCTATAAGTGTTCATATGGTGATTTTAAACATTTTTACTATGTACTTCTTTCGCTTATATGATTTGTATGTACAAATCGAATAAAAGCTTTTGAAATTGAATTGAAATTGAAAATTGACTACTTTAGTTTTTGAGAATTGATTATAAGGTCATTTCTTTCGTTGTAATTGTTGAGGGCATCTAGGCCCCTTTGTAGCCCGATTTTCGTGTGGTCCATTACCACTAAATTGTCTGAGTATTGTTAAATTTGAAGTTTGTTGGTTCCGATTTTCGGAGTTACAAGACTGGCGTTGTGAAGCTTCTTTCCCAGATCTGCAGTGTATAAGGTAAACAGTGTGGGGGCGATAACACATCCCTGTTTTAATCCACGGTTTGTCAAGCACTTCTTCGTTCTGGTGTTGCCTACTAGCGTTACTTTGATCCAGGTGTTACTGTACAATGAGATAATGGTGTTGAGAAGACCTGCTCGGATATGCAAGTTACACAATTTGGCCCAAAGCTTGTATCGAGGCACCCCATCAAAGGCTGCTGAGTCGTCTACGAATCATGCAAAGACTGGTTTATTATTTTTACCGTTTGTTTGCTGGTTCAGATACGGCATGGCCACCATGTTGTCAATTGTGGAGCAACCTTTTCGAAATCCAGTCTGGTAGGGGGGAGGATATCGTTCTCTTTAATCCATCTATTTAATTCATTCAATAAGGTGATGGCGTAGACTTTCGCTTCAATGTCTAAGAGGGCAATTAGTCTATAATTTCTTGGCTCTCTGTTGTCTCCTCTCTTGAAAATTGATGTAAAAATGACCCTTGCCATGAATCTGGCACCTTTGCTTTCAATCAACATTAGATAAGCAGATTGGATAAGGTTTTTCCCCAATATACTGGATCTTTTCTAAAGATTGCTCCTGGAATACCATTGGGCCCGGGCGCCCCATTTTTTCTTATCTTTTTTCTTACTTTTTCGACTGCTGTACAGTCTTGTTCTCTGCCCATAAATTCCACTGAGACCTCCTCGTCTGTATTTGAGCTAGCCAAGGGGCGGACCCCGGTGCTTCCAAAGTCAATGCAGCCTTCCTTTTCAATATAAATTGTAGAATCGTGTCTCAGCCATGCGTCTGCGTGTACGGAGTTACGCCTGTCTACTTTACCTTTCTCCCGGCTGGCTATAAATTGCCAAAGCTGACGTTGTTTGTGAGGTTTTGAGAGGTCGTGTATCGTTATCCAGGCTTTCTCTGTTTTATTTAGTTTAAGAGACCATAGAAGATTTCTGGGCTTTTTGGATAGGTCTTTACACTTTTCCCTTATTTCTTGTGTGCCCTTTTAGCCCTCTTCAGGTTACATATTATTGCACTTAGTTTTGTGTTGTTATGTCTAAGTTGTGAGGTGTACATCGTCGTTCCATGTGGACTGACTTTGTTGTTGTTGATAAGCGTAGTTTTTAGAGCACAAATCCACCTCGTCCCGTTATCCATACTAGGTTGGTTTCCAGGAGGCTTACCTTTAGACTCTTGTTATTCTTTCCATGCGTTAAATAACGTGGCCTGAGGCTTGTTCCTTTTTAACCTTCTAACTAATGTGTGTTCTTCAATCCCTGTTGAATGGGATCCTACACTCGCTTTATCCCTCTACATGATGCTAGTATTTAGCTCAACCTGCAGCAATTTGTGGTCACTAGTTTCATGTGATTTTCCTTCAAAGTTAACTATTTTCTGAGTAAGAAGGTTGCATAAAAAGATGTAGTCAATTGTGGAACAGTTCTTAAATGTGGCCATTCCTGAGTGTTTGGAATCCAAACTTTTCCAGGTTTCATTGGAGGACTTTAAGTCAAAATTTTGCAGAAAAGAATTAAAAATAGTTTCAGAGCTGGTTGGACAAGACCTGTCACTCATATTGGTTCCCAGAAAGTGCAGATTAAAGTCTTCTACAATCACTTTAGCTGATAGCGAATGAGTATGTAAGATTTCCCGTATTGAAGTTATAATGTTTTTTGTAGCTTCCAATTTTAACGGCCCGTGTGCGTTTAAATATATATTTATAACTAGGATTGAGGAACTATCATCTCTGTCCCCTTTTCCCTCCGTTATGAGTGCCTGTAACATGTATGACTCGGTTTTTACCCTTTTTACTGTCAACTGTTTTAGGTGTTTTTCATAAATCGAGATTCCACCTGATGGTCTACCATACCGATTATGTTTAATCGATAGTTTGTGAAAACCGGCTTAGCCTTCAAGGTGTACATGATCTGTGGCCCAGGTCTCTTGTAGTCATACGATGTCTCCTTCCTGCAATATATTTGTTGCCATTACGTGTTTAAGTGCTTTCTGTATGCCTGCCACATTCCAAGAAATGATTTTAAGATTGGAAAGTGATTTATGGGTAAGGCAAGATGTACTAGAATTTTCTGATACTATGGGGTTTGCGGTCGACAACACTTGTTGATTCCATGAAATATCAATTATGACCACTTGATCATCTGGAATAAAGAGTGCCACGTTGTAACTCTCTGCTTAGCCTACTGAATGTATCGTTCCTTTGAATTTTCTGTAGCCCATCGTCTTTTACTGTCCTACTTATGGTCATGTCCACCGGTCTACTTACTGATAAGGTGAGTGTCTTATAGTTTTGGTCTAGATGTATTTTTTATGTGCCTCTCAATATCTCTTGTGAGTGCTCTTTAACTTTTGTTGTATGGTTTGTTGTGTTTGCCGGCTCCAGTAGAATTAATGGATACTTTTCTTGTTCTGGTGCGATCACGACAATACCCCAGTTTTTAAAAATATCTGGTTCTCTAAGCACTGCTTCCGACATGTGATGGTATGACCAGGTCACTATGGTAGCTTCTCTATAGATTTCTTCATCTTCTGGTTCAAACTGAATGTGTGGGTAGAGATTCGTGTTGTGCCCGACACGCGTTCAGGATGTGGTGTTCCTTTACGCTATATCTCCCCGGGTGCATTGGCAGTATTAGTGTACCCAGTTTGTTGTATTTTTGATCCGCCTCCCATTGTCTCTTTAAACAGTCCACATTCAATTTTGTCCCTAACATTTTCATTTGTTGTTTGTACAATTTTCTTTACTACTCCACCGTTTTCAGTGGGCATTGATTCCTGAATCGCTGGTGGGTTTGATGTAATGTTTTCTGTTTGAGAACCTTCACCCAAGGAGTTGTTTTGTTTTTAGGTCTTAATGAATATCGGGTATAGTTTATTAGATAGTTGCCTTTCCTGGTTTTGAGGAAAGTTAATTGCGGCCTCAGTCGAGACATGCGTAGACTGACCGCAGTTCCTTCTGATTTGTGTTGTTTTTTGGCACTTCGATTGTTTTTTTGTTTTCTCTTCATACGTCATGACCGGTTTGAATCAGTAGTGCTGGTTGGATGTTCTATCGCCTACTATTTGAGCTTATTGTGTCTTTAGGTCTTCAATAAGGGTAGAAAGCACTTCCGTGATTCATGCCAGCTTGTCGATTGTCGGCCCACAGGCGCAGTCTGTATTTGAAGTTGTTGCATATACCTGGGCTCGTGTTATCAGCTTGTTCACGTTAGCCAGTCTTTGATCAATCCCTGATAATGTTTTTGCCATGATGTTAAGCAAATCCACTTGGATATCCATCTTATTTGATTGATAGTTCAGTGCCTCAAGTGTGAGTTGAGTTGTTTTGAAGAACATTTCCCATATTGTTCCTGAGTCTGTTGTTACTACTCGGTGATTGATATCAATATTTTGGGTATGCTTGTCCTTTACCGGAGTGTTATTAAGAGATTCACTTTCAGCTATTGGGTGATTATGTGTGTTTTCTTTACTGTGTGGGAACCGATATTCCGATGTTTGAACCAGCCTCCTAGGGGCTTCTACTCCCTCTCCGCCTTGGTTTTTTCCTCCCAGTACCTCGTTTGTTGTGGTGTTTTGTAAATTAGGTGCTTGCTATTCTGACCTTGATGGCCCAGCGTATTAATTTCTGCATTGCAGCTATATGAAGTAAAACTGAATACACCAATCTTTGTCTGTCCTTCTGTCTGCAAAATGCTTGTTTTTTCATCTATGCCTAATCGCCTTGGATCAATGAGAGAGATGGTCCAATGGGGAGCACAGGACTCTGGTAGGGACTACACCACTCCCGATCCGGTGCCAGTGCACTGAGGAGCGAGATAAAACATGAGTTTGTGCGCTGACTGATCTGGTAGCAGAGGATGGTTCCGACTGGATCTGTCAAGTACTGATTGGACCCCGGTAGGGAGATTGGCCTCAGAAGGAGAACTGTATCATTATGGTACACATGGTTTTGCCCTGAGATTTTAATGTATCCAGCCTCACAACGATGCAGACCCGAGATGAGTGGCCCGAGACTAGTGACCTGAGACGAGTTACCCAAGACGAGGGGCTGATGCAGTGACCAAAGGCGAGCGACCAGAGATGAGTGATCAGAGACGAGTGACCAGAGATGAGTGACCACAGATGAGGGGCTGCTGGAGTAACCCAAGACTAGTGGCCTGAGACGAGTGACCCAAGGCGAGGGACTGATGCAATGACGAGAGGCAAGTGACCCAAGACAAGAGGCTGAGGCAGTAACCAGAGGGGAGTGACCAGAGACGGGTGATAAGAGATGAGTGCTCAGAGACGAATGACCAGAGAGGAGGGGCTGATGCCTTTGACCAGAGGCGAGTGACCAGAGGCGAGGGACTGATGCAATGATCTGCAGACGATGACAGGAGTATCAATAGGAACCATTGCCGATGCTTAAATGAGCACAGAGTGACATGGTGCATTTTGGGAGCTGTAGTTCGAGACAGCATGTTGTGAGACAGTGGACGAACTTTCAAGTGAATTATTGTGCAACTTTGATTCATGGGTTTATAGCAACGTTGGCATTGTCTTCTTGATGTTCTTCATTGTTTTCTGAAAATAATTCAAAAATCAGTTGTTGTAAAGAAAAGGGTACCCTAGTTCTTGGAGGCTTGTTGAGTTGTTGTATTGTCTGCTGAAGTGAGGTGCTATCAGTCGCACCAAGTTAGGGACATAATTTCCTTTGCATGGTTGAACTAACTGAGGTGGATTTTCATGTGTTTCCTGATGCACAAGAGTGGAAGCATCAGGCAGGGCAAAAACTCTTGCATGTCGAGAGTCTGCCCTGTGCAAATATCACGTTGCGAAATAGTATTATCAGTAGGAAACTCTTTTCATGAAGGAGACAACGCAGTGGTGACTCCTCCACTGAGGGCGGAGGAGCGTCGCTCCACTGCTCTCAGAACAAGAAAAAAGGAAAAATAAAATGATGATACCTGTGCTGTTATCGGTTTATTTTTCCGAGCTCCAGAGCTGGGTTAGGGCGGGGCAGGGCTGGTGCCACCGGGGGAGGAGTGGTTCACGCACTTAAGAGTGCATTATGGTGTGGTCAGCTGCCTTGGGCTGGCCACACAGTCATGCACACTTAGCATGTTCTCCACTTGGGTGTAATACACAGCCTGAGTTTGAGAACATGCACAGGCTCCCAGTTCCCGTCTGAACACCGAACCATGGCACTCAGACCAGTCACAATGCTGCATTGCAGCATTGTGATTGGCTTTGACAAAGCCTGTGTGCTCCCTGCTTCTGGGACACGTCAGGAAGCGAAGATGAGGAGAGATGGTGGCTGTGAGAAGGTCAATGTTTTTTATTTATATTTTGGCCCCCTCACCCGCCAGCCACCACTGAGACAACATTAAAGTTTGAGAGAGCAAGAGGACCTTTGACTTGGTTGCACAGTTACTGGTGAACTAGTGTAGAAGTCTGTGAGTGAGAGGCTCAGGTACGAGACACTGCAGAGGCTTTAAATGCGCGTACCTGCTATAGCTTGATATGAGACATCAGCGTGCCTCATTACTGCGTCATCTCCTACGGTCAATATATCCTCTACATCCACTCTCTCAGTCATCCATACCCCATTCTACTACCAGGATCCCCAAAATAACTTTTTCTAGATTCTCACCTATTTCTCACACTATACCTCCCTCAATATATCCTCTACCCCCACTCTCAAACTCATCCCAAACCCCATACCACTACTACGATCCGGAAATAACCCTTCCTAGACTCTTCCCTCCTCTACCTCTCCTTGCATCATCTCACACCTCTTTTTCTATTCAGATCTCCCAAACAAGCCTTCCGAATCCCTTCCCTCTGACTCTACCCCCTTCACCTCCCCTCTACTCATCCCAAACCCCTGCCTACTGCCATGTAAAGAAAGATATTCAAGACCCTCCCCTCTTCTATCCCTTCCCTCTTCTATCCCTTCCCTCTTCTATCCCTTCCCTCTTCTATCCTTTCCCTCTTCTATCCCTGCACTATTAATTTTCAATCCCAAAAACAGAATAACATGTACACCACTCAAATTAATTTCATATTTCCTCATACTAATTTCCCACTAAACCTGTTTGTGTTCCGGAGTAGCGTGCTACTCGCCAAAAAGCACTTCAGCACCTCATCAGGAGTAGCAAGCTCTATATAAATGCAAACCCTTCCCTCTTCCATCCCTCCACTATCATTTTCAATACAAATAACAGACTTGCATGTCCACTGTTTAAATGAATTTCATATTTCCCCAGACTAAATCACCACAAATACTTTTTTCGTGCCTGAGTAACGTGCTACTTGCCTAAAAGCACATCAACACCTCATCAGGGGTAGCAAGCACTAGATAAATACAAACCTTTTTCCGCTTCTATCGCTCCACTATCCATCTCAATCGAAATAACAGACTAACATATCCACTGGTCAAATCAATGTCATATTTCACTATGCTAATTCACGACTAATCCTTTATGGGTTCCGTAGTAGCATGCTAGTCGCCGAAAAAGAGCTTAGACGCCTCGTCAGGGGTAGTAAGTGCTATATAAATGCAATTACAATACAATACAATCTGAAGGCCTCCAAACGCTTTGCTGCGCTTTAACTTTTGCTGCTTAACTTTTATAGCGGCCACGCTCCTCGCCAAACTCAACTTTACAGCAGTTTCCATGCACCAAAGTTGATGTCACTAATATGTCAATAAATCATGTCTCAAGGATCCTAATTACACCCCTCGCGCCTTGAGAGCCACGCCTCCTCCGGAGTGTATTGGAATGCTCCGCTGCGTGCCCTGCAGCGACCTGGGCTGCACCCAAAACAGCAACTTTTACTTGTTGCTCACAAGTTTGATTTCTGTTAAAACAAGCATTTGTAATGCAACAGGTCTATCATTTGCAAGAGTTTAAGCTATTTGCATTGTACATGACTGTGCCTTTTATTTATGTTTTAAAAACCAAAGCAAAAATAAAAGGCATTGTCACCACTAGCCCAAACTCGCGTAAATGCGAGACCTATTGCATTGCAAATTCTTATTATTACTTAGTTGTGTAAAGCAGGTGCTTTTGCCTCAGAACGTTTGTGACATTTCGTACTCAAGCCTCAGTAGCTTTCTTTGCACTTTGTGGGCATTATTGGATTGATTTTTTTGGTATTAATTTATTTGGTCATATTGATCAAAATGTGTTAAAAATAAAATTAAGATACAAGAGCTACTAAACAGGCAGCCACAGGTGTGGTTACATTGCAGACTACAGGGTTATGATTTAAATGGTGCACCAGGTGCAGTAGCACCGGGCCCAAAAGTTGTCAGAACTACTCTAAACACATAATACTGCTATATTTGACGACTAAACAGGCAGTCACAATTGATGTTACCTTGCATTAAAAGGGACTTGATTTTAAGAGAGTAGCAGGTGCAGTGGCACTGGATAAAGAAAAAGCTCTAGGGACCCCACTAAACCCAGATTATTGCTACACTTTAAAACCAAACAAACAGTCACAAGTGCAGTTCATTTGCAGACAACAGGTTCATGATTTCAATAGTGTAGCAGGTGCAGTGACACCAGGACCAAAAGCTCTAGGCACCCACTAAACACCAAAGATTGCTATATTTGATGACTAAACAGGCAGTCACAAGTACAGTTATCTTTCAGGGAACAGGGTAATTATTTGAATGGTGCAACAGGTGTAGTGGCACCGGGACCAAAAGCTCCAGGAACCCAATTAAATACTGATTATTGCTATATTTTACTACTAAACAGGCAGTCATAAATACAGTTATCTTGCAGCCACTAGGGGCATGGTTTGAATGATGAAGACGGTGCAGTGACACCGGGCCCAACAGTTGTCAGAATTCCTCTAAACACATAATATTGATATTACATCAATTACTTCTATTATTTCCCTCTTTAATTTCATTTTTCTAGTAACAGCTAACCCCAGGCGCTGAACACCGCTCCACCAGCAGAGTTTGTGGAGTATTGCCAACTCCGAGCTCCGTTGAGAATGCGGTGTTCAGGCAAAACTTCGACTCCATGGTGGAGCAGAGCTAGGCCCCTGAGCCATGCCCAAAGCAAAATCAAAAAAACACGCATCCTATCTCTGGCGTCTCTGGGCTGCCCTCCTCCTTGCTGTGGTCTCTCCTCCTAGCCGCCATCCTCGTCTTCTCTGCAAACCCCTACATTGTACATCTTGGGTGGACTTTGCATGCGCAGTCCATGAAAGACATAAAACGTAAGGGTTTGCGACCGGCGAGGAGGAGAGACCACAGCGAGACACAATAAAGCAGGAGGAGGAGGGCCGCCCAGAGACACCACAGAGCATGTAAGTGATTTTATTTTTATTTTTTTATATTGGGAGTGGGACTTTGGAGGATGAAGGAGGGCAGAGTTTTATTTTTACTCTTTGGAATTCCACAGAGTGCCACTGCGAGACTCCGCCCACTCTTAGTAACAGCACACTATATTGCCTTTTGGTAGCACTTTAACAGACTTTCTGTAACTTATTTTGTACAACTACTCAGCAAGCTACGGCTTATTAATCACATAGGCGAACCCTAATGCATTTACCAGTGCTTGTTTATTTTGGTGTACATCAACCCATACTCTTGGCCACCGTAGGAGGTGGCCAGTGACTCTTTTACGGTAAAAACCTTCACAGCTCATGCCACAAACTGGAAAGGCTGCATTCCAGCGGCAGCTGCCTCTGGTGGAATTCAACAATTGCTGTTATTTTTACCCAAGAAAATGTCCTGCTGGTGATGGTGGAATGATAAGGCTGTCAGTCACGACTGACGTCAGAGGGGGCCCCTCCCCAGTACACTCAGGAGTCTGTTGGGGGTAAGGGGAGGTGGGGGCGTGAATCTGCAATGATAACTTAGTAGAAGTTTGACCTATGACCCCGAGGTGAGCCCAGATCTCAGCACAGACGTCTGATGCACAGAAACCTCTCAGCACTGAACAGAGCTCTTCTGGCTGCATGTCTGACATTTCTAGCTGCTCATTAAAGGCCTCGACCGCTCACCCTGCTTCTGCCCCGTGACCTGCAGTTCACAAACACGAGTCTCCACAGGTGCCTGAATCAAAGCCCTGTGATGAGAGACTCACCTGTGATGTGAGGCTCACCTGTGGTGTGAGGCTCAACTGTGATGTGAGGCTCATCTGTGACGTGAGGCTCACCTGTCGTGAGGCTCACCTGTGATGTGAGGCTCACCTGTGACGTGAGGCGCATCTGTGACGTGAGGCTCACTTGTGACGTGAGGCTCACCTGTGGTGTGAGGCTCACCTGTGATGTGAGGCTCACCTGTGGTGTGAGGCTCACCTATGATGCGAGGCTCAGCTGTGATGTGAGACTCACATGTGATGTGAGGCTCATCTGTGACGTGAGGCTCACCTGTGACGTGAGGCTCACCTGTGATGTGAGGCTCACCTGTGACGTGAGGCGCACCTGTGACGTGAGGCTCACTTGTGATGTGAGGCTCACCTGTGTCCTGAGGCTCACCTCTGACGTGAGACTTACCTGTGACGTGAGGCTCACCTGTGACGTGAGGCGCACCTGTGACGTGAGGCTTACTTGTGACGTGAGGCTCACCTGTGGTGTGAGGCTCACCTGTGATGTGAGGCTCACCTGTGGTGTGAGGCTCACCTATGATGCGAGGCTCAGCTGTGATGTGAGACTCACATGTGATGTGAGGCTCATCTGTGACGTGAGGCTCACCTGTGATGTGAGGCTCACCTGTGATGTGAGGCTCACCTGTGACGTGAGGCGCACCTGTGACGTGAGGCTCACTTGTGATGTGAGGCTCACCTGTGATGTGAGGCTCACCTGTGATGTGAGACTCACCTGTGAATTGAGGCTCACCTGTGTCCTGAGGCTCACCTGTGACGTGAGACTCACCTGTGACGTGAGGCTCACCTGTGGTGTGAGGCTCACCTGTGATGTGAGACGCACCTGTGATGTGACACTCACCTGTGACGTGAGGCTCACCTGTGATGTGAGGCGCACCTGTGACGTGAGGCTCACCTGTGATGTGAGACTCACCTGTGACGTGAGGCTCACCTGGGGTGTGAGGCTCACCTGTGATGTGAGACGCACCTGTGATGTGACAATCACCTGTGACGTGAGGCTCACCTGTGATGGGAGACTCACCTGTGATGTAAGACTCACCTGTGACATGAGGCTCACCTGTGACGTGAGGCTCACCTGTGATGTGAGGCTCACCTGTGACGTGAGGCGCACCTGTGACGTGAGGCTCACCTGTGATGTGAGGCTCACCTGTGATGTGAGACTCACCTGTGAAGTGAGGCTCACCTGTGTCGTGAGGCTCACCTGTGACGTCAGACTCACCTGTGACGTGAGGCTCACCTGTGGTGTGAGGCTCACCTGTGATGTGAGACGCACCTGTGATGTGGCACTCACCTGTGACGTGAGGCTCACCTGTGACGGGAGACTCACCTGTGATGGAGGCTCACCTGTGATGTGAGACTCACCTGTGATGTGAGGCTCACCTGTGACGTGAGGCGCACCTGTGACGTGAGGCTCACCTGTGATGTGAGGCTCACCTGTGATGTGAGACTCACCTGTGAAGTGAGGCTCACCTGTGTCGTGAGGCTCACCTGTGACGTCAGACTCACCTGTGACGTGAGGCTCACCTGTGGTGTGAGGCTCACCTGTGATGTGAGACGCACCTGTGATGTGGCACTCACCTGTGACGTGAGGCTCACCTGTGACGGGAGACTCACCTGTGATGGAGGCTCACCTGTGACTTGAGACTCACCTGTGATGTGAGGCTCACCTTCCTAAAATCAGTAGCCTCCATGCCACATACACACCTCCTGCAATTATTGATGAACAGTCACAATATCTAATTTTTATTATCGAATAGCCACAATATCAAGTTTTAAATATCGAGTGGACATAATATCAAATTACAAAAGTATAGTGGTAAAAAATATCTATTTTTATAATATCGAAAGTCATAATATAGTTGTTAAAAATATCACATTTTTTATAGTGTTTTAAGTGTTAGTATATGTGTTAAAAGTATGTATTATGTTTGTAATGTATGTTTGCATAATGAATTTTACGTTATTTAATTTTTGCATAATTTTATTCCGTAATAGGTTGTGGGTTTATAGGGGAATAGGGTGGGAAGTAATTTATGTAGTGCTAAATTAAATATTGATTTTTAGGAATTATTAATTTTTTAAAAATAATTTTACGTTTTAGTTCTGTACCGGGTTGTGGGTTTATAGGGGAATAGGGTGGACAGTAATTTAATTGTAATTAAGTCATTATTTATTTTTATTTATTGGTATTGATAATTAATTTATTGTTAATTAATTATTACTTGGTAATTATTTTTTTAATTGGTAATTAATTTATATTAATTGATTTATTGTTAATTATATTAATTGTTTTAATTTATTATTTGGAGCGGGTTGTGGGAATAGGGTGGGAAGTAATTTAATTATAATTTATTATTTATTGAAATTATTTTTGTGTATTGTTAATAATTTACTGTTAATTAAGTATTAATTGGTAATTGTATGTATTACTTATTAAGTTAGGGTATTGAACATTAATTATTACTAGGTAATACATTTTTTATAAATACTATTTATTGGTATGTATTAATTATTTATTAAAATGTAATTGGTAATTTATTTTAAATAATTTTTAATTGGTATTGATAATTAATTTATTTCTATTTAAATATCAATACTTTCCCTACTGTTGCACTCACTAGAGTGGGAATAGTAATGTTTTCCTCCTGCTATCCAACGCTTTCCCTACTGTTGCACTCACTGGAGTGGGAATAGTTCATTTTACCCTCCCGCTATCCTACCCTAAAAATATTTTTTAATATTATTAAGTTAATATATATATTTCGAAAAAATGCAGGTTTCTTTCTATTTTTAATTACATTAGTTATTTATTAATGTTAAGGTTGTTTAAGTATTTTTAAGTATGTTTTACTTAATTATATTTATTATTACATTAATTTTACAATACTTTTAAGACATTTTAAAAATTCGATATTTTAACAAACTATATTATTTACAACAATATTTTGGAATCAATATTTTTGTACTTACCTGTTTGTAGATAGGAATTCGATATTCTGGTCGTCGATATTTTGTCACCGATATTTTTGTTGGTCAATATTTTACTCCTCGATATTCTGTCAGTGATTGGCCATTATCACCCTGGCCTTCTATGTCACTTCCGGTCAGTGCTTTAAATGGGAAAAAAATAGTGTAGTTACTCATTTAAATATGGCGAGTGGGCGGGGCTAGGTACAGGGCTAAAGGCATGACATGCAAAGGTTATTGACTTATATACTAGTTACAGCCCATACCAAAACACGGGAAATGTGTTACTGTAAACAAAACAGGTTCATTTATTGAATAAAACTAAAGCGACCCTTGTCCTTCCTGGTAGGTCGCTCCCCCTCCGCTGCAGAGCCACCAGTGCTAGTGCCATCCTTCTGCTGCCTCCTGCCTGCGGGCTCGGGCTCCTGGTGCCCCGTACATGATCCCCGTTGCTGCTGCTTCCTGCTGCTGTGTGCCTGTGCCCCTGCCCATTCTCTCCATTCGGTACCCTGTGTGCCTGTGCCCCTGCCCATTCTCTCCATTCTGTACCCTGTGTGCCTGTGCCTGTGCCCCTGCCCATTCTCTCCATTCGGTACCCTGTGTGCCTGTGCCCCTGCCCATTCTCTCCATTCTGTACCCTGTTTGCCTGTGCCTGTGCCCCTGCCCATTCTCTCCATTCTGTACCCTGTGTGCCTGTGCCCTTGCCCATTTTTATTCTCTGCCCTGCTGCTGTGAGCCTGCTCTGTAGCTTCTCCCAGTCATGGTGTTCGTTCATTTTCACCGATTTTTCCCGTCGCTGCCTCCCCTGCGGCCCCACCCCGTGCCCATTCGCTGCCCTGGCAACCGGCCTCCCGCCTCCCAGCTGATCCTCCCTCCCTACCTCCCCTAAATGGCAGCCGTACCGCTGGCGCGCAAAAGGCACGCCTAAGGCAAACCCGTCTGCTCCCGTCTGCGCCTGGACCACGCCCAGCGTCAAAACCCCTGGCCCTCACGCAACCTGTGATGCCTGCTACCGCTACAACGCCAACACCCTCATCGCTCTCAACCACGGAGGCACCACCAACTGCTACAAGGCCACCCCCAAGCACACCCACGGCCCCTTCATCTGCCAGAACTGCATCTTCTCCTGCAACAGCGACGCCGAGACACCCACAGCAGTGAAACTCAACCAACTGTGATGCATCCTGCTCAACACCCGCTCCGCATGCAAGCACGCCGTCGAGCTCTGGGACCTACTCACCACCACATCACCTGACGTCACCTTCTTGACCGAGACCTGGATGAACGAAGCCTCCGCCCCAGACATCGCAGTGGCCATCCCCGACGGATACAAGATCTCATGCAGAGACCGCACCAACGGAGTCGGAGGAGGTATCGCCATAATCCACAAGAACACCATCAAGGTCTCCACAAACACCGACGACACCCTCACCACTGCCGAACACATGCACGCACACACGCACTGACCTCCACCAACTACATCCTGCTCGGTGACCTGAACTACCATCTGGAAAATAACAACGACAGCAATTCCTCCACCCTGGTCGACAACCTCACCACCCTAGGACTGAAACAGATCGTCACAACCTCGACTCACATCACCGGCCACACGCTCGATGCCATCTTCATCGCCAGCCCACACGTTGCCTTCAGCAATGCTTCCAAGCTCACCTGGACCGGCCACCACTGCGTCCACTTCACCTTCCAGAAACCCGTCACTCACCACCGTACCCTACTGATCCCCCACCGACGCTGGGGCAAAGTCGCCAAGGAACTTCTAGAAACACTCCTGGCACTCAACCCACCGACCAGCCCCACCGACCCCGAGGATGGGGCCCGCACCCTCAGACTCTGGATGGAGGACTGCACCAACACCGTAGCACCAATGAGACAACCCACCAACAGAGACACCAGCCAGAGAGCCAGCTGGTTCAACCCGGAGCTCCTGGCCTCCAAGTGCACCTGCCGGAAACTCGAAAACACCTGGCTCAATGATAGAATGCCTGCCAACCGCACAGCCCACAAAGACGCCACTCGCAACCATTACCACCTCATCAGGACCACCAAAAGAGCCTCGTCAACAACGCCCACAACAGCAAAGAGCTCTTCAACATCGTGAAAGAACTCTCCAATCCTAGCTCCTGCACCAACGACATTCCGCCATCGCAAGCCCTATGCGACACCCTCGCTGCCTTCTTCCACCGCAAGATCACCGACATCCACAACAGCTTCAACCGCTGGCTGAACCCTACGGACCCTGCCAAGACGATCACTCCGAACACCACCGTCCACAACCCTCTGACCATATGGACCAACGTGAGCACCGAAGACATAATCAAGACTATGAGCACCATCCACTCAGACTCCCCGTCTGATCCTCTTCCCCACCACATCGCCAACAAAGCCGACAGCTTCATCGCACCCCACCTGCGTAACATCATCAACCTCTCCTTCGAAACCGCTACCTTCCCGGAGAGCTGGAAGCACACTGAGATCAATGCCCTCCTGAAAAAACCCAAGAAAGACCAGAGCGACCTCAAGAACTTCCGGCCCATCACCCAGCTCCCGTTCCCAGCGAAAGTCATGGAAAAGATCATCAACACCCAGCTCACCCGCTACATAGAAGAAAACAACATCCTGGACCCCTCCCAGTCAGGCTTCCGCAGCAACCACAGCACCGAAACCGCACTCATCGCCGCCACAGACGACATCAGAATCCTACTCAACAACGGCGAGACAGCAGCCCTCATCCTCTTGGACTTTTCCGCCGCCTTCGACACCGTCTGCCACCACACACTTCGCACTTGCCTCCCCGACGCAGGGATCCAAGACAAGGCCCTGGATTGGACCACCTCCTTCCTCACCGACAGAACCCAGAGAGTCCTCCTCCTCCCGTTCCAATCCGGAACCACCAAAACCATCTGCGGCGTCCCGCAGGGATCTTCCCTCAGCCCGACGCTGTTCAACGTCTACATGGCTCCCCTCGCTCGTATCACTAGACAACACGACGTCAACATAATCTCCTACGCGAACGACACCCAGCTGATCCTCTCCCTCACCAAGAACTCCTGACCGCCAAATCCAACCTGCACCAAGGTATGAAGGCCGTCTCCGATTGGATGGAGGCAAGCCTGCTCAAGCTGAACACGGACAAGACGGAGATCCTCATCCTTGAGCCCAACCCCTCAGTGTGGGATGACTCCTGGTGGCCAGCATCACTGGGAGCCCCCCCGGCACCAACCAACCACGCCCGCAACCTCGACTCCAAGCTCAGCATGACCACCCAAGTCAACGCAGTCTCCTCCTCCTGCTTCCACACCCTCCGTATGCTCCACAAGATCTACAGATGGATCCCGGCAGACACACGGAAACCCGTCACCCATGCCCTCATCAGCAGCCGACTCGACTACGGAAACGCCCTCTACGCCGGAGCCCCGTCCAAACTCATCAACAGACTCCAAAGAATCCAGAACGCCTCAGCACGCCTGATCCTTGATGTCCCACGCCGGGACCACATCACCCCGCACCTGAGAGACCTGCACTGGCTCCCTGTCGACAAAAGAATCACATCTAAACTCATGATCCACGCACACAAAGCACTCCACAAGACTGGCCCAGCATATCTCAACAACAGACTCGCCTTCTACGTACCCAACAGGAAACTCCGCTCCACCGACCTGTCCCTGGCCGCCGTCCCGCGCATCCACAGAACCACTTCTGGGGGAAGATCATTCTCCCACCGGGCCACCAAGACCTGCAACGCCCTCCCCTTCCACCCACGACAGACCGCAGACCTCCCGGCCTTCAGAAGACTGCTCAAGACCTGGCTCTTCGACCACTAGCTGCAGATCCTCCCCCACCCCAGCGCCTTGAAACCCTTGCGGGTAAGTAGTGCACTTTACAAATCCCCTGATTGATGATTGATTGAAAGTCAAACACAGCGATGTTTTAAAATTTCCTTATTTTGTAATATTTCTCCCGCTTTTCTCTCACACAAAAAACACGCACCCACACGCAGGCAAACAGACAAACATAAGCAGACACTCAAACAAAAGAATCAGGTGGGATTAAAGCCCTTTTAAGCTCCTTACCTCCCATGGCTTTCCGCTGGGCTGGCTCGATGCCTTGCAGCACAGCATGACGGCGAACACCCGGATATCATCAGATGAGCCCAGCTGAATAGGTCAGCGGGGGCTCAGCTCAGGGCTGTAAAAGAGACAGACTACCACCACTAGAGGCCAATGCGCCTACCCTTCATGAGTACCGGTACTCTCCTCGGCAGTAGAGAAGTGGCGGTACTCAGAGTGATAAAACTAAGAAGTGCTGGTACTCAGTACCTGTGAGCACTGGCACATTTAAAGCACTGATTTCGGTCAAAAATGTTGCCTGCTAAGATCTGTGCAGCAGGCACCGAGCCGACTGAGATATTTTAAACATGGCTCTGAGCCGCAGGTCGCACAAAGACATTCATTAGAGAGAGCACTCCTTCAGTAGTGACATCTGAGCACTGTTCGAACAGGAGGCCTGCGGCTTACACACAGACCGCAGCAGCAGGAGCTGAACCCACTGATCCTTACAGCTTACACACAGACCGCAGCAGGAGCTGAACCCACTGATCCTTACAGCTTACACACGGACGCAGCAGGAGCTGAACCCACTGATCCTTACAGCTAACACACGGACCGCAGCAGCAGGACCTGAACCCTCTGACCCTTACAGCTTACACACAGACTGCAGCAGGAGCTGAACCCACTGATCCTTACAGCTTACACACGGACCGCAGCAGCAGGAGCTGAACCCACTGATCCTTACAGCTTACACACAGACCGCAGCAGGGGCTGAACCCACTGATCCTTACAGCTTAAACATGGAACGCAGCAAGAGCTGAACCCGCTGATCCTTACAGCTTACACACAGACCGCAGCAGCAGGAGCTGAACCCACTGATCCTTACAGCTTACACACAGACCGCAGCAGGGGCTGAACCCTCTGATCCTTACAGCTTACACACAGACCGCAGCAGGGGCTGAACCCACTGATCCTTACAGCTTACACACGGACCCCAGCAGGAGCTGAACCCACTGATCCTTACAGCTTACACACAGACCGCAGCAGCAGGAGCTGAACCCACTGATCCTTACAGCTTACACACAGACCGCAGCAGGAGCTGAACCCACTGATCCTTACAGCTTAAACATGGAACGCAGCAAGAGCTGAACCCGCTGATCCTTACAGCTTACACACAGACCGCAGCAGCAGGAGCTGAACCCACTGATCCTTACAGCTTACACACAGACCGCAGGAGCTGAACCCACTGACCCTTACAGCTTACACACGGACCGCAGCAGGAGCTGAACCCGCTGATCCTTACAGCTTACACACAGACCGCAGCAGGAGCTGAACCCACTGACCCTTACAGCTTACACACGGACCGCAGCAAGAGCTGAACCCGCTGATCCTTACAGCTTACACACAGACCGCAGGAGCTGAACCCACTGACCCTTACAGCTTACACACAGACCGCAGCAAGAGCTGAACTCACTGATCCTTACAGCTTACACACAGACCGCAGCAGGAGCTGAACCCACTGATCCCTACAGCTTACACACAGACCGCAGCAGCAGGAGCTGAACCCACTGATCACTACAGCTTACACACAGACCGCAGCAGGAGCTGAACACACTGACCCTTACAGCTTACACAAAGACCGCAGCAGCAGGGGCTGAACCCTCTGACCCTTACAGCTTACACACAGACCGCAGCAGGAGCTGAACCCTCTGACCCTTACAGCTTACACACAGACCGCAGCAGGAGCTGAACCCGCTGATCCTTACAGCTTACACACAGACTGCAGCAGGAGCTGAACCCACTGACCCTTACAGCTTACACACGGACCGCAGCAAGAGCTGAACCCGCTGATCCTTACAGCTTACACACAGACCGCAGGAGCTGAACCCACTGACCCTTACAGCTTACACACGGACCGCAGCAAGAGCTGAACTCACTGATCCTTACAGCTTACACACAGACCGCAGCAGGAGCTGAACCCACTGATCCCTACAGCTTACACACAGACCGCAGCAGCAGGAGCTGAACCCACTGATCACTACAGCTTACACACAGACCGCAGCAGGAGCTGAACACACTGACCCTTACAGCTTACACAAAGACCGCAGCAGCAGGGGCTGAACCCTCTGACCCTTACAGCTTACACACAGACCGCAGCAGGAGCTGAACCCTCTGACCCTTACAGCTTACACACAGACCGCAGCAGGAGCTGAACCCACAGACCCTTACAGCTTACACACGGACCACAGCAAGAGCTGAACCCGCTGATCCTTACAGCTTACACACAGACCGCAGCAGGAGCTGAACCCACTGATCCTTACAGCTTACACACAGACCGCAGGAGCTGAACCCACTGACCCTTACAGCTTACACACGGACCACAGCAAGAGGTGAACCCGCTGATCCTTACAGCTTACACACAGATTGCAGCAGCAGGGGCTGAACCCACTGATCCTTACAGCTTACAGACAGACCGCAGCAGCAGGAGCTGAACCCACTGATCCTTACAGCTTACACACAGACCGCAGCAGGAGCTGAACCCACTGACCCTTACAGCTTACACAAAGACCGCAGCAGCAGGGGCTGAACCCTCTGACCCTTACAGCTTACACACAGACCGCAGCAGGAGCTGAACCCACTGATCTTTACAGCTTACACACAGACCTCAGCAGGAGCTGAACCCACTGATACTTACAGCTTACACACAGACCGCAGCAGAAGCTGAACCCACCGATCCTTACAGCTTACACACGAACCGCAGCAGGAGCTGAACCCTCTGACCCTTACAGCTTACACACAGACCGCAGCAGGAGCTGAACCCACTGACCCTTACAGCTTACACACGGACCGCAGCAAGAGCTGAACCCGCTGATCCTTACAGCTTACACACAGACCGCAGAAGCAGGAGCTGAACCCACTGATCCTTACAGCTTACACACAGACCGCAGCAGCAGGGGCTGAACCCTCTGACCCTTACAGCTTACACACAGACCGCAGCAGGAGCTGAACCCTCTGACCCTTACAGCTTACACACAGACCGCAGCAGGAGCTGAACCCACTGACCCTTACAGTTTACACACGGACCGCAGCAGCAGGGGCTGAACCCACTGATCCTTACATCTTACACACGGACCGCAGCAGGAGCAGAACCCACTGATCCTTACAGCTTACACAAAGACCCCAGCAGCAGGGGCTGAACCCTCTGACCCTTACAGCTTACACACAGACCGCAGCAGGAGCTGAACCCTCTGACCCTTACAGCTTACACACAGACCGCAGCAGGAGCTGAACCCACAGACCCTTACAGCTTACACACGGACCGCAGCAAGAGCTGAACCCGCTGATCCTTACAGCTTACACACAGACCGCAGCAGGAGCTGAACCCACTGATCCTTACAGCTTACACACAGACCGCAGGAGCTGAACCCACTGACCCTTACATCTTACACACGGACCACAGCAAGAGCTGAACCCGCTGATCCTTACAGCTTACACAGAGATCGCAGCAGCAGGGGCTGAACCCACTGATCCTTACAGCTTACAGACAGACCGCAGCAGCAGGAGCTGAACCCACTGATCCTTACAGCTTACACACAGACCGCAGCAGGAGCTGAACCCACTGACCCTTACAGCTTACACAAAGACCGCAGCAGCAGTGGCTGAACCCTCTGACCCTTACAGCTTACACACAGACCGCAGCAGGAGCTGAACCCACTGATCTTTACAGCTTACACACAGACCTCAGCAGGAGCTGAACCCACTGATACTTACAGCTTACACACAGACCGCAGCAGGAGCTGAACCCACTGATCTTTACAGCTTACACACAGACCGCAGCAGGAGCTGAACCCTCTGACCCTTACAGCTTACACACAGACCGCAGCAGGAGCTGAACCCACTGACCCTTACAGCTTACACACGGACCGCAGCAAGAGCTGAACCCGCTGATCCTTACAGCTTACACACAGACCGCAGCAGCAGGAGCTGAACCCACTGATCCTTACAGCTTACAGACAGACCGCAGCAGCAGGGGCTGAACCCTCTGACCCTTACAGCTTACACACAGACTGCAGCAGGAGCTGAACCCACTGACCCTTACAGCTTACACAAAGACCGCAGCAGCAGGGGCTGAACCCTCTGACCCTTACAGCTTACACACAGACCGCAGCAGGAGCTGAACCCACTGACCCTTACAGTTTAAACACGGACCGCAGCAGCAGGGCTGAACCCACTGATCCTTACAGATTACACACAGACCGCAGCAGCAGGGGCTAAACCCTCTGATCCTTACAGCTTACACACAGACCGCATCAGCAGGGGCTGAACCCTCTGATCCTTACAGCTTACACACAGACCGCAGCAGGAGCTGAACCCACTGACCTTTACAGCTTACACACGGACCGCAGCAGCAGGAGTTGAACCCTCTGATCCTTACAGCTTACACACAGACCGCATCAGCAGGGGCTGAACCCTCTGATCCTTACAGCTTACACACAGACCGCAGCAGGAGCTGAACCCACTGACCTTTACAGCTTACACACGGACCGCAGCAGCAGGAGCTGAACCCACTGATCCTTACAGCTTACACACAGACCGCAGCAGAGGGGCTGAACCCTCTGATCCTTACAGCTTACACACAGACCGCAGCAGCAGGGGCTGAACCCTCTGACCCTTACAGCTTACACACAGACTGCATCAGCAGGAGCTGAATCTACTGATCCTTACAGCTTACACACAGACCGCAGGAGCTGAACCCACTTATCCTTACAGCTTACACACAGACCGCAGCAGCAGGGGCTGAACCCACTGATCCTCACAGCTTACACACAGACCGCAGCAGCAGGGGCTGAACCCACTGATCCTCACAGCTTACACACAGACCGCAGCAGGGGCTGAACCCACTGATCCTTACAGCTTACACATGGACCGCAGCAGCACGAGCTGAACCCACTGATCCTTACAGCTTACACACAGACCGCAGCAGGAGCTGAACCCACTGACCCTTACAGTTTACACACGGACCGCAGCAAGAGCTGAACCCGCTGATCCTTACAGCTTACACACAGACCGCAGCAGGAGCTGACCCTTACAGCTTACACACAGACGAGTATATAACAGGTTTAGAGACGTCACTGCCCTTTAAAGAAGGGTAACAAGGACGTCAGAGCATGACTGAGCCTAATGAACAGTGCTCTGTGCTTTCCTTTGTACCCGATGAATATATAACAGGTTTAGCGACGTCACTGCCCTTTCAAGAAGGGTAACAAGGACGTCAGAGCATGACTGAGCCTAATGAACAGTGCCCCGTGCTTTCCTTTGTACCTGACGAATATATAACAGGCTTAGCGACGTCACTGTCCTTTAAAGAAGGGTAGCAAGGACGTCAGAGCATGACTGAGCCTAATGAACAGTGCCCTGTGCTTTCCTTTGTACCTGACGAGTATATAACAGGTTTAGAGACATCACTGCCCTTTCAAGAAGGGTAACAAGGACGTCAGGGCATGACTGAGCCTAATGAACAGTGCCCTGTGCTTTCCTTTGTACCCGATGAATATATAACAGGTTTAGCGACGTCACTGCCCTTTCAAGAAGGGTAACAAGGACGTCAGAGCATGACTGAGCCTAATGAACAGTGCCCTGTGCTTTCCTTTGTACCTGACGAATATATAACAGGCTTAGCGACGTCACTGTCCTTTAAAGAAGGGTAGCAAGGACGTCAGAGCATGACTGAGCCTAATGAACAGTGCCCTGTGCTTTCCTTTGTACCTGACGAATATATAACAGGCTTAGCGACGTCACTGTCCTTTCATGAAGGGTAATAAGGACGTCTGGGCATGACTGAGCCTCATGAACAGTGCCCTGTGCTTTCCTTTGTACCTGATGAATATATAACAGGTTTAGCGACGTCACTGCTGTTGGACTTGGCCCTTATGGCCGGTTCACCCCTAGACTTTTTGCTTGTAATGGTGACCTGGTGATGGTGATTTTTGGGTTTTGCGCACTTTCACTGTGTCCCAGTGGAAAGTGCATGCGCACTCTGAGTGCATGTGATGAGATAGGCCTGCCCTCCTATAGGAATGCATGGGGATGTATGTGTCCCTGGTAGTTCCTGATGCGTGGGGTGTACAGGTTCGAATTTGATATGTGCGAACTCGTGAGAGTGAATGCTTCGCAATGGTGTGTGTTGCATGAGTGTGTCATATGTAGAAGTGCCACTTCTAGGTGTTGGCATATTAGAGTAAAATGTGTCTGGCATGTGATTGGCTGGAGCAGGCTGGTGAGCCTGGCTCCAGGAAGGCTGGATGGGTCTGCCCCGGTGGTGAGTGTGAGATTAGCATGCTGATGGTTGGGGAGGAGTGCACCTGGTTTCCTGAATGGGCCTGGACTTTCCTCACACAATGCTGGCTCCGCCCCCTGTGGTGCGACTGATGACCCAAGCCCTGCCAGTGAATAGAGAGGGTGGTTGAGGTAAACAGAGTACTCAAGAACCAGCTGCAACTGGTTTCTCCCCCACCCTGCACCTACAGACAAAGGATTTAGGTGTATAAAAATGGGGCTGTGTCCCCACTGAAACTGTTCTCTTCCAGGATCCTGCCTGAGGGGGCTGCTGCTGTTGCTGGGCCAGAGGACCGCCACTTGGACTGTCTCCCTGCCTGGCGACCCAGTGTGCTGGCTCTGGGCCCAGCCTTGCCCCCCCCTGCCTGCCTCCAGCCCCTGCTGGAGCTTGTGCTGTGCCTATAGCACTGAGAGCGCTGCTCTCTGCCCTTCAGTGCTGGGGAGCGCTGGAATCCCTTGGCTAGCGCTTGAGAGCGCTTTATTTGGCTCCTAGCGCTGGGAGCGCTTTATTTTGTCCTGCTCGATTTACAAAAGGGGGTGGTGATGAACAGAGTGTCTGAATTGAGCAGACCACTCTTACCCAGTCCAAAGATCAGGGCTTGATCCATCACCGTTATTTATCTCACTGCCCCATCCCAGCTCAGAACCTGGCTATATGCAAATCAGTCTGTCCCTGGCCCAGTGCATCATGGGAACAGGGCAGACTAAACTACCAAGCCAATTCTTTACCAGAAAGGAGACAAGCTACCGGGGACCGGTTTCTGGCATTTCAGCCGTCTTCGGCCCGGCTTGCTTGAATCCTGATGGAGCAGTGAGAAAGGGACTCATGTCTGAGTATACCCTGCCACACCTATAGTGGCCAAAATCGATTTACAAAAGGGGGTGGTGATGAACAGAGTGTCTGAATTGAGCAGACCACTCTTACCCAGTCCAAAGATCAGGGCTTGATCCATCACCGTTATTTATCTCACTGCCCCATCCCAGCTCAGAACCTGGCTATATGCAAATCAGTCTGTCCCTGGCCCAGTGCATCATGGGAACAGGGCAGACTAAACTACCAAGCCAATTCTTTACCAGAAAGGAGACAAGCTACCGGGGACCGGTTTCTGGCATTTCAGCCGTCTTCGGCCCGGCTTGCTTGAATCCTGATGGAGCAGTGAGAAAGGGACTCATGTCTGAGTATACCCTGCCACACCTATAGTGGCCAAAATCGATTTACAAAAGGGGGTGGTGATGAACAGAGTGTCTGAATTGAGCAGACCACTCTTACCCAGTCCAAAGATCAGGGCTTGATCCATCACCGTTATTTATCTCACTGCCCCATCCCAGCTCAGAACCTGGCTATATGCAAATCAGTCTGTCCCTGGCCCAGTGCATCATGGGAACAGGGCAGACTAAACTACCAAGCCAATTCTTTACCAGAAAGGAGACAAGCTACCGGGGACCGGTTTCTGGCATTTCAGCCGTCTTCGGCCCGGCTTGCTTGAATCCTGATGGAGCAGTGAGAAAGGGACTCATGTCTGAGTATACCCTGCCACACCTATAGTGGCCAAAATCGATTTACAAAAGGGGGTGGTGATGAACAGAGTGTCTGAATTGAGCAGACCACTCTTACCCAGTCCAAAGATCAGGGCTTGATCCATCACCGTTATTTATCTCACTGCCCCATCCCAGCTCAGAACCTGGCTATATGCAAATCAGTCTGTCCCTGGCCCAGTGCATCATGGGAACAGGGCAGACTAAACTACCAAGCCAATTCTTTACCAGAAAGGAGACAAGCTACCGGGGACCGGTTTCTGGCATTTCAGCCGTCTTCGGCCCGGCTTGCTTGAATCCTGATGGAGCAGTGAGAAAGGGACTCATGTCTGAGTATACCCTGCCACACCTATAGTGGCCAAAATCGATTTACAAAAGGGGGTGGTGATGAACAGAGTGTCTGAATTGAGCAGACCACTCTTACCCAGTCCAAAGATCAGGGCTTGATCCATCACCGTTATTTATCTCACTGCCCCATCCCAGCTCAGAACCTGGCTATATGCAAATCAGTCTGTCCCTGGCCCAGTGCATCATGGGAACAGGGCAGACTAAACTACCAAGCCAATTCTTTACCAGAAAGGAGACAAGCTACCGGGGACCGGTTTCTGGCATTTCAGCCGTCTTCGGCCCGGCTTGCTTGAATCCTGATGGAGCAGTGAGAAAGGGACTCATGTCTGAGTATACCCTGCCACACCTATAGTGGCCAAAATCGATTTACAAAAGGGGGTGGTGATGAACAGAGTGTCTGAATTGAGCAGACCACTCTTACCCAGTCCAAAGATCAGGGCTTGATCCATCACCGTTATTTATCTCACTGCCCCATCCCAGCTCAGAACCTGGCTATATGCAAATCAGTCTGTCCCTGGCCCAGTGCATCATGGGAACAGGGCAGACTAAACTACCAAGCCAATTCTTTACCAGAAAGGAGACAAGCTACCGGGGACCGGTTTCTGGCATTTCAGCCGTCTTCGGCCCGGCTTGCTTGAATCCTGATGGAGCATTGAGAAAGGGACTCATGTCTGAGTATACCCTGCCACACCTATAGTGGCCAAAATCGATTTACAAAAGGGGGTGGTGATGAACAGAGTGTCTGAATTGAGCAGACCACTCTTACCCAGTCCAAAGATCAGGGCTTGATCCATCACCGTTATTTATCTCACTGCCCCATCCCAGCTCAGAACCTGGCTATATGCAAATCAGTCTGTCCCTGGCCCAGTGCATCATGGGAACAGGGCAGACTAAACTACCAAGCCAATTCTTTACCAGAAAGGAGACAAGCTACCGGGGACCGGTTTCTGGCATTTCAGCCGTCTTCGGCCCGGCTTGCTTGAATCCTGATGGAGCAGTGAGAAAGGGACTCATGTCTGAGTATACCCTGCCACACCTATAGTGGCCAAAATCGATTTACAAAAGGGGGTGGTGATGAACAGAGTGTCTGAATTGAGCAGACCACTCTTACCCAGTCCAAAGATCAGGGCTTGATCCATCACCGTTATTTATCTCACTGCCCCATCCCAGCTCAGAACCTGGCTATATGCAAATCAGTCTGTCCCTGCCCAGTGCATCATGGGAACAGGGCAGACTAAACTACCAAGCCAATTCTTTACCAGAAAGGAGACAAGCTACCGGGACCGGTTTCTGGCATTTCAGCCGTCTTCGGCCCGGCTTGCTTGAATCCTGATGGAGCAGTGAGAAAGGGACTCATGTCTGAGTATACCCTGCCACACCTATAGTGGCCAAAATCGATTTACAAAAGGGGGTGGTGATGAACAGAGTGTCTGAATTGAGCAGACCACTCTTACCCAGTCCAAAGATCAGGGCTTGATCCATCACCGTTATTTATCTCACTGCCCCATCCCAGCTCAGAACCTGGCTATATGCAAATCAGTCTGTCCCTGGCCCAGTGCATCATGGGAACAGGGCAGACTAAACTACCAAGCCAATTCTTTACCAGAAAGGAGACAAGCTACCGGGGACCGGTTTCTGGCATTTCAGCCGTCTTCGGCCCGGCTTGCTTGAATCCTGATGGAGCAGTGAGAAAGGGACTCATGTCTGAGTATACCCTGCCACACCTATAGTGGCCAAAATCGATTTACAAAAGGGGGTGGTGATGAACAGAGTGTCTAAATTGAGCAGACCACTCTTACCCAGTCCAAAGATCAGGGCTTGATCCATCACCGTTATTTATCTCACTGCCCCATCCCAGCTCAGAACCTGGCTATATGCAAATCAGTCTGTCCCTGGCCCAGTGCATCATGGGAACAGGGCAGACTAAACTACCAAGCCAATTCTTTACCAGAAAGGAGACAAGCTACCGGGGACCGGTTTCTGGCATTTCAGCCGTCTTCGGCCCGGCTTGCTTGAATCCTGATGGAGCAGTGAGAAAGGGACTCATGTCTGAGTATACCCTGCCACACCTATAGTGGCCAAAATCGATTTACAAAAGGGGGTGGTGATGAACAGAGTGTCTGAATTGAGCAGACCACTCTTACCCAGTCCAAAGATCAGGGCTTGATCCATCACCGTTATTTATCTCACTGCCCCATCCCAGCTCAGAACCTGGCTATATGCAAATCAGTCTGTCCCTGGCCCAGTGCATCATGGGAACAGGGCAGACTAAACTACCAAGCCAATTCTTTACCAGAAAGGAGACAAGCTACCGGGGACCGGTTTCTGGCATTTCAGCCGTCTTCGGCCCGGCTTGCTTGAATCCTGATGGAGCAGTGAGAAAGGGACTCATGTCTGAGTATACCCTGCCACACCTATAGTGGCCAAAATCGATTTACAAAAGGGGGTGGTGATGAACAGAGTGTCTGAATTGAGCAGACCACTCTTACCCAGTCCAAAGATCAGGGCTTGATCCATCACCGTTATTTATCTCACTGCCCCATCCCAGCTCAGAACCTGGCTATATGCAAATCAGTCTGTCCCTGGCCCAGTGCATCATGGGAACAGGGCAGACTAAACTACCAAGCCAATTCTTTACCAGAAAGGAGACAAGCTACCGGGGACCGGTTTCTGGCATTTCAGCCGTCTTCGGCCCGGCTTGCTTGAATCCTGATGGAGCAGTGAGAAAGGGACTCATGTCTGAGTATACCCTGCCACACCTATAGTGGCCAAAATCGATTTACAAAAGGGGGTGGTGATGAACAGAGTGTCTGAATTGAGCAGACCACTCTTACCCAGTCCAAAGATCAGGGCTTGATCCATCACCGTTATTTATCTCACTGCCCCATCCCAGCTCAGAACCTGGCTATATGCAAATCAGTCTGTCCCTGGCCCAGTGCATCATGGGAACAGGGCAGACTAAACTACCAAGCCAATTCTTTACCAGAAAGGAGACAAGCTACCGGGGACCGGTTTCTGGCATTTCAGCCGTCTTCGGCCCGGCTTGCTTGAATCCTGGTGGAGCAGTGAGAAAGGGACTCATGTCTGAGTATACCCTGCCACACCTATAGTGGCCAAAATCGATTTACAAAAGGGGGTGGTGATGAACAGAGTGTCTGAATTGAGCAGACCACTCTTACCCAGTCCAAAGATCAGGGCTTGATCCATCACCGTTATTTATCTCACTGCCCCATCCCAGCTCAGAACCTGGCTATATGCAAATCAGTCTGTCCCTGGCCCAGTGCATCATGGGAACAGGGCAGACTAAACTACCAAGCCAATTCTTTACCAGAAAGGAGACAAGCTACCGGGGACCGGTTTCTGGCATTTCAGCCGTCTTCGGCCCGGCTTGCTTGAATCCTGATGGAGCAGTGAGAAAGGGACTCATGTCTGAGTATACCCTGCCACACCTATAGTGGCCAAAATCGATTTACAAAAGGGGGTGGTGATGAACAGAGTGTCTGAATTGAGCAGACCACTCTTACCCAGTCCAAAGATCAGGGCTTGATCCATCACCATTATTTATCTCACTGCCCCATCCCAGCTCAGAACCTGGCTATATGCAAATCAGTCTGTCCCTGGCCCAGTGCATCATGGGAACAGGGCAGACTAAACTACCAAGCCAATTCTTTACCAGAAAGGAGACAAGCTACCGGGGACCGGTTTCTGGCATTTCAGCCGTCTTCGGCCCGGCTTGCTTGAATCCTGATGGAGCAGTGAGAAAGGGACTCATGTCTGAGTATACCCTGCCACACCTATAGTGGCCAAAATCGATTTACAAAAGGGGGTGGTGATGAACAGAGTGTCTGAATTGAGCAGACCACTCTTACCCAGTCCAAAGATCAGGGCTTGATCCATCACCGTTATTTATCTCACTGCCCCATCCCAGCTCAGAACCTGGCTATATGCAAATCAGTCTGTCCCTGGCCCAGTGCATCATGGGAACAGGGCAGACTAAACTACCAAGCCAATTCTTTACCAGAAAGGAGACAAGCTACCGGGGACCGGTTTCTGGCATTTCAGCCGTCTTCGGCCCGGCTTGCTTGAATCCTGATGGAGCAGTGAGAAAGGGACTCATGTCTGAGTATACCCTGCCACACCTATAGTGGCCAAAATCGATTTACAAAAGGGGGTGGTGATGAACAGAGTGTCTGAATTGAGCAGACCACTCTTACCCAGTCCAAAGATCAGGGCTTGATCCATCACCGTTATTTATCTCACTGCCCCATCCCAGCTCAGAACCTGGCTATATGCAAATCAGTCTGTCCCTGGCCCAGTGCATCATGGGAACAGGGCAGACTAAACTACCAAGCCAATTCTTTACCAGAAAGGAGACAAGCTACCGGGGACCGGTTTCTGGCATTTCAGCCGTCTTCGGCCCGGCTTGCTTGAATCCTGATGGAGCAGTGAGAAAGGGACTCATGTCTGAGTATACCCTGCCACACCTATAGTGGCCAAAATCGATTTACAAAAGGGGGTGGTGATGAACAGAGTGTCTGAATTGAGCAGACCACTCTTACCCAGTCCAAAGATCAGGGCTTGATCCATCACCGTTATTTATCTCACTGCCCCATCCCAGCTCAGAACCTGGCTATATGCAAATCAGTCTGTCCCTGGCCCAGTGCATCATGGGAACAGGGCAGACTAAACTACCAAGCCAATTCTTTACCAGAAAGGAGACAAGCTACCGGGGACCGGTTTCTGGCATTTCAGCCGTCTTCGGCCCGGCTTGCTTGAATCCTGATGGAGCAGTGAGAAAGGGACTCATGTCTGAGTATACCCTGCCACACCTATAGTGGCCAAAATCGATTTACAAAAGGGGGTGGTGATGAACAGAGTGTCTGAATTGAGCAGACCACTCTTACCCAGTCCAAAGATCAGGGCTTGATCCATCACCGTTATTTATCTCACTGCCCCATCCCAGCTCAGAACCTGGCTATATGCAAATCAGTCTGTCCCTGGCCCAGTGCATCATGGGAACAGGGCAGACTAAACTACCAAGCCAATTCTTTACCAGAAAGGAGACAAGCTACCGGGGACCGGTTTCTGGCATTTCAGCCGTCTTCGGCCCGGCTTGCTTGAATCCTGATGGAGCAGTGAGAAAGGGACTCATGTCTGAGTATACCCTGCCACACCTATAGTGGCCAAAATCGATTTACAAAAGGGGGTGGTGATGAACAGAGTGTCTGAATTGAGCAGACCACTCTTACCCAGTCCAAAGATCAGGGCTTGATCCATCACCGTTATTTATCTCACTGCCCCATCCCAGCTCAGAACCTGGCTATATGCAAATCAGTCTGTCCCTGGCCCAGTGCATCATGGGAACAGGGCAGACTAAACTACCAAGCCAATTCTTTACCAGAAAGGAGACAAGCTACCGGGGACCGGTTTCTGGCATTTCAGCCGTCTTCGGCCCGGCTTGCTTGAATCCTGATGGAGCATTGAGAAAGGGACTCATGTCTGAGTATACCCTGCCACACCTATAGTGGCCAAAATCGATTTACAAAAGGGGGTGGTGATGAACAGAGTGTCTGAATTGAGCAGACCACTCTTACCCAGTCCAAAGATCAGGGCTTGATCCATCACCGTTATTTATCTCACTGCCCCATCCCAGCTCAGAACCTGGCTATATGCAAATCAGTCTGTCCCTGGCCCAGTGCATCATGGGAACAGGGCAGACTAAACTACCAAGCCAATTCTTTACCAGAAAGGAGACAAGCTACCGGGGACCGGTTTCTGGCATTTCAGCCGTCTTCGGCCCGGCTTGCTTGAATCCTGATGGAGCAGTGAGAAAGGGACTCATGTCTGAGTATACCCTGCCACACCTATAGTGGCCAAAATCGATTTACAAAAGGGGGTGGTGATGAACAGAGTGTCTGAATTGAGCAGACCACTCTTACCCAGTCCAAAGATCAGGGCTTGATCCATCACCGTTATTTATCTCACTGCCCCATCCCAGCTCAGAACCTGGCTATATGCAAATCAGTCTGTCCCTGGCCCAGTGCATCATGGGAACAGGGCAGACTAAACTACCAAGCCAATTCTTTACCAGAAAGGAGACAAGCTACCGGGGACCGGTTTCTGGCATTTCAGCCGTCTTCGGCCCGGCTTGCTTGAATCCTGATGGAGCATTGAGAAAGGGACTCATGTCTGAGTATACCCTGCCACACCTATAGTGGCCAAAATCGATTTACAAAAGGGGGTGGTGATGAACAGAGTGTCTGAATTGAGCAGACCACTCTTACCCAGTCCAAAGATCAGGGCTTGATCCATCACCGTTATTTATCTCACTGCCCCATCCCAGCTCAGAACCTGGCTATATGCAAATCAGTCTGTCCCTGGCCCAGTGCATCATGGGAACAGGGCAGACTAAACTACCAAGCCAATTCTTTACCAGAAAGGAGACAAGCTACCGGGGACCGGTTTCTGGCATTTCAGCCGTCTTCGGCCCGGCTTGCTTGAATCCTGATGGAGCAGTGAGAAAGGGACTCATGTCTGAGTATACCCTGCCACACCTATAGTGGCCAAAATCGATTTACAAAAGGGGGTGGTGATGAACAGAGTGTCTGAATTGAGCAGACCACTCTTACCCAGTCCAAAGATCAGGGCTTGATCCATCACCGTTATTTATCTCACTGCCCCATCCCAGCTCAGAACCTGGCTATATGCAAATCAGTCTGTCCCTGGCCCAGTGCATCATGGGAACAGGGCAGACTAAACTACCAAGCCAATTCTTTACCAGAAAGGAGACAAGCTACCGGGGACCGGTTTCTGGCATTTCAGCCGTCTTCGGCCCGGCTTGCTTGAATCCTGATGGAGCATTGAGAAAGGGACTCATGTCTGAGTATACCCTGCCACACCTATAGTGGCCAAAATCGATTTACAAAAGGGGGTGGTGATGAACAGAGTGTCTGAATTGAGCAGACCACTCTTACCCAGTCCAAAGATCAGGGCTTGATCCATCACCGTTATTTATCTCACTGCCCCATCCCAGCTCAGAACCTGGCTATATGCAAATCAGTCTGTCCCTGGCCCAGTGCATCATGGGAACAGGGCAGACTAAACTACCAAGCCAATTCTTTACCAGAAAGGAGACAAGCTACCGGGGACCGGTTTCTGGCATTTCAGCCGTCTTCGGCCCGGCTTGCTTGAATCCTGATGGAGCAGTGAGAAAGGGACTCATGTCTGAGTATACCCTGCCACACCTATAGTGGCCAAAATCGATTTACAAAAGGGGGTGGTGATGAACAGAGTGTCTGAATTGAGCAGACCACTCTTACCCAGTCCAAAGATCAGGGCTTGATCCATCACCGTTATTTATCTCACTGCCCCATCCCAGCTCAGAACCTGGCTATATGCAAATCAGTCTGTCCCTGCCCAGTGCATCATGGGAACAGGGCAGACTAAACTACCAAGCCAATTCTTTACCAGAAAGGAGACAAGCTACCGGGACCGGTTTCTGGCATTTCAGCCGTCTTCGGCCCGGCTTGCTTGAATCCTGATGGAGCAGTGAGAAAGGGACTCATGTCTGAGTATACCCTGCCACACCTATAGTGGCCAAAATCGATTTACAAAAGGGGGTGGTGATGAACAGAGTGTCTGAATTGAGCAGACCACTCTTACCCAGTCCAAAGATCAGGGCTTGATCCATCACCGTTATTTATCTCACTGCCCCATCCCAGCTCAGAACCTGGCTATATGCAAATCAGTCTGTCCCTGGCCCAGTGCATCATGGGAACAGGGCAGACTAAACTACCAAGCCAATTCTTTACCAGAAAGGAGACAAGCTACCGGGGACCGGTTTCTGGCATTTCAGCCGTCTTCGGCCCGGCTTGCTTGAATCCTGATGGAGCAGTGAGAAAGGGACTCATGTCTGAGTATACCCTGCCACACCTATAGTGGCCAAAATCGATTTACAAAAGGGGGTGGTGATGAACAGAGTGTCTGAATTGAGCAGACCACTCTTACCCAGTCCAAAGATCAGGGCTTGATCCATCACCGTTATTTATCTCACTGCCCCATCCCAGCTCAGAACCTGGCTATATGCAAATCAGTCTGTCCCTGGCCCAGTGCATCATGGGAACAGGGCAGACTAAACTACCAAGCCAATTCTTTACCAGAAAGGAGACAAGCTACCGGGGACCGGTTTCTGGCATTTCAGCCGTCTTCGGCCCGGCTTGCTTGAATCCTGATGGAGCAGTGAGAAAGGGACTCATGTCTGAGTATACCCTGCCACACCTATAGTGGCCAAAATCGATTTACAAAAGGGGGTGGTGATGAACAGAGTGTCTGAATTGAGCAGACCACTCTTACCCAGTCCAAAGATCAGGGCTTGATCCATCACCGTTATTTATCTCACTGCCCCATCCCAGCTCAGAACCTGGCTATATGCAAATCAGTCTGTCCCTGGCCCAGTGCATCATGGGAACAGGGCAGACTAAACTACCAAGCCAATTCTTTACCAGAAAGGAGACAAGCTACCGGGGACCGGTTTCTGGCATTTCAGCCGTCTTCGGCCCGGCTTGCTTGAATCCTGATGGAGCAGTGAGAAAGGGACTCATGTCTGAGTATACCCTGCCACACCTATAGTGGCCAAAATCGATTTACAAAAGGGGGTGGTGATGAACAGAGTGTCTGAATTGAGCAGACCACTCTTACCCAGTCCAAAGATCAGGGCTTGATCCATCACCGTTATTTATCTCACTGCCCCATCCCAGCTCAGAACCTGGCTATATGCAAATCAGTCTGTCCCTGGCCCAGTGCATCATGGGAACAGGGCAGACTAAACTACCAAGCCAATTCTTTACCAGAAAGGAGACAAGCTACCGGGGACCGGTTTCTGGCATTTCAGCCGTCTTCGGCCCGGCTTGCTTGAATCCTGATGGAGCAGTGAGAAAGGGACTCATGTCTGAGTATACCCTGCCACACCTATAGTGGCCAAAATCGATTTACAAAAGGGGGTGGTGATGAACAGAGTGTCTGAATTGAGCAGACCACTCTTACCCAGTCCAAAGATCAGGGCTTGATCCATCACCGTTATTTATCTCACTGCCCCATCCCAGCTCAGAACCTGGCTATATGCAAATCAGTCTGTCCCTGGCCCAGTGCATCATGGGAACAGGGCAGACTAAACTACCAAGCCAATTCTTTACCAGAAAGGAGACAAGCTACCGGGGACCGGTTTCTGGCATTTCAGCCGTCTTCGGCCCGGCTTGCTTGAATCCTGGTGGAGCAGTGAGAAAGGGACTCATGTCTGAGTATACCCTGCCACACCTATAGTGGCCAAAATCGATTTACAAAAGGGGGTGGTGATGAACAGAGTGTCTGAATTGAGCAGACCACTCTTACCCAGTCCAAAGATCAGGGCTTGATCCATCACCGTTATTTATCTCACTGCCCCATCCCAGCTCAGAACCTGGCTATATGCAAATCAGTCTGTCCCTGGCCCAGTGCATCATGGGAACAGGGCAGACTAAACTACCAAGCCAATTCTTTACCAGAAAGGAGACAAGCTACCGGGGACCGGTTTCTGGCATTTCAGCCGTCTTCGGCCCGGCTTGCTTGAATCCTGATGGAGCAGTGAGAAAGGGACTCATGTCTGAGTATACCCTGCCACACCTATAGTGGCCAAAATCGATTTACAAAAGGGGGTGGTGATGAACAGAGTGTCTGAATTGAGCAGACCACTCTTACCCAGTCCAAAGATCAGGGCTTGATCCATCACCATTATTTATCTCACTGCCCCATCCCAGCTCAGAACCTGGCTATATGCAAATCAGTCTGTCCCTGGCCCAGTGCATCATGGGAACAGGGCAGACTAAACTACCAAGCCAATTCTTTACCAGAAAGGAGACAAGCTACCGGGGACCGGTTTCTGGCATTTCAGCCGTCTTCGGCCCGGCTTGCTTGAATCCTGATGGAGCAGTGAGAAAGGGACTCATGTCTGAGTATACCCTGCCACACCTATAGTGGCCAAAATCGATTTACAAAAGGGGGTGGTGATGAACAGAGTGTCTGAATTGAGCAGACCACTCTTACCCAGTCCAAAGATCAGGGCTTGATCCATCACCGTTATTTATCTCACTGCCCCATCCCAGCTCAGAACCTGGCTATATGCAAATCAGTCTGTCCCTGGCCCAGTGCATCATGGGAACAGGGCAGACTAAACTACCAAGCCAATTCTTTACCAGAAAGGAGACAAGCTACCGGGGACCGGTTTCTGGCATTTCAGCCGTCTTCGGCCCGGCTTGCTTGAATCCTGATGGAGCAGTGAGAAAGGGACTCATGTCTGAGTATACCCTGCCACACCTATAGTGGCCAAAATCGATTTACAAAAGGGGGTGGTGATGAACAGAGTGTCTGAATTGAGCAGACCACTCTTACCCAGTCCAAAGATCAGGGCTTGATCCATCACCGTTATTTATCTCACTGCCCCATCCCAGCTCAGAACCTGGCTATATGCAAATCAGTCTGTCCCTGGCCCAGTGCATCATGGGAACAGGGCAGACTAAACTACCAAGCCAATTCTTTACCAGAAAGGAGACAAGCTACCGGGGACCGGTTTCTGGCATTTCAGCCGTCTTCGGCCCGGCTTGCTTGAATCCTGATGGAGCAGTGAGAAAGGGACTCATGTCTGAGTATACCCTGCCACACCTATAGTGGCCAAAATCGATTTACAAAAGGGGGTGGTGATGAACAGAGTGTCTGAATTGAGCAGACCACTCTTACCCAGTCCAAAGATCAGGGCTTGATCCATCACCGTTATTTATCTCACTGCCCCATCCCAGCTCAGAACCTGGCTATATGCAAATCAGTCTGTCCCTGGCCCAGTGCATCATGGGAACAGGGCAGACTAAACTACCAAGCCAATTCTTTACCAGAAAGGAGACAAGCTACCGGGGACCGGTTTCTGGCATTTCAGCCGTCTTCGGCCCGGCTTGCTTGAATCCTGATGGAGCAGTGAGAAAGGGACTCATGTCTGAGTATACCCTGCCACACCTATAGTGGCCAAAATCGATTTACAAAAGGGGGTGGTGATGAACAGAGTGTCTGAATTGAGCAGACCACTCTTACCCAGTCCAAAGATCAGGGCTTGATCCATCACCGTTATTTATCTCACTGCCCCATCCCAGCTCAGAACCTGGCTATATGCAAATCAGTCTGTCCCTGGCCCAGTGCATCATGGGAACAGGGCAGACTAAACTACCAAGCCAATTCTTTACCAGAAAGGAGACAAGCTACCGGGGACCGGTTTCTGGCATTTCAGCCGTCTTCGGCCCGGCTTGCTTGAATCCTGATGGAGCAGTGAGAAAGGGACTCATGTCTGAGTATACCCTGCCACACCTATAGTGGCCAAAATCGATTTACAAAAGGGGGTGGTGATGAACAGAGTGTCTGAATTGAGCAGACCACTCTTACCCAGTCCAAAGATCAGGGCTTGATCCATCACCGTTATTTATCTCACTGCCCCATCCCAGCTCAGAACCTGGCTATATGCAAATCAGTCTGTCCCTGGCCCAGTGCATCATGGGAACAGGGCAGACTAAACTACCAAGCCAATTCTTTACCAGAAAGGAGACAAGCTACCGGGGACCGGTTTCTGGCATTTCAGCCGTCTTCGGCCCGGCTTGCTTGAATCCTGATGGAGCAGTGAGAAAGGGACTCATGTCTGAGTATACCCTGCCACACCTATAGTGGCCAAAATCGATTTACAAAAGGGGGTGGTGATGAACAGAGTGTCTGAATTGAGCAGACCACTCTTACCCAGTCCAAAGATCAGGGCTTGATCCATCACCGTTATTTATCTCACTGCCCCATCCCAGCTCAGAACCTGGCTATATGCAAATCAGTCTGTCCCTGGCCCAGTGCATCATGGGAACAGGGCAGACTAAACTACCAAGCCAATTCTTTACCAGAAAGGAGACAAGCTACCGGGGACCGGTTTCTGGCATTTCAGCCGTCTTCGGCCCGGCTTGCTTGAATCCTGATGGAGCAGTGAGAAAGGGACTCATGTCTGAGTATACCCTGCCACACCTATAGTGGCCAAAATCGATTTACAAAAGGGGGTGGTGATGAACAGAGTGTCTGAATTGAGCAGACCACTCTTACCCAGTCCAAAGATCAGGGCTTGATCCATCACCGTTATTTATCTCACTGCCCCATCCCAGCTCAGAACCTGGCTATATGCAAATCAGTCTGTCCCTGGCCCAGTGCATCATGGGAACAGGGCAGACTAAACTACCAAGCCAATTCTTTACCAGAAAGGAGACAAGCTACCGGGGACCGGTTTCTGGCATTTCAGCCGTCTTCGGCCCGGCTTGCTTGAATCCTGATGGAGCAGTGAGAAAGGGACTCATGTCTGAGTATACCCTGCCACACCTATAGTGGCCAAAATCGATTTACAAAAGGGGGTGGTGATGAACAGAGTGTCTGAATTGAGCAGACCACTCTTACCCAGTCCAAAGATCAGGGCTTGATCCATCACCGTTATTTATCTCACTGCCCCATCCCAGCTCAGAACCTGGCTATATGCAAATCAGTCTGTCCCTGGCCCAGTGCATCATGGGAACAGGGCAGACTAAACTACCAAGCCAATTCTTTACCAGAAAGGAGACAAGCTACCGGGGACCGGTTTCTGGCATTTCAGCCGTCTTCGGCCCGGCTTGCTTGAATCCTGATGGAGCAGTGAGAAAGGGACTCATGTCTGAGTATACCCTGCCACACCTATAGTGGCCAAAATCGATTTACAAAAGGGGGTGGTGATGAACAGAGTGTCTGAATTGAGCAGACCACTCTTACCCAGTCCAAAGATCAGGGCTTGATCCATCACCGTTATTTATCTCACTGCCCCATCCCAGCTCAGAACCTGGCTATTTGCAAATCAGTCTGTCCCTGGCCCAGTGCATCATGGGAACAGGGCAGACTAAACTACCAAGCCAATTCTTTACCAGAAAGGAGACAAGCTACCGGGGACCGGTTTCTGGCATTTCAGCCGTCTTCGGCCCGGCTTGCTTGAATCCTGATGGAGCAGTGAGAAAGGGACTCATGTCTGAGTATACCCTGCCACACCTATAGTGGCCAAAATCGATTTACAAAAGGGGGTGGTGATGAACAGAGTGTCTGAATTGAGCAGACCACTCTTACCCAGTCCAAAGATCAGGGCTTGATCCATCACCGTTATTTATCTCACTGCCCCATCCCAGCTCAGAACCTGGCTATATGCAAATCAGTCTGTCCCTGGCCCAGTGCATCATGGGAACAGGGCAGACTAAACTACCAAGCCAATTCTTTACCAGAAAGGAGACAAGCTACCGGGGACCGGTTTCTGGCATTTCAGCCGTCTTCGGCCCGGCTTGCTTGAATCCTGATGGAGCAGTGAGAAAGGGACTCATGTCTGAGTATACCCTGCCACACCTATAGTGGCCAAAATCGATTTACAAAAGGGGGTGGTGATGAACAGAGTGTCTGAATTGAGCAGACCACTCTTACCCAGTCCAAAGATCAGGGCTTGATCCATCACCGTTATTTATCTCACTGCCCCATCCCAGCTCAGAACCTGGCTATATGCAAATCAGTCTGTCCCTGGCCCAGTGCATCATGGGAACAGGGCAGACTAAACTACCAAGCCAATTCTTTACCAGAAAGGAGACAAGCTACCGGGGACCGGTTTCTGGCATTTCAGCCGTCTTCGGCCCGGCTTGCTTGAATCCTGATGGAGCAGTGAGAAAGGGACTCATGTCTGAGTATACCCTGCCACACCTATAGTGGCCAAAATCGATTTACAAAAGGGGGTGGTGATGAACAGAGTGTCTGAATTGAGCAGACCACTCTTACCCAGTCCAAAGATCAGGGCTTGATCCATCACCGTTATTTATCTCACTGCCCCATCCCAGCTCAGAACCTGGCTATATGCAAATCAGTCTGTCCCTGGCCCAGTGCATCATGGGAACAGGGCAGACTAAACTACCAAGCCAATTCTTTACCAGAAAGGAGACAAGCTACCGGGGACCGGTTTCTGGCATTTCAGCCGTCTTCGGCCCGGCTTGCTTGAATCCTGATGGAGCAGTGAGAAAGGGACTCATGTCTGAGTATACCCTGCCACACCTATAGTGGCCAAAATCGATTTACAAAAGGGGGTGGTGATGAACAGAGTGTCTGAATTGAGCAGACCACTCTTACCCAGTCCAAAGATCAGGGCTTGATCCATCACCGTTATTTATCTCACTGCCCCATCCCAGCTCAGAACCTGGCTATATGCAAATCAGTCTGTCCCTGGCCCAGTGCATCATGGGAACAGGGCAGACTAAACTACCAAGCCAATTCTTTACCAGAAAGGAGACAAGCTACCGGGGACCGGTTTCTGGCATTTCAGCCGTCTTCGGCCCGGCTTGCTTGAATCCTGATGGAGCAGTGAGAAAGGGACTCATGTCTGAGTATACCCTGCCACACCTATAGTGGCCAAAATCGATTTACAAAAGGGGGTGGTGATGAACAGAGTGTCTGAATTGAGCAGACCACTCTTACCCAGTCCAAAGATCAGGGCTTGATCCATCACCGTTATTTATCTCACTGCCCCATCCCAGCTCAGAACCTGGCTATATGCAAATCAGTCTGTCCCTGGCCCAGTGCATCATGGGAACAGGGCAGACTAAACTACCAAGCCAATTCTTTACCAGAAAGGAGACAAGCTACCGGGGACCGGTTTCTGGCATTTCAGCCGTCTTCGGCCCGGCTTGCTTGAATCCTGATGGAGCAGTGAGAAAGGGACTCATGTCTGAGTATACCCTGCCACACCTATAGTGGCCAAAATCGATTTACAAAAGGGGGTGGTGATGAACAGAGTGTCTGAATTGAGCAGACCACTCTTACCCAGTCCAAAGATCAGGGCTTGATCCATCACCGTTATTTATCTCACTGCCCCATCCCAGCTCAGAACCTGGCTATATGCAAATCAGTCTGTCCCTGGCCCAGTGCATCATGGGAACAGGGCAGACTAAACTACCAAGCCAATTCTTTACCAGAAAGGAGACAAGCTACCGGGGACCGGTTTCTGGCATTTCAGCCGTCTTCGGCCCGGCTTGCTTGAATCCTGATGGAGCAGTGAGAAAGGGACTCATGTCTGAGTATACCCTGCCACACCTATAGTGGCCAAAATCGATTTACAAAAGGGGGTGGTGATGAACAGAGTGTCTGAATTGAGCAGACCACTCTTACCCAGTCCAAAGATCAGGGCTTGATCCATCACCGTTATTTATCTCACTGCCCCATCCCAGCTCAGAACCTGGCTATATGCAAATCAGTCTGTCCCTGGCCCAGTGCATCATGGGAACAGGGCAGACTAAACTACCAAGCCAATTCTTTACCAGAAAGGAGACAAGCTACCGGGGACCGGTTTCTGGCATTTCAGCCGTCTTCGGCCCGGCTTGCTTGAATCCTGATGGAGCAGTGAGAAAGGGACTCATGTCTGAGTATACCCTGCCACACCTATAGTGGCCAAAATCGATTTACAAAAGGGGGTGGTGATGAACAGAGTGTCTGAATTGAGCAGACCACTCTTACCCAGTCCAAAGATCAGGGCTTGATCCATCACCGTTATTTATCTCACTGCCCCATCCCAGCTCAGAACCTGGCTATATGCAAATCAGTCTGTCCCTGGCCCAGCAGGCCAGCCAGGTTCTGAAACTGGGATGGTGCAGTGAGCTAAAAAACGGTGTTGGATCTAGCCCTGATCTCTTGACTGGGTGAGAGCTTTCTGCTTAATTCAGAGACTCTGTCCCTCACCACCCCTTGTTGTAAATATTTTTGTCCACCCTAAGCGTGGAAGGGTATTCTCAGATGTGAGACCCTTGCTCATTGCACCATCAGGATTCAAGCAAACCGGGCCGAAGACGGCTGTAATGCCAGAAACCGGTCCCCGGGAGCTTGTTTCCTTCCCAGTGTAAGAATTGGCTTTTGTAGTTTGGTTTGCCCTGTTCCCATCATGCACTGGGACAGGAACAGACTAATTTGCATACAGCCAGGTTCTGAAACTGGGATGGTGCAGTGAGCTAAAAAACGGTGTTGGATCTAGCCCTGATCTCTTGACTGGGTGAGAGCTTTCTGCTTAATTCAGAGACTCTGTCCCTCACCACCCCTTGTTGTAAATATTTTTGTCCACCCTAAGCGTGGAAGGGTATTCTCAGATGTGAGACCCTTGCTCATTGCACCATCAGGATTCAAGCAAACCGGGCCGAAGACGGCTGTAATGCCAGAAACCGGTCCCCGGGAGCTTGTTTCCTTCCCAGTGTAAGAATTGGCTTTTGTAGTTTGGTTTGCCCTGTTCCCATCATGCACTGGGACAGGAACAGACTAATTTGCATACAGCCAGGTTCTGAAACTGGGATGGTGCAGTGAGCTAAAAAACGGTGTTGGATCTAGCCCTGATCTCTTGATTGGGTGAGAGCTTTCTGCTTAATTCAGAGACTCTGTCCCTCACCACCCCTTGTTGTAATTATTTTGTCCTGCGGCGCTTGGGAGCGCCTTGCCTTCACTGCTAGCGCTGCTAGCGCTTTGTGTGCCCAGCCGGTGCCCACCCGGCATCCTTTCACCCCGTGAGGTGACCGAGCGGCGCAGGTGCCACCCCGCTCATTTGCCGCCTTATTTTGCCCGTTTATGATCTAAATCACGGAGGGAGCCCACCCCTCGTGAAAGCCCTGAGATCACCGCCGCAGCACCGGGCCGAGACGCAGGAGCCGCCCGCGTCATCACCAGGCCGCGCTGGGATTGGCCCAGCCGGCCGAGCCTCCCGCCGCGTCATCGGGGGAGGAGATAGAGAACCAGGAAGCGAGGCTCCCCGAGGGAAGAGGAGCCCGGTGGCGGAAGGTGCAGGCGGGGCTCCGTTGTGACCGAGGAGCCCGTGCCGCCCAAGAGAGGAGAAGCCGGCCGTGTTGCCCGCCGCCCACAGCATCAGTGAAGTCCCGGTTAGTGCGGGGGCGGGTTCTTTGTGGTTCGTCGAGCGGCCCCGTTGGGAGAGGGCCGCTCCAACGTGCGCAGCAGTCCTTTGTGAAGAGCCGGTTGAGGCTCTACTGGGCATTTTTGCATTTGCCCTTGTTCTGAGTCCCCCGTGAGGGACTCCACCGAAGCCCACATCCGTGTTGAGGAGCCCCGAGGCTCCTGGGGGCAATCTGCATATTTCGAGCCTGAGAGGCTCGAGGCCAGTTCTTTGTTCGTGAGCCTGCAAGGCTCTTGGGAGCATTTGCCCTTGCCCCGAGTCCCCCGAGAGGGACTCCAACGTGCCCACACGTGTCCTTGAGCCCAGAGAGGCTCTTCCAGTGTTCCTGGGCCCCCCGTGGGGGACCCCACTGCCCAGGGAGGCGGCAGTCTTGTTGGAGAGCCTGAGAGAGGCTCTGAGGGTGCCATTTGCTTTGCGAGCCCTGAGAGACTCGAGTGCCCATTCCTGTTGGAGAGCCTGAGAGAGGCTCAGGGCGCCCGTTCTTGTTCTTGAGCCCACGAGGCTCCAACGTTGCCCTAACTTTATCTGCACCAGTTGCCCAGCACTTTGTGGGCAACTGCCACGTTTAGGACCCTGACTTTGGGACACAGGGCATCCTAGCCCTAGAGAGGCCAGTTGGCCTAGGGACAGTCACAGGTGGTGACTTAAGTGAGTTTGGCGCAATTGTTCATTTTCTGCACCTCTGAATGTATTGTTGATGCATCATGTGTTTTCCTTCCTTACACCTCTGAATGAATGTTATGCATTGCATCATGTGTTATGTTCTTTCACCCCTACAGGTATTGGGATACTTAGGTGGTTGTTTTTCTCCTAGTGCAGGTGGTGCTAGTGAGGTCCTGGTTACCAGTAGTACTGGTTGTGTACTTTATGTTCTATTTTGTGCTACAGAGATTTATATTCTATGTTCTGAGTGCTAATTCTACCTAATGCTAAGTTCTAAAAGTGCCGATTCCTGACAGTGGTCCATGTGGCCCTGTCTTGTACATATCCCTTGTAAATTCTGCCCGTGCCTGTTGGCACATTGTAAAGTGTGTGTTTTATCTAATGTGTTTTGGTGTAATACAAAGGCTATTTTTATATATAACCTTGTGTGGAGTTTCCTTTGTGGTGGGCCTTGGGTGTTGTTGCTGGGGTGCGTGCGCAAATACTTAACTCATATCGCCTCCAAGTTTAGCCTTGCTGCTCGCGCCACGTTACCTAGAGGGTGAGCAGGGGTTATCTTGGCGTGTAACTCCCTTGCCCTGACTTAGGAGTGGTGGTCTCTGACTGACTTTGGCGCAAGCCCTGGCCAGCCAGGGATCTCATTTCTAACAACTGCCCTTTAAAGAAGGGTAACACGGACGTCAGAGCATGACTTCACCTACAACAAACCAAAACCCAACATACTCCTCCAACCTACCCTGCAAAGAAACTGGAACAAAATCACCAAGGACCAAATCTCCGCATCGCTCCTTCGAAACCCCCCAGCCCTATCTTCTGACACCAACGAAGCCGCCGCCAACCTCACCCTATGGTTATCCAACACCGCCGACACCTTAGCACCACTGAAAAAACGTCAAAGCAAACCTGGCAGCAAGAAGGCCTCATGGTTCAACGATGATCTCAAGAAGTCCAAGAAACTCTGCCGTTCCCTTGAAAAGGCTTGGAAAAAAGACCCAACCACCAGCACCAAGGACGCCTTCAAAAGCGCCACCCGCACTCACCACCAACTGATCCGAAAAGCCAAGAAAACAGCATTCAAAGATCGACTTGACAACAACGCCCACAACAGCAAGGAACTTTTCAACATCGTCAAGGAATTTTCCATTCCCTCGGCCAACTCCAACGACATCACCCCATCTCAAGCCCTCTGCGACTCCCTAGCCTCATTTTTCCACAACAAGATTGCAGACATCCACAACAGCTTTGACAACCAACCCAGAAACCAACCCACCCTACCATTTGCTGTTCATCTTCCCCCCGTGAACACCCTTAACAACTGGAACCCAATCTCCACTGAGGACACCATCCGGCTGATGAATTCCATCCACTCAGGATCCCCCACAGACCCATGTCCTCACCACATATTCAACAAAGCAGACTCCGTCATAGCACCACACCTCCGAGACGTCATCAACTGCTCCCTCAACTCCGCCACCTTCCCGGAAGACTGGAAACACGCTGAACTCACCGCCCTCCTGAAAAAACCAAGAGCAGACCCCACCGAACTCAAAAATTACCGCCCCATCTCGCTTCTTCCATTCCCGGCCAAAGTCATCGAAAAGGCTGACAACAACCAGCTCGCCGCCTTCCTCGAAGCCAACAAATCCCTCGACCCCTCACAATCTGGCTTCCGAGCAAAACACAGCACTGAGACCGCCCTCATCGCAGCAACAGACGACATTCGAACTCTACTGGACAATGGAGACACAGTCGCCCTCATCCTCCTTGACCTCTCTGCAGCATTCGACACAGTCTGCCACAGCACCCTTTTACAACGCCTCAATAACATCGGAATCCAAGGAAAAGCACTTGAATGGATCACCTCGTTCCTCACCGGAAGAACCCAGAGAGTCCGCCTTCCTCCATTCAAGTCCGAGGCCTCTGAAGTCATCTGCGGCGTACCACAAGGATCCTCACTCAGTCCCACCCTCTTCAACGTATACATGAGCCCCCTCGCGGCCATCGCACGCCAACACAACCTCAACATCATCTCTTACGCGGACAACACTCAACTGATCCTCTCCCTCACCAATGACCCCAGCACCGCCAAAACTAACCTACACGAAGGAATGAAAGAAGTTGCCGAATGGATGAAACAAAGCCGTCTGAAACTGAACTCGGACAAAACAGAAGTCCTCATCTTAGGTACATCCCCCTCTGCTTGGGACGACTCCTGGTGGCCAGAAGCCCTCGGAAAAGCACCCATCCCGACAGACCACGCACGAAACCTAGGCGTCATCCTGGATTCTTCACTCTCAATGAACAGACAAGTCAGCGCCGTTTCCTCTTCTTGCTTCAACATTCTTCGCATGCTCAGGAAAACATTTCGCTGGATCCCCTCCGAAACGAGGAAAACAGTCACCCACGCTCTGGTCACGAGCCGACTGGACTACGGAAACACCCTCTACGCAGGTACTACCGCAAAACTCCAGAAGAAGCTCCAACGAATCCAAAACGCCTCAGCCAGGCTCATATTAGACATCCCACGCAACGAACACATCTCCGGTCACCTTAAAGACCTCCACTGGCTACCCGTCAATAAGAGGATCACTTTCCGTCTGCTTACCCACGCACACAAATCACTCTACGACATCGGACCAGATTGCCTCAACTCACGACTGTCCTTCTACACCCCCTCCCGCCAACTACGTTCTTCCAGCCAAGCCCTCGCCACTGTACATCGCATCAACAAGACCACCATGGGAGGCAGATCCTTCTCATACCTGGCTGCTAAAACATGGAACTCACTCCCCGCGTACCTTCGCCTTACCCAGAACCACCTAGCATTCAGAAAGCAACTTAAAACATGGATATTTGACAAGTAACCCTCCTCTCCTTCCTAAGCGCCTTGAAACCCTCTGGGTATGTAGTGCGCTATACAAATTCCATGACTTGACTTGACTTGACTGAGCCTAATGAACAGTGCCCTGTGCTTTACTTTGTACCGATGAATATATAACAGGTTTAGCGACGTCACTGCCCTTTCAAGAAGGGTCGCAAGGACGTCAGGGCATGACTGGGCCTAATGAACAGTGCCCTGTGCTTTCCTTTGTACCTGATGAATATATAACAGGTTTAGCGACGTCACTGCCCTTTCAAGAAGGGTCGCAAGGACGTCAGGGCATGACTGGGCCTAATGAACAGAGCCCTGTGCTTTCCTTTGTACCTGACGAATATATAACAGGTTTAGAGATGTCACTGCCCTTTAAAGAAGGGTAACAAGGACGTCAGGGCATGACTGAGCCTAATGAACAGTGCCCTATGCTTTCCTTTGTACCTGATGAATATCTAACAGGTTTAGCAACGTCACTGTCCTTTCAAGAAGGGTAATAAGGACCTCAGGGCATGACTGAGCCTCATGAACAGTGTCCTGTGCTTTCCTTTGGTGCTTGACGAATATATAACAGGTTTAGAGACGTCACTGCCCTTTAAAGAAGGGTAACAAGGACGTCAGAGCATGACTGAGCCTAATGAACAGTGCTCTGTGCTTTCCTTTGTACCCGATGAATATATAACAGGTTTAGCGACGTCACTGCCCTTTCAAGAAGGGTAACAAGGACGTCAGAGCATGACTGAGCCTAATGAACAGTGCCCCGTGCTTTCCTTTGTACCTGACGAATATATAACAGGCTTAGCGACGTCACTGCCCTTTGTACACATAATGAGGAAGGTCACTCTGTCAAGAACACTGTTTGAAAGGCAGAATCCATGCCTGTAAACATCAGAGGTGCAACCGAACAGGTTCAGCATTCCTCAAGGTCAAGGAGAGGGAGTCAGCAGAGCAGATGTCGACCCTGGAGGCGCCGGTGAGGTTCATAGGGGCTTACATGGACAGGCATTTACCATATTAGCGATTAGAAATCAGCCAAAGGATCAGCATTCATACAGAAAAATGGCATTAAGTGACCCTGCCATGTTACTCCTGTGTTCAGAAGTTTTGTTATGCTCAGCCCTTTTCTGATGTTAGCTTTAAGGTGCTAGGTTGTAACTTACGAAAACACACAACAGAAATGGCACACATTTTAGTACTGTCTTTAAACCCGGCTTTAAGTGGGCCGGGTCCTGCCGGTGCTCAACGTCGTCAGTTCAAAAAGCAGGTGCTGAGACGGGTCCCCATACTGCTCCCCATTTTTGCTGCATCCTCAAGATGAAATAAAAATCTTAACATGGCAGCAGTCCCAAAGATCACCATTAACAAAGCCAATAGTCCTGGCTTGTTCTAGGTGAAATGTTACTTGCATTATTTATCTGGATGCAATGACAGAAGCAGCAAATTTACCACTTGGGTGGCACACTGTGCTCAGCACAGATTATTTTTAGTGTTTTTATGCCAAGTCCTTAATTACATCGGTCACGCCCTTTGAGAGACCCCCAGTTATTTCATCCCACTTAAAGCCCTGATAACACTAGATGGAGGACGTGCCGAGCGTTTTGCACGACTGCCTTTCATTTAACGCGATGCGTAAAATCATGTCAACAATACCATGTCTCAATATATTATTAGAATATTAAATGGCAATGATGTTGGTAATTATTACACAATGGTGCGTGAGTAGGAGCCAAAAAGGCAATTCCGCGGACATTAGATTTTATCAAGGGATATGTACACTTTTTTTGCATTTATCTTGCTTAAGTAGTGACTTTTGCAAAGCAATCTCTAGTTACAGTCACCCAAAAATAGGGTCAATCTTCTTACCCTGCAGAAAAAAAAGAAACAGCGCGCTGTGATTGGCTAAGCAGTGATAACATGTACGTCGGAGGAGTTTCCATAGGCTCCACTTTGGCAAATAGCGAACATAAAGAAAAATCAAATGAATACAATTGTTTTTAATGGTGAATGACTTTCACACAGGTAATAACAAGTGCGCGCGGCAGTAGGGGGAGGGGACCTGCACGATTCCCAGGCGGGAGCGACCAGCAAGGCGCGATAATTGATAACATATGGTGCCAGCTGCTTACTCCAGCAAGGGAATCGCCAAACGTGCACACGTTGCCATTGAAGGCAATGCAACGCATGCACGTTTTTGGGACAAAAATCATAGCGATTGCTACAGTTCTTTTTCCTAAGCAGCGCATGCGTGCTGCTTATACGAGACCTAAAAAGGCATTGCCATTTACAATGCCAATAGCTCAAACTCTCGCAAATGTGACACCTATTGCATTGCAATTGCTTGTTTTTTTTGCTAATATTGCCCTCCATGGGATTGTCATTCTCTCCTGTGTCCCACGGAGGCCCACAGCCTCCTTCTAAGGGAATCACTCACACCTTCATCCAGCGCTTAAAATGGAAAAATAGAAGTGCAGGTACTTTGTACTAGAGTGTCTGGTTGTTACTGAGAAGTGCTGGTGTTGGACAGGCCTCGTACACGGGCCGCTCCCTCCCCGCATAGGAAGACCCGAACACTGGCTCTCCCAGTGTCACCCGAAGAACCACCCCGACAACCCGCCGAAGCAACCTGCAACCCGTCCCCACCGGGACGCCTGCTCCCGAACACCACGACATCGGCCGGCCCGGGCCTCCTTCAGCAGCAATGCCCCGGCTCCGCCGCCATCTTGGACACTGCACCACGAGGCCGCGTGGCCTCAGCTCGACCCCAACCCAGGGCCTGGCCAGGCCCCGACATCGAGGCACCACCATCCACCCAGGAGGTGAAGAGACCACTTGGCAGGTCAATGGGAGAAAGGAGTGTCGATGGCTCTCCCCCGCCAGGTGCCGATCGCCCCCAGCCTCCCCGGGCGCTGGCTCCACCCCCCTGCTGGGTGTCTGGACTCCCTCATCCCGGACCTTCCGACCTCCAAGTGCGAGGGTCCGGACATCAAAGGAGACCAGACCTATAACTGGGGCACTCCAGAGCAGGAAGGCAGTTGTATCCTGGAGTCGAGAGACACCTTGAAGAACTCATCCTTGACGGACTGCTGGCGCTGCCGCAGCCCTGCCTTGTGAATCATCGATCCTGCCTGCTGGCGCTGCCGCGGCCCTCTGCAACCTACACCTTCGTCGGGACCTGCTGGCGCTGCCGCGGCCCATCCTTGTGAACCATCGCTCTTGCCTGCTGGCGCTGCCGCGGCCCTCTGCAACCTACACCTTCGTCGGGACCTGCTGGCGCTGCCGCGGCCCATCCTTGTGAACCATCGTCGGGACCTGCTGGCGCTGCCGCGGCCCGTCCTTGTGAACCATCGTCGGGACCTGCTGGAGCTGCCGCGGCCCATCCTTGTGAACCGTCACTCCTGCCTGCTGGCGCTGCCGCTGCCCTTCTCAAGTGAGACTTGTCATCCTAGCCGGCTGGCGCTGCCGCGGCCCGACCTTCCAGATTTCCGAGCTCGAGGATTGTGAGCTACCATCTTGCAACCCCGTACCAGACCGGTACCAAGACTGTCCCGCTACCCTTTCCCCCTCAGAGACTAGAATTGAGAGGACCCTCGTGTCCGACCTCACTGTACCGTTGATACCTCTGCCTTAAGAATCGTATATAAAGAGCGTTGACCTCATCCTTGTGTGGTGTCCATCTGTGGGGGGGGGAGTTACTTGTCTGTACGATCGCTGGAGACGGCCCTCACCGGAGGCCTCTTCCCCTGTCCTCGGCCGACCCTCCAGGTCCCCGTCTAACAGCTGGTCTTCACAAATTAAAAGTATTACATTTCTCTCGAGAAGCACTTGTACTCTCTCTCTCAAAATAAAAAAGTGTGGGTACTCCGTACCAGACAGTACCGGCCCATTTAAAACTCTGCATTAAATGCTAAAATCCACGAACGTCTCCAGTGCCAGGAGTCAGACCTGAGCAATAAATCTCCACACGGGGGCGCCCTCGCCTCAGAAAAGACACTTCAGTTAATTTAACAAAATCCCCCACAGAAGGAACACGAGTCATCACAGAAGCACCTCAGGAGCCTCTGATTACCTCTGTCGGATACTAGAGCCAGGACTGGCCTCAAGGATCACTGATGAATTTGTTAAGCAACTTAGAACAGAGAGTCACCACTTATGTATCTGTTGTAACTTACCTAGAATAGACCAGCACAGCCCAGTGGCCTGAAATGAAATGTCTCTTAACCCTGTGTTGACGGACAGCAAACATTGCGTGTTTTAGCGACACATTTTGGCAATTATCAAATCATGTAAACTTAAAATAGAAAGTCACCTCTTATGTACCTTCAGTAACTTATGCAAATTAGACTGACTCGACCTAGTCGTCTGCATTTAAATGTCTCTCAACCCTGGATAGACATTTAGCAATCGATTTTGACCTCACTAGGCATATTTCCCATTTGTCTTCGGTTTTTTGTTGATCCTGTAGATTACCAGCACACTTTCTGCTGACTCTGATATTTAAAGAGATGCTCCTGTCAATGAAGGCATTATCTGAATCTAAAGCCCTCACACGTCATCTGACACTGATTATCAGTGCTCGGTAGAAGCTGGACAAGGCTCTGAGAGCTAACAAAGGCCGCGCCTCAGGTCACAGACAGGGGACCGCTCTGTCCTCTTTTCTTTCCTATCTATTTGAATAATGATAACAAAATATGCTTCTAATTAGTCATGCAAAAAACAATAGTGTCTTTTGTGGGACTTTTAAGAAAAACCTAAACATTGTATAAACCACTCTGTTATGATTCCTGTTGTGTTTTTTTAGGTCGAGCTCGGCAGCGTCTCGAGACCTGCTGTAATCAGTCTATGGGCTTCAAGTTCACACCCTTTCTTCCTATTGGCTGCCTGCATTGTCAGTTGTTCATTCCTTCTTTTCATTGGCTTACCGCATGCATTTGTCATTCCTCTTTTACTGTTGTCCCTGCCCGAGACACCGGCCAAGTACAGTCTCACTCCTCAAGCTAGACTTATAGCCTCGTTTTTTGACTTCAAAAGCCATTTAAATATCCATTCTCAATGTCGTGCTGAGTGTGCACCAACCCCCCAAGCTGCATCCCATTCCTCGCGCTCTACGGTGAACATGGACGTTCCCAGTCCTTGCACCGTGCCTCGGTCGTTGCGCCTCTTCTGCCCCATCCCCTTTCCTCTTCCTCATGGTTTATTAGGTCTCGCAGACCAGCGTTGCCTGCGCGCAGGCTTCTTGTAATTGGGACAGGGGTAAATGACATTTCATCTTATCCCTGTCTTGTTTTATTCAGTGTGATTTGGGATAGGTGTTTTTTGGTTCTGTTGAGTCACGTATTAATTTACTTATGTGTGTACCCACAGTCCTAATTTTCTGTTTGTTCACTTATCTGTATATGAAGTGATTTCTTTAAAAAAAAATTGGATAAAATTATATTTTTCTAATACACCTTGTGTTGTTTTTTGTATGTTGTGTCTTGTTGAAACAAATTGTCTAAACTTAATTTAAACTCTACAGTGTTTGATTGATTCTTAATAAGGATCACTAATCGATCCTTCCTAAAATTAGTCTAAATAATTAAGTACGCACAAAATAAATTCCCTTGAAGGCATCTTCACCCATTCATTTTCATTACCCAAGCCCTCAAGGGTATTCTTGGGTTGCTCACTTTTTGTAAACCCTTCTGGGACACAGCGCTCGGTTTATTTATTAATTTTTAAAAACTTAATCATTGAGCGCAGGGCCCACTTCAAGGACACCACATGCGTTAATTTTTTGGGGGGGATTTACAAAACTAACTGAAAGAATAACAATAGCGCGTGACTTTGGAGCAGAGCTGCACCCCTACCGTTCCTTCTTTTCTTCTTGAGGAAAGTTAGAGGCTGAGTTGTACGCTGGCGAGCTCACACCGCCATTTACCATTGTCTGGAACTCTTTGGCATATATTTTACTAACAGCCTACAAAACAATTTGAAAATCCTATTGATCATACTAGAAACATGAACATAAATATGTACAAAATGGAATTGCGTAATCTGTGCACATTCTGTGGTCAGAACGTATATGCTTTGTACCTTGGCAGTATGGTACAGTCGATTTCTCCCATCACTGCGAGCTCCATTATTAAATGCACCGCCGTGACAAAACCTGAAGTGTGTTGAAATATTGAATGAAATGTAACGGCCCACAGTCTGTATCCCGCGGGAATCACACACTTTACCCCATTCAATTGTCCGTAAATTGGAACTAGGGCACTCTGTCCTCCCGGTCATTACCATATCCTACTACAATATCTGGATTTACCAAGCCTGTTTGTTCCTGGGATAACGCATACATTGCATCCTCCTTAAGTCGGCCTAAGTGGTACTTTGCGTGCCCAGAAAGATCAGCTGTACCCATGTCTAACACTTAATCTAAACTATACCATTCCTCTTTACCACTAAAATGACATTTGTGTGAAATATAGTGTAACAGTCATATCTTCATTTTTTGAGGCTAAAGAAGTACCAGGAAAACCACCTTCCTATTGTGTTTGCATTCTCACATGGTTTGAGCTCTTGCAACCTCTTTTGGTTTACGGGAATGTTCATCTGGGAAATGTGACCGTCTAAAGCGGCTTTGTCCTCGCCTTCAAGGCGCCAATCCACAGAAAAATCAGTTGTTGCATTGTTGATGCTTATTCAGTCAAGTTTTTGGCTAAATTACTGCTGCACATCGTTAGCACCATTGCACAGAGCGAATTAATTAAATTCTTCAATGGCAAAACTTTTTGGGTCTGGCTGGACACCACAGCTGTCACCTGACGTAATGTGATCAACTTAGGACAGAGCCTTCAGGAGTACCATAGAGAGGGGCTGTAGCTCTGCTCTCACGGTGGTAGCCAGGAGGACATGTTTAGGTCGAGGCTGGGCAGTGCACGCGCTGCAGCGAGGCATGCAGTATTGGAGTATGGCTCTGAAGCCCCGCCCATTCTCAACCCATATTTTTAATTGGCTTGTGTCATTGTCCTTCTTAAACTCTGGCTTCCAAGTCATTATTAGGCTTGTTAGTCCCTCCCTGGTATCGCCTTGTCTGCATTTGTAATCTCCCACAACGTCTGGACCTCTTACGTGTCTTGTTACATGGTCTGCATTATCTTGGCTGTAAGCACTATTTGGTTTAATGATATGTCCCTATTCCACCCACTACGTCGCAGCATGCAATTTATTTTAATTACTAATGGTGGTCCGCTTTAACTATATCGGCCACGTTTCTTTCTTTATTTTAGCAGTGCGGTCTGCTTTAAGTATAGTGGCCGTCGTAGGAGAGTAGGATCTGCTTCATATGGTCACCCCCACTTTTTGCTGATGTTTCACTGTTTTTCAACTTTAGTCTGGCTGGGGCCCTGCTATCCAGGACCCCAGCCTAGCTGCTTCCTCTCTAAAATGATTGCCTGTACTTTAGGAGCACCAGAGTTTGGATTCTGGGTACCCTTATAAGTCGCTAATATATGGTATCCTATTTACTAAGAGCATAGGTACCCCAGAGACCTCTCAGGGGCTGAAGCATGTTATACGCCACCCATGAGAGACCACTCAAAATGTAAGCGCATCCCTGTGGTGGGCACACTTGTGTGGTACTGTGTGTTACAACACAACACAGTGGATTCCAAAAATGTTCAAATAAAGTTCCAAAATTTGAAAGTTTTCAAAATTTAATTAGCATTTTCATAGGTGTATCTCATATTTCCTTCATATGAATGGATTAACAATCATTGTTATCATCATCGAGAATGAAAGAAGCTCCAATGCATTTCGGACAACACGTCCTTTTTCAAGGAGCACTGCAACAAAGGATATACAGGAAGTCAAATCAATATGAGAACTTAAGCCATCGATAAAACAAACATGATAACTGCAGATGAATACACGGGTCCGTGAAATACCCTCATGCGCCCTTAGAAGGAAAAAATGGAGCAATAAAGAAAGATTCACCCATGAGTGAAACTAAGAGTAAAAAGGATGGGGGTAGTGATAGTGCATGAAACTGCTAGAATCGTGAGACTCGACTGTGAGAGCTTAATATAAAGGTGCTTAATGGCGTGGTTCGCGGCGCATGGAAACATGCGGAGTTCAACGTAAGCGAGTATAACAAGGTGGTAAGCGGCTCGTGGAAGCATGCGAGGTTAAGCTGGAGTTAAACGATCAGCTAATGCGTTTTAAACAAGCGGGACTTACTTGGTGAGACGCTAGTTAGGAAGCGTGAGGCTCCGGTTCAAGTTGTGACAACCTTCGCGGAGTGGAAGCGGAGTTTTAAGAAAACAATAGCGGGGGGTGATAAAAATAGAAGAGGGGTTAAGGCAAGGGGTGTGCAAAAAGTGGCCATCTTGGAATGGGTTATGTGATTAAAAACGAGTGAGGTAAACAAGGAAAGGTAAACATGCAGTCGCTATGTGCAAGCAGCAAAACAGGATAATAATGCATCAAGGTGTGCCCAGCAGGGCATTATAAGTAACAACTTAGTTCAGTACGGTCATTGAGACCGAAAGGTTTCTGGGATTGTAATCTGTACATCCATGACGTTTCTCTTTGTAGAAGAGTTTTGTTATTGTCTCTCCCTTCAATCTTGGGGACAATCTCCAACACCAAATATTTGAGCTGGGCCACGTTGTGGTTGGCTTCGTTGAAGTGGATGGCAATGTTGGATTTAGTGTTTTTGGTTCTTATATTAGACTTATGTTCGTTAAGTCTTATCTTAATCTTCCGACTGGTTTTTCCCACGTAGGTTTTGCCACATGGGCACTTCAGGAGGTAGATCAAATTGGAGGAATCGCATGTAGCGTCGACTTTGAGCTTGATATTAAATCCTCTCATGGGGTGACTGACAGTATTGCCTTTGATCACATTATTGCAATTGCTGCAATGGTGGCACGGTCGTGTGCCAGTATGATGTGTTGAGATAGGTTCAGTGGTACTTCTTGAAAGGATCTCCTTAAAGTTCATAGGTCTGGTGTAAGCAAAAATGGGGGGATCCTTGAATAGCTCCCCAAAGTCTGGTTCGGATGAAAGTATGCGCCAGTGTTTCAAAATAATCCTTTTGTAGTTATTGCTAGAAGTGGAATACCTCGAGACCAGTACCATTCTCTCATTACTGGTTTTAGGTTTGCTCTGCAGAGCTTCAGTACGAGAAATTGCTGAGGTTCGATCAATGGCTTCCTTGAGGATTGTCTCTGGGTAACCTCTCTCTCGGAATCTAGATGCCATGGATATAATTTGGTTTGCCCTGATGTCGGGGTCAGAAACGATCCTGGTGACTCTTAGCATCTGACTGTGAGGTAGGTGTCTTTTTAAGGAGTTTTGATGGAAGCTGCTGAAGAGTAAAGCATTATTGCGATCGGTGGTCTTCCGAAAAAGGTCTGTCTGTATTCCCTGAGGAGTGATTTTAATGAGAACGTCCAAAAACGCTATTTCATGATGGTTGAGATTCCAGGTAAAGTCAATTCGATCATCTTTGGAATTGAGTTCTGTTAGAGCCAATTCCAAGCTCTCTTGAGTGTTCTTCCAAATAAAAAGCAAGTCGTCAATATAACGAACATAAAGTTTAAGGTTGTCCATCCAGGTCTTGATCGGATAGATGTGGTTATGTTCGAAATTTCCCATGTACAGGTTGGCGTAGGTCGGCGCCGCACAATTGCCCATGGCCATCCCGGGAATTTGCAGGTCCCATTTTTCCTCAAATTTGAAATAACTGTGATATAAGGTGTATATCATCAGTTCAAGGATGAACGGTTTCAGGGAATCGTCAATTTCCGATAGGAGTAAAGCTTGTTCCACAGCATTAATCCCTCCTTCATGGGGGATAGAAGTGTATAAGCTCCTCACGTCAGCTGTACATAAAATTAGTTTCTCGTTTTCAAGAAATTGTAGACTTGACAGTTTGTTCAGCAGTTCTGTAGTGTCCTTGATGTGGCTGGGTAGGTTCGAGACCATGGGTTGTAGGTAACGATCAATAAATTTACCAGTCGCTTCGTGTATTGAACCTCTAGTGGATACGATTGGACGGAACGGGGGATCCATCAAATTTTTGTGGATTTTGGGCAGCATGGTGATGGAAGGGCTGCTGGGATGCTCTGTGATGAGGTATCTTTTAGTTCTGTCATCAATGATGCCATCGGTGGTGGCTTTCTCAATTATGAAAAGGAGCTCCCTTTTAAACTCACTAGTGGGATTCCCATCAAGAGGTAGATAAACATTGGGGTCCATGACATGTTCCCTGGTGCGTTGGTTGTATAGTTCAGTATTCAAAATGACGAGGGCGCCTTCCTTGTCTGCTTTTATGCACTTGATAGTTGGATTCCTTGCGATGTTTCTTAAAGTATCCATGTCTTTGTTAGTGATGTTTTTGTGAGTTTTTTTACGAAAATTGAGTTTGGAAATGTCCTGTTTCACCAGGGTCTCGAAAGTGTCTATACTTTTATGGCTGACAGGTGGTATAAAGGTACTAGAGGGTCGTAAGCCCATGAGTTGATCAGGTTTAGAATCAGTTGCAGGGTCTACGATGTTCTCAAAAAAATGTTTCAATCTTAGTTTCCTTGTGAGTTTGAACGTACTCACGTCTAATTCAAGTAAGTTGGTATTGCTGGTGGGGACGAATGACAACCCTTTTTGAAGGATTCTAGTTTCATGGTCAGTCAGACGGACGTCCGAAATGTTAATGACTAACGATTTCTCCTGGTTTTCTTGTTGTTCTTCGGTGTTGTTCTTCGGTAGACGTGAGTACGTTCAAACTCACAAGGAAACTAAGATTGAAACATTTTTTTGAGAACATCGTAGACCCTGCAACTGATTCTTAACCTGATAAACTCATGGGCTTACGACCCTCTAGTACCTTTATACCGCCTGTCAGGCATAAAAGTATAGACACTTTCGAGACCCTGGTGAAACAGGACATTTCCAAACTCAATTTTCGTAAAAAAACTCACAAAAACATCACTAACAAAGACATGGATACTTTAAGAAACATCGCAAGGAATCCAACTATCAAGTGCATAAAAGCAGACAAGGGAGGCGCCCTCGTCATTTTGAATACTGAACTATACAACCAACGCACCAGGGAACATGTCATGGACCCCAATGTTTATCTACCTCTTGATGGGAATCCCACTAGTGAGTTCAAAAGGGAGCTCCTTTTCATAATTGAGAAAGCCACCACCGATGGCATCATTGATGACAGAACTAAAAGATACCTCATCACAGAGCATCCCCGCAGCCCTTCCATCACCATGCTGCCCAAAATCCACAAAAATGTGACGGATCCCCCGTTCCGTCCAATCGTATCCACTAGAGGTTCAATACACGAACCGACTGGTAAATTTATTGATCGTTACCTACAACCCATGGTCTCGAACCTACCCAGCCACATCAAGGACACTACAGAACTGCTGAACAAACTGTCAAGTCTACAATTTCTTGAAAACGAGAAACTAATTTTATGTACAGCTGACGTGAGGAGCTTATACACTTCTATCCCCCATGAAGGAGGGATTAATGCTGTGGAACAAGCTTTACTCCTATCGGAAATTGACGATTCCCTGAAACCGTTCATCCTTGAACTGATGATATACACCTTATATCACAGTTATTTCAAATTTGAGGAAAAATGGTACCTGCAAATGTCCGGGATGGCCATGGGCAATTGTGCGGCGCCGACCTACGCCAACCTGTACATGGGAAATTTCGAACATAACCACATCTATCAGATCAAGACCTAGATGGACAACCTTAAACTTTATGTTCGTTATATTGACAACTTGCTTTTTATTTGGAAGAACACTCAAGAGAGCTTGGAATTGGCTCTAACAGAACTCAATTCCAAAGATGATCGAATTGACTTTACCTGGAATCTCAACCATCATGAAATAGCGTTTTTGGACGTTCTCATTAAAATCACTCCTCAGGGAATACAGACAGACCTTTTTCGGAAGACCACCGATCGCAATAATGCTTTACTCTTCAGCAGCTTCCATCAAAACTCCTTAAAAAGACACCTACCTCACAGTCAGATGCTAAGAGTCACCAGGATCGTTTCTGACCCCGACATCAGGGCAAACCAAATTATATCCATGGCATCTAGATTCCGAGAGAGAGGTTACCCAGAGACAATCCTCAAGGAAGCCATTGATCGAACCTCAGCAATTTCTCGTACTGAAGCTCTGCAGAGCAAACCTAAAACCAGTAATGAGAGAATGGTACTGGTCTCGAGGTATTCCACTTCTAGCAATAACTACAAAAGGATTATTTTGAAACACTGGCGCATACTTTCATCCGAACCAGACTTTGGGGAGCTATTCAAGGATCCCCCCATTTTTGCTTACACCAGACCTATGAACTTTAAGGAGATCCTTTCAAGAAGTACCACTGAACCTATCTCAACACATCATACTGGCACACGACCGTGCCACCATTGCAGCAATGGCAATAATGTGATCAAAGGCAATACTGTCAGTCACCCCATGAGAGGATTTAATATCAAGCTCAAAGTCGACGCTACATGCGATTCCTCCAATTTGATCTACCTCCTGAAGTGCCCATGTGGCAAAACCTACGTAGGAAAAACCAGTCGGAAGATTAAGATAAGACTTAACGAACACAAGTCTAATATAAGAACCAAAAACACTAAATCCAACATTGCCATCCACTTCAACGAAGCCAACCACAACGTGGCCCAGCTCAAATATTTGGTGTTGGAGATTGTCCCCAAGATTGAAGGGAGAAACAATAACAAAACTCTTCTACAAAGAGAAACGTCATGGATGTACAGATTACAATCCCAGAAACCTTTCGGTCTCAATGACCGTACTGAACTAAGTTGTTACTTATAATGCCCTGCTGGGCACACCTTGATGCATTATTATCCTGTTTTGCTGCTTGCACATAGCGACTGCATGTTTACCTTTCCTTGTTTACCTCACTCGTTTTTAATCACATAACCCATTCCAAGATGGCCACTTTTTGCACACCCCTTGCCTTAACCCCTCTTCTATTTTTATCACCCCGCTATTGTTTTCTTAAAACTCCGCTTCCACTCCGCGAAGGTTGTCACAACTTGAACCGGAGCCTCACGCTTCCTAACTAGCGTCTCACCAAGTAAGTTCCGCTCATTTAAAACGCATTAGCTGATCGTTTAACTCCAGCTTAACCTCGCATGCTTCCACGAGCCGCTTACCACCTTGTTATACTCGCTTACGTTGAACTCCGCATGTTTCCATGCGCCGCGAACCACGCCATTAAGCACCTTTATATTAAGCTCTCACAGTCGAGTCTCACGATTCTAGCAGTTTCATGCACTATCACTACCCCCATCCTTTTTACTCTTAGTTTCACTCATGGGTGAATCTTTCTTTATTGATCCATTTTTTTCTTCTAAGGGCGCATGAGGGTATTTCACGGACCCGTGTATTCATCTGCAGTTATCATGTTTGTTTTATCGATGGCTTAAGTTCTCATATTGATTTGACTTCCTGTATATCCTTTGTTGCAGTGCTCCTTGAAAAAGGACGTCTTGTCCGAAATGCATTGGAGCTTCTTTCATTCTCGATGATGATAACAATGATTGTTAATCCATTCATATGAAGGAAATATGAGATACACCTATGAAAATGCTAATTAAATTTTGAAATCTTTCAAATTTTGGAACTTTATTTGAACATTTTTGGAATCCACTGTGTTGTGTTGTAACACACAGTACCACACAAGTGTGCCCACCACAGGGATGCGCTTACATCCCAGTAGCGCACTCAACCCTTCAATCCTTTTGGACGTATCTGAACAGTTGCGTCACCTGTAAGGAGCACCTTAAATTGATTAACTTACCCACCTCCTCAGCGAACTATTGAATTTACCGAAAGCTGTGCGCCGTGCCCAATCTCTCTTGCTTATTTTCAAGACCACTCAAAATGACACAACAGGTCTGCTACAGCAGCCTGTGTAAGGTGGTGTATGCACCCCTTACTTAGATATAGGTTCCCTATATCTATCCTCTATTACTGCATGTATAAACCTATCAGTCATCCCTAGGGTAGGCCTTATCAATCCTGAAGGCAGGGTGCTGGGTTTTGTGTGAGAGGCTGCCTATGCATGAGCAGGACCCCTCTGCAGCCTTCAAAATATTTTCTCCAAAATATTGCGGTAAATGCTAACTTTGGAATGGCTTCAAGGAAACATGTTGTGTTGGTGTCAAGCATCTTGGAATCATACCTCCCTGCCAGGCCTGGTGAGGGAGGTATGATTCCACCCACATAGAGGGATAAACGTTACTACACCAGTGTGAGAAGTTGGCCTGATATATGATGTTTCCAATTCTGGAACCACCTTGTATCAGTCCAAACAATCCCTTATGGTGTCTGGTTGTAAATCAACCTTATTAGACAAGCTATCCTAGTGGTAGCATGGACTAAGCAGCCTTAAAGGCTAAACTCAAGAGGTCGTGTTAAGCGAGCTGTTTTACCAATCACAATCCTGTAATATCAAATGAAAGGACATCACACAAGTATATATCATAAAAATATATGTATTTATTACTCAAGATAATCCCCAGCACTCTTTATGAGCAAAGGGGCACAAGCGTTAAATCAAAAGCACTGTATAACATATGAAAGTTGCACAAACATGGATGAGGGCGGGTGGCCACTCAAACCATATATTAAGAAAGTGGTATAAGAGATACCAATCGAACAGTGGTTAGGCCTAGGGCGTAGGGAATCGCTGGGAGCAGTCGAGACAAGCAATGCTGAAGTCGGGAAAAGCCCGCGGGATTCGGGTGCAGCGCTTAAAGCACACGCATGCACCAATGCAAAGTCAATGGTGCGTAAAAGTTACACAAATAGAGTTTAAGGATAATTCCGCTGAACCTAGAAGGAAAAAACTTTACACACATACCCTAGAGGTGTGTACCAGTGTGGGAACACCGGCGTTGCTGAGTTACCTCACCCACAGGAAGCGGGTGCATAGGGTCGAAGTGGCGTCGGGTTTCGTCACGAAGGTTGATGGTGCTTGAAGCTGAGGATGCTGCAGGCGATGTGAAGGAGAAGTGTCCGGTGTGATCTAAGGGTGGATCAGAGTAGTAAAGTACCTGAAAGCAGAGGGGACAGAGTCTGGGTCACTCAGCAGTGACCAGGGTGGAACCAGGACGGAACCAGGCAATGTCGGGCGCTATCAGGTGGTTGTCGAGGAGCTTCTCTCTGCTGCCACGTGGGCTCTGGGGCATCTGCGACGTCCAGGAGTGGTTCACGAGCTGTCTCAAGCAGGTTCTCACTGTCGGCGCTGTCAGCTTCAAGATCGGAGCAAACAACACTTGGCAAGAGCAATCCACGCGGGATTGGATGATTGCTTCTCACTCGGACCAGGAGGGTCAGAGAGGGTGCTTCTTTTCAGAGGAGCGGGTGCAAGTCTGGAGCAACCAGAATCACAAGTCGTATTTAGGTTTTCGTTGGCACAGGGGCCACAAGCCAGCTGGCAAGTGACCGGGCCAACTCGTTGAGCCAAGGAAAGCAGAAGGGCCCCACACAGCACTCGCCAAGTGTGGAGGGGTGAGCTTCGGTGCAAAAGTGGCTCAGGGCTGGGGCTTCTCAAACCCCAGTGTACAGCTTCGAGGGTCACTCGTGGGCTAAACGGTCAGCGTCTCGTGGCCTTTTCAAGATGGCGTGCCCCACGCTTCCGGTCGCCTCCACAGGTCTCAGCTCTGCAGGGACTGTGGATTGGGTTGTAAGAAGGCAGGCAAGCTTGATCTCGTTGATCTCTGTTGCTCGAGTTCCGGCGGGAACTGCAACAAAGCAGATGTCGAGGTGCTGGATGGTGCCTGTTTGCACAGGGTGGTCACTCCTTGACCACAAGGGAGATTCTTCAGTCTTCTACGTCGAGTAGGATGTCGAAGGGTCCAGAGTTTCATTTCAAATATTTCATCAGGATAATCTGAGTGCGTTGCACTGCTCCCATTCTTATACCAATCTAGGGGGCTGGATTACCTGCTAGGTCCCCTCCTATGGGTGGGACCCAGGAAGGGGGTGGATACACCCCTTTCCCTTTGATCCAGGCCGCACTGGGACTGGGGCTGGTGTGCCCCAGAACCGGTTTGGCCGGATTATGCAAGGGGCAGCCTTGTGCTCCCCAGGCAGAGTCTGGTTTCTTTCAAACCTCCCTGCTACAATCCACTATCTCCTGTCTGGGGTGGTGTGACACCTCCCTGTGACAGGAAAGCCTTTGTCCAGGCCTCCTGTGCTGAGTTTCGGTCAGCAGCAGGAGGTCAGACTTGTGTCTGTGGCAGAAGCATCCATTTTGTGGATCTAAGGCTCTTTTAAAATCAACCGCGTTTTAGCAATGTAACATGTTGTCTCCCTCTAGAGGGGTGGAATGCTACCCCCGTCGCCAGGACTGGCGAGGGGGTAGTATTCCAAATCGTATGACACCTTACACGACATGTTTTGATAAAGCCAAACCAAAGTTAACATATAACCGCAAGGATTATAATGCACTTAATAGTATATGGTATGGCATTATCCTGGAACAGCTTAGGGAATTGGTCCCGACAGCTGCAGACAGGCTCAGCTCATGCTAGAGCACCATCTCACATAAAACCAAGCACTCTGCCTCCAGGATTGTTAAGGCCTGCTATAGGAGTGACTGATAGGTATATATGTGTTCAGATAGGTTTAGATATAGGCATACTATATCTAAGCAAGGGGTGATTACACTACCTTGCCCCAGCTGAGTGATCAGCCAGTTGTGTCAATTTTGGATAGCCAGCCAGGGGTGGCAAAAGATATGCTGCAGCCCCTGGTAGGCCTTGGATGCACCTATGCCCTGGGCACCTATAGTGCTCTCTACAGGGGCTGATAAGGTGACCCAAGCCAATTTAGTTATGTAAATGTAAATGTAAATGTAAATGTAAAGGCATTTATATAGCGCACTACTTACCCGGAGGGTCCCAAGGCGCTTCGACCGCTGCGAAACCCTTCCTGGCTTCCCTGAGAGATGGTCCCTTAATGGGTATCTCCAGGGTGAGACCAGGCATCCCCGGCGGTCTGGTGGGGCCGTTAGTGAAGATGAGGCAAGCTAATGCCCAGAGTTGCCGAGTGTGATCGCTGATCAGAGTGGGCACCGAGGCGAGAGAATTATCGAGTCCGCTGACCCTGGTCCAGAAACCTGCCGCGCTGGGAATCGAACCCTGGTCCCGGGCCGTCCTCTGCTCTCGGGTCTGCCACCTCTAACCAGTGAGCCACACTACTTCACTATGCACCTAGGGTACATGGAATCCATTTTACAGAGAGAGCAGATAGCCTGGGGCCCTGATTAGCAGGGAACCAGGCCAACTAAGTCGAAAACCAGCTAAACACAAGGCAAAAAATCTGGGGTAACCATAGTCAGGTATCCACCTTCCTACAACAGGTATACCCGGTACCAGCTTAACAGAACCCTAGCATCACAAAATGGAAGCTGCCCCCACAGACACAAGTCTGTCCTCCTGCTGCTGGATGAAACTCCAGCAGGGGAGGCCTGGACAATAGGGTTCCTGTCGCAGGGAGGTGTGATCACCTCCCAGACAGGCTTTAGTGCATTGGGTCTGGTGTGTGCACTCCAAGAGGGCTTTGATGTCTGCACTGGGGGCATATTTGGTGTCCCTGTGCATAGTCCAGCACAAACCGGTTGCAGGGGCTACCAGCCTCTGCTCTGGCACAAAACTGGACAAAGGATATGGGTGTAACCACCCCTCTATCCTGACCCTTCCATAGGTGGGTCCCCAGAGTTGTTCCCACTTCCTGGAACCCGCCTGGCAGGAGTTTCCTGCTGGCGCACCCGCTGTACCCTTCAGTGAGAGCCCCTTGTCAGCTAGATGTGCTGCGGGGCACCAACCTGAATAAGTAGAGAGTCCCATCTGCGTCAGAGACACTCGCCACAGAAAGGTTGGTGTTCGCTGTCTTAATGAAGATGGATCCTTGACCCACAGCTCCAAACTCATTCTTTTTGATGGATCAGATATGCTACCAAAAAATGTCACTCCGCCTTGAGCCCTTGGACAGCATAGTCCCTCCCCCGTCGTGAGGGTCCTCATCGAGCTCTTCTTCCGGTGGAACTGCAGCTCCCACACCAGATCCGGGGGCTGCATGCAGCTCAAGAGTCAATGGAAATTAAATGGAACTAGCGTGTTGATAGTTGACAGAATTGGGCTTACAGGTGACGCGTGCAGTCCGATTCTCGGTTGCGGCACACAGAACGCTTGATTAAAAAAGTTATATTGCTAATTTGCACAATCTATTTTTAAAATTGTAAACATCTGACTTCATTTCTCACCTCAATTGTGTGTGGGAAGGAGTTGTTTTTAATACTCCGGGTGGGGGCAGACATCTTGGAGGGATAGGTCAGCACTCCAGCTGGTACGGTCTGCACACTCGCCCCTGAGTGAAAAAGGGCGGATTACGCGACCGCGCTGTGGATGCGTACAGCTGGCATGCCACTGGCACGCCTTAGGCAAGACCGTCTGTGCCCGTACGCGCACGAACGGGCCCAGGTGCCAGGACCCCTGTCTCCCCCAAGAGGGTACCCTGCTCTTACACGGCTTCACAGTTGATCAACCTCAAAGGAACGGAGTCGCAGGTGTGCCACCATAGCCTTGGCCCTCCCTTCGTTAAAATTAAATCCCCACACGGCCCCCTAGTTCTCGACCCCCAACTTTTAGTAGGTAAGACTCTCCCCCATAGATCAGATTATAAAATACCTGCTTAATTGCCGCTCGCTGGCCCAACACGCCATGGAGATCCGGCTAATTTTGGATGAAAAAGCCTGGATGGAGTGTTTCTGACAGAAACCTGGCTTTCCAGCACGTCAGACCCAGCAGTGGTCCAGGCCCTTCCACCAGGCTATGTTATCCAAAGACAAGACCGGATGCTAAGTAGAGGAGGGGGTTTGGCCATTATCCACAGAGATACCTTTAGCTGTCGGATCAATGAGGGCGTGATCCGCAATTGTGAAAGTATTTCCTTCACCATCTGCTTTTCACATACTTGCACCTTCTCCTGGGTTTTAATTTATCGAACCCCAGGAGCTATAGGCTACTTTAACACTGATCTACCCGAAATTATAGCCAATTTAGTAAGCTCCTTCCTCAATTTCTCGGTATTAGATGTCTTGAATACCCATTTTGATGACACTTCCTCACCTAACGTCGAGGAACTGGTCGACAACCTAGGTGGCCTGTCCCTTAACTTGAAGGTAAATGGTTCAACTCATCTTAAAGGTCACATATTTGACCCTATTTTTACTAACACTAATTTATTAGTGGATAATCCCATCCCACTACCATGGAGTGACCACTACCTGATACCTTTTTCTTGGTCCTCACAGACTAGCGATCCACGCCTGGATCCAAGAAACTCTGGTCCAGGTTCCCTATTGAGGCATGGGCATCGATCCTTAACAATACTCGCCCAGTATTAGAAGCCGACCCACAATCGGCGAACCATGAATTTAATGAATGGATTGAAGCCTCCTTGGACTTGGTGGCCCTGAAGAAGTGGAGAACGAACAAAAAGGGTGGAGTTCTGGACTTTTTGGTTCCGTCCAGAGGTGTCAGGGAACAACACCCAAAGACCCCGGAGTTCCACCTGTCTTGGTGCACAAATGAACAGAAACACGGGCTTCTCGATGGTGGCGTCAAAAACCAAAGGTTTATTACTGCAGGGACACAGAAGTCACAGAAACCACACATGGGCAGATTCTAGGAGCCTGTTCAATTTGTACAAAGAGGGTTGCTCCTTATATACTAAATTTTAAGCTGGGGGCGAATTCTTTACATGTAATACATTCTCAAAACCTTTGTGTCTAAAACAATAAATATTTGGCGTTACACAGGAATCGTCGATAATATCTGATGCCAAACATTACGAAGAGGGGTTCCCACTAGTTCATCACAATCCCTTGTCAATATTGCATTCAAGAGCCGGACCGCCTCATCGTAAATTTCGTTACCTCCCCCTAATAAAGATTCAGAAAGAAAGGAACGGAGCCAGGTGTGGAAGATAGAAAAGCGGGATAAGAGATGTTTGTGGGTTGTAAATGGGCAAGGCTACCGGCTTCGGCCGCCTAATCGTGATCAGGACAATGGACGCGAAGACCAGTTTTAGCAGGACTGGCCTCGGGCAGAGGAGGCAGCCTTTGTCGAGTCATGCAGCTACAGCGTGATCTGGTTTAAGGTGCACGTGTCATGAAAGAGGTGAATCTCCGGCTAAGGCTACGTGTCCTTAATCGAAATGAAATGATTCAGAGGTTATTGCGTATGTGAGGGCAAGAAACACAAAATGGCTGCCATGATCTAAGATGGATGCCATGGGTAGATCAGAAATGTGTTCATAACAGGAGTGCTCTTGCTCGTAGCATAGCGAAAACACCAGGATGTGCTAAATGGATCATTTGCGGTTCGCTGATACCAATATTATGTATTTCCGACAATATTGAAAACACGGGTTCAAATCGTCACGGAACCTCAAGGGCCCAAAGAGTATAGCATGGTACACCCCACTTAGAGAATTGAAATTAAAATGCAAACAATCAGAGAGACAGTGGAGGAAAGATTTCCCAGATAAGAGGAAGTGCGTCTACAGAGAAGTCATAAAAATGTATAAACTCGAAGTCAGCAAAGCACAATCCCGGTATTATACAACTCCTCAGCGTCTAACACTCTGCGGGAAATTTTTAAGATTGTTAAATCACTAACTACCCCCCACCCTTAGCCTTACCCACTGATGATACTTTAGGACGCTGCAATGCTATAGCAGAGTTCTTTTTTTACAAAGATTCAATCTATTTATCTGGCATTTTCATCAGTTAATACCTTTTCAAATGACCCCCGTCAGAAAACAAGTCAAACTCACCAGTGACCGGACTGGAGGCCTTCCCTCATCTAGATACAAAATCTCTAAAAACTTACCTCAAAAAATGTAAAACAATCTCCCTGAGGGACATGGCCCCTCCTACCGCTCTGAACCAAGTTTTTGATACCGTTGCCCCCACTATCCTAAAACTCATCAATCTGTCCTTGGGTACTGGGACTGTTCCCTCCTTATGGAAACGAGCCATGGAGAGAGCACTGCTTAAAAAAGCAGGGGCGGACCCTGAAGTGTTCTCCAATTGCCGTCCTATATTATTGCTTCCAGGGATCGCAAACATTTCAGAAAACTCCATTTTGTCCACCTTTTTGGAGGGAAATTACTGCTTTCACCCGACGCAAACTGGATTTGGATCCCATCAGGGCACAGAGACAGCTCTGATTGTAGTCGTTGAGGAAGCCAGGAAAATATTAGATTCCGGAGGCGCAGCGGCAATCGGCCTCTTAGATCTGAGTGCACCTTTCGATACCGTACACCATCAACTGCTGATAACTAGATTTAGAGAGGCAGGGGTATCGGGAACTGCACTGCTGTGAGTCTTTTTTAGACCTCCGCTCATTTCAGGTCTTCGAGGACAGCTCCATCTCTAAGAGTCTGCCATTGAGGTGTGGGGTTCCGCAGGGCTCACCCCTGAGCCCCACTCTTGTTAACATTTATATGGGCCCCCTGGCCTAAATTGTTAAACTCTTTGGCATACAAATTATTACACACGCAGATGATACTCAATTGATAGTTTCCCTTAATCAACCTGGTTACAGGGAAAACTATTTATCCAACTGTTTGGAAAAAGTATCGGCGTGGAATGGAGGGCTCTTATTTTGAACTAAATGGAGCAAAAATGGACCTGATGTTTCTGGGTAAACCACTCCCATTAGATCCCACCTCTCCATGGCCTAAATGCCTGAGCAGCATACCCCCTGCCCAAAGAACAAATAAAAAGCTTGGGAGTCTGGCTTCATCATAATCTAGACATGAAGGTGCAAACCTAGAAGGTAGCGGGTGCTGTTATGGACTACTTAAGATGGTTAGGAAAGTCCTCCCCCTGCTGCCCTTCAGTGCGAAGACATTGCTGGTCCATTTCTGGTCCAAGCCCTAACCCTCTCTCGCTTGGACTATGCAAATGCCCTTTATTTGGGCTCTCTGCGATCTACAATCAAGAAACTTCAGATGGTGCAGAATTGTGCAGCTCGATTACTTCTACATACCCTCCACAGAGAATCTGCGCGAGCATCGATAGCCCCTCTACATTGGCTGCCAATTGCGGAGAGGATCCAGTTCAAATCCCTTTGCATCACCCATAAGAGTGTCTCCTAAAGGCCCGCCACTCTTGCCGTCCATCATTTCCCCAAACCATCCCAGCAGAGCCCCACGCTCAGAAAATAAACGGATGGCCATAGTACCTAGAATATATAGATCTAGGAGTGGAGGCAGACGATTCCCCTGCATTGCCTCCAAGAGGTGGAACGCTCTTCCAAACCACATTTGTTTGGAAGAAGACTATCTATCTTTTCGCCGACAGCTAAAGACGTTCTTGTTCCCGTCCATCTAAAGCCGCTCACTGGGTCGGCTCGGTTCCTGGCACTGGGAGGCCTTGTGATAGCCGTGCTCTTTATAAGTGCCATTTTCATTTCATTTCCTAGCCAAGGCCGGGCTGCAGTCTTCTTGGATCAGTGCGAAAGAGACCCAGACATACAGTTGGACACAGGAATCCCAAGGTTTCTTTTCTGGTTTTAAGTTCAGTGACTCTTGACACACACAGACCACCGAGGCCAGTACAGGTCTTCACCGCAGCACGGTGGGTGCAGCCCTCGCCGCACTGCTGTTCATGCAGCTTCTGACTCTTGCGGTCACTCATGGCTTCTGCCTTGCAGCACACGGATGGGGTCAAGGTGCTCATAATAATAATAATAATGGTGCGTTGATGCGGACCACCACCTAAACTGCATTGGTCTAACCCCTGATGCGTGGTACTTGGCAGGGCTGCAGCCCCTCCATGAAGACTTTGACCCTCTTATGGGGTCAAGGTGCTAATAATGCAGTTATAGAAACTAAATATTCTGCAAGTTTATTAAGCACAGGTTTTTGTAAACCATCAAGATCCATACGTTGTGAATTGTTGTTCAGTGCACCCAGCCCCCCTCCTAGGTAAGTTGATGATTTTGGTATTTTCCTTTTCTAGTAACCTTGTTTGGCTTTCTAAGAAGAATACTCTTCTATTTGATGGAGATAAACCATGGGTTGTGTTTGTTCCTGCCCCATAGCAGTGTGATGCATCATTCCAATTATGTAACTCAAAAGGTGCAATCTTTGCAGCCCCTTCTCTTAGTTGCTGTGGTTCCTTGTGGCACGTGTTTCTTTGGGATCACCCTGTAAGTCAGGATCACCTATCATACTCCTACTTTACTCCTCTATTGCACATCTGCTTCCTCTGGGTTAAAATGAATGCTTACTAGAGATTGATTGCAGGGATCAAAAAGGTGCTCACTTCATTTCCGGACCAGGTTACCCGGATACCAGGGGTTTATCAGACCTATGGTTCGAGCTCTGCCAGGAGCCCGGTGCAATGGTATGTTTTATATTTTTTGCATATATTGCTAATGTTCTTTACGGAACTTGGAATGTATTCTGTAGTGACATTATCATCCCGAGAATGTTCAGGTGGAGTTCTGGTCAGTTGACCAGGAGCTGTTTGTGGCTGAGGTTGAATAAACCGTACTGCTTGAATTCATCTTTTGTTTACACTTTATTATTGTGGTAAACACCACACCCGGCTCACTCTCCATTACAACTTTTCTAAAAAAATGTTAGTACCTATTCCTTAGCCGTACACTCCATTTGAAAACAGTACTTTCAAATATCCTTTTCGAATTCTCTATTATATCTAAACTTAACACAGGGAAGGATGCCACAATTGCCTGGGCCAACTTGTAGGTGGGGTCAGGTTCAACCATTGCAGAGCAAGATACAGACCATCATGGACTGGACTGCTCCAACCACCCAGACCCGGTCAGAGCTTTCTTGGGCCTGACTGGGTACTATAGGAGATTTGTCAAAGGGTATGGATCCATAGTGACCCCTTTGAATGATGTAACTTCTAAAAGAATGCCAAGGAAAGTTCAGTGGACAGTCAGCTGTCAAAAGGCATTTGATGACCTGAAGCAGGCCATGTGCACTGCTCCTATTCTGCAAAGTCCAGACTACTCCAAAAAGTTCATTGTTCAGCTTTTATTAGCAGAAGGCTGACCGCTAGAGAGAAACGTTGGCCAGCTATTGAGAGGGAGGCCTTTGCTGTGGTTAGCACTGAAGAAGCTGAGGCCATACTTGTTTGGCACTCACTTCAGGATTCATACAAACCATAAACCCCTGTTCTGGCTTAATCAGATGAAGGGTGAAAACCCCAACCTGCTCAAGTGGTCCATTACCCTACAGGGGATGGACTTTACAGTGGAACATAGACCTGGGAGCAACCATGCCAATGCAGATGGACTCTCCAGATATTTCCACTTAGAACATGAAGACTCAACTGGTCAAGGTTAGTTTAATGTCCCTGCGTTTGGGGGCGGGGGGGGGTTGTGTAGGAGAGTAGGGTCTGCTTCCTATGGTCACTCCCACTTTTTGCTGTGATTCTCTGGTTTTTCGACTTTAATATGGCTGTGGGCCTGCTAATCAGACCCACAGCCCAGCTGTTCTAAATTGATCCCATGCACTTTAGGTGCATACCCGATTGGTTACTGGGTCACCCTTATGAGCCCCTGTATAGTGTACCCTAGGTTCCCAGGGCATAGGTGCACCCTTGGCCTACCAGGGGCTGCAGCATGTATTGTGCCACCCCTGGTTTGCCTTCCAAACTGACACCACAGGTCTGTTCACACAGCCTGGGTAAGGTGGTGTAATCACCCCTTACTTAGATATAGTATACCTATATCTACCTTTACATATAGACACATATACACCTATAAGCCACTCCTATGGTAGGCCTCGACAATCCTGGAGGCAGAGTGCTTGGTTTTATGTGAGAGGGTGCTGTGGCAGGAGCTGAGCCCCTCTGCAGCTTTCAGAACCATCTCCTTATAGCTGTTCTATGATATAGCCGTACCATATACTCTTAAGTGCATTATAATCCTCGCAGTTAATGCTAACTTTGGTTTAGGTTTATCAAAACATGTCGTGTAAGGTGTCAAACACTATGGAATACTACCTCCCACCAATTCTGGCTGCGGGGGTAGCATTCCACCCTTCTAGAGGGAAAAGACATGTAGTTTACTGCTTTACCCGGTTAAAGTTAAACAGAGCCCCAGCATCACAAAATGGATGCTGCTGCCACAGACACGAGTCTGACCTCCTGTTGCAGGACGAACCTCTGGCAGGGGTGGCCTGGACAATAGGTTTCCTGTCCAGGGAGGTGCCAGCACCTCCCCAGACAGGGGTTCTGTGTATTGGGGCAGGGAGGGTTGCATTCAGTGAATGCATTTAGACACTGCCTGGGGCACACAAGGTGCTCCATGCATAGCCCGGTTCAAACCAGTTAGTGGGGCACTCCAGCCCCAGTTCTGGTGCAAAACTGGACAAAGGGAAAGGGGTGTAACCACCCCCTTCTCAGGTCCACCCATAGGAGGGACCTAGTCAGGTAATCCAGCCCCCGTCCTTGGTATAAGTATAGGAGATGTGTCCCTAGGAATTTAGATTATCCTAGACGAATCTTTGTAAGACATATCTTGGACTTTGGACGTTCCATTCTGACTGGAAGACGGAAGACATTTTCCTTGTGGTCAAGGAGAGACCACCCTGTGCAAACAGGCACCAACAGCAACTTTGCCGGTCTGCAGTTTCAAGGCTCGCGTCGGAACCCGAAGACTCTGTGACCCAAGAACTGGACTTCCAGACTTCTCTGACACCGACCTACATCCACAGCAAAGCTATGACACGTGGCAGACACGAGAGACGTAGGACTGGACATCTTGGGCATCCGGCATTTTGCTACCTGCATTCCTTTCCTGAAGCCTCAGTAAGTTGTGCATTGGGGTACGAGAAGCTCCAGCCCGAGCACCTTTGGCACCGAAGCTCAGACCTTCACACTCTGCGAGTGTCCTGTGGGCCCCGCCTTCTCATTTGTGCTCGATGCGTCTTCTCGGTTCTTGCCCGTTGGTGAATGAGCCCCGTGAAGATGCCATCTTGAATCTAACATTCTATCCTGGTTGCTTCACGCTTGCTGCAGCTTCCCTGAAAAAGGGAAGCGCCACAAACCTTGCTGGTCTGAAACAGAGTAAATCTTGTCATCCTGCGTGGGTTGCGGTTGCCAAGGCTTGTTGGGTCAAAACCAGATACCGACACTGCAGTCATCTAGATCCATTGTGGGACAGCTGGAATCCAGCTCCTGGTCATCGTTGATGCCTCCTGGACCTCGTGGCTTAAGAGACAAACTCACCTTCTTCACCTTAAAGCACCCGACATCGCCTGGTTCCTTCCTGGTCACTGGTTAGTGACCCAGACTCTGTCCCCTCTGCTTTCAGGTTCTCCACATCTCCGATCCACCCTTGGATCCACCTGGACACATTTCATCTGGTCGCCTGCGGCACTTCTTTGCAGCTCTCCATAGAAAACGACGACGAAACCCGACACGAAAAGACACCTATGCACCCGGCTTCCCTGGGTGAGGTAACACGAGTACTCCGGTGCTCCCGTGGGTCTTGACTCTCGAAGTGTCCTAGTTTAAAAGCGTTTCATCTTGGTCCATCTGGAAGTGTCCTTAAACTGTAATTTTTTTACTTTTATGATCTCCATAGAAAGTCAATGGGAGCTGCGCCCGTGTTTAGACACTGCACGCGGCTCCCGGGGGTCTCCTACTTCCTAACCTTTGGTTGCTTAGTGTAGCCCCAGCGATTCCACAGGCCCCAGGCCTGCTTTCTAACTCTCATGTGGTACTTATGCCACTTTCTTAGTATATGGATAGTGAGGCCCCTAGGGCATAACGTATACTGTGCAACCTATTATGTATTAACTGTGTGACTTGTATTGTATTTTTACCTCTGACCTCATAAAGAGTGCAGAGGGGTTGTGTTTAGATTAAGTACATATATATTTGTTATCTACCTTGTGTGGTGTCCTTTCATTTGGTATTCAAGGGATTATATATGGTAAAACAGCTGGCTTCACATGCTCTCTGAAGTTTTAGCCTAAGACTGCTGGTCCATGCTACCACTAGGATAGCTTTCTATAAGGTTTACTTTACATCCACCATCAATAAGGGTCGTTTAGACTGGTGCAAGGTGCCCACAAGAACTAGTGGACATCATATGCCAGGATAACTTCTCACACTCCCCGCCCATGTCACGCCCCACATGCAGTGTATCGTGAGTGAGAGACTTGCGCTGCCTTGCGTTACCGCAGATTTACTAAGCCGCACAGGGTGGGGCGTTGCGTTGCTCGGTAAATCTGAATCTAGGTTTTGTGTCACCCTTGCGAGCCTTGGGTGGTGTGAGAGTAACACAAACCTTTGATAACTTTGGCACTTGATGTCTTGAATTATTCACAAGGGCTTTAATTGCTGATTGCTGAACAGGGGGATAGTGTTTGAATGAAAATGACACAGCTGTGGTCTATCTTTTTTTTAAGTAATTCTTCTTTTTTTGTACATTTATACTCAGGGTTTTGGCCTGTAAAACAGGAGTATCACTATCACAAGATGCGCATCTATAACAGCAGCCTGTTGTGTGTAAAATGATCACGCAGCAGCTATTATTACAAACGCCACTAGGTGGCGCTGTGACCATGGAAACAGAACTTAACTAATGCCCGACCTCAGGTGAATGAAGAGGCAGAAAACCCCTGAGCTCGGCTAGGGAAGAACCCTGCAGATAAATGAGCACAAAATACTATTATATTTAAAGAAAAGAACTGGTGAAAGGGTAATACATTAAACAACGGGCACCTAATAATATTTAGGACAAGAATAAATGTTAAAAGCCTGATTCCCCATCGGAGAAGGGGCGTAACGTTGCTCGAGGGGAGAAGAAGAGCCAGTCGTGAGCTCAGTGCCTCTCTCTTCCAATGAGGCTGAAAACGTTGTAGGATGAAGGCGCTACAGTCAAAACTTTGCGCTAGATAAATACATTTTGGAAAGATTTAGACAACGGGAGCTGGAACGTCCCGCGTTGCAGTTGTTTTTAAGGAGCCTCACGGGGGGATTTTCACAGAGCGGAGCGGAGCTGAGTTCGCTTTTTATAAAAAAATAAAAAATAAAAACGGGGCCTGAAGCACGAAAAGGACAGCAGTGGGTTTTTGGAGACTTACCGTGAGGGTGAGTTCTGCCTCGGCATGTACGGAATGGTGGTGGAAGTCAGGAGACCGGAGTGGGCTGCCTTGGCGGACTCCGCGAGCTCCGCATACCTGGAGGAGAGAGCTAGCTTGGTGCGCGAAGATCCCACGGCGGCAACAGTCCTGCACTCCGCTCACAGATCAGCTCGTGGGAGGCGGCTTCAGAGGCGCAGCGTAGCTGCAGAAAGGCGGTGAGTCGGATGTCTTTCTTTCTTCGGGGGAAGGCTGGGGCAGTGACACGAGGAAGCCTCGCTTCACACTCGGGCCACCTCGGAGGTGGTTTTGGAGCGCTTGAAGGATTCGACGTGTTTGGAGCATCCGAGGTTCCAGAGCCTCTTGCCTGCAGCTTGATTTACCAAACTCCTCCCATCGGAGCTCATAGACTAAAACAGCAGCAAGAGTGTGATTCTCTAAAAGCCCCCCCCCTCCCCCCCCCCCCCCCGGTGCAGGACTTAATTTGACATCCCCACGTATAAAAGCGCTAGGAGCCCGGATATCTCAGCCTTCTCTGCTAGAACAAAGGGAGAACTTAGTAGAGAGGTTTCCCACAGCAAAAGTGGAGGGGTTAAGTCAGACTCCTGATAAGGCAGCCTCCTCCCCATCAGCTAGTGTAGACACCGTGGCTCCCACAGGGGTGGTGGCCCCAAATCAAAAGAAAGGGCTACAGTTAGGGCAGATTTTTCCCGGAGAGGGTGAGGAAAAATCCCAAAAATCCCCCAAAGAAGCTCATCAAAGTGCTGCTGGAGATACAGCGCCAAGTAAAAAAGACGCTGGTTTGGGCTCACTCCTGGGTAATCTCGACGGTAAAGGGAGGTCCTCTTATTGCCTAAGTAATAAGCAATTTCTTAAAGCAAGTCTCCCATCTGTTACAAAACAGCCAGTTGTCCCTAGGGTCACAACAAGAATCACCCGTAAAACCCTAAAGCTTCAAGTAAATAAAGTTAACAATAAAAAAGGACAACTAGGGGACAACCTGGAGACTGGTGAAGAGGGTAAAGCCCCTAAAATAAAAATCACCCCGTCATTAAGGTCTTACTTCAAGATACAAAATCGGGGTAGGAGCAGGGAAATAGGCAAGGATCGAGGAGAGGCCGTAGCATCTAGACTTGAGATGGAAAATTGCCCGGTCACCGCTACAGTTGACACAGTCAACGAAATAATAATCGGCTTAGAAGTGGAGGCAGCAGAGCAGGATGCCGGTTCTAGTCAGGTTCCTGTCCCCTCTCAAAGTCGGGTCCCCAGTCCAGAGCCTAGCCCGGCTCCCAGTTTAGCTCCTAGTCCAACCCAGAGCCCGTTCCAAAGCCCGGTACAGAGTTCCATTGGAAATTCTTCTAAAAACCTGCCTAAAACTACTCCCAAGAGTCAGGTTACTAACCAAGAAACCCTACAGGTTAATCCTCAAAGCAGTACGGACGCTCTTCTAGAAAATATGATGGAAGAGATAAGGTCAAGGTTCGAAATTTGTGAAGGTAATCAAAACAAGATACATGAAAGATTCGAGATGCTTGACGTCAAGCTTAATGCCCTGGGAGAGAGAGTCACCTCAGTAGAAGAAGTGGTGGAAGGGCTAAACAAAAGAGTAGAAACAACTCAGAAGGAAATTAGAACATTGAAAGCCAAGGATAAAAACATTGAATAGAAGCTGGAGACATTAGAAAATCAATCTCGAAGATGTAATCTCAGACTCCACAATGTTCCTGAAGGGCGTGAAGGCTCAGAAATAAAAAACTTTGTGGTGTCACTACTGAAAGAGTACTTCCCATGGAGTAAATCACTTGGTCTTGGAGATGACATCCAACGGGTGCATCGGGACCCATTTGGCAAATCGAAAGAAAGAAAGAATCCAGGGAAAATCTTAATAAACTTTAAGACGTATACACTTAAAGAAAGATTCTTGAGCAAGGCGCTGAAAGGGGGGGAATTTAGCAAAGATGACTGGCCTTTCAAAATCCGATCAGACATTGCAAAAGTAACGCAGGACAGGCAGTGGGAGCTCGGGTAGTTGATGCCTGTATTAAAATCTCTAGGCGCAACTGTTCAAATGAAATTTCCAGCTTCCGTTAGAATAATGTGGAGAAACAAAATGTATAACATTAGAGAACCTAAAGAAATGGAAACGTTCATCGGTCAAATGCGCAACCAGATAAAAATTCAGTCGCTGACACAAATTTAAAACACAAAACATAAAACTATCTTTTTGTAACTGAAAGAGTTGTAGCGCACTTCAAGAAAAACATAAACAGAGGCAAGGAGCTCAAAGGGGGGCAGTAATAGAGCCCAAGGGAGGAAAAGGGAGGCTTCTCCAAGGAGGGTGGGTGTGTCTTCCCACTTTAGTTTTGTTTCTTTTCACTATCACTTTGGTTTTAACGTATATTTTCAGAAAAAAAGAAAAGAGGGGAAAAAAGCAGTGAAAATGCACGGGGGATGGGAGCAAGATAGGCTAAAAATAAAAAATTGTCCTCTTCAAAGGATCAGATATATAATTAAGGAGAAATTCGGGGGTGGCAAAACAGGAAAAAGAAATGATTCAGAAAATGAAACATGTAAAGATAACTTCCTGGAATGTGAATGGACTACGTACTAAAAGTAGGCGAAGGAGGATCTTTGAATATCTAAAATCAATTGATAAACCTACTAAAAAAAGAATGGGAGGAAATAGTGAAAAACTTGAACTGGGTGGACTCGTACATATGCACTAATCAAGAATGTGTTATAAAAGGAGTAGCTATTCTATTTAAGAAATCTCTGAAAGCGAGGGTAGAATCAGCAGAAACAGATCCAAAAGGAAGGTTGGCAATAGCTAATATTAGACTGCTCAACCAATCTCTCTCGGTGGTGGGCTATTATGGCCCGAATGTGGCTGATCCGTCCCCCCTACAGACTCTATACACTCATCTGATTTCGGCACCAGGCCCCCTTATTATAGGAGGGGACTTTAATATTATTCCTGATCCGAAAGTTGATCGGTATTCGAAGGGGAAACATGCAAATCTGCCAAAAATTAGAGAATGGCTGAGAATTTATAAAAGGGATCTGAATTTAATTGATATCTGGAAAGAGAAGGGAGACAAGCAAGAGAACTATTCTTTTAAGAACAAAAAACTAGGGATACAGTCTAGAATAGACTTCTTTTTAATAGATCAAGGATTGCTAGAAAAGATTTAAAAAAGTGGTCCATTTCCCGCTCACCTCTCAGATCACTCAGCGGTACAAATGACAACTTTATTAAAAGATGTAACGAAACCCCCAAGATGGACGATGGATCGTACAATTCTTCTAAATCTCGGGATTATTAATCAATTTACGCAGGAGACTAAAAGCTTTTTTGAAATTAACAACGAGGGTGCCCCAACCCAAATAGTATGAGACACATATAAAGCGGTAATTAGGGGAACGATTCTAAATCTACCTTCTCATAAATTTAGAGGGCTTAAAAGTGAGATCCAAGGGATAGAAGATAGCATAACATCAATAGACCAACAAATTCTTACAGATCCGAGAGGGTCTGAATTAGAAACAGAGAGATTAAAGCAAAAGAACAAACTTTCAGAAATCTTGGAAGATAACATCAAAGAGAGGTGGGACTGCAGTAAATTGGCCCACTATGAATACGGGGAAGGCTGTGGAAAATTACTGGCTTGGAAGACGAGAACAGACAGGTCTAGAAATAAAATCGCTTCTATAGATCCACGTAATCCATCTCATAATGGAGCAGAGGAAGCAGTAATAAAACAAGAATTCACAGCTTTTTTTGGGGATCCCTACTCTGAGGATTGTAACCCAACAGTAGAAGAGATCAATACATTTTTTGATGCACAAAATACCCCCAAACTAACACAGGAGGAGAACGTTAAATGCAAATTAAATGCAGAAATAACCACTGAAGAAGTAGATGGCATCATAAGAAACTTAAAAAGAGGCAAGGCCTCAGGTCCGGATGCCCTCCCAAATGAGCTTTATATTAAATTAAAAGATATCTTAGTGATCCCCCTTACTACCCTCTTTAATAGAATTTTTCTCGATAATTGTAGTCTCCCAGATTCTTGGAATGATGCAACAATTTCTATCCTCCTAAAACCAGGTAAAATTCCCAAAAAATGTGAGTCCTATTGTCCCATATCCATTTTAAACTGTGACTATAACATTTTCACCCAAATAATGGCGAAAAGACTTGGTAAAATAGCGGGTTCCCTGATTAATTCTAACCAAAAGGTTTTCGTGGCAGGAAGAAACTTACAAGACCTAACCCATGAGCTTATTGGAGCAATTGATATAGCCACCTGTGAAAAGTTACCTCTATCTATAATCACTATCGACGCTGCTAAGGCGTTCGATAGAGTTAACTGGACTTACCTGAGTGAGGTGCTAAAGAAGTTTGATTTAGGAACAAACACATCGAAGATGGTAGAAAAGATTTATAATTCCCCTAAAGCAAGAATATTAATCAATGGGGAGCTAACTGAACACATTCAGATAAAGAGAGGAACACGCCAGGGGTACCCCCTATCTCCACTGTTATTCAACCTTTATATTGAACCGGCAGCGGAATGTCTTAGGAACCATCTTTCTATTCCTCCCTTTACTTACCATGGCTGGCAAAAAAAGTGGCCCTCTATGCTGACGATCTTATGATCTTTACCTGTGATCTTAAGGAGGCCCTCAAAGCAACTGAAGAGATGATAATTACATTTGGGAAAATCTCTGGCTACCAAATAAACAAGACTAAGACAGAAACCATGACTTGGAACGAGGACTTCTTGAGCCCCTATAATAAGGAAAAAATTAGATACCTGGGTATCGACCTGATTAAAGATCTAGATAAAGTAGCCCAGATTAACATCCATAGAGTGCAGGTGGAAGTCAAAAGGCTGTTGATAGTATGGAGTGGCTTACCCTTGTCGGTTCTGGGTAAATCAAACATCCTCAAAATGTCAGTCTTGCCAAAATTTACTTTCATCTTTGGTGCTATCCTGTTAGAATTTAACAGGGAGTCCATAAAGAAAATCCAGGGAGAGTTATCAAGCTTTATTTGGTCTTCGAAAAAACCTAGAATTGCTTGGAGCAAAATAAGGAGAAGGAAAAACCAGGGAGGGTTAGCCACCCCAAATATTTTAGAATACTGTAGAGCATTCCAATTTAAAAACAGTAGAATCATGCTAGGCCCATATGAAGACTACCCAATGTATACACAGAAAATGACCAATAACACCAGCCATTTCCTTTTCAAATTCGGTCACCCGAAATTTTTCAAAAAAGCTAAGTTGTAGACTTTGAAGGCAGCCGCCTGTCGGGATTGGCAGCAGCGCAAGAATAATTAATGCCACTAACCTCGTCCTGATGCCAAGCGGAGACGATGTCCGATGCTAAGCCCCCTAGTCCCTTTGGACACGACCCCCAACAGAGGAATGTATACTCTCTGCGTGAATTCGTGACCCTGTGGGAAAAGGGGAATGGGGATAAAAGAATAAAGAAGCTGTGGTATCTTCAAGGACTTGGCGACCTCTCTGCACTGTACCAGGACGGCTTCCACACTGTACAAAGAGGTGACAAGGCAGATGGTTACACACTGGTCTTCCCGAAAGTATCTATACAAAACCCACACCTTTTTCATCTACAACTCACCAGAGTTCCACAGCCAATTGCAGGAACTCTTACAAAGGATATATAGATATATATCAAACACTGTTCAGGAAAACGTAGGCAGATTCTTCTGATCCAATGAATTGCTTGAACCAACAATTTTACCCACAAGCGTAGTCTTGAAATGCTGCCAAGAAACTATGCAAATAATATATCCCCAGAGAGAGGCTTCCTTCTTATCGTTTTTTAGAGCTGTTAAAGTCACACCTCTGTTTTTTCCCCAGTTCTTAAATGTAAAACTGCTCGAGAGGAAATGAGGGCAATAGCTTGAATGTTTTCTGTGACCTGCCCTTTCCTCGAGGCAAACAAAACACCACGCTGATGAAAACGTAACAATTGAGCAGGGATCCTTCTCAAACTAAATGTAAAAGCTCTCCCACTGGACGCTTCTTTCTTTCAGAAGCGTTCATCAGTGAAAAGCCTTTTTACTGACACACGAAGAGCTAGATAAACGCGTCTAGCGCGGTTAAATGCACCGCGGTGTCTAAATCTCCTCTTATCTCGAAATATAAACAGACAGCCAGAGGAGTTTTCACACGGAGGAGGCGAGCCCGCGCTCCTTCCGTTTTACCTGCCAAAAGTCTTCAGTCACGGCAGAATGCTCGAAATACAGGGTTTCTCCAAGTAAAGGAACAACAAGGTTTAAATCCAGAGCAGGGAAACTTGAATCTTCACGCTGGTATCCGGCAGGGATCACCATCCGCCATCCTCCACAAAAACAGGTTGATTGACAAGCACCTTTCCCTTGTGAAGGAGGTGCTTATGTCTAGAGCTGCCCTTAGCATGCTGGTAGCTGTAGTCCACTATAGGTTTCTGTTTATACCATGAAAAACCGGCTAGAGCGGATTCTACGTGCATGATATGGCTTCAGCCCCCTTGTCCATGATATCGCTACACCGCCAAATTGTGGTATTGCATTAGATCTACTGTAAATATCCCCCTCCACCGTGACAAAGCCCCAATTTGGGACTCGCTGGGCACGGTGAACAACCTTTACAATGCAACTTTTACAATGCACTACCATTACAACGAAACTTTTACAACGCAAGTGTATTTACAATGCATGTTTTTACAACGCATGACATTACATCGCAGATGCTATTACAATGCATGCCATTACAACGTAAGTATAGGTAAGTTTATCTTTTTTTTAAACATTTATTTAATTTAAAGAAAATTAAATTAATTTAATTAATTTAATAAATATTAAAAATAAATTAAATAAATTAGGGTTTAGGGATAGGTATGCGTTTTGGGGTATAGGGGTATTTTTAGGGTTCAGGGCTAGGTATGGGTTTTGGGGTACAGGGATAGTTTTAGGGTTTAGGGATAGGTATGGGTTTTGGGGTATAGGGGTATTTTTAGGGTTCAGGGCTAGGTTTGGGTTATGGGGTACAGGGTTATTTTTAGGGTTCAGGGCTAGGTTTGGGTTTTGGGGTATAGGGGTATTTTTAGGGTTTAGGGCTAGGTTTGGGTTATGGGGTACAGGGGTATTTTTAGAGTACACACAACTCTCTGCTGCACGCACTGTAACCCACTAAGGTAGCCTCAATGGCTTGGGTGGCCTTTGCTGGCCAGTATACCAACATTAAAAGAAAGGACGAGGCAGGGCCGCAAAGACCAGCCTTTGATACACACAGGTTAAACAGGCCACAAGCCGAACAGGCCACATCTCTAGCCACGCACACAGGGTGCCCGAAATATTATAAACCAATAAAAAGCCCGGGTGACCTGCCCCCGGACAGGGTGAGTGGAGGCGCCCCAGGCTTCTGCAGGTCTGGATCCGAGCGAGAGAAGTTTTGCATCACTTGACTCTGGCTCCGAAGAGCGCCTAGAAGCGCAATGAAAGAAACGCGCACTAGTGACAAATGACGGAATGTCCAACAAACAAGCCTTTCTGAAAACAAAGATGTGCAGATTCTGCCTTTTTCACAGCATTTGTGTTGTGCTCGGCTCAAGTCACAACACACGAGCTCAAACGGTCAAACGTCATCTATTTAAAGTTTCACTTTTGCCACTAAATGTATATATATAGATGCACCGAGAGCAGCTCCAGTGACCGGCGCCTGCGGAGAATTGATCACTCCAACCGCGGACCAGATATTCGTCTGGCCGCACCGCCACACTCGGCGCTATTTCAAGACGCTGGAGGACGGCGATCCTGCCCTGAAGGTTGGCCATAGAATTTTGCGCCAACCAGATAGACTATATTGTAGTCTCATTATCTGAGACGGACTTCTGCAAATTACCGATACCTCCCACCAAACTATGCAAGGTAACTCATAGGAACAGATGTCCCTGACTGACCAATTGCTAGACCCGTTATCTCGGTGGTATACTCCCTTGCAACCCAAACGATTGGGTGTAACCCCACATCAATCCCGGCGCCTACACAGAATCCCCAATCCAACCGCATCCAAAAGGAACGGTTCACCTACGAAGAACGATTTGCGTTGGTGACCCAAAAAAAGGACCTTCCCATCTGAAGATAATCCTACTTCAACCCACCAACTAGGTGTTGTAAATAACTTTGTTCAGGCAAAACTATTTTTCTTGTCCTGATGATGATCCCGTGATACCTGAGCTGGGGATCGAAACGTCGACCTTAGAGTAATTCATACATGTAACTCCTTGATACTATTGTTTGTATGAGTAACTCCAGGATACACTGTTAATGTAAAACTAATATCAGTGACCTGCAAGCTCACTCTGTTTGCCTGATAATTTTCTTCACTTACCTTTACTTTCTCACCTCTCTCCTCCTTGTATGGCACAGGACTGTGCCCCAATGTAACCCTTATTTCTTGGGTTATTTGCTGTATTTTTGAGATTATAAACTTATTGAACCAATAAATATTCCCTGGCCGGCTGGCCAAGGAATCCTGAACTATATAGAATTCCATTGTGATCTATATATATCAATTGTTTTCCACATTCTTGTATGCTCAGGACCACAGCAACAGATGGTGTTGTGTCGCACGACCCAGGAAACTACACAGGACACGGTGGTGATCATGAGGTATGCCTTTATTTCTATATCTGCATCGTGCATAGATCGTGACCTCTTGCCCCGAGGTCCAGCAGCAGAATGTCCCTTGTCCCCTTGTCCCTGGGCCCTAGTGCCCTTATCTCTGGGCACAACAGATGGGAAAGCAGAACTGTAAACTGAACATTGGCTCCTGAAATGAGCATGAAAGGAATCAGCTTTAAAACATACTTATTTTAGGAAATGCGTCTGAACAACGTGACAGCAGCAATGGCCTCCTCGGCTCTGTCAGTGCCCTGGGGGATGCACGCGGGATTGCCTCTATGACGCCCATGCGATCCTCCTCAGCGTTAAACTGTGGTGCGCTTCTCTATGAGTTATACTTTGCAAGGGAGAAGACGTTTTGTAGCATTAACATGTGAAATACCAGCTTAACTGTATAGCTCTGGGATGTTATGCAGAAGTTCTTTACTTTAGTGAATCAACTTGCCGCATTATAAGCTTGTTTTAAATGTTTTTCACATTACTTATTTGAACAATGCAGCTAAGTAACCTGCGGGGTTAATCTCTGGTTTACATAGACTCCACTTATTGGTCTGCCTTCATTTGCATCATTTATATTTGAAGTATTGTTCTGCTGTTTTGTATACCTTCTCAGTTACTTGTCTTACCCAGCAGGTACCCCCTCCATTTTGAAGTTTGTTCTGTTTTTTTCCTATAAAGATTTTCATAGGAAGAACAAATCCCAAACGCAGCTTCATCAAAAACTCTAAGGTTTTTTCAGAATTCTCTAATTTAGACAGTTCAGGTCTCCTTCAAAAAGATCAGTATAACACAGACATGGAACCACTGCAACTAGCAACAGGAAAATCGAATGTGAAACCCTTAAAAAAAGACCCTCCCTCTCCACCTAAACCGACTTCACCTGTTTTTATGGAATACTGTTACAGGAAATAAGGGGTCTCAGATCATTCATGGAGGAAACATTCACCAAATTACAAATTTTGTCTGATAACTGGTCGCAAATGGCACAACAGTGGAACAGAATGTATCCTCCCTTCAAGATACCGCTAAATGTGTTACCGCCCTACATTCTCAAGTATCAACATTACAGAAAATTGGAGGACTTGGAAAACCGAAATAGGAGGAATAACATACGTATTCTTAATCTGGCTGAGGGAGTTGAAGGTAAAGATCCTATTGCCTTCTTTAAGTCCTTTCTCCCAAAGATTCTTCATTCACCAGAAGACACAACTTTGAATATACAGCGTGCTCACAGGTTGGGTCGGCCTGCCACCAATACTTCAACTTCACAGAGACCGAGAGGAATGATTATATACTTTTTGGAGTACACAGACTTGTTAAAAGTCCTGAATGCTTCCAAGGCTCTTAAATAGATTTCCTGGTCTGTAGCTACATTATTCTTTGCACAGGACTATTCCAAGGCAACTGCTGAAAGACGTAGGCTTTCCTTGACATGAGACCAGTCTTACGCTCTATGGGTGCCAGATATGGTTGATTCCACCCATGTTTGTTTAAAGTAACCTACAACAACAAAACAACTTCTTCTGAAGATTCAATACATCTGCAACGTTTTATCAATGCCCACAAGACAGACCTCATGGATTCCTCAAGATCACCATACTCTCATGGGACTGAATTTAATTGAGCCTCTTATTTGAGATGTTCATTTCCTTGTGGCTTACAGGTTCTGCGATATTGTTGATATGTATTAATTCTACATTCTAATATTTTCTTACGCAACGTTAGCGTATTGTTATAAGTTTTCATTGCTTCTATGTTAACACTTAATATACAAACTATGGTTCCCTTGTTTATTTCAATTTTTTGCTTTCACAGTTAAGTTTATATCATGGTGTGTTCCCTCCATGGTTCGGTTTGACCCTCGCTGGTTGTCTCGTCGGCTCCATGTGGTGTCATCCTCCTCCACATCTATGTTCCCTATTTGTAGGTATGTCTTTTGTCAGTCAGTCATATACTTTTATTGGATATCTAAAAATCATAAAAAGGCACAGATACAATAATTACAACAACTGTATGAACCCAGAGATAAAATAATAGGCACTTCCTTGAATTCATTAACAATCAATTTTCATAGTGCTTCAGTACAGAAACAACTAATACAATAAATTAATTCATTCGTGAATGAGCATTAAAATTTCAATAAAAGTCTAGCTAAATGCTAAGCATAAAAATAACAAGCAAGACCATGTACAGTACGCTTAAAATAAACCACGTCTTCATTCGTATTCAAACTTCAACTCCAAAAGGGCCTAATCTTTTCTTTCTCTTTTTGATCCGCGCAGCTGCCACTAAAAAGTTTGCAACATGAAAAGTAATCAGTGCACTGCTCAATAATTGTAAATAAATAAGTGACCTGCACAAACCCAGCTCCCCTTAACACTGGTAGCAAGTATTTTTTCCTGGTGTTTGCGTAAAACTCGCAGAACATAACGAAATGCAGAGTATCTTGTAATGAAAAGTTGTCACACTTACAAGGCTCTATATTGTCTGGTGTTCCCTATTTAGGAAAATCTCAGAGTGCAAGGTGTATTATGTTAAATCGGAATCTGGTTAGCAGGTGCCGATGGAGAGGGCGTGTAACTAACTTCAAAAAGGGCTCAATTCCCGGGGAGCTCAATAGACCATAGTTCGCTCTTACCATAGATTTTTTCAGCTCTAATTTCTCCCTTTCCGATGATAGAAGGTTTAACATGGCAATTTTAATCAGAGCTACATCTACTTTCTGGATAGCTTCCGGGGCCAAACAATGCCCTGGACGACCAAGTCTTTTGAAGGAGGATTCAATGTACGCTAGCCATGGGATTTTGCCAGCCTTATCTAGAGCTAAGCACTCTTTCAAGATCATATGGGTCAATGAGATCTCCTGGTTAAGCCAGGTTTAAGCCAGCATATTAGCGGGACTATTTTCAATGTATCAGCAACGTGTCCCAGCCCCATCTCTGCATGGATTGAAAAGGTGGGGGTGGACTGAGGTACAAACTAAAGTGTTCTTAGAAATATATTTTCTACCACTTGAATTTGATGTTCTTGTTAACTATACCCCCAAATCTCGGCGTCATACGTAGCTATTGCTAGGCACTTGGCCTTATATACCTTAAGAATAGCTTCCATAGGTCTGGCCCCCAAACGTTTGGAGAAGCCCATAAGGGCAAGGTGGATCTGGTGAAAACATTTCTTTTATATTTTATTTAAGGGCCCAAGGACCCCTTTTCATCAAAAAGGAGCCCTAGGTAGGTGAAAATAGGGACCCTTTTAACCTCATCTCTCCCACAAGAGAAAGATATCATTTTTTTCTTTCTACTTTGTTCCCCCACTATCATTACGTGTGATTTACTAGCATTTATTTTCAGGTCTAAAGATTCCATAAATTTGCTGAATGTATCCAGCAATTTATTTAGACCTATCCCAGTGCAGGTCAGTAAAACCGTGTCATCCGCGTAGAGGAGAACTGGTATTGCATTTTCTCCTACACGCGGGACGTCTAATGTAGCTCCCTTCAAAGCAGGTTCTAATGTCTTTTGTCTTGTTTTTCATTTTCAGTTTTGTCTTAAAATGTCATTCTTTTTCATATTTGGTGTCTTTCACACTCTTTTTCAGCCTCATTCTCTCCTTTATAGGATATTACTTACTACTTTCAATCTCATTTTTTCTTGTCACTTGTATCCTCTGCATATTACCCTCAATTCTATTCTATGCTTACTTACTAATTTCATTTGACTTTCAAGTTCTATATTTTCATCATTTTCCATCTCTCTTTTATCTAAGTTCTTATCTATATTTCTATTCTTTTTTACTTATGTACATTGCTGTTATAACAAATCAGATTTATGCTTAAAAATTTTGAGTATTTCCGTTTTTGATTATCTATGTCACTGAACTTTATTTCTTGGATTGTTAAGGGGCTGAATTCCCCCATCAAAAGACAGTGAGTCCTTACCCATCTAGCCAAGTTAAATGCTGACCTGGTGTTTTTACAGAAACTCATTTAACGGACATTGAATCACAGTGAGTGTGGCTCACTGGTTAGAGGCGGCAGACCCGAGAGCAGAGGACGGCCCGGGACCAGGGTTCGATTCCCGGCGCGGCAGGTTTCTGGACCAGGGTCAGCGGACTCGATAATTCTCTCGCCTCGGTGCCCACTCTAATCAGCGATCACACTCGGCAACTCTGGGCACTAGCTTGCCTCATCTTCACTAACGGCCCCACCAGACCGCCGGGGATGCCTGGTCTCACCCTGGAGATACCCATTAAGGGACCATCTCTCATGGAAGCCAGGAAGGGTTTCGCAGCGGTCGAAGCGCCTTGGGACCCTCCGGGTAAGTAGTGCGCTATATAAATGCCTATACATTACAAGCGCCTTGGGACCCTCCGGGTAAGTAGTGCGCTATATAAATGCCTATACATTTACATTTACATTAAAATTGAAGCGATGGTGGGTGGGAGATGTTTTTTCATCTCCTGGAGATGGGAAACGCAATGGAGTAATGATACTTTGCCGTAAATTGCTTCCATTCTCACTCATATCGCAAGAATCTGACAGTGAGGGTAGATGGCTGAATGTCAAACTGTTGTTAAAGAATATTCCAGTTTCCTTGCTTAACGTTTATGCCCCTACATGCAGAGATTCCTCTTTTTGGTCCGCACTGGCTAAACAAATTATGCACTCCATGGGAGATAATATTGTATTAGCTGGCGCCTGCAACCAGGTTTTTGACCCATATGTTGACCAAAATGCCAAAACCCCTTTTATTCCTCATAAACCGCATAAATCCTTTGTCCACACTATCACTCAACACAAACCTCTAAACGCTTGGTGCTTATATAATCCAACTACCAGAGAGTACACCTTCTATTCCCCTACTCATCACACTCAATCCAGAATCGATTATATTTTTGTCTCTCATAATATCTCTCAAACACTTACATATGCAGGAATCGGCCCTATTTTATTATCAGATCACGCTCCTGTTTCAATTGGCATCGACATCCTACCTAAATCCTCACTCCCTAAAAGATGGCGTTTTAATAATACTCTTGTTTTAAACCCGGAGTTTACTGCTTCCTTCACAAATTTTTTCAATGAATACTTTGAACTCAATAACACAGATAACATGCCATTTCAACCATATGGGATGCTTATAAAGCCTCAGCAAGAGAGTTTATTATTGGTTTTGTCGTTAAACAACGTAGAACTGCTCGCCTACATACTACACATCTTCTTCAAGACACAAAGAAGTTAGAACATTCTTATTACACCTCACACTCAAAAGATTCCTTAACAGCTCTTATAAACGCCAAAATGCAATTTAATGAAAAGTCAACTGATGACGCCTCTTTGTTCTTATTAAAATCGGGCGCAAAGTTTTATGGAGGGAAAAATAAAGCTGGGAAAATATTGGCGAATTATTTAAAAGTTAGACTGAACAAATTAAATATCGAATTGATATATGACACCAATTCAAATTTAAAATTTATTGATGCTGAAATTCTGAGTGAATTCTCTCTTTTTTACGAGTACTTCTATCCATCCGAAACACAACCCACTCAACATACTCTGTCACCTTTCTTTTCTAATATACCAAAACCCCACATCTCTTCTCAAGACTTCACCTCTTTGGAATCAAATATCACACAATCGGAATTATTATCCGCACTTCAACATCTTATGGAAGACAAAGCACCAGCCCAGATGGCTTCACTGTTAAATTTTATCTCCATTTTTCTAACATCCTTTTGCCTAAATTACATGTTTTAATGATTTTTTTTTAGTTCTTTGAATAAATCTCTGGATCCTTTTCAGAGGCACATATCTGCCTTATTCCTAAAGACGGCAAAGATTCTAAATTCTGTACGAACTATAAGCCCATTTCTCAGGTCAACATTGCTTATAAAATCTTTTCAAAAGCACTAGCTATTAGATTGGATTCCTACATGACAAATCTGCTGGGAAAGGAACAGCCTGGCTTTGTTAAAGGGTGCTTCATTACAGACAATACCCGACTTCTCTTTAAGATTTAGTCTAACTCTTCTCGCTTAAAACACTCCCTGGCAGCAATTGCATTGGACTCAGAGAAACGTTTGATAAGGTTGAATGGACCTATTTATTTTATACTCTTGAATGGTTTGGCTTTGGTCCTAAATTTATATCTTTGATTCATCTTCTTTACTACAACCCTCGCGCTGCAGTCTTCGCCAATGGTTTGATTTCCCCATTATTTTATCTGGGTAGAGGAGTTTGTCAAGGTTGCCCACTCTCTCCCTATTTGTTTAATCTAGCTCTGGAACCTTTCCTCTCCAAATTATGCAAAAACCCAAACTGATATGGTTTCCAAATGACTAGTTACCATATTAAACTCGCAGTTTATGCTGATGATATATTGCTCTTTATCTCTAATCCAAGTGAATCAATTCCTGCCTTTTTAGCTGAAGTTCAAGCGTATTCCCTTATTTCTGGCTATAAGCTTAATAACGATAAATGCGAAATTCTGCCCCTAACCAAATATACTTTTGAACCAGATTTTAGTTCTTCAAATTTTACATGGAACTCTAATCATATTAAATATCTAGGGCTATATATCAAACCTAACATCTCAGACACAGTAGCACTATGCATGAATAAATGCATTCAGAAGCTCTCTGACTTGACCACCAAATGGCATCCCCTTTATCTCTCTTGGTGGGGACGCTTAGACACCATTAAAATGATGTTGTCACCCATAGTCCTATACACTGTATCTAATATACCAGTCCCCATCCCGGTTAAATCATTTAACAAAATGAATTCAATTCTCTCTTCCTTTTTATGGAACAACAAAAAATCTAGAATGTCTCTGAAGAGGTTAATCTGTTCCAAGGCCGAAGGTGGGGTCAAATTTCCAGGCTTTTGGTCGTATCAGAAAGCCTTCGTTTAAAACCCTAAGGGGTGTATATTCAGCGTGGAACAGTGTACAAAAGCTTTTGGGTATTGGGAGATTTTCCTACTACACTAGTGGGAAATACCAACGTCGCATGCATGAAAAGGTGGCAAAGGGCAGGGATTACTCGGTGTGGTAATCTCTATTCTAATATAGGATTCAAAACATTTACGGAACTGAAATCAGAATTTCGATTAAACCAATCAGATTTTTTTAAATTCTTACAAATTAGAGATTTCTTAATGAAGAAAGGGGGAGGCCTTGCCAAATTTGGGAAAATTCATCTGATCGATACAATGATTCTTACTGCGAGGGTAAAAATTGGCTGTATATACAATAACTTGTTATCTGCCCTACCACATGATATCGCAAAATTTATAACAAACTGGAAGGAAAAATTAGATGTGGTAGAGTATACCTGTGAGAAATCACTTAAGGCATCCCAACTATGCTTAATGTCTGCCAACCTTCAAGCCCAATACTATAAAACTTTCTTCCAGTTATACTATACCCCGAACAAAATTGCCAAATGGGGGTCAGGCAGAGGTACAGAATGCCCTTGATGTAATCAATATGAGGCAGATATTGTACGCATATTCACTACATGTGTCACATTGGGTACAATCCGTACAAAAATCTCCACTTTTTTATCTAACATCTTTAAAATACAAATTGAAATCACAACGGCAGAACTAATACTTGGTCTAGATGGAGACAAGCGGCCAAATGAAATTCAAGGGCTTATATTTATTGCTACGGCTGTATTCAGATTGTGTTTGGCTACAGCCTGGCTAGACCATAATCCTCCAGCTTTTGAACAATGGCGAGCCAGATTCCTGGCAGCATATAATCTGGAGAAAGCTATATACGGAAAAAAAAGGTAGAAAAAGTCAAAATACTGGGTTAAAAATATGGTACCCACTAGCACGTTGGATACAGAATCCAGTTTGATAACTATTCAATTATATAACTTACTTTGTTTACAATTGTAGTGAGAAAACGCACTTTATGTTCATTGTTAGCACTCAGGCACAAAAATGCCATTAATCATTTACCATGTTTTATTTTCTTCAATTACTGTTTTTTTCATATGTATATGCTCTAGCTTGTGGGGGTGGGAGGGGGGGGGTTGGTCGGGTATGTATATGCAATAGATTTTATTGCTTTATATGGATTTTTATTTAAAACCAGCAAGGGGAGAAAAAAGAAAATGTATCAATAAAGACTTATTTAAAAAAAAAAAAGCTTTCCTTTTACGTCAGGCATCCTTTTGGCTAATGGAGCCCACTGATGATTGCCCCCTGTGGACCTCAAAAGAATGTTTATTTGTCTCTCCCTTTTCTTTTCAGGAGTATCTTTCTTTCTCACGCAAACCGCAGACTCTCTCTACCCCCATAATCAAACTGACCTCTAAACTCCTCCAGCCATTATTTCCTCCTACACAACACACTATAGATTCCTTTCTCAATTCCACCATTTGGCATAATATAAATGTGCTTATTCACAATAAACCTTTCTATTGGAAAACTTGGAGACAGAGAGGATTAATCTGGGTTCATCAGTTATTTTCCCAATCGACTTTTCCATCTTTTTCCTCACTTAGCCACTTGTTCAATCTGCCTACCTCATTCACAAACAAATATAACCTATTAAAGGAAGCTGTAATGACCATCTATACTCAAATATGTAGTACAAATACTATCTCATTCCCTCACAATTGCACACTCTATTACAAAGCACGCCCCCAGCTTCTACCATATACAGATTCCTGCAAGACACTGCTATTGACAGGCAGCAATCTAAAACAGAAGAGGTGTGGGAACAAGATTTTCAGACCTCGTGGCCAATTCTTTTATGGAGGAACTTATGAATCAAATTACGCAAATCCTCAAGGGCAGCAAATACAACACAAACACTGTTTTTTGTATATAATAGACTTTTATTATCACCGTTCGTTTTAAGCAAAAGTTTTTCAACTGTGTCAGATGCTTGCTGGACATGTTCGTCTCTGGTCGCTGATTTATTCCACATGCTGTTTTCTTGTGCATCCGTATGTCATTTCTGAAAGCAAGTATGGACTCAACTTAACGTTATTTTTGGCACCAAGGGCTAGATGTAGGTAAATCTAATTTACAGATTCATTAATACCGAATTTTACCGATTCAGTATTTATGAATTGGTAAAGTAGATGTAGATAAAAAATTGGTAATTTTTACCGATTCAGTAAGATTCGGTATTAACCGATTCGGTAAATACCGAATCGGTATTTGCCATTGATTCCTATGGGCCTTGAAGCCCATAGGAATCAATAGCAAATACTGATTCTGTATTTACCGAATCTGTAAAATTACTGAATTGACAGGGGGTACAGGGTGTCACTTTGACACCCTGTTGCACCCCTGTTTCAGGCTTGTGTGACTTGTGACACACATACATGCCCTTAGGGCATGTCTGTATGCCACATGGCACAGGTGTACATGCACAGATGTGCATGTACACAGGGATTCGTTATTTACCATGTAATAGTATTACATGGTAAATACCGAATCCTGAAAGCCCTGTAGCACTATTAACAGTGCTACCTACATTTGAAAATACATATTCTGTAATTTTACCAATCGGTAAATTTACCGAATCGGTAAATTTTACAGAATCAGTAAATTTACTGATTCTGTAATTTTACCGATTCGGTAAAATTATCGAATCGTCAAAATTACTGAATATGTATGTTTTCAACACCCCTACATAACAATGCCCAAATACCGGTCAGAAACGGTTGAAAATCTGTATTTATCGACCGTTTCCGACCGGTATTTGGCGAACTACATCTGGCCCCAAATTCCCCTTTTCGTTCACTAATATTTTCTTAGGTAGCCTCTCACCTGTTTGGGAAAATATGACTTTCAATGTCAAAATCATTGATCTGTTGCTAGCTGTCGCCTTTCAACAAATTACAATGAACTGGAAAGACTCTACAAACATTTCCTATAGGGGTTGGTGGTACGCTGTTTGCCATAATCATAGGTTAGACACTGCTTTTGTATAAACTATCAATTTGGCAATGAAATGTTTAGACTTATGGTCACCTGTTACAACATATTTTGATGTTAGTGCTAAAAGGTTCTCTCAGCCACAACCATCACAACAGGACGTTCTTAAACCCCCCTGATCCCTTATCTGTTCCTGCTTTTGTTCATATTGTTTTGGTATTTTATTGTTATTTACACTTTGTATGTATGATTTGTATGTCATATATTGTTAATCATACATGTGATTCATATACTTGCAAATATGCTCACTTTGCATATTTAAGATATGAGGATACTGATCTGTACTCACTGTAGACACCTTTATATTTGTCAATAGAGTTTTATTGAACTTAAAAAAGAATGTCATAGGCCCTTCGGGGTGATATCACGAGACCCAGGGTTATGAATGCAAGAGAGTTTAGTTACATCAAATGAACAAGCTTTTGCAATGCAATAGGTCTAGCATTTGCGCAAGTTTAAGCTATTGGCATTGTCAGTGCTTTAAACGGCCGGTACTCACCGGGACTGAGTACCGGCACTTTTAATTTTTAACCTCCTGAGTACCAGCACTTTTTCATTTCCACGGAGCGTACCGGTACTCATGACTGGTAGGCTCAGTGGTACATGTGCTGCTGAGGATGAGGCTGTCTGAACACACCTCTCAGCCAGAGCGCCACCGTAGCCCTGTGCCGAGCTGGGCTGATTACATTTTGTTAGTGTGGCAAGTGTAACATGCTCAGCATCGCGCTGTGAGTGACAGGGGGACACGCTCAGCATCGCGCTGTGAGTGACAGGGGGACACGCTCAGCATCGCGCTGTGAGTGACAGGGGGACACGCTCAGCATCGCGCTGTGAGTGACAGGGGGACATGCTCAGCATCGCGCTGTGAGTGACAGGGGGACACGCTCAGCATCGCGCTGTGAGTGACAGGGGGACACGCTCAGCATCGCGCTGTGAGTGACAGGGGGACACGCTCAGCATCGCGCTGTGAGTGACAGGGGGACACGCTCAGCATCGCGCTGTGAGTGACAGGGTCCGATCAGACCCTGCACTGTAAATCAGAGGTGTGAATTGTGCAGGCACTGAAAGTCCAGACAACTGGCAGAGTTTGCAAAAATAAAGCCGTGGGAGGTAGGAACCGCAAACAATGTCTTTAGTTCTGTTGTGAGCCTTTGGTGCCAGTGAATGTCTGATTTTGTGTGTGAGTGCGGAAGTGACCGAGAGAGAATCGGGACAGTATGTGAGGGTATTTGAAAGAAAATGTGAGGAATGTTTTGTGTGTGCATGTCTGCTTGTTCTGGTGCATCTGTGTGAGCGCGTGCTCATGGGCAAGAGAGTGTGTGAATGCTGTACCTAATAAAACAAGAACTGAAGCTGCAAATATAAAAAAAGACGCATAAACTAAAGCAATACACATTTTTGGCCTTCATTTAATTTTTTGTGAAGTGAATCACTTTATGTTCATACATGTATCATGTGTTTTGGTGTGTGCTGAAACTGCTGTAACTAACATGTCCTTTTAAATGCAATGGGCGGCTTACACTGTTGAAAGTTGCAGAGTAGGAGACAGGTTATTAATTGTCTCATATGCCAAGCCCACATGTGCAGAGGTAATTTGCACATGCAGGCAATTTGAGACTATTGATCAGTGTAATTCAAGGGCAAAATGATTACTTGCTAGATGGCAGTAGTGTCTTTATATAATCATGCCCCGCCCTCAGCTCCACCCCTTGCACTGCCCCAAGCTCAATTTGATGAGTACCTGCACTTTCTTCCCATTTAAAGCACTGAGCATTGAAAATGACAATGCCTTTTATTTATGTTTTAAAAACGAAACAGGAATAAAAGGCATTGTCATTTACAATGCCAATAGCTCAAACTGGCATAAATGCGAGATCTGTTGCATTACAAATGCTTGTTAAATTGAGCCACTTCTAGATGACAAGATCCGCACAGGCAGAGCCACCTCACGTGCTTCAATTCCCAGAACTGCCGAACACTGAAAGTCCCTAGAAACAGGCTTAACGCTAGCAACCGCTTTAAATGTGAATTTTCGCAAATTAAATCTACACTCTTCAAGCCAAGCAGTCGCCAAGATGCAGCAGACTACAAATCAACCTTACCTACCAGGTGACTTCTGGAAGCCTTAGCAAACTAATGCTAAATCCCAAGTAGTGGTTCGAATTCAATGCACCTTGGAATGTGGCCTCTTCCTGCTATAAAGGGTTCCACGCCCTGTCGCACGGCCAGCTAGGAATCCCACGACGGTCCATGGGAGCCTCCCAGAGCCCAGCAGAGGAGGATCCACAGGACAAAGAAGCAGGTAAGTGCCCGGCACTCACCCCAGCGTCTCCCATCAAGTAATTCACCGACAGGAAACAAAACAGGATGTGCTTCTGGTGGTTGGGTCTGATGTAGCACCTGGCAGGAGGGGGTGGAGCCTAAAAGCGTTTCCTGTTTTGTTTTGTTTCCTGTCTGTGGAATACCTCATGAGCGATGACTGGGTCGAAGACGAGGGACGTAGAGGTAATGTAGAGTCACGGCCCCTCCCAGGGAATGTTTGCAAACGTTCCCCAGGAACACTGTATTCGTTCCCGGGTTAACAGCAAAGCAAACAGTTACTGAAACTATGGAAATCAGCGAGGCCAAGGGCCATAACCTTAGCCAAGACAAATGCAGATGGATCAGCGTTCTTTTGTCAGTAAAAGATGAAACAAATTCCTTCATGTTTTTTGGGGTCGAATAAAGCATAAAGAAAATGAAAGTTTAAAAAACAAAAAATGAAACAGAGCGTGGTGACCCAATAGTGGATGTTGCGCTCAATATGAAAAATAAATAACATTAAAATTGAAAATGATCGCGCTGGCCCTAAAGCGTTCGCCACACTCATTTTGCAAATTTCCAAAAATGCAACCGCCATTTTCCCCATTAATGCCAATAACAAAACTAGTGCTCACACCTTAGATAAAGCAGGCGCGGTAACGAGCCAAGTGAAAGGTCCAGCCGTTAAGGGCCGTAACAAATGGAGAAAAGGCGGTACCAAGGCGGGACTAACAAGCTCATTTATGAATCAGAAGCCCCCATTTCAGACAGACAATGACACAAAGCCAATGACAAATATGGGCGGAGAGTGAGAGATGCTTCAACAACATACCCTAAAACAGCATGCCTCGCAGGCCGCTAGGCTTGACCTAAAAAATCAAGCATTTTCAATGCAATAGGTCTTTCATTTACACAACTTTAAGCTATTGGCAATGTAAATGACAATACCTTTTATTTTTAAAACCTAAATAAATGGCACTCTCATTTACAATGCCAATAGCTCAAACATGCATAAATGGAAGACCTATTGCATTGCAAATGCTTGTTTTATCTATTTTGAAAGAAGGCATGAACACCTTGGCAATCTCTCACCACAGGCATCTTCATACTGTTTGGGAAGATTGACCACCAAGTCCACCCTGCAGAGACGTCTTCCAGAACGTGCTTAACCCTATGGATAGACTGGGATCAAGCAGGTACCAACTTTCTTCTTCATACTGCAAGGTAGTGCTTCAAGCAGCAGGGCAGTCCGATGACATCAAGGCAGTCCTATGACATCAAGGCAGTCCGTCCTATGACATCAGTACAGTCCTATGACATCAAGGCAGTCCTATGGCAGCAAGGCAGTCTGTCCTATGACATCAGTGCAGTCCTATGACATCAGGGCAGTCCTATGACATCAGGGCAGTCCTATGACATCAAGGCATTCCGTCCTATGACATCAGTGCAGTCCTATGACATCAGGGCAGTCCTATGACATCAGGGCAGTCCTATGACATCAAGGCAGTCCGTCCTATGACATCAGTGCACTCCTATGACATCAAGGCAGGCCTATGGCAGCAGGGCAGTCCTATGACATCAGTGCAGTCCGTCCTATGACATCAGTGCAGTCCTATGGCAGCAGGGCAGTCATTCCTATGACATAAGGGCAGTCCTATGGCATCAGTGCAGTCCTATGACTTCAAGGCAGTATGTTCTATGACATCAGTGCAGTCCTATGACATCAAGGGAGTCAGTCCTATGACATCAGTGCAGTCCTATGACATCAGGGCAGTCCTATGACATCAGTGCAGTCCTATGACATCAAGGCAGTCAGTCCTATGGCATCAGTGCAGTCCTATGACATCAAGGCAGTCAGTCCTATGACATCAGTGCAGTCCTATGACATCCGGGCAGTCCTATGACATTAGGGCAGTCTGTCCTATGACATCAGGGCAGTCCTATGACATCAAGGCAGCCCTATGACATCAGGACAGACCGTCCTATGACATCAGTGAAGTCCTATGACATCAAGGCAGTCCGTCCTATGACATCAGTGCAGTCCTATGACATCAGGGCAGTCCTATGACATCAGTGCAGTCCTATGGCAGCAGGGCAGTCATTCCTATGACATAAGGGCAGTCCTATGGCATCAGTGCAGTCCTATGACATCAAGGCAGTCAGTCCTATGACATCAGTGCAGTCCTATGACATCAGGGCAGTCCTATGACATCAGTGCAATCCTATGGCAGCAGGGCAGTCATTCCTATGACATAAGGGCAGTCCTATGGCAGCAGGGCAGTCCTATGACATCAGTGCAGTCCTATGACATCAAGGCAGTCAGTCCTATGGCATCAGTGCAGTCCTATGGCAGCAAGGCAGTCCTATGACATCAAGGCAGTCAGTCCTATGACATCAGTGCAGTCCTATGACATCAGGGCAGTCCTATGACATCAGTGCAGTCCTATGACATCAAGGCAGTCAGTCCTATGGCATCAGTGCAGTCCTATGACATCAAGGCAGTCAGTCCTATGGCATCAGTGCAGTCCTATGACATCAAGGCAGTCAGTCCTATGGCATCAGTGCAGTCCTATGGCAGCAAGGCAGTCCTATGACATCAAGGCAGTCAGTCCTATGACATCAGTGCAGTCCTATGACATCAGGGCAGTCCTATGACATCAGTGCAGTCCTATGACATCAAGGCAGTCAGTCCTATGGCATCAGTGCAGTCCTATGACATCAAGGCAGTCAGTCATATGGCATCAGTGCAGTCCTATGGCAGCAAGGCAGTCCTATGGCAGCAGTCAGTCCTATGACATCAGTGCAGTCCTATGGCAGCAAGGCAGTCCTATGGCAGCAGGCAGTCCTATGACATCAAGGCAGTCAGTCCTATGACATCAGTGCAGTCCTATGACATCAGGGCAGTCCTATGACATCAGTGCAGTCCTATGACATCAAGGCAGTCAGTCCTATGGCATCAGTGCAGTCCTATGACATCAAGGCAGTCAGTCCTATGACATCAGTGCAGTCCTATGACATCAGGGCAGTCCTATGACATCAGTGCAGTCATATGACATCAAGGCAGTCAGTCCTATGGCATCAGTGCAGTCCTATGACATCAAGGCAGTCAGTCCTATGACATCAGTGCAGTCCTATGACATCCGGGCAGTCCTATGACATTAGGGCAGTCTGTCCTATGACATCAGGGCAGTCCTATGACATCAAGGCAGCCCTATGACATCAGGACAGACCGTCCTATGACATCAGTGAAGTCCTATGACATCAAGGCAGTCCGTCCTATGACATCAGTGCAGTCCTATGACATCAGGGCAGTCCTATGGCAGCAGGGCAGTCCTATGACATCAGTGCAGTCCGTCCTATGACATCAGTGCAGTCCTATGACATCAAGGCAGTCCTATGGCAGCAAGGCAGCCCTATGGCATCAAGGCAGTGCATCCTATGACATCAGTGCAGTCATGACATCAGGGCAGTCCTATGACATCAGGGCCGTCCTATGACATCAAGGCAGTCAGTCCTATGACATCAGTGCAGTCCTATGACATGAAGGCAGTCCTATGGCAGCAGGGCAGTCCTATGGCTGCAAGGCAGTCTGTCAGGGAAGTCCTATGACATCAGGACAGTCCGTCCTATGACATCAGGACAGTCTGTCCTATGACATCAGGACAGTCCGTCCTATGACATCAGGACAGTCCATCCTATGACATCAGGACAGTCCATCCTATGACATCAGGACAGTCCATCCTATGACATCATGACCGTCCATCCTATGACATCAGGACAGTCTGTCCTATGACATCAGTGCAGTCCTATGCAGCAGGGCAGTCCTATGACATTAGGGCAGTCCGTCCTATGACATCAGGACAGTCTGTCCTATGACATCAGTGCAGTCCTATGCAGCAGGGCAGTCCTATGACATCAGGACAGTCCATCCTATGACATCAGGACAGTCCATCCTATGACATCAGGACAGTCCATCCTATGACATCATGACCGTCCATCCTATGACAGGACAGTCCGTCCTATGACATCAGTGCAGCCCTATGGCAGCAGGGCAGTCTATGACATCAGGACAGTCCGTCCTATGACATCGGTGCAGTCCTATGACATCAAGGCAGTCCTATGACATCAGGACAGTCCGTCCTATGACATCAGGACAGTCCGTCCTATGACATCAGAGCAGTCCTATGGCAGCAGGGCAGTCCTATGACATCAGTGCAGTCCGTCCTATGACATCAGGACAGTCCATCCTATGACATCAGGACAGTCCGTCCTATGACATCAGGACTGTCCGTCCTATGACATCAGGACTGTCCGTCCTATGACATCAGTGCAGTCCTATGACATCAGGGCTGTTGGACTTGGCCCTTCTGGCAGGTTCACCCCTAAACATTTTGCTTTTAATGGTGACCTAGTGACAATGATTTTTGGTTTCCGCGCACTTTCACTGTGTCCCAGTGGAAAGTGCGTGCGCACTCTGAGTGCGTGGAGTAAGGTTGGCCTGCCCTCCCATAGGAATGCATGGGGAATGTCTGTGTCCCTGGTAGTTCCTGATGTGTGGGGTGTACAGGCTCGAGTCTGGTATGTGTGGACTTGTGTGATCGAATGCTGCGAAATGATGTATGCAGCGTGTATGTGTCTAGTGTGGAAGTGCTACTTCCAGACATGGCTGTGCGTGTTCTGTGAGAGTGCTGGTGTGTGATTGGCTGGGGCTGGCTGGAGAGCCTGGCTCCAGGAGTCTGGATGGGTCTGCCCGGTGGTGAGAGTGGAGATTAGCATGCTGATGGCTGGAGAGGAATGCACCTGGGTCCTGAATAGGGCTTGGCTTTCCCCACACAATGCTGGCTCCGCCCCCTGTGGTGCGTCTAATGACCCTAGCCTCCCTAGTGAATAGAAAGGGTGGTTGAGCACATCAAGGGTGCTCCAAAACCAGCTGCGACTGGTTTCTCCCCCACCCTGCACCTCAGACAAAGGGTTTAACTGTATAAAAAGGGGCTGTGTCCCCTTACAAACTGTTCTCTTCTAGGATCCTTTTGCTGAGGGGGGCTGTTAGACGGACCGGGAGGGTCGGCCGAGAATAAGGGGAGAGGTCTCCGGGGAGAGCCGTCTCCAGCGATCGTACAGACAAGTAACTTCCCCCCCCACAGACGGACACCACACAAGGTTAAAGTTCAACGAGACTTTATAGGCAATTCTCTAAGTTACGATGAAATGATACAAGGAGGTCTGGACTCAGGGGTCCCCTCGATTCTGGTCTCTGGTTTGGGAAAAGGGTAGCGGGACAGTCTTGTTACCAAAAGATGGAGATAGCTCTCAATCCTCGAGCTCGGCGTTCTAGATGATCGGGCCGCGGCGGAGCCAGGCAGGTCCCGAGATGGACGAAGGAAACGACGGTCCGCGGCGGAGCCAGCAGGTCCCGGTGAAGATGACGGTTACAAACGGTCCGCGGCCACGCCAGCAGGTCCCGACGACGATGAAGGATAGGAAGGTTGCGAAGGTTGCGGCAGCGCCAGCAGGCAGGACGATGGTGCACAAGACAGAGCTACGGCAGCGCCAGTAGTCCGTCAAGGATGAGTTCCTCTTTGCGTCTCTCGACTCCAAGATACAACTGCCTTCCTGCTCTGGAGCTGCCCCAGTTATAGGGCTGGTGTGCTTTGATGTCCGGACCCTCGCACTTGGAGGTCGGGAGGTCCGGGATGAGGGAGTCCAGACACCCAGCAGGGGGGTGGAGCCAGCGCCCGGGGAGGCGATGGGCGAGCGGCACTTGGCGGGGGAGAGCCATCGACACCTCTTTCTCCCATTGACTTGCCAAGTAGCCCGCTCACCTCCTGGGTGGATGGTGGTGCCGGGATGTCTGAGGCCGGGCCAGGCCCAGGGTTGAGGTCGATCGGGGGCCAGGCGGTCTCGTGGTGGAGTGTCCAAGATGGCGCCCCAGAATGGGCGCGTGGGCCGGCAGTGGATCGGACCCACGAGGTCGACATGCTCGAGGGCAGGGGTCCCTGAGGGGACGGAGGACGTGCAATGGTGGTGCGTGGTGCTTGCGTGACCGGGCTCGGGCCTGGTTGGACCGGGGGAGAGTGGCCCTTCATGTGGCCTGTCCAACATGCGTCCCCCCCAGCTGAAGGCGGGGAGAGTTACCCATCCTCTTGGGGACTCTCCTCGTCGAGGCGGAAGAACCGGGACAGGCCATCCGCGTTGGCGTGATCTGGCCCAGGCCGGTGTTCAACTGTGAAGTCCATACCTTGTAGGGAGATGGACCAGCGTAGTAACTTTGGGTTTTCCCCCCGCATCTGCATCAGCCACTGCAGGGGTCGGTGGTCGGTCTGCACCCGAAAGTGTGTGCCAAAAAGGTAGGGCCGGAGCTTCTTGAGGGCCCATACCACAGCGAAGGCCTCCCTCTCTATGGTGCTCCAGCGTTGTTCCCGTGGTAGGAGTCGCCGGCTGATGAAGGCCACCGGTTGATCAAGGCCTTCGGTGTTCACTTGAGACAGGACCGCCCCAATGCCATGGTCGGAGGCATCCGTCTGGACGACGAATTCCCGGCTGTAGTCGGGGGCCTGGAGCACAGGGGCGGAACACATGGCGGCTTTCAATTGTTCAAATGCAGCTTGACACTCTGGGGTCCAGTTGACTTTCTTGGGCTGATTCTTTGACGTGAGTTCTGTGAGGGGCCCCACTATAGTACCATAGTCTTTCACGAACCTTCGGTAATAGCCCGTGAGGCCCAGGAAGGCTCGTACCTCGGTCTGGGTGATGGGGGGCTGCCAGGACTGGATGGCGGCAATTTTTAGCTGTAGAGGGGCCACCAGGCCGCTTCCCACCTGGTGTCCGAGGTAGGTTACAGACCCTTGCCCAATTTGACACTTGCTGGCCTTGATCGTGAGGCCAGCTCGCTGAAGGGCTTGCAGCACTGCTCGGAGGTGGTGGAGGTGCTCGGACCAATGGTGGCTGTATACAGCTATGTCGTCTAGGTAGGCGGCGCTGAATCCTTCGAGCCCCGCCAGGACTTGATTGACGAGCCGTTGGAATGTTGCTGGAGCATTCTTCATGCCGAAGGGCATGACGGTGAAATGGTAATGGCCATCGGGGGTGGAAAAGGCAGAACGTTCTTGCGCCCGGGGTGTGAGGCCGATTTGCCAGTAGCCCGCCGTCAGGTCGAAGATACTGAGGTAGCGGGCAGCTCCCATGCGGTCAATTAGTTCATCTGCCCGGGGGATGGGATGTGCGTCTGTTCTGGTGACCGCATTCAAGCCCCGGTAGTCGACGCAGAACCGGAGCTCTGGTGTGGTGCCGGGGGCAGCTGCTTTGGGGACCAGTACTACAGGGCTGGCCCAGGGGCTGTCTGAGGGCTCGATGACCCCGAGCGTGAGCATCTTGGCTACTTCTTCCTGGATGCAGGCCCGTACCCGATCGGGCACGCGGTAGGCCCGGTGGCGGATAAGGGGGCTGTCCCCGGTGTCCACATCGTGCACACACCAGGAAGTGACACCTGGGGTGAGGGAGAACAGGCTGGCGAACTGTGACAGGAGGACTCGACACTCCTGGCGTTGTTCTCTGGTGAGGGCCTCCGAGAGTCGGACCCCATCCACGGAGCCGTCTTGCTCCCGAGTCCGTAGGAGGTCAGGGAGGGGCTCGGAGTCTTCTTCAGCCCCATTGTCTGTGGCCATCAGGAGGCTGAGTTCTGTACGCACAAAGTGGGGCTTCAGTCTGTTAGCGTGGAGGACCCGGAGGGGGTTCCGGAAAGATTCCATGTCGATGAGATAGGTGGCAGGGCCCTTGCGCTCGACTACTTTGAAGGGCCCCGTCCATTTGTCTTGCAGGGCGCATGGCTCGGTGGGGGACATCACCCATACCTGTTGGCCAGGTTCAAATTCAATGGATGAGGCATTCCGGTCATACCACTTTTTCATGTCCTCTTGACTGGCCTCTAGGTTAGCTTTTGCCAGTTCCCTGAACCGCCGGGTCTGGTTGCGGAGGGTTAGGAGGTACCGGAAGACATCTGGAGGGTTCTTTAGCGGAGGCATCTCCCAGCCTTCTTTGACTAGGCTGAGCGGCCCCCGCACTGGGTGTCCATATAGCAGTTCAAACGGGCTGAAGCCCAGGGATTTCTGGGGGACCTCCCGATAGGCGAAGAGGAGGCACGGCAGCAGCACATCCCACTGGCGACGGAGGGGCTCTTCCAACCCCCCGATCATCCCTTTTAGCGTGCGGTTGAACCGCTCAACGAGTCCGTTCCCTTGAGGGTGATAGGGGGTCGTGAATCGGTAGGTAACCCCGCACTGTTGCCAGAGGGATTTCATATACTTAGGAATAAAGTTCGTGCCTCTGTCGCTGACGACTTCTCGGGGGAAGCCCACACGGGAGAAGATCCCCATCAGAGCCCGGCCGACTACCGGGGCTGTCACCGTCCGCAGGGGAACAGCCTCAGGGTAGCGGGTGGCGTGGTCCACTAGCACCAAGATGAATCGATGGCCTTGTTTTGTGCACGGGTCCAGGGGCCCCATGATGTCTATCCCGACCCTCTCGAATGGGGTGGTGACCACGGGAAAAGGTTGCAGGGGGGCCTTTAGTTTGCGGCCGCTCTTTCCACTGGCTTGGCACGTGGGGCAAGATCGGCAATGCTGGTGTACATCGTTCCTCATTTTGGGCCAGAAGAAGTGGGTCACTAGGCGACTGTAGGTTTTATCTTGTCCCAGGTGTCCTGCCAGGGGGACATCGTGGGCCAGGTTTAGCAGAAAGTCTCTAAAACGGAGGGGCACCACTAGCACTCGGCTGGCCCCCAGCTCTGCGATTCTTTGCTCACTGTACAGTAGATCATTGTCCCAGTAGACCCAGTGAGTTCCAGAGGTATCCCCTGCGCTTTGGGCGAGCGCTTGCTGGCGGAGTCCCTCGAGGGAGGGACAGGTCTTCTGTTCTTGGCGAAATTGTTCTTGCGTGGGCCCCCCCTCTTGAGGCCACTGGTCGAGGTTAGCGAGGTCGGAAGGTTGAGCTGGTTCGGGGGGGACGTCACGGTCGGTGGTTTCGGCTGGGGCGACCGGAGGCGGTGGCGCCGGCCATTCGGGTTCTTCTGGGCGGTGGTTGGCACGGGCGGCCATGGACCGGGTGGTGACGCACGCCCAGTCGGGGACGCCTAACATCCCCAGGTGTTCTCTTCGTTCTACGGCTGCCCACGGAGAGCTTTCAAGGTCATTCCCCAGGAGGCAGTCCACGGGGGCATCGTCTCGGACCGTTACTTTCAACATGCCGGAGACCCCTCCCCATTCGAAGGGGACGCAGGCCATCCGACACAGACTTTCTGAGTTATCGGCTGAACGTACAGGGCAGAGAATGTTCGGTAGATACTGTTCTGGGGTCACCAGGTGACAGCGGACGGCTGTTACACTGGCCCCGGTGTCACGAAGGGCTTCGGCCCGGCGTCCATTGATGCTCACCCATTGGCTGTACTTCTGGGTGTTAGCGGGTAGGGGGACCCGCGGGACCATGTCTTTCCCCCCTAAGCATGCTAGAGCCATGGCGGCTGGCTCCCATTCTTGATGCTCTTGTTCATATTCCTCTTGTTCCTCTGTGATCTGTTCCTCCCCTAGAGCAGCAGCGGCTACTTGGCGGGGTCTTGGGCTCTGGTACTGGGGGCAGCTTGGGTCGTTCGCATAGTGGCCGACTCGTTGGCATCGATGGCACGTAACATTGGCTCGGTAACCCGGTCGCGCCGGGGTGCTGCCCCGGTTGGCCGGGGGGGTGGTGCTGGTAGCGGGGGCGACCGGGGCGTTGTCTCTTCCGCGTCCTTGGCCCCCTCCTCCTCCTCGGGGACGGTGCTGACCATTGTTGTTCCGGTTCTGTTCGTAGGACCCATTCCGGCCCACTCTGGTGATCTCCCACCGGTCAGCTTCGGCTGCGAGCTGCCGGGGATCCGTTAACTTGCTGTCGAGGAGGTGCTGGCGGAGTTCAATGAAGCAATTGTTCGACAGATGCTCCCATACCATAAGATTAAACAGTTGTTCGTAGGTTGTGACGTTGCTTCCTTTGATCCAGCCCTCGAAGGCTCGGCTAAAGTAGTTTACATAGTCCACCCAAGTTGTACCCGGGATGCGGGTGCAGTCTCGGAACCTCTGACGGTACATCTCGGGTGTGAGGCCATAGCGGGTGAGGAGTGCAGCTTTCATATGGTCATAGGAGGTCATCTGGTGGTCCGGGAGCTGTAGCAGGGCATCGCGGCCCTCATTGAGGAATCTCCCCCATAGACCGGCTCCCCAATCGCTTCTATCGATCCGGTGTGCAGTCATAGCGATTTCATAGGCCTTAAACCATTGCTGGATGTCGTCCTCTCGGAAGTATTCTCGAACGACATCCTTGGGGATGTGTACCTTTTTCTCTGTTGCCCCTGGGGTGTGGGGTTGCTCGGGCACCCCTACTCCTTTATTCTGCTTGCGTAGGTTGATCTCAGCTAGGTTCCGCTCGTGTTCGTACGCCAGTTTCTTTTCCTCGAGCTCCCTTTGTCTCTGTTTCTCCTCTCTTTCTTCTCGGAGACGCAGGTGCTCTAAGTTGATTTTTTGTTCGGCCAACTTAAGTTCAACGTCCATTTTGAGTCGGGCCATTTCCAGCTCGTGTAGTCGGGTTTTTTCTCTTTCCTGGATCTCGTCTTGCGAGAGACCCGTTCTTCGCTCTTCAGGGGCCGTGGTGGTTTTTGCTGCGGTGCTTTGATCGGGGGTTCCGGCAGCCCCGGTTTCTGCCCAAGATTCTAGGGCATGCTTAAAATCGTCTTTTGTACTTAGTCCGGTGGTAGCGATACCTAGTTCGATGCAGAATTGTTTTAGTTCACGATGGCTGTACTCATCCAATTTCTCCATCTGGAACTTCTCGGTTGATCCGCTTTCTTTAGTTGTCATTGTGATTTCGTCGTGGGGTGAGCTACTCTCTGTACGTTTATGCGGTGATTCGGATCGCGCCGCTGGCCACCAATGTTAGACGGACCGGGAGGGTCGGCCGAGAATAAGGGGAGAGGTCTCCAGGGAGAGCCGTCTCCAGCGATCGTACAGACAAGTAACTTCCCCCCCCACAGACGGACACCACACAAGGTTAAAGTTCAACGAGACTTTATAGGCAATTCTCTAAGTTACGATGAAATGATACAAGGAGGTCTGGACTCAGGGGTCCCCTCGATTCTGGTCTCTGGTTTGGGAAAAGGGTAGCGGGACAGTCTTGTTACCAAAAGATGGAGATAGCTCTCAATCCTCGAGCTCGGCGTTCTAGATGATCGGGCCGCGGCGGAGCCAGGCAGGTCCCGAGATGGACGAAGGAAACGACGGTCCGCGGCGGAGCCAGCAGGTCCCGGTGAAGATGACGGTTACAAACGGTCCGCGGCCACGCCAGCAGGTCCCGACGACGATGAAGGATAGGAAGGTTGCGAAGGTTGCGGCAGCGCCAGCAGGCAGGACGATGGTGCACAAGACAGAGCTACGGCAGCGCCAGTAGTCCGTCAAGGATGAGTTCCTCTTTGCGTCTCTCGACTCCAAGATACAACTGCCTTCCTGCTCTGGAGCTGCCCCAGTTATAGGGCTGGTGTGCTTTGATGTCCGGACCCTCGCACTTGGAGGTCGGGAGGTCCGGGATGAGGGAGTCCAGACACCCAGCAGGGGGGTGGAGCCAGCGCCCGGGGAGGCGATGGGCGAGCGGCACTTGGCGGGGGAGAGCCATCGACACCTCTTTCTCCCATTGACTTGCCAAGTAGCCCGCTCACCTCCTGGGTGGATGGTGGTGCCGGGATGTCTGAGGCCGGGCCAGGCCCAGGGTTGAGGTCGATCGGGGGCCAGGCGGTCTCGTGGTGGAGTGTCCAAGATGGCGCCCCAGAATGGGCGCGTGGGCCGGCAGTGGATCGGACCCACGAGGTCGACATGCTCGAGGGCAGGGGTCCCTGAGGGGACGGAGGACGTGCAATGGTGGTGCGTGGTGCTTGCGTGACCGGGCTCGGGCCTGGTTGGACCGGGGGAGAGTGGCCCTTCATGTGGCCTGTCCAACAGGGGCTGTTGCTGTTGGGCGCCAGGAGGACTGCCACTTGGATTGCCTCCCTGCCTGGAGGCCCAGTGAGCTGGCTCTGGGCCAAGCCTTGCCCCCCTGCCTGCCTAAGAAGACTTTTTGCTGGACTCTTTTCCTCTAAGCGCCTGGAAGCGCTGAGTTTGCTTCCTAGATCTGGCAGCGCTTTATTTGCCCCTCAAGCGCCTGGGAGCGCTGTATCTTGTGCTATAGCGCTTGGGAGCGCTTTCCACTCGCAGCCGGTGCCCACCCGGCATTTTCCCCGCAGGTTGGTCTGTGCCAAGCAGCGCGGGTGCCACCCCGCTCATTGCCGCACTTTTCACAGCCGGTGCCCACCCGGCATTGCCCCGGAGAGTGCCGTGCTCTGGACGGGAGCTCACCCCGTTTATCATTTACCTCGAGGGAGCACACCTCTCGGTTAATTTAGCCCCCGCCTACAGTGCCTGGATGGTCAGCCGCGCTGCCCGCGACGACCCGGAAGTGGTTAGCCGGCCGGCCAATCACAGCGCGGCCCCGGGAGAAGGACCGGATGTCCCACCCAACCCCCCCGGCAGCCAGCGCCTTCCACTGGGCTCCCAGGAGTAAGGGAGAGCCCCGTGGTAACCTGCCCCAGAGCGGCCGCCTGAGGGGTGTTGTAGGGAGCGAGGCTCCCGTGCACGGAGGAGAGCCGCCCCAGGAAACCGGCCGCAGCACAGAGGGAGCAGCCGGAGCACCAGAGAAGAGCCCCGCCACAGACCCGGTGAGTGGAGGGCCCCGTGCTACCTTGGGAAGAGGGGGAGGCGTCGGGGCACATTCCCGGTGCCCGCACCCCCCCCTAACTGGTGCGTTGCTTTGTTTTGGAGGCCCGAGGCTCCTGGGGGCATATTTGTTGAGCCCTGCGAGGCTCCCCGCCCATATTTGTTTTGCGAGCCCAGAGAGCCCATTCGTTTCTCTGTGGTAGAGCGGCCCCAGCAGGCAGCGGGCTGCTCCCACCTCGCCCCACATCGTGTTAGAGCCACAAAGCTCTAAGGAGGCCATAGTTGTTTTTTAAGAGCCCCGGGAGGCTCAGGGGCATTGCCTTGCTGTAGAGCCCAGTGAGGCTCCAAGGGGACAGGTGATTTGGCCAGAGCCTGCGAGGCCCCAAGTTGGCCCCCTCATTATCTACACAGCTGCCCAGCACTTAGTGGGCAGCTGCTACGTTTAGCCCCCACAAGGCAGTTGGCCTAGGGACTGCCACAGGTGGTGGCTTATGTGATTTTTGTGCAATTGTTCTTACACCTCTGAATGTGTTGCTTATGCATCATCTGTTCTCCTGTGCTGCACCTCTGAATGTGTTTTAATGCGTCATGTGCCTTGTTCTTACACCTCTGAATGTATGTTATGCATCATGTGTTTTCCTTCCCTAAACCTCTGAATGTGTTGTGATGCATCATGTGTAATGTGCCTATGCCCCTACTTGTATTGTGATACTTAGGTGGTTGTTCTTCCTAATACAGGTGGTGCTACTGAGGTCCTGGTTCCCTGCGTAATATTTTCCTAAGGTGGATAGGGATGCGTAGGTGGTACTTAACATTTACCAGTAGTTACTGGTTTTGTGCTACAGTGATTTTATATTCTATGTTCTAAGTGCTAATTCTACCTAGTGCTAAGTTCTAAAAGTGCTGATTCCTGACAGTGGTCCAGGTGGCCCTGTCTTGTACATATCCCCTGTAAATTCTGCCCGTGCCTGTTGGCACATTGTAAAGTGTGTGTTTTTATCTAATGTGTTTTTATTATAATACAAAGGCTATTTTTATATATAACGTTTTGTGGAGTTTCCTTTGTGGTGGGCCTTGGGTGTTGTTGCCGGGGTGCGTGCGCAAATACTTAACTCATATCGCCTCCAAGTTTAGCCTTGCTGCTCGCGCCACGTTACCTAGAGGGTGAGCTGGGGTTATCTTGGCGTGTAACTCCCTTGCCCTGACTTAGGAGTGGTGGTCTCTGACTGACTTTGGCGCAAGCCCTGGCCAGCCAGGGATCCCATTTCTAACAAGGGCAATCTGTCTTATGACATCAGGACAGTCCGTCCTATGACATCAGTGCAGTCCTATGGCAGCAGGGCAGTCCTATGACATCAGTGCAGTCCGTCCTATGACATCAGTGCAGTCCTATGACATCAGGGCAGTCTGTCCTATGACATCAGTGCAGTCCTATGACATCAGTGCAGTCCTATGGCAGCAGGGCAGTCCTACGACATTAGGACAGTCCGGACTATGACATCAGTGCAGTCCTATGGCAGCAGGGCAATCCTATGACATCAGGACAGTCCGTCCTATGATATCAGTGCAGTCCTATGACATCAAGGCAGTCCTATGATATCAGGGCAGTCCTATGGCAGCAGGGCAGTCCTATGACATCAGTGCAGTCCGTCCTATGACATCAGTGAAGTCCTATGGCAGCAGGGCAGTCCTATGACATCAGTGCAGTCCGTCCTATGACATCAGTGAAGTCCTATGGCAGCAGGGCAGTCCTATGACATTAGGACAGTCCGTCCTATGACATCAGTGCAGTCCTATGGCAGCAGGGCAGTCCTATGACATCAGTGCAGTCCGTCCTATGACATCAGTGAAGTCTTATGACATCAAGGCAGTCCGTCCTATGACATCAGTGCAGTCCTATGACATCAGGGCAGTCCTATGGCAGCAGGGCAGTCCTATGACATCAGTGCAGTCCGTCCTATGACATCAGTGAAGTCCTATGACATCAAGGCAGTCCGTCCTATGACATCAGTGCAGTCCTATGACATCAGTGCAGTCCTATGGCAGCAGGGCAGTCCTACGACATTAGGACAGTCCGGACTATGACATCAGTGCAGTCCTATGGCAGCAGGGCAATCCTATGACATCAGGACAGTCCGTCCTATGATATCAGTGCAGTCCTATGACATCAAGGCAGTCCTATGATATCAGGACAGTCCGTCCTACGACACCAGGACAGTCAGTCCTATGACATCTGGACAGTCCGTCCTATGACATCAGGGCAGTCCGTCCTATGACATCAGGACAGTTCATCCTATGACATCAGGACAGTCCATCCTGTGACATCATGACAGTCGGTCCTATGACATCAGTGCAGTCCTATTGCAGCAGGGCAGTCCTATGACATCAGGACAGTCCGTCCTATGACATCAGTGCAGTCCTATGACATCAGTGCAGTCCGTCCTATGACATCAGGACAGTCCGTCCTATGACATCAGGACAGTCCGTCCTATGACATCAGTGCAGTCCTATGGCAGCAGGGCAGTCCTATGACATCAGTGCAGTCCTATGACATCAAGGCAGTCAGTCCTATGGCAGCAGGGCAGTCCTATGACATCAGTGCAGTCCGTCCTATGACATCAGTGCAGTCCTATGGCAGCAAGGCAGTCCTATGACATCAGTGCAGTCCTATGACATCAGTGCAGTCCTATGACATCAGGGCACTCCGTCCTATGACATCAGGACAGTCCATTCTATGACATCAGTGCAGTCCTATGACATCAGTGCAGTCCTATGACATCAGTGCAGTCCTATGACATCAGTGCAGTCCGTCCTATGGCAGCAGGGCAGTCCTATGACATCAGTGCAGTCCTATGACATCAGTGCAGTCCGTCCTATGGCAGCAGGGCAGTCCTATGACATCAGTGCAGTCCTATGACATCAGTGCAGTCCGTCCTATGGCAGCAGGGATGTCCTATAGCAGCAGGGCACTCCTTCTTGTGAATATTCCATATGTTCAGGAGTATTCTGGTGAGTGGCTCCGAGGTCCATTTACACCTGTTTTAGCCTAGTGTGGGAAATCCCCTGGCGTACCCCAAAACTGGTTCTGATCAGTTCCAGGTTTGGCTCCAAACTGTCTAGGGTGACAAAATGCAAGGCACACCTGGTGTCGGGGTCATTTGTGCGTGCTGTTGGTAAAGTCCTTGGAAGTGTAAGTGAGGCTGCGTACAGCCCCTCCCCAGTCATCCTGCCAGGGTGTCCCATCCTGTCCACTCCTACATTCCCTTTGCCTCACTGTCTGGAAGAAATACGCAAACCCCAACAGCAGAGGTTTTCACAGTCAAGTGACCCACGACACTGACAGAAAGGCACAGTTGTTTGTAGTTGTTTGGGACAAGACAATGCCAGTTTTCTAAAGCTGAAGAAGAGAACTAGGACCCAAAGTCTTAGACAGAGCGTGCATCACTCATTGCACCCTACGGAGTGTCTTATAATTCAATGGGCTCACTCTAAATGAATTCAAAACTCTATACATTTTTTGATGTGCAAGTAATCAATCACATGATCCCAGTTACACCGTTACTCCATTGCTTCTTCAGTTTTTGTTTATTCACAAAAATTTCAAAAAGAGTTGATGAATACTCAAATGTCAAACAAACTTTCTGGGCGTGGATCACATGAGTCCCAATGCATTGCGGGTTCCAAGCTCACCCTTCTGCAGATCGACATTCCGGCTATTGCCAAAAAGAGGCAATGTGTCAAGGAAGAAGCCCATGCAAAGGAAAATAAGTAGGTACCTTAAGAGTCAGTTGTACGTGTACTGAAGGTAAAGGTAGAGCAAGAAGAAGCCCCAAGAAGCAACCGACAGAGCCCCCATGCTCAGTCCGCAACCCCGCAGTAGAGATCACAAATCTTAAATAAACAGACGTACATGACCCGTCGGTTTTGCTGTGAGCACTCGCTTATATGTGTTTCAACAACCAGCCCCTTGCTTTCAAAGACAAAAACTTCAAAGTTTAAAATTACTTCCACGCCACATATATCATGAAAAAAGCATCCACAGTCTGATGACATCTAAAATACACCAAATGAACTCCCAATATCCTGCCGCTTGAAGTGAGGCCATGCGTGAGGTCACACACAGCCAGATGATGTGAAAAAATCAGAATAACAGAGAGAACCATAAATGTGCTGATTAACGATAGCGAGCCACCAGTCATACTGATCTAGTACTCACCACAAATCCTCTCTCGTGAAGCTAACTCCCAAGGTCTCACCACCGTGCCTACTGTAAGGACGAGAGCCCAATGTGACCGCATCGTCTGCTTTTGAATACGCTACACTACTTCCCCTTCCGTGCCTACACGACGCGTCACCGACAATTGAAAAGAATAGAAGTAGGACAAAGAAACTCTTAGCATGATTTATTTTTAAACGATGTTTATGCCATAGTGGCTATCCACATATTTAAGGCCAACAAGGGAGCCCAAACGAGTCAGCACAGGACCTCGGGGAACATGTTTATTGAAAACAACAGTGGTCCCATGCACAAAACAATATTCAATATCCGCAGCTTTTGCCTAATAGCCCTGTTTTGTTCCTTGTTTCTTCCCTGAACTAATCTGTATGTGCTTGGGTACAGGCTTGTGCCCCACTACGTTGAGTTGTTGAAGGAATTCCTGTCTCTCATTTTTTGATTAAGTAAAGATTGAGACCTCTGTCCGGCTGGACATGTCAAACTAAAATAGATCCACTGTGTCTATATTTATTGTTCTTTGAATATTGTTTTGTGCATGGGACCACTGTTGTTTTCAATAATAGTGGCGATCCACAGCAGCTCCTAAGTAATGCTAAACATATACTGATGTATGTACGCAACAGTACAACTAATCATTAATCTAAAGCTGGCATTTTCAAATTGTAAGCTAAATCCAAGCTTCACAATTAAAGAGGATTTTAAATTTCAATTCTTTGAGTGAAAATAGCATCTACCTGCTCCCAGTCTGGAGTTAGGTCTTCTTAAATGTAATAAGGTAATTTAATGTTAGTCAATGGGAGAGGCAGTCCTTAATACACTGAAAAACAGATACAGGGGTGTGTCACTGCTTGGACATATAAAACATAACAAAACATGTCCCACATTTTAAATACTATCCACCCTGCACTATGAGTCTTAAGGGTCTAACTCGGGGTGACTATTAAATGTTAAAAAGGAAGGCTCGGACTGGCAAAAGTATATTTTGCAGGTTAAAAACAGTATTGGAGGATGCAGTGGCCAGTTTGAGACATGTTGTAAAATGCTACTAAATTGTGTGGTACAATGAGTGCTGCTGCCCACTAGTAGCATTTAATTTACAGGCCCTAGGTATCTGTATTATAATTTACTGGAGACCTGTATGTACATTAAAGGTACCTACCAGGTAGATGCCAAATGTACCATATTTTATGGAGAGATCACCAGCACTTTACCACTGGATTGTAGAGAAAAAGTGCACAGAGTCCTAAAGCCAACAAAAAGGGGTTAGCCATATCCCTGATTATCTTGGGGCTTCCTCTTGCTTTACCTTTACCTTCAGTACACATACAACTGACTCTTAAGGTACCTACTTATTTTCCTTTGCATGGACTTCTTCCCTGAGTATCACCTAGAGAAACTGGATCCCCCTCTTCTTTTTTCTCAGCCACTTTGGGGGTGTTGCTAAGTTAAAGGATGGCCACGTTGGAGGAGGATTCTCTGGTGGTCTTTGGATGGCTCAGGAGTGGCCTACATTAGTGTATTTCATCTACTAGGTTGTTTGTAACCCTCGCTATGGAGCTCTTTACCTACATGATGGAGGCAGAAACATCTGCCACATAAGCATAAAAACAGGAAATCACAGTGACTGAAGGGCTAAACATGTCTGGGGTTCTAAATAGCACCCTAGTGGTACCTCACAAAACTTGAATTCACATATCTGTCACAGGGAAGTTATAGTGAGAATTTAGCATTTAAAAAAACCTCAGAAGTTCAATGAAAATAACAAAGAAATTCAGGAGTTATAACTCGAGCCCCTGCAATGCACTGCTTATGACCTCACATATTACATCACTCATGACATGGTCAGTGACATCACTCATTATTCATACATTTTGCTGGTTTTGTACGAGTGAAATTTCAGACGAACTATAACGTCCCTCTAACTTTTGTTTGTTTCAGTGAATTGTTAAGGTTTTTTAAATTCTATTTCCTAACTTTAATCCCCCTGTATCCTTTGTTGTTTTCAGTGAATTTCTAAGGTTTTTCAAATTCCATTTCACAACTATAACGTCCATGTAATCTATGATTCTTTTATTGAATTTTTAAGGTTTTTAAATTGTATTTTCTATCTAAAATAGCTTTATAAGGGTTTTTTTATATAAGCTTGTATTTTCTTCAGTAGATTTTTATCATTGACTATATTTATATAACTATAAACTCCCTGTAACCTTTGTTTTTCTCAGTGACTATCTATCTATCTATCTATCTATCTATCTATCTATCTATCTATCTATCTATCTATCTATCTATCTATCTATCTATCTATCTATCTATCTATCTATCTATCGATCTATCTATCGATCTATCTATCTATCTATCTATCTATCTATCTATCTATCTATCTATCTATCTATCTATCTATCTATCTATCTATCTATCTATCTATCTATCTATCTATCTATCTATCTATCTATCTATCTATCTATCTATCTATCTATCTAATCTATCTCCAGTAGGTATTTATAGTTAGGACCTTATTTCAATTAAATAGCTGTTTTTTGATTTGCCAATAACTTTGGCGCAGTTTGACGAATCCTTGTGAAATTTTCAAAACTATTGGGGCAGTCACTTCAGCTGCTGTCTTGAAAATTGTGAGGTGATCTGTCAAGGTTGGGCAGAGAAGAAGGGGGGGTCCCAAAATGGTGTTTCTCCATGTTAATTTCCATATGAAACTTTAGGCACAGTTAGAGCCCAAACTGCTGAACGGAAATACACACATTTGAGAAAAAGGTAGCGCTTGGTCCAGTAGGCAGCCTTTTTAGTGCATGGGGTAAATATGCTTTTGTATTTGCTGAGAAATGTTAAGATTTCTCAGATGTACATCTGTGCCCTCAGTGGATCCCGATCTTGTGTCTGAGATCTGATTGGCTGCCAACACTTCAAACCAGGACGTGTTGGCAGCAATCTTGTGACTCGGTTGAACCGATCCACCAGAAAAATACATTTAAGAAAAGGGGGCAGGGTAGAAACACCCTGACCCCGTGGGCCTGTCAGGGGGTCCTACAGGCACCCCCAGCACCCAAAAAAGCATTTTTCTTAAATTTTTGGCTGGAGTCGCGGTGAATCAGCGAATCTGGCAGAATTTTTTCCAAGCACAGCTTCCTGCGCTTCATGTAATTAGGCCCCACGGTGTTCCAGGTCCCAAGGGCATTATTAAAAATAATGATGTGGGGCCCGTGTGGGCCCCCCACAGCCCAGAGACTGCCAGCTCCCTGGGGTACATATATTTGTAATGGAAAAAAGTACAGAGAAGGCCTACGGCCCCCCCGCACAGCTCCAGAGAATGCCATCTACCATAGGGTGGTCCGGGCCCCCATGCAGCCCGGGGACCACAACCTACACAGGGCACTTATATTTTAATTTTTTTAAAGAGTGGGGGAGGCCCTACCACCTCCCCCACAGTCCCGGGGACCGCCACCTTCCTCAGGCTAAGATAAGTAATAAAACATGGTGGCTCCGGCCCCTCTACGCAGCCCCTTCTTGGGCACAAACACAAACGTGAAGGGGGTCTGTTGCAGACCCCCTGCCACCGGGACAACCACCTCGCTGGGGCCAACTTAGAAGAGAGGGGGCCGCACAGCCACACTCGTGCCTTACATGGCCCTGGGAACCGCCACAACCCCAGGCTGGCTCCAGCAATATCCCGAGTGCCCACCCTTTGGACATTGTAATTTGCTATGGCATTCATCAATCCCGCCATGCCATAGCAAACGCAGCTCTGCTGTCAGCAATCGAGAGCACAAAATGCTCTTGCTTGCTGAAAGCACAGCAGCATCCGTTTCCCTGCTTGCTGTGAAACAAGCAGAGAAACAGACACTTTGCTTTGGGATACAAGGAGCTGTCAGCAATTCTGGCTCCGGCAGGAGGCTGGGAGCCAGCAGGCACGGGAAACATTCATTACGACGCGGTCATGACACCGCAGTGCCATTACAACGTGGAATTTAGAACGCAAGTCGTTACTACATCTTGCGCTGGAGGGCGCTCTAGACTAAGGAATAGTAGTTTTACTTTTCCAACACCTTCCCTACTGTACGTAGGCTGGAGTTGGAATAGTAAATCTTACTATTCCTAAGTCCAGCACCCTACAGCTCAAGTCGTGGTAACGACTTGCGTTGTAAAAGCTGCGTTGTGATAGTACTGCGGAGTTATATACCGCGTTGTACCATCATACATCCAGCAGGGACTGCAGGAGCATTGAGGCTTCCCCTGCGGTCCCACATTAAGTGGCCGTGCCATGGGGGATGGGGTCCCAATGGCCAAACTTGGCCCAGGGAGGCGTGCCGCCCGGCCCCCCTATTAAAAAAAATCTACGTTAAGGCCAGACCCTGGGGGGAAGGGGTCCCCAGTGGCAAAGTTGGTGTGGGGAATGGGCCTCACGTTCCCCTCTCCCTTTGTATTATAAAAACAGTTTTTTTTAAAGAAAGGCCAGGCCCTGGTGGATTGGGTCCCTGGGGCCAAAACTGGCTTGGATGGGGGTCACACTGCCCCACTTCCTTGTTATTTTTTATTACAAAATAATTCAAAAAGGGGCAGGCCCCAGGGGATGGGTGCCTGGGGTTGAAAATTGCACAGGGACGGGTGGCTACAAGGCCCTCCATCCAAAAAAATGGAAAATTAAAAAAGAAACATAAAAATGAAATTTTAATATTGAAGTTTTAATCGTCGTGTATTAACTTCTCAGTTACACCTGTTAGTGTCAATTTATTTTTGGATGTATGCATCCACAAAACACCATAACTGTTTATTTATATAGAATGTTGTCGCACATTGAGAAATATGCATGTAGTAATTATTTTTAGGAGTACTGGTAGTTTTTTCAATTACCATTCTAAGGTGCACAACATTTTAGAGCATTTCTTCTTGTTTTCATGGGTACAAGGTCAGGTGATAGCATTCACGTTTACTAATATCTGACACACTTGGAGACGTTTGAATGGAGCACACGCGCATGGGCAGCAATGCTTGCTTTACTGCACTGCTGGAGGTGCGTTGAATGTAGAGCGTTTTTACATTTGTCATTTTATTGTGTTGCGGTTACACTGTTCGGGTGATTTTAGGCATGTCTTTGTTTGTTTTTTTAGGGTTTATATCACATTTAGGGGTGAGTGAATGCACAGTACATGGTTTGAATGGTGTGCATGAATGTGGTCATGACATTTGAGTTTGGAGAGCACTGGGGGGAGCACGCGTGTAGAATACACTATTTGTGGTTTGTGGCGCAAAGGTGTTCACTACATGATACATCCTGTTTTGTCTTTGGTTAATGCTGACAACACGTGATGCTTACTTGTTGATTCTTGTTCATTGTAGGCCCCCTGAAGAAGGGCAGTTCAGAGCCTGAAATGCACTGGGAATGTCATCTCCATGTTAAGCTATGTGGACGCGTGTATCTCTACGTGTCAATGAGCAAAGCCACAGGGTCACTCGTTGAACTGAAGATTGGAGGAATACATATTGGATCACCTGGGATTTCTTCCAGAATAAACAATGGATGAAAAATGAAACAACACAGTCTGAATGTCATTGGATGGATTCATATGGGTTGGGGCACCTGACGAGGCTCCGGCAGCATGTCTACTACAATATTGTGCCAGAGATCCTTACAACCTGTATGCCTGCTTTAGAACCTTATTTGAACAATATGAAAAGGTGTAGTGTAAGTAGGTGGAAGCTGGAGTTATGTCTGGGCCAAGTTCCGTATGTCATAAAGTGGGAGGGGTCTGTCCACAAGCATGGGATAAAGAACAGGACCCCGATTGTGTCTCCTTTTTGCAAACTCAGCACGTTGTTACTTTCTCGTTTATTCATATGTGTCCCTACCGTGAGAAATGATGGGAACAAAATATTGCTCCCTGCGTTCAGAGAACTGCCGCCAAATGCAGGAGCGAATGATGCGGGCAGAGATGCTATAACATAAGACTCTGTTGTTGACCGGGCTCATTCGGTCTCGCCTCACAGCGCTTGTGAAATCTACTTATTTAATAAAGACTTAAAAGAGGCTTCCATCCCGTCCACTCTCTGTCCTGGTTGGCTTTTCATTGGTTCTTATACATCTCACTTACTTTTCCACCATTTCTACTGGCTGTAACATATTTTCCTAAATTTACCAATGCTTGTTCCACGTTTGCTTCTTTTATCAGTTTCCCTTAGCCGAAATACTGTTAACATCTGCTTTGATGAAATTATTTTTTCATAAAGTTTTTCCTTGCAGTAGATTTTTTTTTAATATAGTAATTTATCACCAGAGAGATTAACGGACAGATGTACAACCCGTTATTCCATGCCCAAACATATTTGGCCATGTACATAGCCTATTTAGTGAGTCCCTATTTGTTTGAGACTCGCTAAATAGGTTTTGCGGCTCTCTATTTGGAAGGTGTGTCCTCTTCCAAATAGCGAGTCTCAAAACAATGTACTAATGTTTTGAAACCGCAATTGCGGTCGCAAAACACTTACAATTACCACCTATTTCAAGTAAGTGGTAGTGCATTTGCCAAAGGGAGGGGGTCCCCAAGTGACCCCTTCCCCTTTGAAAATGCATGCAAAAAAATGACACAAAAAAGTTTCATTTTAAAAAAAAATGCATTCCGATTTCCTTTAAGGAGAACGGGCTGCTTTAAAAAAAGCTGCTTTATTAAAAAGCGGTCCCAGACATGGTGGTCTGCTGAGCCCAGCAGGCCACCACCCTGGGAGGGCTGGCATCCACAATGGGCGCGCAAATCGTGAGAAGCTCATTAATATTAATGAGCCTCGTAATTTGCGACCCCATTGGAAATCGCAAAAAAGTGTAAACGCACTGTTGTACATTCCATTTAGAGCCTCGCAATTTGCGACTCGCAATGTGTCGCAAATTGCGAGGCGCTAAATGAAAGGGTCGTATATCTGACCCTTAGTGATTTGCGCAGATTCACAGGATGTTGCACTGCTGAAATTTTAACCAGGATCAGCAGCTCTGGTCAATGCGCCACATCCTCTCCATTCCCGTATCACTTGTAAAGAATCTCTTCCCTTCGTCCCGGACAATGATTGAAAAAAACTGCTTTTTATAGCAAAACCAATGCATTGTTTTTAGATCTTGTGATGAATAAACTGGCCCATGTGAAATAAAGCACTCTTGGTTGTTCAGAAGCTAAACATGTTGTTGAAATAGTGAGTTGAACTCCATATGGCCGCACACTGTTGACATGTGTAGTTCTCTACATCACAAAACAAACCGATGACGTAAGGCCTGGAAAATTGTCACATAAACTGTATCTGAGGAATTAGCACATTACACTTGAAAGAAGAAATCATTGTTTACTGTTACTGAATATTTATACTTCTTAATCATATTTATTGGTTGAATTGGGTGAAATGTCATAGTTTCATGACTGGAAGAATCAATATTCTACAGGAGACTCGTCAAGACAGGTACAGAAGAGTTACTGTGATCTCAAGTCAGATATACATTGCATCAGGCATTTCATGAGAAACTTTTTTCTGTCTCACAAATTACAATGACATTGAATTTTACTCTTGCTGCTTTCATTATTTAAAATCATTTTGGTACCACTGCAATTCTGTTTTTGCTGTTTCTTTCATATAATCGATAGAGGATAAGTCAGTCAAATTACTTTATTTGATTAATTTAAGTCATAAAAGTACAGTACACATTGCACAATATAATAAAATCATGTAACCCATACCCAGACATATGAGCAAATTTGCTTTTTTTAAAAAAAGGATTTCATACAGCAGGATCAATTTTCTAATGCAAAAGAGCTTAAAACACAATTAAGAATAATTTCATAAAAACTGAACCAGAGGTTATCTATCTATATGATATAAATTCATACTGATTTCAACATTGGGTACCTTTTTTTATTAAGATGAACCGCTGCCACTGGCAATGTTAAAAATCTCCCCAGGATTGTTAAACAGTGGAAGATAAAATAAGGCTGGTCTGACCTGTAAGAAACCCTTTCCTCTTAACAGAGGAACTAAAAACCTCCTACGGATCTCACGATAATAGTCACAAAACATTATGAGATGCATTGTGTACTGTGGTGAAAAGTTATCACAAGGAAAAGGTCCCATATCCTCTGGCTTGCACCAGCCTTCAGATTACCTAAGGAGAAGTGGATTAAGTTAAACCTGAACCTGTTTAAAAGCCAACGGTGAAAGGGCTTGGAAACAATTCTTAGGTAGGGCTCAATCAAAGGGGAGGTTTTTAACAGAAAGTGAGCCCTAACTGAGGGTTTCACCAACTCCCTCTCCTCACGCTCCATCCTTATGAATTTCAAAAGTTGCGATTCAACCCCATTTAACCCATTTGACATCCTCTTTTTTTATCCTATTCAGGTAATCAAAAAGATCTGGGCGCCCCAATTTAAAAGACATATGCTTGACGTAGTGCAGTCACGGGATACTACTGGCTTTCTCCAGGGTAACACAGTCCTGAGTGATCTGATGATTCAGGGTTAAGTCGGGGTTAAGCCAGGTCCTAAGCCAGCATACTACCGGGGCCAACCTCATCGAGTCAGACACGTATCTGAGCCCCAATTCCTGATGAATGGCAAAAGTTGGGGTTGATTGGGGGACCGACACAAGGGTAAGCAGAAATGTATTTTCAACTATCTGCACCCCTTCCAAGTGCTTGTACCCCAGATGCCAAAGCCATAGAGAGCAATAGCCACGCATTTAGATCTATAAATACTAAGCATGGCTTGGAAAGGCCCTGCCCCAGACGCTGTGCAAACCTTTGAACAGCAGCCGTTGATCTTACCACTGCATTTCTTTTGATTTTCTGTTGGGGGACCCAGGAACCTCTCTCATCAATGAGAACCCCCCGATAGGTAAAGGAGGACACCCTAGAGACCTTAGCTCCATTGAAATTAAAGGATATTACTTTTCTGTTTCTTCGACCCACAGACATAACGTGGGATTTTGGTACGATCACTATAAGTCCAAGGACTTCTTATAGGCCCCAAAGGCATCCAATAGCCTCTGAAGGCCTATAGCAATACGGGCTAATAACACAGCATCATCCACGTATAGGAGAACAGGGATACCCCTTTCTCCTACTCACGGAATGTCCAAACTTGGCAAGTCTAAAAACTTTTCTAAGTTATTAATATAAAGGGTAAAAAGTAGTGGTGCCAAAATACATCCTTGACGGACACCTCTACCAGGTTTAAAGTGCCTAGCTGAGAGATCCCTGTGTAAATCCGCCAGGAAATAGACTAAACTTGGGTCAATGCCCATGTTCACCAGATCAAAAGCCGAGGAGAGGTCCTTAAAGGCCAACTGTAAAGTGCCTTATTTAGCTATGGTATGTTTACCTATTAATAAATGTAAGTTAAAGCACTGATCCATAGTACTGCTACCTTGACTAAAACCATGTTGTAGCTTCGATTAAACCTCTATATCGTTCCACCAGTTCATGGCTTTGGCTAGGATCACTCTACCTAGGATTTTCACAGCAGAATCAATTAGAGATATTGGTCTATAACACCGTGGATCCCCTCTACATGTTCCAAGCCTCCTCTTTAATCTTTAATCTTGTTTTTCCGTGTAGAAACAGCAATCTTATACTGTTTCCTTAACATAGCTATCTGGCCCGTATCTCGTGAGTTGCTTTTTAAGGCTTGAACCAAGTTACGATGGGCCCGTGAACAGTTGTTATCAAACTATCCTTCAGCCATATTTAATCTGGGTTTAGTCGTCATTGTCAGATCAGAGGCCCCCTGACCATATGATACTGTCTGGATGAGTAGATATCTTAGTAGTCTACATTGTATATCATCTCTAGGAAGCACTGGATTATCTAAACTTGTTGTTACTTGTCTTTTATCTTTCATAGAAGATTGGCTAAAAATCTTTTGATCTGTTATCAAAATATTTAGTTGCTTGTGTTTTATATTACTTTTAAGACATACAGCATTACTGATTTCGTCTTTTAATATTTTGAGTGTACTGATTGTAATGTTTGTTTTGCCCAGTCGGCATAATCTCACCTACATAAGATGGCGGGTGCATCCTGGTCTCTTTCCAGCTCCTGACAAGAGAGGACGATGCAGGAGCTGCTGCTCCCAAGCGTGAGTGTATGGGGAGGTGGGAAATGGTGATGCACCGCACATCCTTGAGGGTACTTTTCTCTAATGCCACATGCCCCACAGTACATCGCGGGGGCGTGGGTAATGGTGGATGTGGCAAATGATCCCCATAGGGTGTGGATAGTGGGGTCAATATCCAATGCAGTGTAGGGCAGTCAAAGGGTGGACTGACCCTCAAAGTTTCATGGAATGTTTGGATCCATTGCCTACACCACTTCCTGTGCAGTCTAGGGCGGGACTTAGAGAGTTCACAGTGGATTTCACTTCTGGGTTAAATCATCTTGTTGAGGTTTCGCAGGGGTGGGCTGACAATCCACTCACTGTCCTAAAGTTTACACAAGTGAACATCCTAGTGATCATGTGTTAGAGGGTGAAATCCCACCCACCACAGTGTACTCACATTTTATTCCTACTGTTCCATACATCCCATTTGTCAGGTTAATACCAAAATACAAGTTCCTTTTATTTCTGACCTGCTTTTCCTACCAGATGTTGCCTGGTATTACTCTCAGGCCTCACTAGAATGATATAGCACTTTGGAAAGAAGATACAGCTGAGCAGACCGGCACTGGAGCTCAAGATGGCAAACACCTCCACGGCCACCATGTACTTCCCCCGTGTGCTCAGGTACGCGGGGATGAAGGAGATCCACACACTGACAAACACCAGCATACTGAAGGTGATCAGCTTGGCCTCGTTGAAGCTTCCGGGGAGATTCCTTGAGAGAAAGGCCACTATAAAGCTGACTGTGGCCAGGAGGCCCATGTATCCCAGCATGCAATAGAAGAAGATGGCGTCCCCTTCATTACACTCAAAGATTATCTTCTCATTGTAGGACTTCATGTTCAGTTCTGGAAATGGAGGAGACTTCACCAGCCAAGCAGCGCAGATGACAGTCTGGACCAGGGAACAGAAGAACACGATGCAGATTGGGGTCTTTGATCCCAGCCACTTCCTCGCAGAGCTGCACGGATTAGTGGCCTTGAAGGCAAGAACAACAAGAACAGTCTTAGCAAGAACACAGGAGACACTGATGGAAAAAATGACCCCAAACAAAATTTGTCGCAACATGCAGGTGAGCGTCCGGGGACTGCTGATAAAGAGGAAAGAACAGAGGAAGCAGAATATGAGTGCAAGGAGGAGCAGGTAACTGAGGCCTCGGTTGTTGCCTTTAACAACAGGAGTGTGTCGGTACTTGATAAAGACTCCTAGGACAGAAGCAGTGAAGAACGTCAGGAGGATGGCAGAGGAGGTGAGAGTCTGTCCCAGGGGTTCATCGTATCTTAGATACTCAGTCATTTTCTGAATGCATTGATCACGGCCGCTGTTGGGCCACTGATTCTCAGGGCATTTGAAGCAGGTGATGGTGTCTGAAAAAAAATATGTAGGTTAAGCTTGAGGTAAGGGAATGTTCAGAATGTATTATGGTATTGCAGTTATCCAAACGAGCATAAAAGAGGAGAAAATATGCCATCTCTAACATTTCAAATAGTAATATATTCCTTTTGTCATTACTTTCTATGGTATTTGGACAAAATATTGAGTTGTAAATATCGGGATACAGAAACATCGGAAGAAAATATTGTGATGCAAAAATATTGTGTTGCAAAAATATAGTAATGCAGAACTATCGTTGTCAAGAATATAATTCTTTCAGGTAAGTGATATCATTGTTATGAATATGCTTGCTGTGAAAGTCCAAAATGACAGCCAGAAATCAATCTCTCCTACTAAGCCTTTCAACTGGACTAATAAAATCCATTGCCACCCATTCTCAAGGTTTCCCTGGTTATTCTCTGGTACTCAAAGATGGTTCCCTACTAACTTTGCTCTTGTCACTATATCCACACGCACCACAGTTCTTCACCTTTTCCTCCACTCTCTGTCCATGCCAGGTCAACAGAAAAATGCCTCAAACTTCTTTTAGTCATGCACCTACCTGGATATCTTTCATTTCCAATATTAAACAACCTAGCTCTCAAATTACCTGGAGCAATGACTCAACCCCGTCTCAGAACTTTAAATCCATGAATACTCAACTCATCCTTCACCATGCTATAGGGCTTCATCCTTTTTCCTTCCCCACTGACCTGACTCCAACCATCACTTATAAGATGCTTCAATTCCTCATATGTCTCATCCTTTTCCACTGCACCTCTCCATTCTTCTTCTGTCAACGAAAATTCACTCACAGCACAAACGTCCGCATCCTCCTTTCCTTTTCCTTCTTCAACACATAAAAGGTCATCCAGTGGCAATCAAGAAAAGCAATCTGCCACAACAAATTGTTCTGCCTTTCACATACTCCTACACAAAATCTAATCCCATCACTGTTAATAACCATTGCATTATTCTTGGTGTTACACTGCCTCCTAATCCCCTGCCGCACATCAATATATTCAGGAATGGCTTGTGGTCAGTTTGGACTGTAAAGGGTAAACCTCACTAGTAACACTTGAAATGGTTTTTCTTCCAAAAACAGGGCAATACTTCCTTCTCTATAGTGGACCGTTCTGAAACTTGCAATTTTTTTTAAAAGAAAACCCTATTGTCCTCTGCTGCTCATTCACCCTCTGAGACAACACAGCTCCTATACCGATTTTACTGGCATCAGTTGTAACCATTCTTTTATTATTCACATTAAAATGACCTAGCAATGGTGACTTGATAATAGTTTGTTTGACATCAGAGAATGCTTTTTCACATTCCTCCACCCAATTAAACACACACTTATTCTTCAACAAAACCTGCAAAGGTTTAAATGTTTCTGTGAAATTGCATACAAATTTAGAACAATATTCTGCCGGTCCAAGAATGAAATTAAATTGATCCTTATTCTGAGGCCTAGGTGTATCCACCACAGTATTTGTAATATCTTTCTTTGGCTTGATTCCTGTTGCTGAAATGGTCTAAATGAAAATGACAAATGAAAAGAAAAGAAAGAGAAAATCTTTAAAGTGCGTTAAACCAGAGGGTATCCAAGCAATATTCCCAATATAAAAGAATCCACTATATCTTTCTTCATTTTTATGGTCAATTTGTGTTTCTCAATTCTCAACAAAACTCCCATAAATACACTATCATGCTATTTTTTCAGATTCGTCAACCATCAAAATATCTTCTTGAATACATAAGACCTTATTCATAACATTGGAAATTCTTTGCATCATTCTTTGAAAAATAGCCAATGCTGATGTCAGGCTAAATTGCATTGTCTGATATCAAAAGGCAACCAAAGGTGGAATGAATTAAGTGAATGGCCTTGAAAATTCATATAGATTTACCTGGTGGTATGCCGCCAACATGTCAATCACACTGAACAATCTTCCTCCACCCATCATGCTCAATAGCTTAGAAATAGTTGGTAATGGCTGCCTATCCACCTATATGTTCTTATTCATCTCCCGCAAATCAATGCATAAGCCAACCTTTCAACCGTCTTTCGGAGCCATCACTCCTGGAGATAGCCACTCAGAGGATTCAATTAGTTCTATGATTCCCTTTCAAAGCAATTTGTCCAACTCTTTCCATTAATCTACAAATCAATGCCCTCTTGAATCTGTCCTTGACAAATGCAATGGTACCTCGGAATGAAAAAAGGCACTGGTAATCCCTCTCTTAAAGAAAGCAACCACCGACCCTCGCAGCCTGAGGAACTATAGGCCCATCTTCTCCATCTTGGAAAGATGCTAGAATCCCTGGTGAACCGCCAGATCACCAGCTTTGTGGAACGGAACAAGACTCTGAATTCATCCCAATCAGGTTTCTACGCTGGTTTTAGCATTGAACCTGCTCTCCTAGAAGTAAAAGAATATGTCAAAGGAAACGGTGACATAGTGCAAAAGGCGGTTAAATTCTACTTGACCTCTCTGCCACCTGTGATACTGTCTCTCACTTGATCCTCCTACAAAGACTGGAAAAAACAGATATCACAGGCAACGCTCACAATTGACTTTGCTCGATCCTAACAAACAGGCAAAAAGCTGTCTTACTCTTGCCTTTCACCTTCAAATCCAGAGCTGTAGGTTGAGGTATTCCCCAAGCCTCCACAATAAGCCCTGCCCACTTCAACATCTATCTGGCCCCACTAGCCCTAATTGCCAAAAGCTGGGGTATGAACATCATCTTCTTCATGGACGAAATGCAACTTATGCTATTTTTCCACCAACTTGAGACACAATATTTGGGAACTTCCCCAGCTGTCTCAAATCCATTGCTCATTCAATGCATAACAGTTGTTTACAACCGAATTCCGACAAGACGGGATTCTGAAGTTTGGGTCTTTCTCCTTCTTGGATGCCCTGTGCCTCTGGCTGTTTGACTTGGGTACGCCCGACCCCCTACATGGTAGTCAGGAACTTGGGGTTATGATGGAGTCTGCCCTCTCCTTCAAGCCCAACGTCAATGTCACGGAGGCCACTTGCTTTGAGCTGCTAAAATCCCTCAGAAAACTGTTGAAATCCCTTCCCAGGGATACCCGAGAGGTGATTATACATGCACTCAGCATTTCCAGGCTGGACTATGCCTATATTCTCTACCTAGACCCCCCCCCCCCCTGCCCAGAATCTTCTGACCTCACCGCAACGCATACAAAATGCAGCAGCAAGGCTTATCCTGAATATTCCAAAATGCCACTCTATCAGACTTTGGCTCAAAGAACTACACTGGCTACCAATCAAGTTCAGGATAAAGTTAAGAAATCTCTTGATCACTCATAGAACTCTCCACCAAAGGGGTCCCAGATACACCCAAGACTTGCTTCATCACTACTTTTCAGCAAGGGCCCTCTGCTCCTCCAGTCTTACCCTCCTGTGCATCCCCAGGTATTGCCGAGCCAGAGCTGTTGGCAGATCCTCCTCAGTTCTCACACCAGGTCTCTGGAACACCCTCTCTCGCCTTTTGCTCCACACTATATGAAAGCCTGTTTAAGGCACAGTTGAAAAAATTGCTTTTTGGTGAACTTTAACTCCCTCAGCTCCTACTTGTCTCTTCCTCGCGTCAGGACACATCTTCTGAAGCAACATTCATTAATTCATTTATGATAAATAATGGCTCTTCAATCTTGATTAAGGCTGCAGATGAAATAAGGACCACGATGGACAATGGCGGACAGGCTGTCTTGATTTTGCTGGACCTATCGGCGGCTTTCGACACGGTCGATCACTCTACTTTGATCGGCCGTGTCGAGGCCATCGGTATTAAACACAAAGCCAGAGATCTTATTACATCTTTCCTGGCTGATCGCAAACAAGCAGTTAAGTTAGGTACATTCACCTCTCCTACCTTCAGCCTTCCATGTGGAGTTCCACAGGGTTCCTCGCTAAGTCCGACTCTTTTCAATATCTATGTTTCGGACTTAGCGAGGGTAATAAAAGCCTACAATATCAACCTAACAACATATGCCGACGATACTCAGTTGGTATTATCCATACATAAAAACGGTTCCAAGATAGCAGCAAACTTCAAAGATGGCATGAGGGCCATTAGCAGTTGGATGGCTTCCAACTGTCTAAAACTTAACTCATCAAAGACGGAAGCCATGCTCTTTGGTAGGATTCAGCCTCTGTGGTCTCCCTTATGGTGGACGGAGGAAATGGGGACTCCACCTCAACCAGTCAGTAAAGTCAGAAACTTGGGAGTAATATTTGATGATAAACTCCTTTTCCATCATCATGTGAACGCTGTAGTATCATCATCATTCAACATCTTAAGGGAAATAAAGAAACTTCTCCCATATCTTCCTACAACTACAGGAAAAACACTAATTTCAACACTGGTGTTTTCTCGAACTGACTACTGCAATGCCCTCTTCCTCAACGCACAAAAAAAGGTAATCTCCAAGCTTCAAATGATACAAAATGCCTCAGCTAGAGTTTTATTGGGCATTCCAAAATTCAGCTCCGTCTCTAGACATTTGGACCAACTGCATTGGCTTCCGGTCAGAAGTCGCACGAAATTCAAGGCCCTTTGTATTGTCTACAAGGCAATAAATAATATGGGACCTAAATTCCTTAGGAGTTCACTAAAGTCTTTATCAAACTCCAGAACACTTCGTTCCAATACTGCTCATCTGCTTCATATACCCAGAACAAGGAAAGTTAACTGGGGAGACAGATGTTTTACCATCGCAGCTGCAAAATTATGGAACTCCCTTCCTTTTAATATAAAATCCAGTCCAACGCTGATCATCTTCAGAAGGCAGCTAAAGACATGGCTGTTTTCTCAATGACCTGATTATTCATAAATCATTCTAAATACTGCCAAAGACATTTACTTTACTGGTATCAGATTTAGCTCTCTGCGCCGAGACACCTACGGGTAATTGCAGCGCTTTAAAAATCGCATAAATAAATAAATAAATAAATCATTTCCGGGACCAGTGCTTTCCCCATTACATGCCCCACTACTTGCGCCGTAAATCTTAGTCTGCTTCTTTTGCCCAAATTCTTTCACTTAAACCACTCCTTTCTCATTGACTGTCACATTTTCACTACTTGCATCTATTGTGTTTAACAACATTGCAGCATCCTCTATACTTCTTGCAATTAGGATTGTTTCTCCTGAATTTGAATCTCTTGCCAATAACCTCTCTTTCACCTGTTTATTATTTGTTCAGCATACAATTTGGCCTCAAATCAAACAGTCAGCTAGATCCTGAAATTGACACATAATGGCCAATATATCTTCATCTTCTGTTTGAACATGAGAAAATAACTTATTACTTTCAAAAGCAACATTCACCTTGGGTATGAAATGTTTATCAAGCCTTAATAGTGACATGTCATTAACATTTGCAGCTTCCGCTTCCCAGCCTCCCGTCCCTCCCCCCTCCCCTATTTCATGGCAGACGCGCTGCTGGCACACCAAAGGTGCGCCAAAGTCAAGCCCGTCTGCACCCATCCGCAACCCAACCATGACCAGCACAGCACAGCTTCCCTCCTCGCACTCGACCGCGGAAGAAACAGCGACTGTCAACAGGCCACACCAAACAATACCAACGGCCAGTTCTCCTGCCGCAACTGATGACAGAACTTCACCACAACCCGGGTTGCCAACACCGCCGGCGCCCTAATATGCATCCTCCTCAATGTGCGCTTCATACCCAGACATGCCGTAGAGATCTGGAACCTACTCGACTCACTCGCCCAACATCGCTTTTTCACAGAAACCTGGATAAACGCCTCCCCTCAACATCAGCACTGCCATCCCGTACGGATACAAGATCCAGACGAAGGACCGCCCCAACCACCCTGGAGAGGGCCTCATCATCACCCACAAGAACACCATCCGCATCACCACCTCCAGTGAACCCTTCCCCGCCGCCGAACACCTGCACTTCCAGATACAGACCACCCCCAAATCCACTCTCCGTGGGACCCTGGACTACAGACCCCATGATCCCCAGGCCCCTTTCGCTACAACCATCACTGAACTCATTGCACCTCACACCATCTCCTCGATAAAATACATACGAATCAGAGATCTAACTTCCACCTCGACAACCCCAGTGACCCCAACTCCACCAACCTCATGAATATCGGACTCAGAAAACTCATCACCACACGAACTCACAGGGCAGGACACACCCTCGACCCCATGTTCCCAGGAGGAAACCGCATCCACTTCAGCCACACAACTCATCCCCCATGGACCGACCATCACTGCGTACACTTCATCGTCGACAAACCCAAGGCACCCAAACCAACCTCACACCCGCCATGAAGGAATTGGAGAAAAGTCACCAACGAGCAATTCAACTCCACCCTAACCCGAGACAACCACACTGCGGCACCCAACGCCAACCTCACAGGCAGGGAATTCCGCACTTGGATTACAAACGGCACAGACAAGCTTGCCCCGCTACATAACCCAAACCAACAGTGCCCCAGTAAAGCCACCTGGTTCACCATTGAGCTCCAAAAAGCCAGCTGCACTTGCAGATGCCTGGAGAAGAACTGGAGAAACAGTAAAACACAGGGAAACTACACCACCTACAATGACGCCATGACGGACTACCACCAACGAATCAGAACCAGCAAGAGGACCTTCATCCAAAACAAAATCCTCGCCAACTCCAGCAGCTCAAAGGAACTTTTCCGAGTCATCGGGGAATTCACCAACACCCACAGTGTTACCATGGACATCACCCTGTCCCAAGTCTTGTGCAACAAGCTAACATCCTACTTCCAGATGAAGATCAAAAACCTCTATGACAACTTTGTCCATCTCCACAGCCGACCCTCTCTCCAGCCCCACCAGCCAGCCCACCATCTCCTCCTGGGCACCGATCACAACCGACAAGACCGCCTCAACCATTAAAGCATCTACTCGGGGGCCCCCACTGACCCCTGCCTTCCACACATCTACCACAGAGCAGCCACCTCCATAGATCCCCAACTGTAGTGCACCATCAACACCACCTTTGAAACTGGCACCTTCCCCGATGATTGGAAATGTGAAGATGTCAAGCCCCTGCTCAAGAAGCCCTCAGCTGATCCCACGGACCTATAGAACTGCCGGCCCATCTCGCTTCTCCCCTTTGCTGCCAAAGTCACAGAGTAAATAGTAAACGTGGAACTGACGAGATTCATCTACGGCAATGCCATCCTCGACCCATCTGAATCCAGCTTCCAAAGCAACCTCATTACCGAGACCGCCTTACTCGCCCGTCACAGATGATAGCTGCACACTCTTCAACCAAGGCCACACCACAGCTCTAATTCTATTCGACCTATTAGTGGCTTTCAACACTATCTCACATCGCACACTTGTGGCAAGACTTCACGACGCTGGCATACAAGGCCCGCCCTCGACTGGATCCGATCTTTCCTCATTGGCAGAAACCAAAGGATCAACTGCCGCCTTTCTTCGACGACCTCACGGATATCACCTGCTGAGTCCCACAGAGATTATCACTTAGCCCGACCCTCTTCAACATCTACATGGCCTCCCTCGCCGCCATCGTCCGACAATATGGCCTCAACATTGTATCCTACGCTGACGACACACAGCTCAGCCTCTCCCTCACCAAGGACCCCACCACAGCCACACTCAATTTCCAGAAGGGCATGCAGGACGTCACAGCTTGAATGACCAACAGCTGCCTCAAACTCAACTCCGAAAAGACAGAAGTCCTCGTCCTCGGAACCACCCCTTCAGTATGGGCCCACTGCTCTCGCCAGCCCACGGACCATGCCAGAAACCTCCGCATTGTACTTGATTCATCCCTCTCCATGAACCAACAGGTCAACGCCAAGGAATCCAGATGCTTCAACACCCTCTGCATCCTCCGTAAGACGTTCAAATGGATCCCCCCGAGTCAAGGAAGACTGTCACCGACGTACTCATCACCAGCAGGTTGGACTATGGAAACGCACTCTATGTCGGCATAAACAAGTCCCTATTCTGCAAACTCCAGACTATACAGAACACCGCCGCAAGACTCGTTCTCGGCATCCCCTGACGAGAGCAAATCAGCAAACACCTATGAGGGCTCCTCTGCCTCCCTATGGAGAAGAGAGTCACCTTCAAGATTCTCACCCACACCAAAAAATGCATACATAACATCGGACCCAAATACCCCAACGACCGAGTCACCCTCCATGTACCCCAAAAAAACCTCAGATCAGCCAACCTCTTCCTTGCCTTAACCCAGCGCATCTACAGAGCCAGAGCAGGAGGTAGATCCTTCTCTTACATTGCAGCCAGGCCCTGGAACGAGCTCCCAACAGACATCAGATGCGCCCCTCCCTGAACACCTTCAGGAAGACTCTCAAGACCTGGCTCTTCAGCTGAACAGCAATGCAGACCCCCCCAGCACCTTGAGGCCCTAACAGGTGAGTAGCGCACCTAGAAATCCCTGATTGATTGATTGATTGATTAACCATCTTTGACACCCAGTGACACTTAAGGAAGTTCATCATACAGTCTCTTCCCTTCTGCCCACAAGTGATGTAAAAGAATAGCCTGCTTTCTTACTGGTCCGTATTTGTCACCTCCACTTGTCAATAGACAAGGGAAGAACATATTTTTATGCCTTTTCTGTGGGAGTGCTGGTTCACCAGGTGTTGGCAGAAAGGTGGGTGGAGCCAACATACTTTGCTAAGGAATCCTGTAAAAATGATAGCAATACAATAAACTAAAATAAATGGCTAAGATAGGTAACTAACACAATAAGTGAATATAATTAGCTAACATAACAATTAAAAATAATAATACTCCTTAAGGTTATTAAAGTCCCTTCTTTGTTTCCTTTGCTATTAAAAATAAGTATTCAGCATGAGGTAGGTCTATGTTTATTTCAACGGCTTTTGATAGTCCTTCCTTTATTGTTCAGCCCATTCTTGAAGTAGGAGTGAGGAACAGATCAATGACAGGAGCTCTTCACAGTATCTCAGTAAGCTCTTTCAAGTGATTAAAACTTGACACCAATTTGTTGTTTTTAGCAAATGCAATGCGTGGTACCCACTAGTGAGATGACTGGGCTCCAACATTGCTCTGTAGCTCTCGTGAGCCTGGGGCTGGCATGCACAACTGATGACCCAGTACGCGCTGAGCTGCAGCCGCTCACTTTGGCGCGTCAGCCTGAGGCTGGTCCTCATGTGTGGATCACCTAGATTATGTGAGTGTCTATACTACTAATGAGTGATTCAAATTTAAAACCTAGACTGTAACCTCCTGTATCACCCACCAGGTAACTCTACCTCCTTCACGGAGCACCTATCAGACCTGATAGCTCACTGCTCCCTCCAAAGCACCAACAATTTAATCTTATTTGACCTCAATCTACACTGGAATGATGAGAACAGTGCTCCATTACAATTACTAAATGACCTACTTCCTTCCAACAAGCTTACCCAACACTGCTCAGAAGAAACTCATAACATAGGTGCAATCTTGGACGCCATCATCGCCCAACAGGACGCAGTCACTATTGACCACATCCTTCCAGTTGACTGGTCCAATCACCACCTAATTCTTTTCCACCTAGTGTACCCGCTCGCTCACAAGCCCCCCATTAGAGACCCCCCCAAGTAGTCCAGAAATCTGTCGCGGATCAGCACTGCTGATCTAGAAGAAAAAATCTCCTCCCTCCTCCCCATCTCCCCGGACGGCCCTCTACCGCTGAACTCACAGCACATTACAACACAACTATGTCCTCCATCTTAGATCAACTCGCCCCCATGAAATAAAAAAAAAAAACAGGAACATCCCTTCAAGAACATGGTTTAACAAGGACATTAACGATGAAAGAAGGAAACTCAGAACCTCAGAACGGCTCTGGAGAAAGGACCCCTCCTCCACCCTCTGTGAAAAGCTCAAATCAGCAAGAAGAGAGTACAAAAATCACATCACTAAAGAAAAACCAACTTCTTTTGCAATGCGCTCAACAAGGCAAAAAACAGACCACGAGAACTATTTGACATCATTAAAAAGCAAACCTCCAAACCGTCAAATTCCCTCATCCACCCCTCTAAAGCCTTATGCGACGATTTCATCAACTTTTTCAATGACAAAATCGACAAGATCGAACTCTCCCTTGACATGAACCCACCTCCTCCAGGCAACAACCTTATAACTATCGAATCATCCTCCAGTAGGCCCCCCGCACAGACCTGGTCCGCCTTCGATCCTGTCTCGGAAACTGAGATTCTCAACTTAATCGCCTCGTCAAAGGCCTCTTCCCAAAATCTGGACCCTCTTCCCTCTCAATTGGTCAAAGATCTGAAATTCGCCCTCGCTCCTATCTGGTGAAAAATGATAAACAGTTCCTTAAAAAACGGTACCATACCCGAATGCCTCAAGATCGGACAAGTTACCCCTCTCCTAAAAAAAACAGGCCTTGACTCAAAAGACTTGAACAACTTCAGACCGGTCTCCAGTCTCCCCTTCTTGGCCAAAATTCTGGAAAAATGCGTGCTCCACCAACTGAATAAACAGATTGACACCATCAACCTGCTAGATCAACATCAATCAGGCTTCAGAAAAGGCTATAGCACTGAAACTGCAATCCTTAACATTGTCGACGACATCCGTCACTCCCTCGACTCAGACCACTGCTGTTTATTCATCCTCCTCGATCTATCAGCAGCATTCGACACAGTGGATCATAATCTTCTCATCAAGGCCCTCAAGAAGAGAGTTGGGGCAGAAGAACAGGTTCTACAATGGTTCTCATCCTTCTTACAGAATCGCTCCCAGAGAGTCAAAATCAAGTCATACACCTCCGAGCTTCTCTCCGTGAACAGAGGCGTCCCCGAAAGCTCTGTTCTCTCCCCGCAACTGTTCAATATCTACATGCTACCCCTCGCTTCCATTCTGAATAAAGCCAACATCCCCTTCCACTTATACGCAGATGACACCCAGATTTACCTTGAATCCTCCTCCATCAATGACATCCTAAGGCTCAATAATACTCTCAAAGAATTCCAAGAATGGTTATCATCGACACACCTGAAACTCAATCAAGGTAAAACAGAAATCCTCCTGATCTCCAACAAAGAAGAAAACCCGCAGGTCTCTGAGTGGCAAAAAGCCATTGACACTCTCAATGTGATGCCCACTCTGACTAACTCTGTAAAATCACTAGGAATCACCCTAGACCACAAATTATCCATGGCGAACCACATTAAAAACTCTGCCAAGAGTGTCTTCTTCAATCTGAAACTACTCAACAAAGTCAAACCCTACATCCCACCCGCGGATCTCAAACAAGCCACCCAATCTCTAGTGTTTTCCAGACTGGACTACGGAAACGGGACCCTCTCGGGTACCCCCCTCTCCCACCTAGCTCCTCTAAAAACCACTTTCAATGCAGCGGCCAGAATGGTCTCAGGAGTAAAATAATTTGACCACATTTCTCCCGCACTCAGAGATCTAAAATGGCTCCCAGTGGAAATGCGGGGCAGTTTCAGAACAGCCTGCCTGACTCACAAAGCCTTGCACACAGGGAAACCAAAATACCTTGCCTCAAAACTCAAGAAAGCCGGTCAAGCAAGATCACTCAGAAGCTCATACTCCCTCCTGCTCATCCCCCTAAGAACCCAGAAACAGAAAACGGCAAACCGCTCCTTTGCTGGGAATGCTCCAAAAATCTGGAACGCCATCCCGGTCGACATCAGAACTATTTCCTCCTTTCTAAAGTTTAAACGCCAACTAAAAGACCTCTATCTCAAACGTGCCTTCCCAAATCCAATTACGTAACCTTTTAATCTGAACTTTTGTTGCCTCCAGATCGCACGTACCTGCAACGGACCTCTCTCTCCCCCTCCCTCCCCATTTCCTGGTGTCGGCCTCGCTACGGATATGACTTTTGACTTTTGGGGCCAGTTGAATCTCTTATTAGTATGCGTATTCTATCTGTGGTCCTGCTGTACGCTCACTCTTCACGCTTTTGATTAGTTATGTGACTTATACATGTTGGACTTGTTGTTTGCTTATCCTTTCTGTGTATTGTATTCGCTATTTTGACCTACACATATCTGGTTGTGAAGCGCTCCGATGCCCTCGGGTCTGGCCAGCGCTATAGAAAACTCCAAAACTAAATAAATAAATTAATTTTAAAAAATAAGATTAAGTGTGTGTCTGTGTAACTGTGTATCTCTGTGTGAGTGGGTGTGTAAGTGGTGAAAGGATGAGTGAGTGGGTATGCAAGAGACTGTATAAATGAGTGAATCGTGTGGGTTTGTGCATGGGTGAGCAAGTAGCTGTGTGAGTGGCTGTATGAGTAAGTAAGTGGCTGTGTGGGTGGCTGTTTGGGTGAGCAAGTAGCTGTAAATGGTGAATGAGAGGGTGCATGAGAGGCTGACTAGGTGAGTGACCCGGTGTGTGAGTAGCTGTAAATGGTGAATGAGTGGCAGTATGGGTGAGTGAGCCGGTACATCAGTACCTGTGTGGGTGAATGAGAGGGTGCATGAGAGGCTGACTAGGAGAGTGACCTGGTGTGTGAGTAGCTGTAAGTGGTGAATGAGATAGTGCATGAGTGGCAGTATGGGTGAATGAGCAGGTTCATCAGTACCTGTGTGGTTGAATGTGAGGGTACATGAGTGGCTGTATTGGTGCATGAAAGGATGTGTAAGTGGGTGTATGGGAGAATGAGTGAGTATGTGAGTGGCTGTATGCATAAATAAGTGAGTCTGAGAGAGTCTCTATGGGAGACTACGTGGTTATCTCAGTGATGTATATGTGACTGAGTACATGTGTTAGTATCTTTATGAGTAAGTGAGTGGGTATGTGAGTATTTGTATGGGTGAGTAACTGGTTGTGTGAATGCCTGTATGAGTGAGTGAATAGGTGTATGGGTTTGTGAATGGGTGTGTGAGTGGTTATGTGAGCGGGTGTATGAGATGTTGCATGGGGGTGTCACTGGGTGTATGAGTGGTTTGTGAATGATGCCATCAGTGATGTCATCAGTGATCTCACTGACCATGTCATGGTTGATGTAATATGAGGTCATAAGCAGTGCATCACAGGGGCTTAAGTTATAGTTAGTTCAGGCAACCATAATTGCTCAATTTCTCTTGTTTTGTACGAGTTCATCTGAACCTAACTATAACATCCCTGTAATCTCCTTTCCGTGAATTTCTAAGGTTTAAAAGAAAGATCTATTTCCTAACTATAAAGCCCCTGTAACCTTTGTTTGTTTGTGTGAATTTCTGTTTTTAATGTTATTTCCTAACTGTCACCTGTAACGTTTGAGAGTGAGTGTGTGAGTGAGTTCATGAGTGTCTCAGAGGGTGTGTGACTGTCTCAATTGGTGGGAGTGGGTGCATGAGTGTCTGAGTGTGCCTGTGAGTAGGCGCGTGAGTGTCTGAGTGGGTGTGAGTAGGTGCATGAGTGCCTGAGTTGCTTCTGCTCATTTTCTGACTTCTTCTGCTCACTTATAAAGTTCATTTTGCCTCTTTCAGCTTTTTTCTGACCTTTATTTTTCCTCTTTCTGCTAGGCCTGGGCGGAGGTCAAAAGGTTTCACGCTGTGGGATTCCGCAAAGTTACCGAAAAACTCTGCCAACTTTCCCAGAGTTCTGTGAGCGGAAAGAGTATTGCTCTGACACCCCTAATTAAGTTCACTTGGTTGCTGACAGTAGGTAGGGGCCAAGAATCCCTCCTGTTACCACCAGTAAGTCCCCCACAGTGGGGTTGCTGACACCTCGTTGGAGGCCCCACCTTCTTTCTCAACCACTTTGCAAACACACCTCCAGGCGCACTATTGGTTGGGGATGAAGACCCCTTGCCTGCTGAGGGTACTTGGGCGGCAAAAACTCCTATTAATGCCAGCAGTAAGTCCCCCCACAGTGGGATTGCTGAGACCTTGTTGGAGGCCCCTCCCCTTTTCTCAACCACTCTGCAAACGCCGCTCCTGGCGCACTACCCTTTCTGGACCAGTTTGCAAATGTGCCTCTTGGCACCCTACTGGTTGGGGGATGACGTTTCCTTGGCTGCTGAGGGTCCATGGGGGACAAAACCCCTCATTGTTTCCACCAGTAAGTCCCCCACAGCAGGATTGCTGGGATCTCATCAGAGGCCCTGTCCCTTTCTCATCCATTTTGCAAATTCAGCTCCTTGCACAATATTGGTTAGGAGATGAAGTCCCCTTGGCTAATGAGGGTCCTTGGGGGCCAAGAACCCCCATTGTTACCACCACTATGTCCCCCAGAGTTGGACTGCTAATATCTCATCAGAGGCCCTGCCCCTTTTCTCAACCTCTCTGCAAATGTACCTCCTGGTACACTCCTGGTTGGGGGATGAAGTCCCCCTGGCTACTGAGGGTCCCTGGGGGCCAATAAACCCTATTATTGCAACCAGTAAGCCCCCCACAGTGGGATTACTGTGACCTTGTTGGAGGCCCACCCCTTCTCTCAACCACTCTGAAAATGCCCCTCCTGGAGCACTACTGGTTGGGGGATGAAATCCTCTTGGCTGCTGAGGGTCCTTGGGGGCCAGGAACCCCCATTGTTGCCACTAGCAAGTCCCCACGGCGAGATTGTTGAGACCTTGTCAGAGGCCCCGCCCCTTTCTCAAAAACTCTGCCAACAGTCCTCCTGGTGCATTACTGGTTAGGGAATGAACTCCATTTGACGGCTGAGGGTCCTTGGGGGCCTCTTTCTGCTGGGTTCTGACTTCTTTTGTTCCTCTTCCTGCTCATTTCTGACCTTTACTTTGCCTCTCCGCTCGTTTCTGACCTTGAGTTTGCTCTTTCTACTTGTTTAAGATCTCTACTTTTCCTCTTTCTGCTCAATTTTGACTTTTATTGTGCCTCTTTCTGTTTGTTTCTGATATCTATTTTACTTTTCTGCTCTTTTCTGCCCTTCATTTTTCCTTTTTCTGCTGGTTTCCGATCTCTATTTTGTTTCTTTCTGTTTGATTCTGATCTTTATTTTGTTCTTTCTGCTCATTAGTGCTCCTTTCTAATCTCTATTTTTCTCTTTCTGCTCGTTTCTGACTTTTATTTTGCCTCTTGCTGCTCGTGTCTGTCCTTTATACTGCTTCTTTCTGCTAGTTTCTGATATCTATTTTGCTTCTTGCTGCTTGTTTCTCAACTTTATTATGCATTTTACTGATCATTCTTGACCTCTATTCTGCCTCTTTTTGCTGGTTTCGCACCATTAATTGTGCCTGTTGATGCTTATTTCTCACCTTTGTTTTGCCTGTTTCTGCTTGTTTCTCACATCTATTCTGCCTCTTTTTACTCATTTCACACCTTTATTCTGCCTCTTTATAGTCGTTTCTGACCTTGATTTTGATGTTTCTGCTCGGTTCTGATTGCTACTTTTCCTCTTTCTGTTAAATTCTGACCTTTATTTTGCCTCTTTCTGCTTGTTTCTGATCTCTATTTTGCCTTTCTACTCTTTTTGACCTTTATTTTGCCTCTTTCTGCTTGTTTCTAATCTCTTTTTTGCTCTTTCTGCCCATTATTTTGCCTCCTGCTACTCGTGTCTGTCCTTTATATTGCCTCTCTCTGCTAGTTTCTAATATCATTTTGCTTCTTGCTGCTTGTTTTTCACCTTTATTATTTCTCTTACTGCTCGTTGCTGACTTCTATTCTGTATCTTTGTGCCACAGCTGACAGATATTTCTCGGGGGTGCTTGTTTCCAGCCCAGTGACTATCTGGCATGCCAGTTCAGGCTGGACTGTTCCCATGGAGAGCAGAGTCAAGACTGATTTGCATATGGCTGGGTCCAAACTGGGGTGGTGTGTGACCAAAACAAATGGATTAAAATTAAACACAGATCTGTTACTGGGGATGGCTGTTTGCTTTATTCAGCATTCCACCCATCAGTTGTTCGTTTTGCTTTTGTTGCTCTAAGTGGGAAGGGTGTGTCCAGATGTGGGACCCATGCTCACTCAGATAGCCTGGCTGATGAGGAGGGATACCCCGAAACCGGTCATAGGAGGCTTGTTTCCAGTCCAGGGAGGACCCGGCCTGGCAGTTCCATCTGGACTGTTCTCATGGGGAGCAGGGTCAAGGCTGATTTGCTTATAGCTGGGTCCAGACTGGGATGGCGTGGTGAACAAAGAAACAGTGGATTAAATCCAGATCTGTGATTGTGGGTGAATGTTTGATTTATTCAGCATTCCGTCCATACTTTCTATTTTTGCTTATGTACCGGGGGTGGGCACGCTGGGACATAGCTGGAGCTGGTCCTAGGAGGGTGGCAGTCTCTAGGGCCATGTATGGCTTCGGGGGGCATACGGCCCCCTCCATTGATTTAGTAGAGACTGTCATTGGGAGGTGGTGGTCCCCGAAGCTGAGAACTGTCCAAGAGGGGGTCTGCACGGCCCACCTCCTTAAAAAAATAGAAAGACCCAGGAAGGTAGTGGTCTCTGGGGCTCAAAACAAGCCTCAGGTGGGGGGTCCCTCCTTTTTAAAATTCCACATGTCTCCAGGACCCGGCCTACCTGGGGGATGAAAAGCATGGAAACCCGTACTTCATTTTTTTTCAGCTGGAACAGCTGATCCAGTGTGGCTCCAACTAACAAAAAATGTTCTTTTGTCACCAGTGGGGTCCCTGCCCTGTGTTCTTTTTAAAAAACATTTTATAGGGACTCGCCTGAAGCCAAGTCCCAAGATGACTGTTGTAACCTCTAAGGAGCTGGTCTCTATATATACAAATGTACGTTCCCTTTAATCTTTAATATCTCAAAAACATCTGAATGGATTTACACCAAATAACTGAAAGGGATCTTTCCGGACAATGAGTTGCCTTTCTGCCAAACTTGGTGTAATTCCATCCCGCGATTCAGGTTGTCCTAGTTTTTTTTTCCCTCATATGACTTCGTAGTTATAGCACTCATTCGACCTGTACCACCTCTGGTGCATATGAACTTGGTGGTTCCACTCTCAGCTGATGCTCTTTACAGAAAGTACCCGTAGCACACAACCTGAGCTGACCAGAGGCTTTAATCATTGGACCTTGTCCTCTCCCTAAACTCAACCACAAGCAGCATCATCCAATAGGTTCCAAAACAATCCCTTATCTGGCCTTTCTCTATCAGCATTTACTCTTTGATCTAGGGTTCTAAAATATCTTACAGAGTTCCACCAAGCATTCCAAGAGGGGGGAACTGACTGATGCCACAATTTGCAGATCTCCCTCCTAGCCAGAGGTATCAGGTAAAAGACCAGTTTTAGTTGGGACCCTGTTGGGCCCAACACTCCCCCCCAGTGCAGTAATAATGCCAAATATTATGAGAAGTGGGCTTACCTCCACAACGCTGCCCAGGGCCCTGGAGATAGTCTTACCCACACTTGGCCAATATTCTTGTATCTTGGAGCTAGAAGCAAATACGTGGGCATCATCTGCATTCTGACGCTGCATCTCAGACAGCGTGCTTCTCCCCCACCCTTTATCCTGGATGCCTTAAGGGGACCAGTAGATCCTGTGGAGTGTGAAAAAGTGGTTTCTTCTGAGTGCAGCAGATTTAATCAGTGCATAAAGAATGTCAAGGGATACTTGCCATAAGTTTTCCAGCTCTTCACTCGGCAAGTATTTCTCCCAGACTCGATATGGCTGTTCCATCTTTCTGTCTGTTGCTGCCAAGAGGTGATTATACCATTGCACCACTTCTTTATTCCTAGAGGCTTGTAGTGTTATCTCCCAAAGGGGGCCAGTGTTGACTCTTGCACCGGGAAGAAAGCTGATACAACCTAAACCTTGACAAAGTTCCGCAAGTGGTATGACTCCAAATGTCACAAGAATTACATTTATCACCCATTACGAGATCCCTCCGGTATACGACTCCTGCCTCTTTTAATGGATAAGCAAGAGAGTCCAGAAGACACTCCGGTGTGCCGGGAGAGTCCCAAACTGGAGCCCAATCACTATAATATGGAAGTCCTAAGAGGTCTCGGCATTCCGACCATAGCCTAGCCGTCATATGCAACATTTTTAAACACATTTTTTTGAAGAATTTAGGAGAGCTGAGTTTATACATGAAACCTGAATCCCCTACCCCTACTAACATAGCTTTAAACATGCAGCCTATCAATGAGTCGTCTGGGGTAAGTAATAGCATCCTGCAGTTTTTTAGTCATAACTAAAATCTCAGTGGGAATTGCCTTGGGAAATGCTATTTTTCAACTCCCCTTTTGCTCGGTCCCCACTTGACGGATTACCCCGAAACTTTCCATGCACAACAGGAATCAGTGGGGTACTTGTTTTGGAAACGTTTGTGAAGATTCGCTTATTGGCATCAAAGTTGTAGGCAAATTAAAAAACGCTTTTTCTATGGAAACATATTCCAAAGTATAACCACCTATCGGTGATGGTTCACTGACAAATTATCTACCTACAAAAGTATAGAGTAAAAAATATTGAATTTAACAATATCAACTTGCTATACTTACAATTAATGAGACAAAGAAAGGGCTAGCAAAGCACACCTATTATTACTTAATGATTATCTGAACATCAATGACTTTCAATGGGTATATATAATCCCAGTTAGCTATAGATGAGAAGAGTTAACAACAGCTTTAGTTGGTCAAAAGGATCCAAAGAGTGTAGTGATCTTGATATTCTTTTATTCCAAATACAACTTCACTTAAAATTCCCAGCACACGACCTGCAGACACGTGTTTCGTCTTAACAAAAGACTTTTTCAAGGCAATGTGAACCAGTCTGATAGTGGGCTGGAAGACTGGAGTATGTCTTCGGTGTAGTAAGAGAGTATTGGGAGTCACCCTGGTGTCTGGGTATATAAGGTACTTAAATAGAGTCCACATATATATGCCAATAGGGTTCAGAGCTGTGTGATCAACGCGTAGGTTTCCATGCTCAATAAAGAAGGTAACCAAAGACTGCCAAGGAAGCACCTTGGTTCGTATATATGTATGTGGTGTCAACAGATTTGATCACCGTGGACTTTCAGTTAAGCATACAATGCGGAGTTGAGTCGTAACCATGATAAGTCCCAACCTTTCAAGTCAAAGCTTCCGAACCAGTATAAAGTCCTTCACTCCTGCTCCTGATGCCGGTCAAGTGAACACTACTACCTGAGTTTCTGATGATAATACTTACAATTAAAATGACACAAATATTGGAAAAAATATAGGTTATACTAATATAGGGCCAGATGTAGGAGCCTTAATACCGGTCGGAAACAGCCGATTTCGGACGTTTCCGACCAGTATTTGGCTTTTGAGATGTAGGGGGCATCTGATTTACAGAATCGGTAAATTTACCGATTCGGTAATTATACAGAATCGGTAAAATACCGAATCTGTAAATTTACCGATTCTCTAAATCAATATGTAGGTGGCACTTCACAGAGTGCCACAGGCCCTTTAGGAGTCGGTATTTACCACCCAATCCTATTGGGTGGTAAAATACCGAATTCAGGTGTGCATGCACATCTGTGCATGCACACCTGTGCCATGTGACACACAGACATGCCCTTAGGGCATGTATGTGTGCCACATGTCACACAAGCCTGTACTTGGGGTGCTAGAGGGTGTCAAAGTGACACCCCCAGCACCCTTGCAGGATTCGGTATTTACCGATTCGGTAAATACCGAATCTGTATTTCCCATTTATTCCTATGGTCTTCAAGGCCCATAGGAATCAATGGGCAATACCGATTCGGTATTTATCGAATCGGTAAATACCGAATCTTACAGATTCTTACAGATTCGGTAATTGTGTTTTAAAAATTACCTACATCTGCCTCCTTCTAATTTACCGATTCATAAATACCGAATCGGTAAAATTCGGTATTTATGAATCGGTAAATTAGATTTACCCACATCTAGCCCATAGTTCTCTAAAATATTGAATTGTTAATGTATATAAATGTAAATAATAAACATTTATTAAGTTAACTACTAATATAATAAAAAGAAAATATATTGAAGGATTGTTTTATATATAATTGTTATTATCGTAAAAAATGAAAGCAAACTTTTTTATTAATATACATATTGTTATTTACATATATATAATTAAAATATATAACAAAATTAATATTTTCCATTTATATAATTGTTCTATGCTATTTTAAATATATATTAATATAAAATAAATATAAATACATATATTCACTAACATAAAAAATGTAAAAAACAAGCTATGTTAATTACAAATGAAAAACTCAAACAAAATAAAGCATTAATAATTATAAATATTATAATATAAATAACCCAAAATATATTATTGGAATATAAATGTTATAAAGAAAACTACATTTAAAAAATAAAATAAAACACATATTCCAGACCCACTACAACTAATAAATAGTTAAAGTTTCAAACTCAGGAGTTCTAAAATTAGCAAATCCCACCCTAGTCAATGCAAACGTAGGGAAAGTGTTCGATGGCTGAAGAGTAATATATACCATTCCCACTCCAATGAGTGTTTATGTTTATGTTTTTGTGATTGGTATTGCGCACAAATACCCGGAGGTGTCTCGGCGCATGTGTTTCCCAGGACAAAGCACGCTGAAAGAATCACTGATCAAATAACCACGTCTTGAGCAATCTACAAAAGCTGGTGAGAGTGGGACTGCGTCTGATGGACAAAGGAAGCGAATTCCAAAGTTTGGGGGCTGCCACTACAAAACGTCTGTCTCCCCAAGTAGAGGTTCTATTTATTTATTTATTTATTTATTTTTGGCATTTATTGAGCGCGAACAATTGCCCGCAGGCGTCTCGGCGCTGAACAGGGAACTGAAAGAAGACATGAAGAGGCAGATCGCAACGATGAGTGCAAGAGTCGGGAAAGTAGTGGACTGTTGAGGGATAAAATGTGCTAGTCCCACTCCACTCAGTGCAACAGTAGGGTAAGTGTTAGATTGTGGATCGATACATTGTAATATTCCCACTCCAGTCAGTGCAACAGCAGGGAAAGTTTTGGATTACGGAGCGGAAAAACGAATCCTACTCCAGCCATATTATAAATTCATATACATTTTATTTTTAGCAAAAAATGAAATTATATTGTCAAAATAATGACAGCCAATACATACATTATTTACAATAAAAATCATAAGACAATTAACACAAACAATAATAAATTACAAAATTTATTTTTTACTCTTTTTATTTTCTTCTAACTTACATACATTTCTACCCTATACCTTGACAAGCTACACACCACACATCAAAAACTCATATTTAAATGTATAATATTATCACATAATTAAATAGCACACACAATATTAACACTAATTGACTACTAATAAAACAATATATAAATGTTAAAAAATTAATTAAAGAATGTACATAATTAATAATCAAATTCATGATTTATAATATTAATTAATTTTTAAATAATTATTATTATTTACTTCTCATCCTCTACCCATACAAAACCCATAACTCGCATGCTAAATGTAATAGAAAATGTTATTTATACAATTAACAAAATTATTAATCCTATAAATAATAAAAAATGTATTCATATTAAATTATTTATAATTAATTACCTCCTCACCATATACCTCTACAAAACATTATTCATAGATTAATTATAATGAATTGACTTAACACCCTATATCCCTACAAAACCTACAACCTACACCTAAAACTTAAAAACAACTATATATTACAATTAATTATACAATTAACATAAATATGTACCCATTAAGTAATTGATATGAATTAAAAAATTATTTATTTGTTAATTATATTTAATTTACTTCCCACACTATACTCCTACAAAACCCACAAACCGCACCATAAAAATAACTACAAAACTATTAATTATACAATTAACATAAATTATTATCAATTCAATAATTAATATTAAATAAATACATGTATTCATTATTTTGTATTCATTTATTTTCCACCCAATTCCCTTATGAACCCCACAGCTCGCTATGGTACTAAATATAACAAAAAACGATTGCATTTATTTATAAAACTACTAGGAATTAACAAACCATATTATAAAACTAAAAATATTTAAACAAATATTTTAAAACAAATACAAATCACATATATATTAAAATACTCAAAACGAATAAAAAATAAATATTATTAACACCAATATTTTTAACACGGATGTTACTTACCTTAAAATCTATATTCTTGTCCACGATATTCTTGCTCACAATATTTCTGTGTCACGATATTTCTAACTCAATAATTATGTCAGTTGATATTACAGACTTGATATTATTTTGTCTCATTACCACTGGCTACCAATATCCAGTGTGTGGTCAAAACGCATCATCCCTGCCGACTGAATAAATACCTTTAAACTGCTAATCGGTGTGGCCTGTGAGTTTCTGCCCATTAAAGGTAAAATTCTTCATATATATTCATTGGAAAAAAAACCTTGTGCCTACTTCTGCACATCTGTTGCTTCTTTCTGTACTTGTCTTCATTCTGCAAGCCTCTTGCCTCTTTCTGTACCTCTGTTGCTTCTTACTGCACTTCTGTTGACTCTTTCTGCACCGCTCTTGCTTCTTTCTGCACCTCGGTTGCCACTTTCAGCACTTCTGTTGTTTTTTTCTGCAGATCCCTTGCCTCTTTCTGCACCTCACTTGCATTTTTCAGCCCCTCTGTTGCTTTTTCTGCAGATCTCTTGCCTCTTTCAGCACCCCTCTTTTATTTTTCTACACCTCTCTTGCCTCTTTTTGCACCCCTGTTCCCTGTTTTTGTCACTTTCATGCATGTTACCACACATCTCTTGCCTCTTTCTTTACCTCTCTTGCCTCTTTCTGCACTTTTTTGCTTTTTCTGCACCCTTTGCACCTCCTTCAGCACCCCTGTTGGGTCTTTTGCACTGCTCTTGCTTCTTTCTACACCTCCCTTCCCTTTTTCTGCACCACTCTTGCCTCTCTCTGTACCTCTGTTACTTCTTTCTGCACTTCTCTTGCATCTTTCTCCACCCTTCATACCTCTTTCAGCACCTCTATTGCTTCTTGCTGCACTTCTTTTGCCTTCTTTCTGCACCCCTCGTGCTTCCTTCTGCACCTCTGTTGCTTCTTTATGTACTGCTCTTGGTTCTTTCTGCACTGCTCTTGCCTGTTTTGCTTTTTCTGCGGATCTCGTGCCTCTTTCTGCATCTCACTTGCATTTTCAGCACATCTGTTGCTTTTTTCTGCAGATCTCTTGTCCCTTTCTGTACCACTCTTTTCCTCCACCTCTCTTGCCTTTTTCTTTATCCCTGTCCCCTGTTTATGCACCTTCCCTACCTGTTTCTGCACATCTCTTACCTCTTCTGTACCTCTGTTGCCTCTTTCTGCACTTTTCTTGCTCTTTCTGCACCCTTTGTGCCTCTTTCAACAATTCTCTTGCGTCTTACTGCACTGCTCTTGCTTTTTTCTGCACCTCACTTGCCTCTTTCTGAACTGCTGTTGGTTCATGCTGCACTGCTCCAGTTTCTTTTGGCACCTCACTTACCTCTTTCTGCACTTCTCGTTCTTCTTATATATATTTATTGAAAGAAACAAAGTTTACAGGGATGTTATAGTTAGGCTCAGATTTCACTTGTACAAAACCAGTAAAATTCAGCAGTTATAGCTACCTGAGTTAATTATAATTTATGCCTCCGCAATTCACTACTTATAACCTCACATAATAAATAACTCATGATATGGCCAGTGACATCAATGATGACATCTCAAATGACACCACTGATTATATATCTAATGACATCATCAAGTGAGTGTAAGTGTTTTTAAGAGCTTATGGGTATGTAGCATATATACTATCCTACTGCAAAAGTAAATTAGTTTACTAGGTGCACTACTATTGAGCGATATGACTTCTAACATATATTATGCAAGTTGCTGTGTAACTGTATGTATCCTTATGTGCATGGGTATGTGAGTGGCTGTATGGGTGCATAAGTAGGTGTGTGAGTAGCTGTGTGGGTGAGTGAGATGTTGTGTAAGTAGCTATATTGGTGAGTGAGTGGGTGTGTGAGTGGCTGTATTGGTGAGTGAGTGGCGGTATGAGTGGCTCTGTAGGTAGATAAGTGGGTATGTAGTGATTGTACGTGTGAGTGGCTGTCTGAATGGCTATATGAGTGAGTGACTGGGTATGTAAGTAGCTGTATGGGTGAGTGAGTAGCTTGGTGTGTGAGTGGCTGTAGTCAAAAGTGAGTGTCTGTGTGAATGGCTCTATGAGTGAGTGAGTGGATAAGCGAGTGCTTGTATGGATGTATGAAGGAGAATATAAGTGATTGTATGTGTGGGTGTGTGAGTGAGTGTGTGAATACTTGTATGGGTGAACGAGTGGCTTTGTTGAGAGGATGTATGGGTGAGTGAGTAGGTGTGTTAGTGACTGTATAGGTAAATAAGTGGGTGTGTGAGAGGCTATATGGCTGAGTGTGCAACTGTGTGAGTGGTTGCATGGGTGAGTTACTGCTTGTATGAGTAGCTGTATGGATGAGTGAAAGGTTGTGTGAGTGGCTCTACGAGTGAGTGAGTGGGTGTGTAAGTGGCTCGATGGAGGAGTGAGTGGATGTGTGAGTATTGGTATGGGTCTGTGAATGGGTATTTGAGGGGTCGTGGGGGGTGTGAGTGGGCATACAAAGGTTGAATTGGGGTTTGAGTGGTTCTGTGGATGATGTCATCAGTAATGCTATTTGAGATGTCATCAGTGATATCACTGACCATGGCATAAGTTACAGTTAGTTCAAGTAACTATAACTGCTGAATTTTACTGGCTTTGAACAAATTAAATCTCAGCCTAACTATAACGTCCCTGTAACCTTTGGTTTTTTCAGTTAATTTCTAAGGTTTTTCTAAATCTATTCCCTAACTATAACTTTCCTGTAACCTTTGGTTTTTTAAGATAATTTCTATGATTTTCAATTTTTTAGCTTTTTCTGTGAAATCTCTTGTATTTAATACATATAAAAGGGGTCTCTTATCAGTTCCCCTGGCCAAATTACTGCATTCAATTGCTATATGTGGAACTTTTTTTTGTTAACTTTCCCAGGCTGCACACATTTAAAATACTTCTACTAAAGCTGTTCACACGGTGTAAGCCCCATTCACTGGGTTAACAGTATGCTGAATTGCTTGTTTGTTTTATTACTTATTGGTGTAAAGCAAATGCTTTAGCCTTAGAACATTTGTGGCATTTCATATTTATACCCCTGTACCTTTCTTTGCACTTTGTAGGCATCATCAGATTGATTTTTTTCTATTTAATCTATTTGGTCATTATGATCAAATTCGAAATGTTGTAATAAATAAGCATGGGCAGATTTTGCGGATCCACAATTCACGGATTTGCGGATCGTGGATCCGCAAAATTCGCGAATTTTGCGGATTGCGGACCGGCGGATTTGGGCGGGGCTTCCATGCGAGTGCACATGCCTCTTGTGTGTGTAAAAGGGGTCTGGGACCAATCAGAGCAGCAGATGAAGAGACAGAAGTTCCTGGTCACAGGAACAGCACGGGGATAGAGCTCGTGAAAGTCTAGGATGCATAGGCCTCTCTCCAGCATCACAGCTGATTTCGACGGTAGATTTGGGAAGAAGGCACACCTGCCCAGCCTTGACAACGCTCACGATTGTTTTTTGGCTGATGAATGAGTCACTGAATTTGAGTTTCAACTAGTTCCAGCGACCATGTGTGTGTTACTATGCAATCGCCCCGAGGGGCGCAGGGGTCCCTTGGTTTAGCTGTCCATCATTGTGGGTCAATGGCGGGAGGACGGTGCACACCGCAAGTGTGTGGGCGGGGGTTCCAAAGGGTCTGGGACCGATCAGAGCAGCAGATGAAGAGACAGGCAGCACACCAGCCTGGCCTGTTGTAATTATTTTACGATGGCGCCGGCAAGCTGCCAGCGCCATCCTAAAATAGTTACTAAATTAGCTTCAACAGGAAGCTCTAATAGATAAAATCGAGCACCTGCTTTGTTTTATCTATTAGAGCTTCCTGTTGAAGCTAACTTAGTAACTATTTTAGGATGGCGCTGGCAGCTTGCCGGCGCCATTGTAAAATAGTTACAACAGGCCAGGCAGGCTTGAACTTTTGCCCCCGGAATCCGCCGCTCGCGGATTTGCGGATTTGCGGTAAATTCGCGGGAGTTTGCGGATCGCGAATTTACCGAAAATTTGCAAAATCCGCGAGCGGAACGGATTTTGCGCTCATGCTTAGTAATAAACATTCTATATTAAAAATAAAGTTAATATACAAGAGCTATGCTATATTTTACTACTAAACAGGCAGCCACAAATGCAGTTACCTTGCAGACAACAGAGTCAAGTCTTGAATGGTGCAGCAGGTGCAGGAGCACCGTGCCCAAACATTGTCAGAACTCCTCTAAATACATAATAATGCTATATTTTACTACAATACAGGCAGACACAATTGCAGTTCTCTTGCATGTAAAAGGGGATGGATGTGAATGGTGCAGCAGATGCAGTGGCACCGAGGCCAAAAGCTCTAGGAACCCCACTAAACTCAGAATATTGCTACATTTTACAACTAAACAGGCCGTCACAAGTGCAGATATCTAGCAGGCACCAGGGCCATGATTTCAATGGTGCTTGTGGTGCTGTTGCACTGGGGCCAACAGTTGTTAGAAGTACTTCAAACACCAAATATTGCTATATTTAACTACTAAATAAGCAGTCACTGGTGCAATTACCTTGCAGGCACTAGGGTCATGATATCAACGGTGTAGCAAGTTCAGTGACACCGGGGCCCATAGCTCTAGGGACCCTTCTAAACATCAAATATTGCAATATTTTACTACTAAACAGGCAGTCACAAGTACAGGTACCTTACAGGCAATAGGGTAATGATTTGAGTGGTGGAGCAGGTGCAGCAGCACTGGAGCCAAAGGTTGCCATAACTCTTCTAAACACCAAATGTTGCTATATTGTACTACTAATTGGGCAGTTACAAGTGCAGTTATCTCGCATGCACTAGGGTTATGATTTAAATGGTGCACAGGTGTAGGGGAACCGGGCAGTCATGAATGCAGTTTTCTTGCAGGCACTAGGGGCATGATTTGAATGATGCAGCAGATGCTGTGGCATCGGGCCCAAAAGTTGTCAGAACACCTGTAAACAGATAAAATTGCTATTACATGAATTAATTCTATTATATCCCTCTTTCATTAAATTTTTCAAAATGTTGCTATTACTTACTCGCACTATGCCACTAGTACCAGTACAATATATTGCCTTTTTGTACATAATCAAGTATCAACACTTTAACAGACTTCCTGTAACTACTCAGCAAGCTACAATTTACAACACAAAACAGTTGATTATTAATATAATGCATTTACAAATGCTTGTTTAAATAGTTGCATTTGCAGAGTGGTGAAGTAAAGGGCTGGAGTGTCCGACCAGCTCTCAGGTATCCTGCTGTGTCTGACTTACTGGAGGTAACAGGATGGTTTCTGGGCCCGAAGAACCCTCAGCACCCCACAACCAGCAGTGCTCCAGGAGTGGTGGGGAAAGTGGCCATGGCCTTTGAAGACCTCTCAGCAATTCAGTTTCTCTGGGACTTACTGGAGGTAACAGGAGGGTGTGTTGACCTCCAAGGACACTCTAGAGCCAAGGTGACTTTATTGCTCAACCAGCAGTGTGCCAGGAAGCGCATTTGCAGAGTGGTGGAGAAAGGGCCCCGGTCTCCAAAGACCTCTCAGCAATTCTAATATCTGTGACTTACCAGAGGTAACAGGGGGGCTTGTTGGCCCCCAAGGACCCTCAGCAGCCAAGTGGGATTCATCCCTCAACCAGCCGTGCACTGTGAGGCGCATTTGCAGAGTGGTGGAGAAAGGGGGCATGGCCTCCAAAGTCCTGTCAGCATTTCCACTGTGTGGGACTTACTGGAGGTAACAGGAGGTCTTGTTGGCTCCCAAGTGTGAGAAGGCGACCTAGTATATGCTGTCCATGAATTAAAGTGGGCACCCCTACCAGTCCACATGACCCTGATGATGTATGAGGTCAAAGGTAACCTTTAGAAAGCTATCCTAGTGGAAGCTATGGAGGGCAGCCTTCAGGCTTCATCTTGAAGGAAGGTAAAGCAGCTTGTTTCACCAGAACATCACCTCCTGAATGACCAAATGAAAGGAGAACCCCAAAGTGTATATATAAAAATATGTATTTATTTCTAAAACACTCTCTATTATTCTCTACATGAGAATAGAACACAAAGCACCAATCTGAAATCAATAGAACAGTTGTAAGTAGCACAATACACAGCGGGCTCCAGGGTGAGACCAACCCATATACTAAAAAAATGGTATAACAACCACGACTTGAATAGACACAGTGACTGGAGCATGTAGAATCGCTGGAACCCCACAAAACCACCCCAGGTGAATACATTCGGACCCCACAGATGAACGGTGCTGTGTGTCAACAAAGACGCGTGCTCAGTATAACTCTTTGTGAAAGTCATGGTTACATTTTGTCTAATTAAGGACACTTCTAGGAGGACTTCAAGCATATCCTTTGGAAATTAAGAGGTTCTAAGGCCAACCCACCCGTGGATACCAAGGTACCCGAGTTACCTATCACAGAGAAGCCGGGAGCATAGGGGTCAAGTGGTGTTGGAAACCTCTGTTGTTTTCAATGGAGAGCTGCAAATAAGTACTGCTGCAGGGAAGGTGAAAAGTGTCCGGTGGAATCCAAGCCTGGATTCAGGATGTAATGAACCCGAAATCAGAGGAGACAGAGTCTGGGTCACTTAGGGTGACCAGGGGCTCGGTAGTCGAATGCCCACCGATGTCGGGTGCTTCAGGTGTGTTGATGGGATGCTAGACTCTTCAGCCACGAGGACCAGGAGGTGTCAAGGATGACCAGGATCTGGAGGTGAGCTGTCCCACAAAGGATGTTGAGTGCTGAGGGGTCGGTGTCTGGCTGGAGCACCAGCACGCCTTGGAAAATGCAACCTATGTAGGAAAGACAGACAGGTTACGGTGTGGACCAGCAAAGTCCAGGGGACTCTACAAGCAATGGAGAGTTAGGGCATATCTGGAGCAATCGGGGAAGCCCAAGAACAAACAAGGTGACCCTCGCCAGGACCCACAGGACAACGGACCAGGGATCGCAAGGCGACCTCAAGCAAGATCACGAAGTACCAGCCCACGGAGCACACGGTGCAAGGAGGATGGAGTTCTTTGGTGCAAATACTGCTCGGAGTCAGGAATACAAGGAGGCCAATGCACACATTTGGGAATCATCAACAAGCATATACAAGTGCAAATGACCATGGTGCACAGGGGTTCAGGTCTCGCCATCCCCACAAGGGATACTGGCCTCAGATTTGCTGAGAGGGCAGATCGACCTCAGAGACCTTTAGAAAACTACCTCCTATGTGCAGAAATCTTCGGAGTCCTCAGGAGCTCAGGAGATGCAAGACAGTCAGATGCGCTTAGGTGCCTGCTACTGCAGGGGAGTAAATGCTTTACTCCAAGGGAGATTCTTCTGTCACCCAGCGTTGTGAAGACAGTCAAAGTACTTGGTATCTTCTGTAGTAGAATCTTGTCCAGGTAAAATTCAACATCCTATAGCCAGGTAACCCATTTTATACCCACTGGAAGGGGAGAACAGATTCAGGGGACCCTCCTAGGAGAGAGGCAGGACAGAGGGGTGGCTACACCCATGTTCTTTGCCCAGTTTAATGCCAGTGCAGGAGCCAATAGCACCCAGAACTGGTTTGAGCCGGAATCTGCACTGGAACACCAAATTTGCCCCCAGTGCAGACTTTATGGCACTCTCAGAGTGCACCCACCCATCCCCAATACCCTAAACCCTGTCTGGGAGGTGGTTACACCTCCTTGTGACAGGATGCCTATTGTCATACCTTCCTCTGCCCAAGCTTAGCTCAGCAGCAGGAGGGCAGAAATGTGTTTGTGGCTGGCAGTGTCCATTTTGTGCTGCCCGAGCTAGGAAAGCTGGTACCGGGTAGACTGGTGACCCACACATGTCCCCTTGGAAGGGTGGATTCATACCTCCACGCCAGAACTGGCGTGGAGTTATGATTTCAAGGTGTTTGACACCAAATACAACATGTTTCTAAGCAGCCGTTTTGAACTTAGCATTTACTGCAAGGTTATAATTCACTTTAATAATATATGCTTCAGCCCATGGGAGGCCCCTGGGGTACCTATGCCCTTGGTACATGTGTACCATACACTAGGGACTGATAAGGGTACCCCAGGATCCAATCTGGAGTGTACCTAAAGAACAAACATATCAATTTAAGGGAGAAAACAGATAGACTGGGGTCCTGGATAGCAGGATCCCAGTCAGACTAGTGCAAAAACAGTGAGACATAGGCAAAAAAGTGGGGGTAATCATAAGAAACAGATACTACTTTCCTACACCAAGCACCCACAGCATTCAATGGGACTTCATCTTCCAATCAGCAGTTTGCCAGAAGGCATGTTTGCAGAGTGATGGATGAAGGGAGCATGGCCTCCTAAGTCCTTTCAGCAATCACACTGTTTACCCTCTGCAGCCAATGGGACTTCTTTTCCCAACCAGTTGTGCACCAGGAGGCGTGTTTGCAGAGTAGTGGTAAAACAGAGCAGGGCCACTGGCGACTTATTAGTCTTTTTTTTTATTCGGTGAGGGGGGCCACGTGGCCTCTTTCCCTGTGCCAATTTTGGCCATGGGGAACCCATCCACTGGCGCCAGACCTATTTTGAATGGGGAGAGGGGCCCAGCCTCACATGTGGGTACCATGGTCCCTTCCAGGGTACCCACTCTGTTGGAGGCTGCAGGGGGAGCCTCAAGGGCCCCGCGGTCCCTGCCTGTTCCCCACCTCCAACGGGTGCTGGCATTTCTTTGAGAGTGAGGGAGATGGAACATGCAGGTTCTTCTCTGTCAAAGCAATTGGGCTCGCTTCCTGCAAGCAAGAAGAAAATGTTTGTGTTTGCTCAAAGCGGAGCATAGTTTGCTATGGCTTGGCCGGAGATGTAAACCCTCCATCAAGCCATGGCAAACAGCTGTGCTCTTGGAATGGCCCCTGGGACATAGCAGTAGTCAGACCTGGGGGGATGGTGATCCCTAGGGCCTTGTTTGGCTCCAGGAGCGGGGCTGCTTGGCCATCCTCCTATGTTATTGTTTGCCCTGGGGAGGTGGTGGTTCCCGGGGCTGCACGGGGTCTGTGGCCCCCAGAATTACTTAAAATGTAAGCCAAGGAGAGGTGGCATCCCCCAGGGCTGTGGGGGATCTAGGAGGCCCTCAATTAATAAATAAATAAGCCCCAGGGAGGTGGTGGTCCCCAGGCAGGCTTCATGGATCTCCCGCACATTTCCTGGCTAAAGAAGCCCCATGGAGTTGGTATTCCTAGTGTATCAGTGAGCCCTAGGAGGGGATGAGGTGATCGCCCCCCGCCTTAATTAAGATGCTCAAGGGGCATGGCCCACCTGGGAGCTGATTAGTAAGGCTGCATTTTGAGCTCGTCATGAGGCGCGGTTGCGCTGTGCTCATGACGAGCTGAGCTCGTCATAACCGTCCCAATGCTCGCATGCGGGGGGGATAATTTCCCCCCTGTGCTGAACGTTCGAAAGCGGGCGTGGTCATGACGAGCTCTGCTCGTCATGAGCACAGCGTCACTGTGCAGTGTGATGAGCTGAGCTTGTCACAAGCATGGCGGCACCGCACGCTGCCCCCCTCCTTCCCGCACAGCATGGAAATTAGCCCCACAGCGAAGGGGTTAACGCCCGGTGGGGTCCCTGTGGTATCCCTCCCACCATATCTGAGGGGTCACTGTCAGGGTCAGGGTATTCCTATCCTGCCCCCTTTTCTTTATTTTTTACATTTTTGTGGGACTCAGCTTTAAGATGAGTCCCAAGATGGCTGCTAACACTTCCTGGTTGAAGTATTGACTGCCATTCAAATTTCAGTAGGATCCATTGCAAATGATCCGCGCCCCCAGATAGCAATTTATTTTTAAACTTAAATATCCCTAAAACTACTGAATGGATTCACACCAAATCACATAAAGCACATTCTGGACCATCGTCTAGCTTTCTCCCAAGTGTGGTGTAATTCTCTGTATCAGTTCTGGCTGTAGTTGTGTTCGAAATCCCTATTGGGAAATGCATAAGGAAAACGTGTTTTGAGATCGCCCTCATTCTCAACCCCCGATTAACAGATGACCCCAAACTGTTCAACGCAGCAGCTGAATCAACTATAGCAATAGTTCTGAAAACTTCCCGAAGATTTGTGAAACGGAGCAAAGTTATTGGCACAAAAAATACGCTTTTCCTATGGAAACATGATCCTAAATACAACTACCTTGTTTCCATAGGATAAGCCTTTTTTGTTTTGCAAATAATGTTGTTGTTGTTTGAAGAATCTTCACATTGCAAAATTAGTACAACAGTCACTTCACCAGCTGTGTTGAAAGTTTTAGGGTGATTCGTCAAGCTAGGCCCAAGAAAATGTGGGGTCCCAAAACTTGTATGCCCCATGCAATTTTCCTTAAGGATTTTAGACACGACTACAGACCAAACTGCTGAACAAAATTACACCAAATTTGGCAGAAATGTTCCAGAAAGCTCTTGGTCCAGAAAGCAACATTTTTGTGAATTGGTGTAAATCTGTTCATTGGTTTCCAAGATATTAAAAGAAAAACAGATTTGTATATCCAGGGACCTCTATCCCCATGCGGAAATCTGATTGGCTGCCAGCACTTCAGTCCCCAATAAAGTTAGAAAAAAGAAAAGGGGGCAGGATAGAAATACCCTGATCACTTAGTTCTCTTCATGTGGCCCTAGGGCAAAAAAGCATTTGAAAAAAAAGTGCAGTCTTATGTGCTTGTTTTCAAAAAAGCCCTCACGTGGGCCAGGTCCCGGGGGCATGCACAAATATTAAACAAAATAAACGAGGGGGCTCAAGGGCCCCCCTCCTGTGGCTCATTTTAGCCCCAGGGACCACCATCCCCTGGGCCTTTATTTTAGTTTGGGAGTGGGCCATGCAGACTCCATTTATTGGGCTTATTGAGCTCCGGGGGCGACCACCTCCCTCTCATTCTGGACATTGCCAGTACCAAAAAAAAGGGATGAGAGGGATAGGATCAGGAGGGAGAGAGGGCTGTGATATCGGCATGTTTTGAGCGCAAGAAGTAAGCTGTTGCTGGCTGGGAAGAAGGGAGGGGTATGGGTGAATTTTTAACAACAGCAAAAGACTATTTGGGTATAAAATATTGAAAGATTTGAGCATAAAGCAAAATATGTGTGTAGCAAATGTCAGTGTATTAATTGCTGGTTGTTCTCTATTGATTGTAGTGACCCCTGAAGAAGCGCTTTCATGCACGAAATGCATTGGGTTTTTAGAAAATAAACGCTGCCCTGAATGAAATATTCTTTAGTCGAGGTATTTCTCAGAGGTCCAGATGGACGCAGTGAGAACAGAAGAAACTTGGGAAATAGCATTTTCACTCCGCGTGTGGAATTTAAGCAATGTCAAGAATAAGAATAATGAGCAAAATAAGAAAGGATAAAAATTCAAACAAAAAGGAGTACTTTTATAAAGATGTCGCCTAAGATGGCACAATATTGCAGTGTGTTTGGTTGGGGTGAGATGTCGCCCCAAAACAACGATGTTTGATTCAAGAGTTCTTTTGGGGCATTGCACTTTAACCAGTATGCACGCAGAGACAGCAAACATTGAGAAAGTCCTTATAAGCTTAAAGAAAAAGTATGCATCCTGTCACTACACACAGTGGGTGGGACATGGCATCAAGGTAAACATTGCTGGGCAGCAGCAGTTGGGTTTCCGGGGCTGAAAGCGGCCGGGGGGGGGGCCCATGGCCTCTCTTCCCCATTAAGTCTTGGTTGGGTCTGTGGGAATAGGGTCTTTGGGGCCTTCCTGGCTCTGATGCTCCTTTAAACCTCAACGGGAAGCACTTATAAATATAAACATAGCAGTTGTCCTAGTTGAAGCTCCACCTCTGCTAACGACAAATGATCCTAACGCAATTCCATATTCAATAAGGATCTGAAATGCTTTGTGGACGTGAATGCATCATTGATCTATTGGAGCACAATCTGTAGTAAGTGTGATGAGTGGGTCCTTTGATGTCTTTACCTGCTGAGAGCAGAGTCCATGGTTCTCCCTTTAAATTGTGATGCATATGCAAATGTGCAAATCACTTGAAAGTTTCATTATTTGGCCTGTCCACCTTGGTAGTATGCAAAGGTCTTCCTGCCTTTTGCCAGGATGATGGACAGCTTAACAAATGGCTCCGCAGCAGGTTTGCCGCAGAATTGGGTGAGGCGTTCTTGATGCTGAGGAATTTGAGAACATCTCCACCAAACAGAATATCACTTATTTCATAAACCCCTTTTGGTGAAGATTTACTTCTTTGATATCTCATTGTCTTCTTTATAGGAGGATTCACATTACCCCATATTTCTGAATAAAGATGCACGGGGGACACTCCGTTGCAAACACAGACACAAGGTCACAGGTGACATTTTCTTTTCCCCCTTTATGTAACTGTAGTGTGGAAAACATGCTGGACAGTTACCCAAGGAGGTTGCACTTAGTAAATACTCAGTAGAAAGTACTCCACTTGGATAGATATTTTGTGCCACTCTTGTTGGACAAAGGGGCAGGTGTGGTTCTATTTTGGGCCCAGTCACTCACACAGCTACTGGCACACCCATAGAGGTACTCTGACACCCACTATACACCAACTGACACACCCACTCAGATCAGATACTGACACAGTCCCACTCAGACACTCACACACACAGTCACATATTCACTCACACACCCACTCACAGACTTACTCAGACACTCATATGCACTCATAGACCCACTCAGACACTCATGCAGCCACTCATAGATGCACTCAGACACTCATGCAGCCACTCATAGGTGCACTCTGACACCCACTTATACACCAACTGACACACCCACTCAGATCAGATACTGACACAGTCCCACTCAGACACTCACACACACAGTCACATATTCACTCACACACCCACTCACAGACTTACTCAGACACTCATATGCACTCATAGACCCACTCAGACACTCATGCAGCCACTCATAGATGCACTCAGACACTCATGCAGCCACTCATAGGTGCACTCTGACACCCACTTATACACCAACTGACACACCCACTCAGATCAGATACTGACACAGTCCCACTCAGACACTCACACACACAGTCACATATTCACTCACACACCCACTCACAGACTTACTCAGACACTCATATGCACTCATAGACCCACTCAGACACTCATGCAGCCACTCATAGATGTACTCTGACACCCACATATACACCAACTGACACACCCACTCAGATCAGATACTGATACCGTCCCACTCAGACAATCACACACCCAATCACAGTTTCACTCACACACCCACTCACAGACTTACTCAGACACTCATATGCACTCATAGACCCACTCAGACACTCATGCAGCCACTCATAGATGCACTCAGACATTCTCATAACCACTCACAAACCTACACAGACACTCATGTATCCATTCACAGAACCACTTAGATACTCATGCAGCCACTTACAGACCCAATCAGACATGTGCACCCACTCAGAGGCCCACTCAGACACTCATATACCTACTCCTACTTACAGATCCACTCATACTCTCACCCCAATCACAGACATACTCAGAAACTCATTCACTGACTCACAGACCCACTCAGATACTCAGAGACCCACTCAGATACTCACATACCCACTCAAATGCCTACTCAGAGACGCATACACCAACTCACAGAGTCAGTCAGACACTCATGCACTCACAAACCTACTCAGACACTCTCATACCCACTCACAGACCTAATTGAGACACTCATGCACCCACAAACCTACTCAGACACTCACAAACCTATAAACAATTAATGTACAGAGTTCCCCAAGAAGTCGTGTTAGTGTGGCATAGCAGTCTCTCTCTCAAAGGATAGACGTGTAAACAATAATCAGGAAACCACAGGGATCCCTTGTCGGAACTAGGAAACCTCATACAACTGAATAGCTGGATGATTTTATTTTCATCCCGCAAAGTAGTTGTCTTGCCTCATCACCGGCTTCCTGCTCCTACGTCAAGCCGGCGCTGCAATGCCTGACGGGTAGCACAAGGTGCTACACTTTTATGGAGTTCTTTTGTTCCTTGCCGTGGTTGAGTGCGTATGAGGGACCTAGAAAAATAAAGTAGTGAGCGTGAGGAAGTGTATTAAAAACGGTTAGTTTAGTCCACTAGGAAGACTTTATTCGTGTAGCTAACTGCCTTAATAAAATAGTGAAGGAGGGGTACCGAGACTCAAAGTCAATGTATTTTGGCCTTGTTCAACCCTCGCATGTGGTCAACATGTTTCATGCCCTATAGGCAATTCTTCAGGACCTAATCGTGCTCATAAACTAGTAAAGTGCCCAAATTGGGCGTTACAGTGTATGCAGTATACAACCTGAGGGGTAAGGAACCAGGGCAGGCCAGTGGTCCTGCGCGGAATTCAACCCTGGAGGAAAAAACGAAAGAACAAAAGACAGGTGTGCGTTATATACAGAGAAGCACATGCTGGTTATTGTGTAACAGCATCCCATACTGTAAAAACCTCATCAACCAAGCAGTAGAAATTCGTCTAACCTGATCTTTTAGTATGACCGTGAGAGAGAGAGAGACTAAAGATGCCCATAACATTGTTACAAAAAACAGGTGTGTCACCACCTTGTGGTTAACTAGAAAATGGTAGTCTACTTTTGATTCCCATGACAGACTCAGTGAGTAAATTATGCAAAAAGAGGAGCCATTTGCGTCAAAATAGAAGAAGGTGGGGTGAGCGTCAAGATAAAGATATTGGGAATTTAAACCTAGGATCTTACCCTCAGACATTAAGGAAGGGCCCCGCAGACTGCTCGTGTGTGACCTGTGCTTCTAGGTTCATACCTGTTAAGTGAAGCAAGGGAGATTTTAATCACCCATTCAATACACAAGAGGCGGGGTGGATCTGGCCAACAATCTATCCGGAGCCGCGTCCTACCGACCATAAGATGGCAGTATAGACATACCTCTCAAGGCAAGCTGCAGCGCCGGGACTCCCGTTACGTGTACCGGCCGGCATCACTGACCACTCAGCCCTATACCATCATAATATATTATTGGGATATCTTAAGGTCAGGTCCGCCCCTAACTGTGCCTCTCGGTGTGGTAGCGAGGCACCCCAGGGGGCTGGAAGTACGCTCAGTAGGAGGCGCGAACGCAACGCGCTGGTCGCACCGGCGCCCCTAGCCTGAGTGAGGGCAGTCCCTAGTCACCACGGAATGGTGGCAAGCCGCGACCCAAGACCAACATCGCTAGCCGATCCGGGGGAGAAGGAGGGAGGGATGTGTATTAATTGGTACCAAAAACTGGCTTACCCGGTCAGCACGAGGCTAAAGCCTCTTGGAACCTCCACCCGCGTGCGGCGTGGTCCGGCACTAAGAGCAGCTGGTGCCGCTCGGAGAAACCCGCAGCCATTAAAAACAAAACAACAAATAGGTTACGTCCGGGTGGGGCGTGTCCCGGGGGACGTCGTTTGACGCAGCCAATCGGGTGCCTCGAGCGAGGAAGTTAATTAACAGAGAAAATGTCTCTGGGATGTAATGTCCAAAGGACGCGCCATATTGGAAGGGGTTGGGTTCTCAAGTATGACTAAATTGGAGGGAGAAAAAAGGGGGGGGGGGCGGATGGATGTGGAGGCGGGGAAGGTGAAAGGGGGGACCGGGAGAAAGTGGGAGGAAAACATTTTTTACATTTTTTTTTTAAAAACGAGGGGCAGGGAAGGAGGGGGGATAGAGAAAGAGGAGAGGGGAGGGGGGAGGAGGAACCCATCATTGCTACTGGGCTAATGATACTATATGCTCATGGTCAAGTAATGTGCTCTGCACTGCCTTCAAGCTGAGGCGCCTACTACTCGAATTATCTGATTAACAAATTCCAGGGGACGGAATCATTCAGTCCACGGGTGTCTAATTGTAAACGATGCACCCATCTCTGTTCAATTTTGTGTAACTCTTGCTGACTGATGGAAGGGTGCCATTCCAACACGACCCACTGCATGTTTTCGGCAGTATGGCCCTGCTGTTTACAGTGTTCATACAGGCGTGTATGTGTCTTGGCGCAGCGGATGTTGCTGTTGTGTTCCATTATGCGTACTTTGACAGTCCGCATCGTCATTCCAATATACTTTAGCCCGCAAGGGCAGGTCAGCATATAGATGCATCTGCAACTATTACAGTTCGTATGCTTGTTGAGGTGCCATGTGAAAGTGTCCGACAGTGTGATGACCTTTCCTTGTATATACTGGGGACAGACGACAATTGCCACATCGAAAATGCCCTCCAACGGGTGGTAATCCCCATAGAGTGTTCTGAGGGAGGGTACTCATCTTTTTTGGTCGGGTGTGGATGAGTGTGTCCTTAAGGTTTGTTGTTCTCTTGAAAGCAAAGCGTGGGCGTGGGATATCTAGTCCAGCCGTGTTGAGGATGCCCCAGTGAGTGTTCACTGTCTTTTTGATAAAGGTAGAGTTCTTTTTAAAGGAGGTTACACAGGTAATCACATTCTTTTTATCCTTCATGTGTGTTTCCAGTAGAGATTCTCGATTATTATTGAGTGCTCTCTTCACTGACTGTTTGAGGAGTCTAGTAGGATAACCCCTATCCTGTAGTTTGTGTTGAAGGGTGGTTGCCTCCTGTTTGTAGTCCGTTACTGAGGTGCAATACCTGCGGATCCTCAGAAATTGACCGAACGGCAGGTTTTCCTTCAAAGCCCTGGTGTGGTGGCTATTGTAGAGCAGGAGGCTGTTCCTGTCAGTCTCTTTTCTGTAGAGGGTGGTGGTGATCTCTGTGGGCCCCAGCATGATGGTTAGATCCAGAAACAAACCTACTCACAGACCCATACAGCCAGTCACACATCCACTCATTGACCGATCCAGCAACTCACACTCTTGAAGGTTACAGATTACAGTTAGCAAATCAAATATAAATAACCATAAAAATTCACACAAAAAAACAAAGGTTACAGGGATGTTATAGTTAGGAATTAACATTAAAAAAACCTTAGAAATTCACTGAAAAGAACAAAGGTTACAGGTACTTTATAGTTAGGCTCCAATTTCACTCATACAAAACCAGTGAAAATCAACTAACTATAACTTACACCTGTAATGTACTGCTTATGACCTCCATATTACATCACTGATGTCATCTCTGATGACATCTCTGATGACATAATCCACTGAAACACTCATGCTTCCTCTCACAGGCCCACACAACCCCTCATATTCCCACTCATACATCCATACAACAGTTCAACCCCCCATTAATCCATAGAGACACTCAAGCACCTACCCACTAATCCATACAGCCACTCACTCATCCATACAGCCACTCACACACCCACTCAAACCCTTAGAGCCACTCACATATGCAGACACTCATCCGTACATGCACTAAAACACTCACTCGCCAATACAGCCACTGAATTACCCATTCACTCATCCATACAGGAGATTAGACACCCATTCACTCACCTACACAGACATGCACACACCCAGTCTCACACCCCTAAAACCACCCATACACCTGTCTTACAAACCTATACAACTACTCACACGTCAGCTCACACTCACTCAACCACTCAATCAATCAATCAGGGTTTGTAAAGCATGGATACTCACCCGTGAAGGTCTCAAGGTGCTAGGTGGGTAAAGAGGGGCTGCTGAACCATCTGAGTGCCGGGGTTCAGTCGAAGAGCCAGGTCTTGAGATCCTACCAGAATTGGGTCAGTGATGAGGATTGTGCGAATTGGAGAGGCAGCATGTTCCAGGTCTTGGCAGCAAGATAGGCAAAGGATCTTCAACCAGTTCTAGTCTTGTGGGTCCAATGGACGGTAGCCAAGGACAGCTGGGTGGAGCGTAGGTGTCTGGTGTGTACGTGGAATGAGAGGCAGCGGTTCAGGTACACAAGTCCTGCATCATGAAGGGCTTTGTAGTCGTGTGTGAGGAGCTTGAAAGTGATTGTTTTGTTTACTGGGAGCCAGTGGAGTTCTTGGAGGCTTTGGTGATATTGCTGTGGTGGAGAAGGTTGAGGACCAGTCTTTCTGCAGCATTTTGAACGTTCTGCAGTTTCCTGAGGAGTTTCTGGGTGACTCTGGGGTAGAGTGTGTACCCATAGTCTAGTCTGCTGTTGATAAGTGCATGGGTGACCATTTCTCTGGATTCGGCGGGGATCCATCTGAATGTTTTCAAAGGAGGAGAAGCATGTGGAAGCAAGATGAGGAGACAGCATTGGTCTGACTGTTCATTGTGAGAGAGGAGTCCAGTATGATGCTGAGGTCTGTGGGGGTGGGTGGTTTTCCCAATGCGGAGGGCCATCAGGAGTCATCCTATGCTGAGGGGGTGGGTCCCAAGATGAGGACTTCGGTCTTGTCCGAGATGAGTTTGTGCAACTGTTTTTCATCCAGGTGGCAATGGCCTTAATCCCGCTGTGGAAGTTGTTTCTGGCAGTAGTGGGTTCGTTGGTGAGGGAGAGGATCGGTTGAGTCTCATTGGTATAGAAGATGATGTTGAGTCAATAGTTCCTGATGATGGCTGCAAGAGAGCCCATGTAGAGGTTGAAGAGGGTGGGGCTGAGGGAAGAGCCCTGGGGTACTCTGCAGCTGACATTCCCGTGTTCAGAGAGGAACGGAGGTAGTCTGAATCACTATGTTCGCCCGGTGAGGAAGGAGTGTATTCAGTCCAGGGTCTTGTCACACACCCACTCACAAACCCATATAACCTCTCACACACTCACTCAGACACCCATAGAATCAATCACACACACACTTACAAATCCATATACCACCAACAAGCCCACTCACACCCCCACAACCACTCATACACCCACTCACACATCCATACCACCACTCACATACCCACTCACACAAGGACCCACACAGTCACATAGCCACTCACATAATATATGTTAGCAGTAGTATCACTCATTAGTAGTACACCTACTATACTAATGTAACTTTTGTAGTAGCTTAGTATATATGTTTAACACTCATAAACATTTAGAAAACACTTTCACTCTCATTTGAGATGTCATCTGTGATGTCATTTGAGATGTCATCGGTGATGTCACTGACAATTTCATGAGGGATGTAATATGTGAGGTCATAAGCAGTGCATCGCGGAAATTGTCTGCCATCCAATAGTTAAGGGCCTGCATACACTTGTTAAAGTTGAGACTAGTTCCTGTTGAGTCATTGTCTAACGACAATATGATTTGGGTATCATCGGCGTAGGATGTAAGGCTAAAGCCAAACGACTAGATCAGTTGCGCCAGAGGAGTAACATGTATGTTAAAAAGTGTAAGGTTAAGTGAGGAGCCCTGCGAAACACCACAAGTGACTGGGAATGATTGAGATACACATTTTTCCAGTCTGACCGTTTGTTCACAGTCCAGCAGGAACGAGCTAAGACGTTTCCAGGCCCTGTTTGTGACCCTGATTTGTTTCAGATGGTCCAATAATCTGCATTGATGTACAATATCAAAAGCCGCCAGCAGGTCCAGAAGTATCAAGGAGGTCTTGCCGCCATGATCTAAAGATTTTCTTATTTCCTTGGTTGCTTAAATTAGAGCTGTCTCCGTGCTATGCCCTGAGCAAAAGCCAAATTGAGTTTCATCCAAAAGGTTATTAACCAGAATAAATTGCCGTAGCTGACTGTTATTTCTCAATAAGCTTTGCCGGTAAAGGGAGACACAATATGGGGCAGTAGTTGCTTGGCTCTGTGGGATCGAGAGATGGCTCATTTAGCAGTGAAAGAATCAAAGCTTTCTTCTAGATGGATGGGAAACCAGCAGAATAGAACGTGTGAATTCTGATCAGGGTAGGGGCTAATAACTCAGTGATGGAAGTAGCTGTCTTAGGTGCGCAGGGAGCCACTCGAGAACCTAAGCTAGCTGATGTAATCAATTTTTTGATAGTTTCAATGGAAGGAGGAGAAAAGGATTCAAAATTGGGTTCAATGGAAAAAGCTTTGAGACAATTCTCAGAAATTCAAGACAGGTATGTAGGAAGGGAGAACGTATTGTAGATGTTGGGAATTTTTAGGAGGAAAAAGTTGGATAAAGAGTTGCAAAAAAGTTGGTTAACTATTAAGGATGATCTAGTAGGTTCTGTTGTGAGCTTGGTCACTGTAAGAAAAAGTTCCCTAGAGAAGTTAGCACCTGCTTCAATTTTTTTCAAAAATTATGAGTTTTTTGCGGAAAAGATCATTGCCTTATAGGTGTTCCTCTGAGTTGTAGTGGTGGCACCACTCCTTTTCCTGCTTTTTGTATGTTTGTTTGTAAGTTCTCAGCTCTTTGGAGAACCATGGGGCAGGGGCCTCATTTCTTTTGAGTTTATTCAACTTAATTGGGGCTTTCGCGTGAGCAGCCAAGTCAACCCAGGCAGTATATTGTGTTGCGGTGATTTCCAAGTCTTCTGAGAATGTAGGTTGTGAAATATGTAGAAGATTCAAAAAACTTCTGCATCAATTTTGTGCCAAGCACGAGTGGTTATATTGTGCGGAGTTGATCTAACTGGCAGTTGAAATCCCCTTACTGTAAACAGTAATATGATGGCCGGCTGGTCTGTACAGGTTAAAGGTAAAATGCTACTAAATCAGAGTGGGATGGTTGGAAAAGATTCCATCAAGGGTGCGTCCCGCTGAGTGTGTTGGGCCGTTGATTAATTGAGAAAGGCCCAGAGAGGTCATTAACTGAAGAAGAGCTAAAGTGGCCATGTCAGCTAAAGCCTCTAAATGGAAGTTGAAATCCTCCAGCACAGTAAAGTTCCTGAGGAGGATATCAGCTTCCATTATTCTGCCAATGCCTTGTATAAAGTTAGAGCGCAGGCCCGCTGGTTGATATATCAGCGTCCCCTTGTGGCTTGAGTATTAGGTGAAGAAATGCTGAATGAAAGCGCCTAACAAAAAGGGAATGAAGGCCGTCACTGACTCTATGAGGAGAAACCGTCTGAAGCTGAACTCAGACAAGACGGAGGTCCTCATCCTCGGACCCACCCCCTCAGCCTGGAACGACTCCTGGTGGCCGACCACACTGGGAACAGCACCAACACCCACCGACCATGCATGCAACCTAGGATTCATCCTCGACTCCTCCCTCTCCATGGCTAAGCAGGTCAACGCCGTCTCCTCCTCCTGCTACAACACCCTCAGTCAAAATACTTTATTTCGATAAATCAATATCATAAACAGACAATAATACTATACAAAATTTACATATACTGCAATACGTAAAATATACAAGATAAAATCAGAATTAGTTATACACAGTAAAAAGTATGTAAAAAGTTTAAAGGTTTCCTTTAAATATTCATAAAAATGAGGTCATGCTAAAAAGGATACAAAACATCAAACATTCTAGATACCCACAGCTCATTTTCATTGTGTAAACATTATCATTGTGTAAACATAATACTCGATTTCATCCCAGTATAATTCAACATTTAGGAGGTATTAATCGTGTTCTTATTCTTAATCCTAACAGCACCCACTAAAAAGCTGGCAACGTGGAACATGATCCTAGGGGTCTGCAATAATTGTAGAAACAGAAGAGCTGGCCTGACTTGAATAAACCCTGCCTCCTTTAAAATGGGGATCAAAAATTTCGCCCTTAATGCCGTGTAATGACCACAGAACATCAAAAAATGCATTGCGTTCTGAGTGGAGAAATTATCACAAGAACACGGCATTGAATTTTCAGGGGTACTCCAATTTGGAAAATAACCAAGGTTCAAGTGAATCAAATTAAATCGGAATCGAGTTAGGAGGAACCTATGATGCGGTCCATTTACAACTTTTAAATACATTTCAGGACCTTCTTGGGTAGATATAATGATGTTAGCCCTCACAGTAGGTTTTTTAAATTCCATTTGTTCTCTCTCCAGAGTTAGCATTTTGCCCATTGCTCCCATAATTAGTGAAATGTCCTTTGATGTTATCAACTCTGGTGAGGAAAAAAGCTCTGGTCTCCCTAGTTTGACAAAGCTATTTTTGATATATGCCAACCACTGAATTTTGTTATATCTATCTAACTGTAAACAGTCTTTCAGAATGATGTGGTTTAGGGGAATTTCCTGATTCAAGCATGTCTTCAGCCATGCTAATAGAGGGGCCATTTTTATCAGATCTGAAATAAAACCTACTCCAAGTTTAGTATGAGTTGTATATGACGGGGTAGACTGTGGCACAGAGAGAACAGATCTCAGAAATTTGTTCTCGGTTATCTGTAAACAATCAGGGTAGCTATATCCCCAGATTGAACTACCATAGGTAGCCACTGCAAGACACTTTGCTTGTTAAATTTTCATTATTGTTGCTATTGGCCTGGCCCCCAGTTTTTTCGAGAAAGCCTGAAGAGCAGAAGAGGTTCTTGCCAGGGAAATATTTCTGTTTTTTAACTGTGGTCTCCATTTCCCTCTCTCATCGAAAGTAATCCCCAGATATGGGAAAGTGGGTACTCTACAAAGTTCTTCTTTTCCACAGGTAAAAGTTTTAGAGTACTTCTTCCGGGAACACCTACCCATTATCATAATTTGGGACTTCTTATAATTTATTTTAAGGTCCAGGGAACCCATAAAGTTCTCGAAGACATCCAAAAGACGCTGTAGACCGACCCCAGTCCGAGAGAGCAGGACAGCGGCATCCGCGTATAGGAGAACTGGAATACCAAGTTCTCCTACATGCGGGATGTCAAGGGAGGCCTCCTTTAGTACGGGTTCCAGGGCATTTATGTAAATCGTAAATAAAAGGGGGGCCTGGATGCACCCTTGCCTGACACCTCTTTCTGAGTTAAAATGACTAGTACAGCGGCCCTTCGAAGTGACCCTGACGGAAGCTAGCAGCCCAGAATGTAAGTCCGCCAGAAGATTAACTAAAGCCCTATCAAGACCCATGTCGACTAGAATTTGCCACAACTTTGACCGGTTTACAAGGTCAAAAGCTGACGAGAGGTCCATGAACCCCAAGTACATGGACCCCTCCTTGGCCTTGGTATATTTATCCACTAGCAGATGCAAGTTAAGACCTTGATCTAGTGTGCTTCTCTTTGGTCTAAACCCATATTGGACATTTGATAGGATCCCTCGCTCGTTCACCCATTCATTCAATTTAAACAAAATGACCCGTCCCAGTATTTTAACAGAAGAGTCAATTAGAGAGATGGGTCTATAACAGGAGGGGTCCTGCCTGTTACCCTTCTTGTAAACTGGGATGATAATTGATTGTTTCCATGTGGCCGGTATATTGTCATGGGTTAGAGCATTAAAAACGTTACACAAGATCTTTGACCAAAATTTTGGAGCACATTTAAAGACATCTGCAGGGACCCCATGAGGTCCTGGGGCCTTGTTTTTCAGGGTCAGGTCTATCACCCTTTCCACTTCTGCAACCTCGAAGGTTACAGCAGGACCCTCGACGATGAAAGTGGTGACCCCCGTTAGAGAATCATTACTAGGGTCGGAGTATATTTTTCCAAAATGTTTTATCCAGCCCTCATCTGGAATATTAGCCTCAAGTGAGGAATTCTCCTCTCCCGAGAATAATGGTTGGTTTACGATTTTCCAGAATAATTCACTATTTTTTAGGGTATCTGGGTCAAGTAATTGGGCCCAAGCATCATCTTTCAACTCCTTTTTTCTTTCTAGGATAGCTTTTTTATACGCGATTCTTAAACTAGCTATTAGGGCACGATCTTTTGGAGTGGCCTTCAGGGCTCTAAGTAGTTCTCCGTGTGCCTTGGAGCATATTTTATTAAACCACCTCTTGCCTAGAAGAGGCTTCTGTCTTAGACTCTGATTAATTGCAATACATATATTGTCAAAAGCAAGAACCACTTCTTTATTTTGCACCCGGTTTGCTAAGCATATTGCTACTTCATCCTCGACTTTATTCAATACCTCTAGCAAAAAGGTTTCAGGGACTATCTTTGTCCACTTTAGCCTCCGTCCTTGATCTTTAATGGTCACATTTAGGTCACCTCTGTGCGTCACCGTTTTCACTGAGAGTAAGTCCGTAGGCATTATTTCCATAAACAACGGGTTATGGTCACTAAAAACTGAGACCTCAGTATTATAAGTTAAAACCTTATACAACAAAAAAGAAGACATAAAATGTAGTCAATGATAGTACCGTTATCTATTCCCTTAAATGTAAGGGGCCTTTTTTTACCAGCCCCGCAGCCCGACTCATATAAATTCCATCTAGCCAGGAAATTTTCTAGACACTCCCCCCGTCTAGTATGTTCCAAATGGATAGATGAAGAAAAAGGAGGGCCTTCTTACTCGAGACTACTACATGGTAGGGTTCAGGGGTGAATGTTAAAATCCCCAAGGAATATTATCTCAAAAGTATTTACATTTACACTGTAGACTGACCAAAAATTATCCAGTACATCCAAATTATAACCGGCACACTCATTTGCATTAGAATTATAAAAGTTTATGAATAAGATCTTGGCTTTATCCTGGGTAGAAAGTTCAACAATTAGACAGTTCTCACATCCTGAATTACACTGAGAAAAAGTACCTTTTATGTCAAGTTTAAATAGACTTAGTAAGCCGCCCTTCGCTCTACCTGCGGCACTACTGGTTGCTGGGATGCAAAAATGACTGTAACCATCCAGAGAAAAGCTATTAGACTGATCCCAAGTCTCTTGTAGAACAATAATGTCAAAAGTTTTTAATGATTTAATCCACACATCATTTCCAGCCTTAGCCTTAATCCAGACAATATTCCAGGTTGCAATTCTGAAAGTAGGTGATGGGGCCTGAGATTTAATTCTAGGTTCAATTGGAAGTCAATCATTTTCCTCCAGAGAGGATAAAGGGGTATAGCGAATTGGATAGTGATAGGACTTGATCGAATTGATTGTACGGGCTAGCCATCTGATAACAGTAGGGATCCAGAGTATTTGGAGGTTGATAAACATTTGGCGCAGGACATGCAACTCCCCGTCTATTTACGAAGACAGGATAACTTGGACTGGTCAGGTTGTGAAGACTGGGTGTTAATTAGATGGTTATAGAAGAACCCAAGAGGACGTGCGCATACGGTGTTGTCCGCTATAGGTAAGGAAGCTGCTCTAAGTAGGACTGTGGCAACATGTTGCGGATGCTTGAAGTTTATAATAATACAGTCCCCCCCAGTATTCTTTCAACTGACTCTACATGTAGAAATTATGTCACTTGAAAAGGCAAATGGAAAACCACAATTCCTGTTCAACCACGCTAATAATTTATTTTTTAAGGCCGCATGTGTTTCTAGCCTAGGGTCCGTGAGATAAGAATCAACCTCAGGAACGTTTGTTAATACAACTGTGTATGGAACACACTCCGGGGGGAGATTAACTGTAGTTCTTCTCTTAGGCACGTTTCTCCCTCCATTGTTCCCCCCAACTATTATATTCTGGCTGCCTGGATTCGGTGGAGGTGGTTGAGTTACTGGTGCTAAGAGTGGAGGTGATATGAGTGGAGGTGATATGAGTGGAGGTGATATGAGTGGAGGTGATATGAGTGGAGGTGATATGAGTGGAGGTGATATGAGTGGAGGTGATATGAGTGGAGTTGATATGAGTGGAGGTGATATGAGTGGAGATGATATGAGTGGAGATGATATGAGTGGAGATGATATGAGTGGAGATGATATGAGTGGAGATGATATGAGTGGAGATGATATGAGTGGAGATGATATGAGTGGAGATGATATGAGTGGAGATGATATGGGGGCTGATGCCATTGGTGGTTGAGTAACTGATGTAGTTTGTGTAGTGTCTATGGTCTTATTCCCCCCTTTACTGGAGCTACCTACAGCCCCATTACATTATTGCCAGCATTGGCGCACTTGTGTGTTTTAGTCAGGGTTATGTGTGAGTTTAGAAGACCCCCTAGTCTAGAAACCTCTTGTGTAACCTGATCTAATTTTACTACAAGAGGTTTAATCATAAGTTCGAATTTTGATTCAATAATACTTGCCAATAACTCAATATGGGCGGGGAGCAGATTAATCAACTCAGCATTATTTGTGAGTTCAGTTGCACACCCTGAACAAATAGATATGGTCCCTGTCTTTTTTGATTTCCTGGCCCCCGCCCGCTTTACAGGTGCCTTCGTTTAGGCGATGGAGCAGGCGAAGGCCTAGGAGAGGGTGTCGGGGTCAAACATTGGGTAAAGTCGTCTAATTCTTCCCGCTCTTCCTGTGACTCTGCAGGGGATATATCATTAATAGTAATTACAATCGGATCTTCATTACAACTATCCGCCGGGACTGGGGAAACTAGAGGGAATTTCGGACTAGTCGGTGAGGCCGTAGGGCTTACCCTATTTAATGAAAGTTGCCTTTCTTTATTAATTTTACTAACCACCTTGACTAGATAGTTATCCATTGTCCTGGTCTCAGTCGATGTTTTTGCCGACCTGAGTTTCGACATTTTAAGAAACCTGAGGCACTTCAAGATTTATACCACAGGGACTGTGGTAGCACGAAAAGGTCACCCAGAAACTACTCTTACATCAAGTGCATCAAAGAGGGACCACAATACATAAGGATTAAAAAGTTTAGAATATATATCTCACAGATTAGAAGGGTCCAGAGAAAAATGAGCCAAAGTCCATGGCCCAGCCCGGCCTCTTCTGGCCGCAGACGGCCCTGCCCTTGTCCCGGGCTTCTCCCGGCGCGTGCCCAAGCGCGTCCCGTGGGACAAGGGACCGACGTTGCCTTTATGCGCCTCCTGGCGCTGCTCAGGGTGTCACTGGTGGTGGGAGGGACCCGGCGGAGCCAAGCGCGGCCGGGAAGCAGGCGGAGCAAAGCCCGGCCCTTTGCTGCTGGTGCTGCGGCGGAGCAAGCACGGTGAACGCTGGAACCGTTGGTGAGACAACCCCACTGGACTCGACCGGCGCTGCCTTTATGCGCCTCCTGGCGCTGCTCAGGGTGTCACTGGTGGTGGGAGAGACCCGGCGGAGCCAAGCCCGGCCGGGAAGCAGGCGGAGCAAAGCCCGGCCCTTTGCTGCTGGTGCTGCGACGGAGCAAGCCCGGCCTCGGTGAACGCTGGAACTGTTGGTGAGACAACAAGTGGATCCCGACCAAAACAAGAAGAACGGTGACACAGGCCCTCGTCAGCAGCAGACTGGACTACGGCAACGCACTCTACGCAGGAATCCCAGCCAAAAACCTACGACGACTATAACGCATCCAAAACGCCTCCACCGACTGATCGTCATCGTCCCCCGCCGCAGCCACATCGCCCCCCACCTGAGAGACCTACACTGGCTCCCCATCAACAAGAGCATCACCTTCAAGCTCCTCACCCACGCACACAAAGCACTCCACAACGCTGGACCAGCCTACCTTAACAGCAGACTCAGCTTCTACACCCCCACCCACCAGCTCCGCTCCGCCAGCCTCACCCTCGCCGCTGTCCCCCGCATCCAACGAACGACCTCCGGCGTCAGATCCTTCTCCTACCTCGCCGCCAGGACCTGGAACAGCCTCCTTACCCATATACGGCAGACACAAGACCTACTCGCCTTCAGAAGAATCCTCAAGACCTGGCTCTTCGAGCAGTAGTGGCACACTCCGTCCTCCCCCTCAGTGCCTTGAGACCCCTCAAGGGTAAGTAGCGTGCTCTACAAGTACTCTGATTGATTGATTGGCAGAGAAACAGCAATAGGAGATGGATAGAGAACTTAGGTAAATAATAGCCAGGCCACCCTCCCTTATTCATAGATCTTTCTCGGCGATAGATTGAGTGACCTGTGAAAATCCTTCCAGTGGGATCAGGGGCAGATGTAGAGTTGGCCCAGCTTTCCGTGATGAATACCAGAAAGGGTTTATGAGTTTCAATGAATGAGTACATTTCTGTGTTGTGCTTGATCAGCAATCTAGTGTTGATCAATGCACATTGAAGATGACGGCCTGAGGGGAGAGAATAAATAGAGATTAATGGGTCTTTTTGTGGAACAGAAATAGGAGCAAGTGGGCCTAAGGAGAGATTACAGTGTGGACCAGTAACCAGGCCAGTCAGATATATGTTGGAGATCTCTACACTAATTGGAGATTGGCACCTACAGTTATGGCGTAGAGCTAAAGGTGCTTCACTGGTGTATATCTGAGTTGGTCCAGGACCTGGGAGTGGATTGGTGCAGACGGGCTTGCCTCTGGCACGCTGGCAGTGCACCCGCTGCCCATACACGCTTTTCTGCTGTAGAAGTGGATGGGGGTGTATTAAGGGGTGCTGCTTGCTGCTCCCTGCAATGCCAAAATCCGATCGAGAAAGTGGGTCAAATTAAAAGCCAACTGGGATCCAGCAACCCCTGGGATCGAGAGCAGGCACCCCTCACTGGCGTTTCCTACTGGTAAAGCAAATGAAGATAAATTAAAATGAGAAAGGTTAAAACATACAAAGAAATAAAGGGCCTCAGCTCTTTCCAGTTTGGTGTGTGGTGCACCGAGAGGGGTTGCGGTTGCAAGTCAAATCTGAGTCCAACTATAATGTCTCTGTAACCTTTGTTTCATTCAGTAAATATATATATATATACATGTATATATATTTGAGGTGAGCAGATCTAGAGTGTCGCTGGTGTTGAGAGTGCTCAATACAGCAGCTGCTTTCCACCTAAACTTGAGAACTACCCAGAGTTCTCGGCTTCTTTTTTGCATAATTTATGTGCCACTCTGTGCCTGAAAGGCTATTGTTTTGACTTATACTGGGTGCTCCCTTGAGTCTGCATGAAACTATACCTCTCTGAAGAGCTCTAAGTAGAGTGAAACACTGTCAGGGCTTGCTTTTACTCTTTTCAGGTTGGCGTGGTTGGTATTTTACTAATTCAAAGCTGTAATACTGTGCCTGGAGTGGTATATGGCTTTTGTCATTTTAAAGCTCAGCATGGACAGCACTGTGCTAATCCTATGCTTAAAAACTTTGATAGAAAAGCAGACATTTGAGATGAGCAGCTCTAGAGTGTCGCTGGTGTTGCGAGTGCTCTATACAGGAGCTGCTTTAAACCTAAACTTGAGAAATACTCAGAGCTCTCTGCTTCTTTTTTGCATAATTTATGCATCACTCTATGCCTGGAAGGGTATTGTATATATTTATAAATGTATGTATATAAAGATATATCAATGGCATTCCTGCCCTCCTTCTCTTTTCTGAAAGCAGGCACCGGCACCAGGGGACGATGAAGTATTATTTATTCACAGCAGAAAGTAACACAGGACTTCCACCGTGTTCATGTATATATACACATACACCCACATATATGTAGATAATGTGCTTTTTATAGTAGTTGTGTTTATCTCCAGGGGTGTCGACAGAGCAGAGAGATGACTTTAAGAGGAGGTGATGGAGCAGGGAGTTTATCTGACCTTTAGCGGATTGCCTCCTTGATATTGTCAGATCCAGGACCTCTAATTTGACCTTGAGGTGTGTACCAAGCATGCCACCATAGTACAGAGTCTATAAATCGAGGGGTTTTGTCCTACGGGTCCTGGCTGGACAATTTAACATTAAAGAAGAAAAAGTGCCAGGGCTCGATTTTTGAACCACCAAACTTATTTATTTAGCTGGTGTAAACCTTCATTGCTTAGTTTCTAGAAGGTATGCAATCGTCATTATTTCAACATTTCAAAATTATTTACACATTTCAGAAATATACAGAGAGAGAAAAAAATCCCTTCTACTGGGGATACAATGTAAACAACATTTCATACATTTCAAGTATTACAGTATGTTTAAACAAAAAATAAATCAAAAAAAGTTCAGAAACAGTTACACATTCATTGTTTCGTGGAAACAGAATTAAATCATGTACACCAAAAAAGGTTGTGGTATGCTAGTTTTGCGATTATATTGCCCTATACTATTTTGCGTCTTTTTTCAACAGCCAAATAGCCGACGCGTTTCCAAACCCTTCTTATGGTCAATGGGGTTCTTCCTCAGGGCTGGGCTGTGTACCTATGGTGTAAAAATTGGGGACATTTAATATCTCCTTTTCCTAAAATTCAAAATTAGCTTCAGATGCAGGCGAAGCTTGTGAGGTTTTTACCTTATTTCACGGTATCTCTTTTATCAAGGATTGGGCATCGAGTGAGCTTGGATTTTACACCAACACCTAAACAGAGGTAAGGATTGGCGATTATAATAGATATGTGTATCTTGCACTTCCAGTTGCAAACGTGGTTCTCAGTAAAAAATGTGCGGGCACTTACGTGGATTTTGTTGGTTGGGTGGTTCACTGACTCAGACTGCTCTTTAAAGTAGTTTATTGCGCGTTCCCCGGTCAATTCATTCTGCGAGGTTTAAAAATTAACAATCAATCCCGGTCTGGCATGTCTTTGTGTTCTACTAAGATTTAAACGTGCATTTTGCTTACTTGGGAGGAGTGCGGCAGACTGCCCTGGCCTTTCTCTTTTCCAAATCGATTGGCGGTTGTATTTCAGTACTGGTTCTGTGAAAAAGTTGAAAGCGGTGTCTAAAATTTGCTCAGCGGTAATATCAGCCAGTTCTTAAACTCTTAGTGCGCTAAGCGTCCTACCTTAGTCAGAGGGTGTCTAGCTGCGCTCGGGATTCTGTGCAGTCGCGCTGTTCTCGCTCGATGTGTGGAGTGTCTAATGAATTTTGTAAACCCGGTAGAACGCAATTTCCTGTTTATGTATGCTGCTGGGTGTTGTGGGATTTGTAGTCCTACTGTCTATAGGCATCTTCCGTGTTATATAACGTGATGCTGTGGGATTTTGGGGATAAAGTGCCAAAGCGCATTAGTTATAGTCTCTTTAATAGTGTATTTCTCTGCAACAGTGGGGTTCACAGGGGACTCATTGATACGATCTTTGTAGTTCCGACATTTCATTCAGGCCATCCATCACACAATTAAATTTTAAAATTAAATACGCTTCCTGTTTGAGTAACATGGCATCGATGTTCCCTCCTCTGGGAGGAACTTTCATCGCTTGTAATACAGTCCACTTAAAATCGTTTTCATTGTGTTTCTGATCCACAAAATGTTGCACCATTGGTGCAGACAGAACTTTGTTTTTAATTCTGGATTTATGTTGGGTTATTCTCTGGTTGGCTTTTTGGGTGGTTTTGCCTATGTACAGCTTAGGGCAAGGGCACATAATTGCGTATATTACGTTCGCTGTTTTGCAATTCGAGAATCCTTTGTGCATCCATTTGATTGATTTAAACGTAAATTCATCACCTTCTATTGTGTTGGGGCAAGTGGCACATGAACCACACTTGTGGTGGCCAGTAACTGGTGGAAGTTTCCACAATGTGCGTAAGTCTGCTTTGACTTGACTTACTCCTAGATCAGCTCTTACTATGCGTTGTCCAATGCTTCTATTCTTCTTTAGAGCAAACAATGGCTGTTCCATCGGGACTTCTGAATTTTTGATCAAGTGCCAATTTTTTAGAATGATGGATTTGAACTTATTGGTGTATGGCCCAAAAGTGGTGACACATACCGGCCTTTCTAAGGGTTTGGTTTCCTTTTGGGTTTTCAATAGTTCCTCTCGTGGTGTGTGCCAGGCCCGGGTAGTTGAATGTTTCAGTAACTTGTGGGGATAACCCCTGTGTTGTAATTGGTCACTCAATATTTGTGAATGGATCACGAAATCTTCCTTCCTTGAGCAATTTCGTCGGATTCTCAACATCTGCCCATACGGTAGGTTAGCTTTCAAACTTTTGGGGTGGTAACTGGCGTAGTGTAAAATAGTATTCTTGTCTGTGTCTTTGCGGTGTAGAGTAGTTGTCAACTCATTTTCATAGGGAAAAACCACCACATCCAAGAAAGTCAATGATGTTCTGCTGGATGTCATTGTGAATTTTATATCTGGGTGTCTGGTGTTGAGCCACTGATGGAATTGGGTGAGCATTTCTTCAGACCCTTTCCATTGACACCAGATGTCGTCAATGAAACGATACCATTTGGTAATGTTTTGGTGAAATGGATTGTTGTGGAAGATGAAGCGCTCCTCATACAGGGCCATGAAGAGCACCGCCATTTCTGGGGCATAAGGACACCCCATGGCGGTGCCCTTCACCTGCGCGTAGAACGCATCCATGAACCGAAAATAGTTCCTTTTGAGTGCTATTCTCGCTAGGTCGATGATAAAGTCTGTTGGGACTCTATGTGGTCTGGGTCTTGTGTCTAAATAATATCCCATTGCTTCTAAACCCTCCTGTTGAGGGATTTGGGTATAGAGGGAAGTGACGTCAAACGACACCATCAACTCCTGGTTGTCATCAAATGGAGTCCCTTCTATTTTGTTAATGAAGTCCCTTGTATCTTTTAAGTATGATCTTACTTCCGACAGAAAGGGCTTTAGGAAGACATCCACATATTTTGCCAGTGGTTCCAATACTGAATCACACCCGGAGACGATGGGTCTTCCCGGTGGTTCAGATAAACTTTTATGAATTTTCGGAAGAAAATAAATTACTGGAATGCGTGGACTTTTTTTGTCTAGATATTGGAACTCTTTCATTCCTAATATCCCTTTGTCACGACCCTCTGTGATTTTAATTAAAATCTCAGCTCTTATTTGTGGGGTAGGGTCTTCTTTAACTTCTCTGTACCATTCAGTATTTTTGATTTGACTGTTGGCTTCAGCAATGTATTTGTTTCTATCCCAGACAACCAGGGCGCCCCCTTTGTCTGCTGGTTTTAGTACTATGGATTCGTCGTTGCGTAAACTGTTCAATGCTGTTTCTTGGTCTCTGCTGATGTTCCTTCTGAGGAACATCTTTTGTTTACTTAATTGTGTGATGGAGGATAGAATGATCTGTTCAAAGGCTATTATTTCCTTCGGAATTGTGTATGTTGGAGGTACGAATGTGGATTTGTTGGATAGATTAGAGGGTTCACTCACTCTAGTGTCCTCCCTGTTGTGGAAAAATGCCTTTAGTCTTAATTTGCGACAAAACTCCAGTGCTTCGATTTTTAAGTGTGTCAGGTCAGTGTTGGCTGTGGGTACAAATTTGAGTCCTAGTTCTAAAACAGACTTCTCGTGTGTGGTTAGTACTCTATCAGAGATGTTTACTATGGAGGTGGAATCTACGTTTTGTATTGGGTTCTTCGTGTTCGCATTTCCCATGGTTGAGGCTGTGGCTTGAATCTTACTCTTCCCCTGCCTTCGCCCTTCTCTAAAAAAGGATTTCTTTTAGAAGATCCCTCCCTGGGGTCTGAGTCGTTTGCTGATTCGGAGGATGAGCTTTCCGAAAAAGTTAGAAATCTATTTTTAGACCTCCCTTGAAATTGTGACAGCGCTCTTCGCGATTCAGTTTGGGTGTAATAATCCTCCTTGAGGTACGGGTAAACAGATTCTATTTTAAATGACTTCACGTCTTTGTCAAATTTGTTGGACCTGAAGTTTATGGTGTTGTCCCTGAATGTCGCAATTTCTTTGTTAATCTTTTCGAGTAAAGCTTTTGCTTCGTCAACTGTGTGGTTGTCTTCAATGGCTTTAATGAGTCCCTCTATCTCTTCCTTTTCTTTGTCACAGATTCTCTTTGAGACAGCAAAGAGAATCTGTGACAAAGAAAAGGAAGACAACCACACAGTTGACGAAGCAAAAGCTTTACTCGAAAAGATTAACAAAGAAATTCCTTTTTTAGAGAAGGGCGAAGGCAGGGGAAGAGTAAGATTCAAGCCACAGCCTCAACCATGGGAAATGCGAACACGAAGAACCCAACTGACCTGACACACTTAAAAATCGAAGCACTGGAGTTTTGTCGCAAATTAAGACTAAAGGCATTTTTCCACAACAGGGAGGACACTAGAGTGAGTGAACCCTCTAATCTATCCAACAAATCCACATTCGTACCTCCAACATACACAATTCCGAAGGAAATAATAGCCTTTGAACAGATCATTCTATCCTCCATCACACAATTAAGTAAACAAAAGATGTTCCTCAGAAGGAACATCAGCAGAGACCAAGAAACAGCATTGAACAGTTTACGCAACGACGAATCCATAGTACTAAAACCAGCAGACAAAGGGGGCGCCCTGGTTGTCTGGGATAGAAACAAATACATTGCTGAAGCCAACAGTCAAATCAAAAATACTGAATGGTACAGAGAAGTTAAAGAAGACCCTACCCCACAAATAAGAGCTGAGATTTTAATTAAAATCACAGAGGGTCGTGACAAAGGGATATTAGGAATGAAAGAGTTCCAATATCTAGACAAAAAAAGTCCACGCATTCCAGTAATTTATTTTCTTCCGAAAATTCATAAAAGTTTATCTGAACCACCGGGAAGACCCATCGTCTCCGGGTGTGATTCAGTATTGGAACCACTGGCAAAATATGTGGATGTCTTCCTAAAGCCCTTTCTGTCGGAAGTAAGATCATACTTAAAAGATACAAGGGACTTCATTAACAAAATAGAAGGGACTCCATTTGATGACAACCAGGAGTTGATGGTGTCGTTTGACGTCACTTCCCTCTATACCCAAATCCCTCAACAGGAGGGTTTAGAAGCAATGGAATATTATTTGGACACAAGACCCAGACCACATAGAGTCCCAACAGACTTTATCATCGACCTAGCGAGAATAGCACTCAAAAGGAACTATTTTCGGTTCATGGATGCGTTCTACGTGCAGGTGAAGGGCACCGCCATGGGGTGTCCTTATGCCCCAGAAATGGCGGTGCTCTTCATGGCCCTGTATGAGGAGCGCTTCATCTTCCACAACAATCCATTTCACCAAAACATTACCAAATGGTATCGTTTCATTGACGACATCTGGTGTCAATGGAAAGGGTCTGAAGAAATGCTCACCCAATTCCATCAGTGGCTCAACACCAGACACCCAGATATAAAATTCACAATGACATCCAGCAGAACATCATTGACTTTCTTGGATGTGGTGGTTTTTCCCTATGAAAATGAGTTGACAACTACTCTACACCGCAAAGACACAGACAAGAATACTATTTTACACTACGCCAGTTACCACCCCAAAAGTTTGAAAGCTAACCTACCGTATGGGCAGATGTTGAGAATCCGACGAAATTGCTCAAGGAAGGAAGATTTCGTGATCCATTCACAAATATTGAGTGACCAATTACAACACAGGGGTTATCCCCACAAGTTACTGAAACATTCAACTACCCGGGCCTGGCACACACCACGAGAGGAACTATTGAAAACCCAAAAGGAAACCAAACCCTTAGAAAGGCCGGTATGTGTCACCACTTTTGGGCCATACACCAATAAGTTCAAATCCATCATTCTAAAAAATTGGCACTTGATCAAAAATTCAGAAGTCCCGATGGAACAGCCATTGTTTGCTCTAAAGAAGAATAGAAGCATTGGACAACGCATAGTAAGAGCTGATCTAGGAGTAAGTCAAGTCAAAGCAGACTTACGCACATTGTGGAAACTTCCACCAGTTACTGGCCACCACAAGTGTGGTTCATGTGCCACTTGCCCCAACACAATAGAAGGTGATGAATTTACGTTTAAATCAATCAAATGGATGCACAAAGGATTCTCGAATTGCAAAACAGCGAACGTAATATACGCAATTATGTGCCCTTGCCCTAAGCTGTACATAGGCAAAACCACCCAAAAAGCCAACCAGAGAATAACCCAACATAAATCCAGAATTAAAAACAAAGTTCTGTCTGCACCAATGGTGCAACATTTTGTGGATCAGAAACACAATGAAAACGATTTTAAGTGGACTGTATTACAAGCGATGAAAGTTCCTCCCAGAGGAGGGAACATCGATGCCATGTTACTCAAACAGGAAGCGTATTTAATTTTAAAATTTAATTGTGTGATGGATGGCCTGAATGAAATGTCGGAACTACAAAGATCGTATCAATGAGTCCCCTGTGAACCCCACTGTTGCAGAGAAATACACTATTAAAGAGACTATAACTAATGCGCTTTGGCACTTTATCCCCAAAATCCCACAGCATCACGTTATATAACACGGAAGATGCCTATAGACAGTAGGAATACAAATCCCACAACACCCAGCAGCATACATAAACAGGAAATTGCGTTCTACCGGGTTTACAAAATTCATTAGACACTCCACACATCGAGCGAGAACAGCGCGACTGCACAGAATCCCGAGCGCAGCTAGACACCCTCTGACTAAGGTAGGACGCTTAGCGCACTAAGAGTTTAAGAACTGGCTGATATTACCGCTGAGCAAATTTTAGACACCGCTTTCAACTTTTTCACAGAACCAGTACTGAAATACAACCGCCAATCGATTTGGAAAAGAGAAAGGCCAGGGCAGTCTGCCGCACTCCTCCCAAGTAAGCAAAATGCACGTTTAAATCTTAGTAGAACACAAAGACATGCCAGACCGGGATTGATTGTTAATTTTTAAACCTCGCAGAATGAATTGACCGGGGAACGCGCAATAAACTACTTTAAAGAGCAGTCTGAGTCAGTGAACCACCCAACCAACAAAATCCACGTAAGTGCCCGCACATTTTTTACTGAGAACCACGTTTGCAACTGGAAGTGCAAGATACACATATCTATTATAATCCCCAATCCTTACCTCTGTTTAGGTGTTGGTGTAAAATCCAAGCTCACTCGATGCCCAATCCTTGATAAAAGAGATACCGTGAAATAAGGTAAAAACCTCACAAGCTTCGCCTGCATCTGAAGCTAATTTTGAATTTTAGGAAAAGGAGATATTAAATGTCCCCAATTTTTACACCATAGGTACACAGCCCAGCCCTGAGGAAGAACCCCATTGACCATAAGAAGGGTTTGGAAACGCGTCGGCTATTTGGCTGTTGAAAAAAGACGCAAAATAGTATAGGGCAATATAATCGCAAAACTAGCATACCACAACCTTTTTTGGTGTACATGATTTAATTCTGTTTCCACGAAACAATGAATGTGTAACTGTTTCTGAACTTTTTTTGATTTATTTTTTGTTTAAACATACTGTAATACTTGAAATGTATGAAATGTTGTTTACATTGTATCCCCAGTAGAAGGGATTTTTTTCTCTCTCTGTATATTTCTGAAATGTGTAAATAATTTTGAAATGTTGAAATAATGACGATTGCATACCTTCTAGAAACTAAGCAATGAAGGTTTACACCAGCTAAATAAATAAGTTTGGTGGTTCAAAAATCGAGCCCTGGCACTTTTTCTTCTTTAACCATAGTACAGAGAGCACTACTGTTTGTATCCTGGGATTAGCACATTAAGTGAAGGTGGCAGCAAACCCATCCATTTTGGATGCCCCTGGTTTGACAGCACAAGATGGAGGCTGCAGACTGTTCACTCAGACAGCTGAAGTCAATCAACCAATCATTCAAACATTTATAAAGCACAGCAAATCACCCATGAGGGTCTCAAGGCGCTGGAGATATGTAGTGCCTGCATTCCTGTGGCAGGAGGTAGAAGATACAAATACTTAAGTGTGAACGATGGAGGCGGTGCAAAGCTTGAAATTCCATGAGAACTTTTGTTAGTGAGGGGGCTGCTGGTTATTTCTTCTTGAGCTCCATCAATTGCTGATGGCAGGGGAGAGGGTGGCATGCAGCTTCTGTTGTGCAAGGTGAGGACGTTTTTAGGTCGGGTCTTCGCTTTTGTTTGTCTCTGACCGCTACTTCAGGGATGCTACACGCATCCGTGTGCAGAAACCTAACACTTCATTCTGTTTGTGTTTTGGGTGCTCCACTTTGGAGAAAGTTCCATTTGTGCAGCTGTGAGAAGCATCACAGTACACAAATGTTGTTTGTGAAGCACACCTGGAAAAGAACACTTGAAGAGAGAACAACCTAAGTCAAACGGAGACAGGAACTCTCAACAGACTGGTTCCAAAAAAGAGAATAAGGGCCAGTGCAATTCCCAAGGGTACAAGGGAGAAGAAGAGACAGAAGGGTATCCAAATACCTTCTCTAGAACCCAAACCACCCACCTACAAGACCAGAGAAGATAGTGCTCTGTAGAGTTCTTAAAGGGTTGTTGCATGCCCCCGTCTAGTGTCTGCCTGACAGACAGTCTTCCAAAGGTGAGGAAACATGACGTGAAGTCTGCACTTTCTGCTGCAGGAGCTAAGGGGCCTCCTCAAGGGACCAGAAGCCTGCCTGCCTGCTGAGTTCCACCTGGGCCTGCAGGAGGAGAAATACGGCATGTTGCAGTGTCGTCTAGTTTCCACTGTACGGTGGGAGCTGTGCTTTTGTGGACAGCATAAACGTTGTGATGGTGCCAGACTGATTCCAAGCAAACCCCTCAGGATATGTTGTCCTATGGACCAGCTTCCTCGCAGTGCCAACATAAGCACCCTAAACCTAGGCAGGTAGCAAATGGTTCTGGCAACCACTAAACACGACAACCTTCATCCCCCAGGAATTGTGGTAACAGATCTAGAACCCGTTTGCTCAATCACTCGTGCTCTGTTTCTCTCAGAGAAATATACAAGGAATGCACAGTGGGGCGTTTTCAATATTTATTGAATCAATACGATTCTTGTATAAAGCATCTGTGCTGCAAGGATCAATAGCCATAATAAACAGTTCTACCATTGTGTAAAACAATGTATATAAGCATGCATACAAAACAATATAGAAATCTGGCGTACTCCCACTATACGTCTCCACACCTAAGAGTCTAGGATATGTGGGCTCTGCCAAAAATCCCCTTCCTAAGATCCGATTCCTGCTACCCGCAGGGAAAGAATGTAGGACACTGTCATGGTCTCAAATCAGACATCCTTTGCCAAGGGATCAGCAAGCGGCTGGGCTGAGTGTGGTCAACGTGTGGTGACCTAGCAATATCAGCCGGCGCTCCTCTGCCTAATCCCAGAAATGTTTGTTTATTTATAACAGAAAGCATCCTTGTCCTGGGCCGAGTTTCTAGTCAGGCCGCCATCGTTTATGTGCTATAGATAGCCGTGTGGCCGCATGGATGAAAACAATCACATTTGCACAATGTCTGTATAGACCTTGTACATGAAGTTCAAGCTATCATTATAGGGTTCTTGGGAAGTAGGTTCTGTAAGCAATTATAGTTTCTTGGAAACCAATCCACACTGTCACAGATGCTAGACAAACAATTGCAGGAGCGTAGAAGACGAGATAATTGAAGTGTAGAGGGGAAGTAGTGGGAGTAAGGGAGGTGAGAAAGTGAAGCTAGGGGAAGAGACAAACAGTATAGACGAAAGGAAGTCTGTCTAAAGGCCAAGTGGATAGTTGACAACCAAAGGAGGTTATCCACGGCCCATCTCCCCTATAGCTAAACCAGGTAGCTCCATTGGGCATCAGACAGAATAGGTCAGTCTCACTACATTGAGAGAGGAGAGAAGGAGAGGAAGAGAAACAGGGAGGAAGCGAGCGGAGACGACAAGAGAGATGAAAGGAAGTCTGTCAAAAAACGGACTGGGTAGGTGAATCCCCAGCCTGTCTCCCCTATAGCTAAACTAGGCAGCTCCATCGGGCGTCGGACAAAATAGCTAGATCTCAAATGATGAGGGAAAAATTCACAGATAGAACGTGGGGACTAAAGGGCCAGGACAGGTGAGGGCAAAGGTCAAAAGTAGGAAAGTGGAGAAGAGTAGAGTGGGAATGGTAGAGTAGAGTCATTGCGAAGTTCTTTTTTGGATTTTTTTAAACATAGCCCCCAAATCCGCTTTTGTGATCGCCATTGCAGTGACTCCTGCGTCATCTCGCAGCGTCGGGAGTTTGTCTAAAGGAATGAAAAAAAATCCGAGACTTTACCCGTCTGCTTGCTCATCGTCTTCTTTGACGGCATAAGGTATGGACCAGGCTGGCCCCTGAGTAGCTGTCTGAGATGAGGCTGCTGCACTCCCAGCTGTAGGTGACTGATTGGGGGATTAAGGCAAAGTGAGGGCTGTTGTCCCCCCAGGCGCAAATTCTGCGAGGGATATGCGGCCTCAAATTTAGGAATGTCTCATGGGGAGTGCATCGTGGCTAGTCGGTGCCAGCAATGCCATATAGGAGGACGACCAGCAAGTAAGGACCGATGGGGGGTGGTATGGACTGTGGCCCTTCTGGTCGTGCCGGAGTGCATAGGCAGCATGTCGAGAGCCATTGGTGTGGGCTGGGCACAAGGAAAATCCTTGATTAGGCGTTGGTTGCTGCTGGCAACATGGTGTGTGGAGGCCACTGACCCCCAGGGCGCGATCACTATCATGGAATCGGTGTTGTCAGGGTCAGATCAGGTCCGGAGGCAGATCAAGGTTGCTCTGTAGGGCCTCGAGGTAATCTGGCAATATCGATATCCCTGGACCATGGTCTAGGCCAAGTAGCAGGCTGGAAATGCAGGGGGAGATCGCAGGGAGCTGGTGCGAGGTTAGAGTGAGCCAGGTAAGGCATTGATCTTCATCCGACGGTCGCCAATCAATCAATCAATCAATCAAAGCATTTATATAGCGCACTACTCACCCGGAGGGTCTCAAGGCGCTAGGGGAGGGGGGCTCCGCTACTGCTCGAACAGCCAGGTCTTGAGCTGCTTCCTTAAGGCAAGGTGGTCCTGGGTCAGGCGGAGGTGGGTCGGGAGGGAGTTCCAAGTCTTGGCGGCCAGGTAGGAGAAGGACCTTCCTCCTGTGGTGGCTCTTCGGATGCGGGGGACGGAGGCGAGGGCGTGGCCGGTCGATCAAAGCTGGCGTGTGGGGGCGTAGAAGTTGAGGCGGCTGTTGAGGTATCCTGGGCCTTGGTTGTGTAGGGCTTTGTGTGCGTGGGTGAGGAGACGGAAGGTGATTCTCTTGTTGACCGGGAGCCAGTGCAGATCACTCAGGTGTCCGGAGATGTGGTTGTGTCGGGGGATGTCCAGGATGAGTCGTGCAGAGGCGTTCTGAATCCGCTGGAGTCTCTTCTGGAGTTTGACGGTGGTTCCGGCGTAGAGGGAGTTGCCGTAGTCCAGACGGCTGGTGACGAGGGCCTGGGTGACCGTCTTCCTGGTCACGGTTGGGGTCCACCGGAAGATCTTACGTAGCATGCGCAGGATGTTGAAGCACGACGAGGAGACGGCGTTGACTTGTCTGGTCATGGAGAGGGAGGAGTCCAGGATGAAGCCCAGGTTGCGTGCGTGGTCTGTTGGTTTGGGTGCGTTGCCAAGGGCGGGGGGCCACCAGGAGTCGTCCCAGGCGGAGGGTGAAGAACCCAGGATGAGGACTTCCGTATTGTCCGAATTCAGTTTCAGGCGGCTGTTCATCATCCACTTGGCTACGTCTGTCATCCCTTCGTGTAGGTTGGCTCTGGCAGTGGCGGGGTCGTTGGTGAGGGAGAAGATCAGCTGGGTGTCGTCGGTGTAGGAGATGATGTTGAGGTTGTGTTGGCGTGCGATGGCTGCGAGGGGGCTCATGTAGACGTTGAAGAGGGTTGGGCTGACCGAGGAGCCTTGGGGAACGCCGCAGATGACTTCGGTGGCTTCTGATCTGAACGGGGGGAGGCGGACTCTCTGTGTCCTTCCGGCCATTCCAGTGATCTCTTCTGGATTCCGACGTTGCTGAGGCGCCGCACTAGGGTACGGTGGCAGACAGTGTCGAAGGCCGCGGAGAGGTCTCAGAGGATGAGGGCCGCTGTTTCTCCGTTGTCGAGCAGGGCTCGGATGTCATCGGTGGCTGCGATCAGGGCTGTCTCGGTGCTGTGGTTGGCCCAGAAGCCAGACTGCGAGAGGTCGAGGGATCCGTTCGTCTCGAGGAAGGCGGCCAGCTGCTTGTTTGCGGTCTTCTCGATGACTTTTGCAGGAAACGGGAGCAGCGAGATGGGGCGGTAGTTCTTGAGGTCGGTGGGGTCGGCTGATGGCTTCTTTAGTAGAGCGCTGAGTTCGGCGTGCTTCCAGCTCTCCGGGAAGGTAGCGGTGATGAAGGAGGTGTTGATGATGTCCCGCAGGTGGGGTGCGATGACAGCGTCGGCCTTGTTGAAGACGTGGTGAGGGCAGGGGTCGGTCGGAGATCCGGAGTGGATGGAGTTCATCGTGCGGATGGTGTCTTCGGTGCTGATCGGGGTCCAGGTGCGGAGGGTGGTGGTGGGGGGCGGTGGTTCAGTCGTGGCGTGCGTCGGTTGAGTGCTGAAGCTGTTGTGTATGTCCGCGATCTTGTTGTGGAAGTAGGAGGTGAGGGAGTTGCAGAGGTCTTGCGAAGGGGTGATGTCGTTGTTTCCGGCGTTGGGGTTGGAGAGCTCTTTAACGATGTTAAAGAGTTCCTTGCTGTTGTGTGCGTTGTTGTCCAGTCGTTCCTTGAATGCAGTTTTCTTGGTGGCGTGGATCAGTTGGTGGTGTTTTCGGGTGGCGAGCTTGAGGGCAGTCATGTTGTTGGGTGTTGGGTCTCTGCGCCAGGCTTTTTTGAGTGCTCGGCAGTTCTTCTTGGAGCTCTTGAGTTCGTCGGTGAACCATGGGGATTTCTTGCTGCCGGGTCTGCTAGGCGGGGTCTTCAGAGGGGCGAGGTTGTCTGCGCAGTTGCTGATCCACTTCGTGAGGTTGGTGGCAGCCTGGCTTGGGTTAGTTGCGCTGGTGGGAGGGTTCATGCTCAGGGAGTTCGCGAGCTGGTCGGCTGTAATCTTGTTCCAGCTTCTGCGTGCCACCTGTTGTTGGTGGTGGTGGATCGTGGTCCTTCTGAAGCTGAAGTGGATGCAGCTGTGGTCCGTCCAGTGGAGTCCGTGGCGTGGCTGAAGGTGATGTCCTTGCTGGATGAGAACACGGGGTCGAGTGTGTGTCCGGCGTAGTGGGTGGGGGTGGTCACCAGCTGCTTGAGACCGAGGTTGGCGAGGTTGTCCAGCAGGCTGGTGGTGTTGCGGTCGTTGTTGTTCTCCAGGTGGAAGTTGCCGCCATCTTAGAGTCAGGCAAGCGCCCGATGGAATGTCTCAAAGTAGGGCCGCCGCCAGAGTGAAGCCGATTTGTGTGCCCCCCGGCCCATATGAATCAGCGGGAGTCTCTGCAGGGCGGCAGCGCGTAGGCAGCAATCCTACCTCCCGGAGGCGCCCTGTCGTCCTCTGTAATATGACGGCCGCCATTTTGTGTACCGCCGCTTCTCTCCTCTTTCAGGGATATCAGCCACATCCGACGTCTCAGGAACGGGCAAAGTCGCTCCGCTGATGCCCCAAGCACTCCGCTTCAAGTAGGGAGTATTTTCGTCCAAGATGAAGCCCTGTAGCCGCCTAGAGCCTGGCCGGAGCAGCGTGTCAACCGGGAGCCAAGGCGAGCTACGTCCACAACCAAGGCAATGGCTGCAACTGCCATGGGACAACTTTGGCCCCAAGAGGGCTGCAGCTACTTGTTTTGGCCCTGCTGGGGTGTGCACCTGCTGTGCAGCAACATCAACATGACTGGGACTGCATGCTCATGGTTACGTCAGTCACTAGGTGATGCTCTTTGGGCTCCATTTGCTTATGCATCTGCACCGTTAAGACTAACTCAGACAGCCATGCACTCAGAGGTAAGGCCATGCCTGGCTTATGCAGTCCCTGGGAATGTGTTTCCAATTGAGGAACGCAAGCAGAATGAAGAACACAAAGGTGCTTCCGAGCCCAAAGTGCTAAATTGTTGTAGATGTCACAAGGAGAGGCATAACAAGAATAATTGTCAGGTGAAAGACCCTGTACCAGCTGTACCAATAATTGCAAATGTATTGACTGTGCTTAATGGACCAGAGTTGGCCCTCTTGCACTCAACCTAGTAGCCATGACATCTGGGTAAAGAGCCAGAGGCCCTTAAGCACATCCATCCAAATACCATAGTGTTTGTTTTAGAAGCTAGTATCAAAGGCAGGAAAGTTTTTGCTCTGAGAGATACAGGTGCTTCCAGGACCATGGTTGAAATGAAGTGTCTCAAATCTGAGGTGAGTCTCTCTGGTGGCAATGGGACAGGCTTGGTGGCAAGTGAGGAGGAAATGTTTGCCTGAGTTGAAGTGGAAATCAATGGCAAATGAGTCATAGTACATGCAAGGGTGACAGAGATCCCTTAGGCAATTAACTGATTGCCCCTGGTGTAGAGCCATACACAGAAGCCTACATAGCTTGGACTATCTCAACTGTGGTCTATTCTATTCTAGTCAGATGTATGAAGCCCATGGGTACCACAATAGGGTTTCCTAGTGCTAGCAGATCAAAGAACCAAACGAACCAGAAGCTAGAAGAGCCAGGTCTATCTCGTCTTCCTAAACTTTGCACAGGAGTTGCATAAGCAAAGATTTAGTGGCAGGAAATTCCATAATTTCAGACCTAAAATAGCAAACCACCACCCTCCCTGTCTAGCCAATCTTACTTTGGGAATGATTGGCAGATTGTAATTACTGAAATGAATGTTGTAATTTTATTGTTATATCTTAGCCTGCCATTCCCCCCTTTTATTTTTACTTATTAGGTCAACCCCCAGTTTGTAGACCGTTTAGAATCCTTAGGACGAGGGTGACTTAAAAAATGGTGCTGATTAACAATTCAACCGAGGAACTGTTTTGAGGCATCTATTTGATAGAAATAAATCTTCTTCAGATGTACTAGAGTGGACACTTTACTACAGTTATTTGGCGACGAGGATGGGATGTTGTGTTAGGGGACAGCCTGGTGCCTCCACCCCTATTTCTGCTGGATCTAGTGCTCAGGTTTCTTTGTGACGCTTTTTTGGTTTACAGACCTGTGGAGGTGATTTCTCCTAAGGAAAATCCTTGATTAGGCTGTTTCACTATTTTATCTTCAGAGATTTAGGTGCATATTGACAATGGAAGTGACGGATCGTGGCTTTTGCAACCTTGGCTTAACACTGCGCTCTGCCACTCCTGAAACACAGGGCTGCACCATATTTACAAATCACCCTGGGTTTCCCCTGCACTGATGCCAATTGAGCTGCCTAGTGTCAGTGCAGACATCCGTGCACCATAGTGCAAGGGTGTCTATGCTGCAGGGGAAGATTGTTTATGTACAGGAAGGTGTCCCTTCCTACACATAAACAATCTGAAATGGCATTTTAAAACTTCTATATGTGTGCCTAATGCAGCACACTTAGAAGTTGCAAAACACCATTTTTTATGATTTTTTATGTGCAAGAAGGGACACCTTGTTCGCAATGTCAAAAAGAAAAAAGAACTGCAATGTCACTTTGGTGGCGCTTGGGGCTTGTAAAGATGCCCCTTAGTTTCTAAAGGACCTATAGCGATATTCTGCTTTTGTTCATGTTATCCTGCACAAGTGGAAGGAGGGGCTGTGTTTTTCTGGAAACCCATTTCCAATCCTGGTGAAAGGAACTCGCAGAAGGCAGCGCCTGTTAGATGTGTGGTGACGAGGGGCTTGATTTAGATCTCAGGTATCGTACTCACTCAAGGCAGTGCCTGTCAGATGTGTGGTGACGAGGGGCTTGAGTTAGATCTCGGGTATCGTACTCACTCAAGGCAGTGCCTGTCAGATGTGTGGTGACGAGGGGCTTGAGTTAGATCTCGGGTATCGTAGGATATAATGGGATTTATATTTCAGCGGATGGGATATCCATCCCCGCTTTCACCAGGTAACCCGCCCGCCGAGATCTAAATCAGGCCCTGACTCTGCACCTCTGGTTTTGTGCGGATTCTTCATTTCAGCCTGGAAACCTGCTTCCCAGTCATTTACCTGGTCCCGTGTGCCTGTAGGCGCCTGACTTCTGAACTCAGAGGTCTTTCTGTGAAGTAAGCCTGCATTCACCCAGCTCCAGACCTGGTCTCTGGCTGCCGCCTGTGTGGGGGTTTTGAGGGGTTCTCTCCTGCTGTGTTACAATTAACCTACATGAAGATCGAAGCAGAGAAGGAGAAGAGAAGGATTTCAAGCGCCCTCTATATTTCACATTTACTGGTACTGTGAAACTCTGTGCTACTCTGACAATCCAGGGGCGTGGTTTATGGTACACGCTCCATTTCCATTCTCTGTCTCCCAAAGGCATGATACTACTGCATTAGACTGACAGGGGAAGTCATTATTTCCTCCTTCGATCTGTTAGGATGCTTATGTCGGTGTCATTGGTTACATAGAACTGATGACTCTGTATTATACTACTTGGGGGAACTTTCAATAATTCCATGCTTTCTTCACCTGCATTTATTTGAACTCTGCTGGAAGGGGCTTTCCCTTAATTTTCATGTCTCCTTGTTCACTTACCATTGCTTCTAGCTGAAGGGTATTAGCAAATTTCCTGCAGTACTTTTCTGTTTTTTATATGGTGTCTCTTGTAACTTTCTATAGAACGCTTCTTCCTGTGTTCTCTGCATCATTTCGTCTTTTTTGGTGTGTTGCTCAGTGTCTTGTAGGCATTGTTATTGTATTGTTGGTGTTCCTTAATTCTGATATGGCTACGTCCAGTACGCCCCACACTCCAACATTCCCTAATGAAGGAGGTGAACCATTAATTCCTTGGAAACAATGGGCTAAGTTATTACTTCATTGAGGGGTGTTGGGAGTCTAGCAATTGATGGCACCCTGCTGTGTATATGTGTGGGAGGCTAGGTTTTCTAGTGTATATGGTGCATGTAGGTAGGGGAAACACCATATAACCCCTAAATATGTAAGGGAAAGGATCCTCCACAAAACAGTGAGCCAAGGTCCTATGCACACGTCTAACAATTGTTAATGAGAGTTCTTAAAGTCATTTGAGCAAAAGGATCAATTAAGTCAAAGTGGATCAGTTCTTTGTCTTTTATTTCATGTGACATCCGTAAGCAACCAGCCAACACGTGTTTCGTCACAATGGGAAGTATCCCATGACTTCTTCAGGGCTGTACTTCATATGTGATGATCCTTCTAAATTCACTCAGCCGGTGATAATTCCGACCCGGCTGGTCAAATGAGTAGGAGTCTAGTGGCGACGTGGATAGTCTGGTTGAAAGGTATTGAAGAGGGTACCTAAGTATCGGTACACCATATTTCTCGGGATGTGCATTTACTACCTGAAACTGATTATTAGAAAGTAAAGAAGTTATAAAGCACAACACTGACCTGTGCCATTGCTGACCTCTCCTTGCGAACAGGGAACACAATCAAAGCAGCACGCGGGCTCCCCCTCTCTGGCAGCCTTTCTGTACCCGGGAGGGCAACTCTCACTGCAGACAGAGAATGGAACCTGTGGGAGGAGCAAAAAGAAACTATTAATGGACGACAGAGTACGGAATGTGTAGGAGGAGCAAAAAGAAAATATTAATGGACAACAAAGCACGGAACATGTAGGAGGAGCAAAAAGAAACTATTAATGGACGACAGAGTATGGAATATGTAGGAGGAGCAAAACGAAACTATTAATGGACGACAGAGCACGGAACATGTAGGAGGAGCAAAAAGAAACTATTAATGGACGACCGAGAGCGCGAAACATGTAGGAGGAGCAAAAAAAAACTATTAATGGACGACAGAGAGCGCGGAACATGTAGGAGGAGCAAAAAGAAAAAATGTATAGACAACAGAGTGCTGAACATGTAGGAGGAGCAAAAAGAAACAATTAATGGATGACAGAGCGCAAAACATGTAGGAGGAGCAAAAAGAAACTATTAATGGACGACAAAGCACGGAACCTGCAGGAAAAGCAAAAAGAAACTATTAATGGATGACAGAGTGCAGAACATGTAGGAGGAGCAAATAGAAACTATTAATGGACGCCAGAGCACGGAAAATGTAGCAGGAGCAAAAAGAAACTATTAATGGACGACTGAGCATGGAAAATGTAGGAGGAGCAAAAAGAAACTATTAATGGACGACAGAGGAGAGAACATGGAGGAAGAGCAAAAAGAAACTAACAATGGAAGACAGAGTGCTGGACATGTAGGAGAAAAAAGTAACCATTAATTGAAGACCAAGCTCAGAACCTGCAGGATGCACAAAAAGAAACTATTAATAGATGTCAGAGCGCAGAACATTCAGGAGGAGCAAAAAGGAACTTTTAATAAAGACAGAGTGTGGAACCTCCAGGAGAAGCAAAAAGAAACTATACATTAAAGACAGAGCACAGAACCTGTGGGAGGGACAAAAAGAAAATATTAATGGAAGACTACAAGAAGAGCAAAAATAACCTATAATGGAAGACAGAGTGCAGAACCTGCAGGAGGAGCAAAAATAAACTACTAATGAAGACAGAGCATGGATCTTGGAGGTGGAGCAAAAAGAAACTATTATTACAAGTCGAAGCATGGAACCTGCACAAGGAGCACAACATTGAACCTGCAGGAGGAGCAGAGTGAATATACGGATGGAAAGAGACCGTATAGAAGCTGCAGACAAAGGGACTGAGTTTGAGTTTGGCGGACAGGTTACTCCGTCGCAAATGTGTCGGCCGTATTACAAGCGCTTTATGTCTAATGACAGGTATAATATGATGCACCAGATATCTGTCACATTTGTGATGGAGTAACCTATCTGCTGGACTCTAAATCAGGCCCAGAGTGAAGTGAGAATAATGTAAGACAGAGCACTTAACCTGCAGTAGGAGCTGAGTGAGAATATTCATGTTAATGGAAAGAAGTGTAGAAACTGCAGCAGCAAAGTCAAAATATGAATGCAAATAAATATTCTGAAACCTGCAGGTGGGGCATATTGATCGGACTGACCGATGAGGAGATATGAGTCATGGGGACAGTAGCTCAAAGTTTCTCAGACTACAAACTGCAGGTTCTTGAAGCACAGAAAGAGAAGCAGTGAAAATACAGACTGCAGGATCTAGAACTTTAGGGAACATTATAGAATATGACGGATGAACAGTGGCAGATCTAAGACCAGGAATGCGCGGCTACCGCGCATCCTCTCTCTTCTACTTTGGGCATGCTACTTTAAAATATATCTACAACAAAAATAACAAAAACTTTAAGATCACATGCTGTAATTTAGAAAAATTGGAACAGATGTATGAAGCATTTTTGTAGTTGCAAATGGCCAGATTTACATAGTCAGGCATTTGTACAAAAAACACCAAATTGCGATTTGGTAACCAATTACCGAATCGCAATTTGGGTTCGGGGCCCAATTCTGATTCTGTATTTGAAAGGGGCGTGTTTAGGGTATCCCTTCAAAATACTGATTTCGAAAGTTATGTATTAATGTTTTGCAACTGAAATCCAGTTTCAAAATATTAATATTTACCGACTACAGAAGAACAGTGGAAATGTATTCACAAACAAAAAGGGGTCCCTGAGGAACCCATTTCCTGTGAGAATGTTAACAAAGTAAGCCACTGCCTACACATAAAAAATATATGTTAAATGTTTCATTTTCTTTCTTTGAAACACATCCTATTTTCCTTTAAGGAAAACTGATTACTTTTAAACAAAATTCTTTATTTAAAAGCAATCCTAGACAAGGTGGGCTACTGACCGCAGTAGGCCACCCTTCCTCTGATGGCTGCGATTCCCAGTGGGCTGCAATTGCAGCCTACCTCATTAATATTCATAAAGTAGCAAGTAGCTTGATTTGTGACCCACTTGGAAATGGCAATTTGTGAACTGACCTATTAACGCATAGGTTGGTTCGCAAAATAGCACTCTGGTCGAAAAGTGCACGGGGGCAGGTGCACTGACATTAGGAATTGCTTTTTCTAATTTGAAACTCTTACTGAATCCTAATTTGGAAATCCCAATTCTTACTGTACTAAAGAATTACTTTTCAAATAGACATACCTCATGAATATTAATTAGGTAGGTTTCAGTCTGTGACCCACTAGAAATCACAGCAATCTCAGGGATGGTGGTTTGCTGGGGTCAGCAGTCCACCATGTCTGTGATTGTTTTTTTAAATAAGGCAAACTTTTTTAATATGGACCATTTCCTTAAAGTAAAAAGGGATGTGTTTGAAAAAAAGAAATTACATTTTATAGAGTAAACAGTGGTCTCTGGGACCCCGCCTGCGATAAAAAAGTTTTTTTTTTTTACATTTTTATAGGGGAAGGGGTTCTTTGGGGACCCCTTACCAATTTGCTAACAGGTTATCTACTCCTTCAAGGTGTCGGGAAAATATTACTGTCTTGCAACCAGACTCCTGGGAATAAATAGGAATTCTTACCTGAAGAAGCTTTTGTCTTGTTATCACTGGCGACGAGGATGGTGTTGGGCTTGGCCCTTTTTGCAGGGTCATCCCTGAACTTTTTGCCTCCCTCCAATATTTTTATTGACCTGTTGTTGGCTATTTTATGACTCTGGGTACTTTACCACTGCTGATCAGTGCTAAAGTGCATATGCTCTCCCCACTGTAAATTGATGTATTGATTAGTGGCTCCCTGATTGGATATTTGGTTTACTTGTCAGACCCTAGTCTAGTGCACTGAATGTGCCCAGGGCGTGTAATCCAAATGCTGCTAGTGGTCTTGCAGCACTGGTTGTGCCACCCCCAGAAGCAGCCTTGTAAAATGTGTCTAAGGTCTGCCATTGCAGAACCTGCGTGCAGTCTGGTACTGTCATGCTGGCTGGGCAAGTGCACCCACTTGCCAGTACCCAAACATTCCCTTGTCTTCATATTAGTCACCCCTATCGTAGGCCCAAGGGCATGGTGCATTGTAAGTATAAGGTAGGACAAGCCCTGATGTGTGTGGCATGTCCTAATAGTTAATTACAGCCATTTTAGTGTTTCACTATTGCAAGGCTACCTGTTCTCCATAGGCCAGTATGGGCTGTTAGAATTGTTACAGTTTATAATCCTACCAGACTGAGAGAGCATGGTAGAAATTTGAGTTTAGTATGCCTGGACTCAAAATAATAAAATACATATGTTAGTAAAGTTTATTTTAATATTCTGTGTTTGGAAATACCACTTTTAGAAAGCAGGTATTTGCTTGCCTAACCATTTCAGCCCGCCTATGCTTGGTTGTGGATTCCTTGTCTGGGTTTGTGTGTGTGACAGGGCTGGGGAATTCCAGGAGACAGGCTGGGGCCGCCCAGTGGTGAATAGAGAGATGGTAGGGAGGAGTTGCACCTGGGACTTGAATAGGGCTGAATAGGGCTGGGCCTTCCCTCTACAATGCTGGCTCCACCCCCTGTGGTGTGTCTGACGTCTCTGCCCTGCACAATGAAGGAAGAGAAGGAAGAATGTCAATAAAGTGCTCTAGGGCTGTACTTGCCTTCCACAATGCTGGCTCCACCTCCTGTGGTTCGTCTGATGTTCCTGCCCTGCACTGTGAAAGGAAAAGAGCAGTCTGGTAAACAGAGTGCTCAGGAACTGGTTTGGACTGGGCAAAGACCCCTCTCCCCTCTGAGAACAAATGATGGTTGGGTGTAAGTATTGGGACCCTGCTCCCATGAAATTAGATCACTCCTGGAACTGACAAGACAAAACCTCTGCTGAGGAGAAGGAACATGAAGAAACTGAGGAGAGACTATTCTCAAGCTGAAGTGCTGCATGGGGGGTTGCCTGACTGCCAAAGAGAGGAGAAAGGACTTTGTGGATTTTACCTTTACTTCAACTTGTGGAAAGATCTCCAAGGGCTTGGAAGAGAGCCTGCCCCCTGACCGAAGTCCCAGGACCTGTGGACTTCACCAGCCTTTGTGAATTGCTGCTGTTCCAGTGGCTACAGAGGCAGGGAGCGGTGACCGACTCTCACAACCGGCCTGGTGTCCTGTAGGCACCGCACTGAGCAATGTCCTACTCAAACAACGCAAGCTCTGCACTCACGGACTCCGTTTCGACGCCGTCAATGAGCTGTAGCCTGCACCGCGACTGGAAGGACACCGCAACGTGCAACGCCTCGCTTCACTGACTCGAACTGGTCTGACCGACGCGTCACTGCTGCTGACTTTGAGTCCTGTGATCGCACCGGAGTTGGGCACCGCCTCTATGCTTTGCGACGCCCCGACCAACTCTCACCGCTATCTGGACTGACCGACGCCAGCTCCCGAACTCCGGCTCTGTTGCCGCACCATAAAGCTGGAAGCACCGCAATGAGCAACGTCCGCCTCGAACTACGCAAGCCCCGAGCTCACCGATGCCGTCAACAAGCTGTAGCCTGCACCGCGACTGGAAGGACATCGTGACCTGCAACGCTTTCTTTTTCTACACCGCGACGAACACCGGAACTGGCTCGCACATCCATGCTGGCCGCCTCAAGGAGAAGGTACTGTGACTGAGTCTTTCGACATTTGAGTGTGCCTGGACCGCCGCGGTCCGCTGGATTTGTTAGACTCTGTGTTCTTTTCAGCAACGCTGTAGCCGGACGAGGCTACCACTCACACAGAACCTTGATTTAAGCCTTTTTAAACATGAACTCTTGAAACTTAATAGTACTCTGGATTCCTTTTGTCATTTATTGGTCTTGTGATAACTCTGTATAAGGCATACTTATTTCTGATATAAAACCTGGTGTGGTGTCCATTTGTAGTGTTGTCACTGGGTTACTGTATGTGATCACAGCTGCTTAACTTACATCGCCTCTGAAATAAGCCTTGTCTGCTCGCACCACCCCGCCTAGTGGGTGAACAGGGGTTATTTTGGGAGAGTTATTCCCTTGCCCTGACTAGAGGAGAGGGTCCCTGCTTGTCACACGTACCTACTTGTGCCAACCAGAGACTAACAGATGGGATATGTAAAGTTTTCTTCTTTATTCCCAACTCTTCTCTCCACCAGTATTCAGCAACTCCAGTAAGAAGGAACTGCCTCGCTCTACATTCTAAGGTAGCCTCAGAGAAGAAAGGAGGGTACCAAAGGGAACAGGGGTGGGCAAGGAGGAACATACCATATATGTAACTTACATACTACAATTGGCAATGGCAACTTTTACAAAAGGAGAGAAAATATACATTAGAGAAAATACACTTTCTAACACATCTTCCCCCTAATGTCAAATAAAATATTAATTATTTGTACATAACAAAGTCATTATGCCACTCCGGAGTCTTGCGGGTTCTTTGAGTAGTAGGTAAGTTGTTTGGGTCTTGACTATGGGACTCTATGGTGAGCCCATGATCAGATGATTGGCTGCGTACATGTTGGGATTTAGTTAACCTGTCCATACTCCACAATTGGTCATTGTCCAAAATGGCTGTGTTGTTTCTCACTGCTGTTATACGCATAGGTTTGGGAAATTTTGTTTCAGAGTTGCTTCTTCTTGCATACACAGTCTCCCACTATCCATTGTGGAATTTTGGTTCCATGTTTGATTTCATAGTGAGTTTTATATTTGTTTTGGTGAGTGCGTGTTTTGTCTTTAAAAGCTTGCATGTCATTTGTGACGTGGGACTCCCACCTAACCAGTTCGAGAAAAATTTGGTACCATCTTTCCTTCCTCTTAAAGCAGAGAAAGGGAAGATGCCAGTAATTAGATTAGGAGTGGTGTGATAAGGCCACAACATCTCTTGTAATACTTGTTCTGTGGGGATTCTGTTGACAATTGCTAATTGTATACAACCTTCGACCATACGGTTCATTATTTCTACTCGACCATTGGCCCTGGGACAGTAGAGGGGTGTTCTCAAATGGGATAAGTTAGGTTTACTTCAGACAGCCGGACCATGTCATAGATTGCATCAGGACTGAGGTCCAAATGATGCTGAAGTGGGAGGTCATTGATCCCTAGGATACCCTTTAGGCGAGTCCTGTAGTCCTTGTGCCAAACCCTCACGCCAAAGATAGCAAGAGAAAGATGAGGTTTTGTGTAGATTACAGAGGCCTCAATGTAGTCACAAGGACTGATGTCCATCTAATTCCCAGAGCAGATGAGGTGATTTATACTCTGATCTCTGACAGGTATCTCAGTTCATTTCACCTGTCTGTTGGCAACTGGCAAATATTACTGTTGTAACTTGGCACATCCCTTCCCTACCCGGTGCCCCCTCCCTTGTCCCCATTGTTGGTACAGCCTACCTTAGATTGTTGGGGTGAAGCTCACAGTAGAATGTTGGTGAGCTCATTCCAGTGGATGGCACTGAAGGATGTGGTGATAATAAACTCCCTTACGCAACTCATCTTGTGGAGTCATCATTTTAACAATTTGGTGACGATTGCCGTGCTGGAGACGGATGGATCCTTTCTCCAGTTTATCTTGCCATCCACAGTAGTCGATTCGATGGAGGAAGGGTGATTGAACCTAAGCAGAGCTGTCATACGGAAAGGTCGGGTTGATCGTTTGACTTGCAGGAGACTTTGTTTCCTGCTACTTCATCGAGCGACGCTGCCTTCTTCCAACTGTCCTGATTTCTCTCAGGAAGCCGAGCTGATTGTTTCCTGAGGTGTTTCCAAGGCAACGGGATGCCACAGCCTTCGTCGCGTTGAAGAAAAGAGGTGCTAAAGACCGAGGTTTCCTGCGTTTTCATTAAGCGACGCCGCCTCTTTTCAACTGTCCCGTTTTCCCTCAGGAAGCCGAGCTGTTGGCTTCAAGGAGTGTTTCCAGGGCAACGGAACGCATCAGTCTATTTCTATTTCCTTACATTTCAGTTCGTCAGCTTTCATCGACGGACCGTCCCAGAAGGAAGCGTTGTGACGAGGTAGGGGTGTGTGTGCTCCACCTAATCGTCACTACGGCGAACGCCTGAGGCACGTATTGACATTCCCCTGGGCTCTGCCTTTCCGACGGTGCTGCGCATGATCTGTGGCACCGTCTGAGTAATTTCCTCTCAGTTCGTGGCGTAACGGAGCTGCGGAGGACGGAAGGGTTTTGAGCACGCTTGAGGTAGGAAACTCATTTGGGGTGATATCGGTGTCAAGGGTTGGCTGAGTATCTCCACCGTCGAGGGTTGTTTTATTTGCCTATACTCTCCGCTTTAACTTTTCTCCACACGCTGGGAGCGTTTTCATCCTCAAACGAGGACATTCTGAGAGAGACTTTCTTTCACTCGTTTTCTGCGGAGGGAGGTTGTATGACGGGAGCAGCAGAACTTGTGTTCGGGTTCGAAGCCTTCTAGAGGTGGCAGAGTTTATCCTCTGGGGCATTGACAAATATAAACATCTTCTTTCTCAGTGAAATTTTTGCCGTTTTTTTTCTTGGCGCATCCTCCGGACAGCCACTCAATCTGCACATGGAAACATTACTCCAACCTCCCCGTTTCGTGTGAAGAATTTTGCCGGTGGGGCATAGAAAAATACCCATTGTCTCCTATATATCCTTTTTTCTTCATGTACATGCATTGTAGGTTTGGCTGAGTACTTCTATAACCTGACTGAGATTATTCAAGTCTAAGGAGCCACCTGACTTTTACTTCGCTGATTGGCTCAGCTTTAGCCTCCTTGTTCATAACTTACATTTGCACTGTTTTGGGACTGGGTGTTCTTACTTATTGCACCATCTGTTATAGTTTACTGACCTTCTCCCCTTTTCCGTTCCTTTTTGCTTTACCTTACCTTTCATTAGGTCCTATCTCTCCTTCTACCTTCCTTTTCCTTCCTTTACCATGACTGCTTTAAACATGTCCCAACCACCGCCATTTTTGGACGAGGCGGGCGATCCCCTTATTTCCTGGAAAAAGTGGTTTAATTTATTTGAATCATATCTCATTGCAATTGGGGGAAATAGATTTTCTTCATTGAGGAAGCAACATATTCTACTTCACAATTTAGGTAAATATGCAAGGGATGTGTTTGAAGATCTGCCTGAGGTGGTTGAGGGAGGTGCAAATATCAATGTTGGGGGAGATGGAGTGGCCCAACCAGATGTGTATGAGGCTACTGTTAAAAAATTGGCGGAGCAGTTTGGAGATAGAATAAATATAGTTTTGGAACGTCACAAATTTTTCTTACGTGCCCAGGGTAAGAATGAAAAAGTGAAGAATTACATTGCTGTTCTGAGAGGGTTAGCAGCCATGTGTGATTTTGGAGTGATTACAGAGTCTCTAATCAGGGACCAATTGGTCAGGTGTACTAGTGAGAAACAAATTCAGGAGAGACTTTTAGCAGAAGCCCCGGATTTACAAAGAGCAATAGATATAGCTATTAGCATAGAGCACACAAGCTACTGCATGAGTGAAATGAAGGAAACCCACGAAGTGAAACAGGTTTGTGAAAATGGTGTGCACAAGGTAGTTCAAAAAGATGTCACCCAGCCAGCCTGAGGTGAATAAACATAGCACGCAGTTTAATAAGCCTAAATGTTATAGATGTGGTAACCCAAACCATTTAGCTAATGATGTAAAGTGTCCAGCAAGGGGTGTCACTTGTAGCATTTGTAAAAAAAGGGGGACATTTTTCGAGGGTATGTCATGAGAAGAAAAGTACCACTCACATGGTGGTCCAGGATCCTGAACAACCTTTGCAGTGGGATATTATTTTCCAAGTGTTGAATATTGATGAAAAGAATGTGAATTCTTATCCCGAATGTGAAATAAGTCTTGACAAAGTTGTTTATCAGGTTTATGCAGATTCCTGTTCACCGTATACTTTGATAAATGTAACTTCCTTCAAACAGAATTCAGGCCACAAAGACTATAATCTGTTGCCACCTGATATTAAACCCGGGGGATACATTTATAATCCCATACCACTGGTGGGAATGTTGATGATGCAGATAGATTTTAAAGGTAGAACTACTCTGGGTAAGGTATATATCATTGAAAAAGGGTCAAACTTGTTAGGTTGGAAACACCAAAAGGAACTGGGTATTAAGTTAGACCCAAATGCCCCAGAACCTGTTCTACTTATTGATAGGCCTACAGTGGGAAAGGAAGTGTGTTCACAGACAAGTTAGGACAGCTCAAAGGGTTTCTCCACAAAATCAAACTCAAAGCTAATGCTAGGCCGGTTGTACACAAAGCACGATCCATCCCATTGCTTTTGAAAGAACCTCTGCAAGAAGAACTGAATAGGCTGGAGGAACACAGGATAATAGAGCGCATTGAAAGTTCAGAATGGTTGGCCCCCATTGTCGTAGCGGCAAAAGGGGGGTGGGGCATCCGCCTCTGTGTAGACCTCAGGGATTTGAACGCTAACATCTGGGTGGATAGACACACCCTCCCCAACATCAATGAGATGTTGATGGCCATCAATGGTGCCAAGTTCTTCTCAGTTTTAGATCTGTCCTCTACCTACCACCAGGTCGTTCTTCATCCAGAATCGAAGCACCTCACATCTTTCATAACCCCTTTCGGTGCATATCAATTTTCAAGGTTGCCGTTTGGACTTGCATCTGCAGCCGCTGTTTTCCAGCGTATTATGCAAAACATCTTGCAGGGTCTTGATAAAGTCATCTGTTTCCAAGATGATATTCTGATCTATGGAGCTACAGAAAATGAGCACAACAAAATTTTGGAGGGAGTATTGTCTAAACTCAGTAATGCGGGTGTCACTACTCAGAAGGATAAATGCTAGATAGGCGTGGAAACAGTGGTGTACCTGGGGCACACAATTTCAAGTGAAGTAATTAAACCCAAGGCCAGCCTGGTAGATGCAGTGAAACTCGCACCGGCTCCCTCAAACAAAGATGAACTGAAATCCTTTTTGGGCCTGGTCGAATATATATCAAAGTTTGTGAAGAATTTCGCAGACCAAGTCCAACCTCTCAGGGAGTTATTGAAACAAGGAACCAAATTCGAATGGAGCACGGAGCACCAACAAACCTTCAAATTCATCAAAGAAGCCATTTCGGAGGCACCCATCGTACACACTTTTGATCCGAATGCCAGGACCACATTGTCAACGGATGCTAGTAACAAGGGTCTAGGTGCATCTTTGATCCAAGTTGTAAATGGCGAAGAGAGAGTAATAGCTTTCGCTTCAAGAACTCTGAAGACTGCAGAAGTGAACTACTCCACCATTGAGAAAGAGGCTTTGGCGTGTTACTGGGCTATACGCCATTTCAAGTTCTTCCTGTGGGGAATTCCGTTCTGCCTGAAAACAGATCACAAGCCATTGATTCCGTTGTTTGCTAACAAACAATTAGAGAACACCACACCACGCATCTCAAAGTGGGTGTTAGGTCTGCAGGGGTTCAACTATTCTATTGTGCATGTTCCAGGCTCAAGAAATCCCTTGGCGGATTGTCTTTCGCGCATGCCACTGAAAGTTGATGTACCAGAAGAAACAGAGGAAGAAGAAACCATCCTGGCTATCGATATTCCAGCCATTAAGAAAGAAGAATGGTTAAAATCCATTCAAGAAGACAAGGTTTTGAGAACATTGAAAGACATGATCACCTCGGGCTGACCAGAAAAAAAAAATGAAGTGCAAGAAGACCTCCAAGAATTTTGGAACGCGAAGAATAAGTTGTCCATAAATGAAGACATGGTTTGGAGAGGGAATAAAATAATTCCCCCGACTGGTATGAGGGATCGCATCATACAAATCGCTCATGAAGGTCATCCAGGACGAAGCTTAACCAAAAGTAAAATTCGTCTAAACTATTGGTTCCCCAAAATGGACACACAAATTGAAGAACTAGTGAAAGATTGTATTGCATGTGGGGCCAGTGATAAGTCAAAGAATGTCCGCTAAGCTCCATTAATTCCGGTCACTGTTCCCACCAAACCTTGGGATAAACTGGGTATGGACATTATTGGGCCATTGAATGCATTAAACCAATCTCAAAAATGTATGTTCGTCTTGATTGACTACCACTCGCACTGGATAACGACCCGGTTTGTCCCTTCCATTTCCACAGTCTATCTCATTGAGTTTTTAAAGGATACCTTTTCTAAAGAAGGCATACACAGCGAATTAATTACGGACAATGGTGTGCAGTTTACTTCGGATGAGATGAGAGAGTTCCTTAATAGTCTGTCTGTTGTTCACATAAAATCTCCCCATTTACTCCCCCAAATCCAATGGGCTAGTGGAAAGGGCTAACAGAATGATTAAGGACTCCTTTCAACTTGCTTTGTCAAACAAAGAGCCAATTGAGGACAGCTTAAGGAAAATGTTGTGGTCCAATCACATCACCCCCAACTTTGTGTCAGGTGTGTCACCATTCACTTCTCTTAAAGGAAGAAACCCGGGTTCCAAACTGACTCCCAACTGGCTTAATGGAGGGTCCCCTGTGTGGGTAGACAGGAACACTGTGAGGGAGAGAGTCAGAGAACGTCAGGTCAAGTACAAAAGGGAGTATGACACAAAGTGGGGCACACTTGATAGGGAGTGGAAGGTTGGGGAGTGGGTGGTGGTCAAAAAACCAACCCTGCTAAAGTCCAAATCTTCCTCCTTCTCTAAACCCATTAGGATCAAGGAAGTCCATAATAATTCTGTCCTGTTAGACAATGGTAACTTATGGAGCATGGATAGATTGGCTCGTTGCACTAATGTTCATGTTTCCCAACCTTCTAGCGACAATGATTCAGGAGAACAGCTGGTTGATCCTAATATGGGAAGAATTGCGCGTCAACGTAGGTGTCCGGCATGGCAAGCTGATTACAGCATGCAATGTATATATTCTGGTCACATGTATTGCTTTTGTGATTCTCTGTAAACGTACCCTGGTGCAACATGCTTAAGCAGTTCCTTTACTTTGTTTCTTCTTATACACTGTTTGTGAATCTTCTGCTTGGTATTTAACCTGTGTTTGCTTTTCAGGTTATCTCCATGGTTTCCAAACCTCTAAATCCCTTGTAACCCTTTCCCTGTTCTCTGCCCTTACATAGGGAGGTGTGTTGTAACTTGGCACATCCCTTCCCTCCCCGGTACCCCTCCCTTGTCTCCATTGTTGGTACAGCCTACCTTAGAATGTTGGGTTGAAGCTCACAGTAGAATGTTGGTGAGATCACTCCAGTGGATGGGACTGAAGGATCTGTTGATAATAAACTCCCTTAAGCAACTCATCTTGTGGAGTCATCATTTTAACAATTACTCTCTGAGGATGCCAAGCCAAAGACAGCATTTTCAACCCCAAGTGGGCATTATCAATTTATTGTGATGTCATTTATCTTGAAGAATTCACCTGCCACATTTCGGAGTTTGGTCCTAACAGGCCTGGAAGCCTATAGTTCAGCACATGTGGATGATATTGCTGTCTTTAGCTCCACCTGGGAGGATCATCTGGTCCACCTCAGATGTGTACTAGAGGCCCTGAAGAAGGCAGGCCTCGCTATCAAGGCCACAAAGTGCCAGATAGGGCAGAGTAAGGTTGTATACTTGGGTCACCAGGTAGGTGGAGGCCAAGTTCAACCACTGGAGAGAAAAATCCAGATCATAAAGATCAGGTTTGCTTCCACTACCCAGACTCAGGTCAGAGCTTTCTTGGGCCTGACCGGGTACAACAAGAGGTTTGTTAAGGGCTACGGATCCATAGTAACACCCCTTAATGATCTCACCTCTAAAAGGATACCTGTGAATGTTGAGTAGACAGTTAGCTGTCAAAAGGCATTTGATGACCTAAAGCAGGCCATGTACTCTGCTCCCATTCTGAAAAGCCCTGATTTCTCCAAAACCTTCATTGTCCAGACAGGTGCATCTGAGATAGGGTTAGGAGCGTTTTTGTCACAACCTAATGCAGAGGGGCAGGACGAACCAATATATTTTATAAGCAGAAGGTTGACCCACAAACGTTAGCCAGCTATTGGGAAGGAATACTTTGCTTTGGTCTGGGCCTTGTAGAAGTTGAGGCCATGCCTGCTTGGTTGCTTGGTAGTCACTTCATTGTTCAGACCGACCATAATCCCCTCTAATGGCTAAAACATATGAAGGGTGAAAATCCCGAACTTTTGAGGTGGTCAGTTTCCTTACAGGGAATGGGATGGACTTTTTTTTGGGACATAAACCTGGGAGTAACCATGCCAATGCGCATGGACTCTCCAGATATTTCCACTTAGAAAATAATGACTCTGCTGGGTTAGGTTAGTCTCATCTGATTATGTAGGAAAGAAGGATCTGCTTTCATGATTACCCCCACTTGTTGCAGGTGTCATACGGTTTTCTGGCTAGTCTGACTGGGATCCTGCTAATCAGGACCCCAGTCACTGTGCCTTCTCCCTAAAATTGACTATGGTAAGTACTTTGGTACATTACCAATTGGCTACTTGTGCACCCTGATAAGTCTCTACTATACGGTACTGAGATACCAACGACATAGGTACACCAGGGTCTCCCATGGGCTGCAGCATGTATTATGCCACCCATGAGAGACCCCTCAACCTGTGACTGCAGGCCCGCCATCGCAGCCTGTGTGAGTTGGTGCCTTCACCCCTCACAACAGATATAAGTTTCCCTATAACTGAGGTCACTTCACTTAGAACCTGTAAGTCACCCCTATGGCTGGCTCATCATTCGTGAGGGCAGGGTACTTGGTTATAAGTGTGAGGGTGCCCCTGCATGAGCAGAACACCCCTACAAACCCCGGAGTTGAGTCTCCAGGCTTTGTAAGTGTGGTCAGTTATTTTAATACATATGGTGGACATCAGTCATTATGAGATGTCTAGCTATATATTGGCTGCATCCAAACTGGATATGATTGGTATCAAACTTGTTGTAATCTTACCCCACACCAATTCCAGTGTTCGATGTAAAATCCCATTTTCTGGGGGCTGTCCCGGGGTACCCCCCTGTATTCTGGGTAGTGCTGCTGCCGACCACAGACACGATTCTGCCCTCCTGCTGCTGGGCTGAAGCAGAGCAGGGGAAGGTAGAACAATAGGTTTCCTGTCGCAGGTGACCACGTCCCAGACAGGACTTCGTTGATTGGGCTGGGGGGGGGGGTGCTTGACAGCACCCCCAGACTTCTTCGAAGGTCACATTTGGTGCACTCCTTGCATACTCCAGTTTGGGCCAGATCACCCTTGGCTCCCGCTCTGGTGCAAAACTGGACAAAGGGCAGGGGAGTATCCTACCCTCTGTCCAGCTCCTCCTCCCACTAGGAAGGAACCAGAGTCATTCCAACTCTTTCTCTGGGGCGCTGAAGGACAAACATATGAGTGGCTCTTAACATTCATTGTGGGAGCAGACTCAAGCCAGAAACTACATCACTCTTCAGCCATCTAGACACTTGTGGGCATATACTTAAGCCCCTTTCACCACCACAACATCACTTTTATCGACGTTGTGGTGGCGATAGGGGCTACGTCTTATTTACAAGGCAGGTTAAGCCACTTATCGTGGCTTAACGCTGCCATGGAAATAAGGAACCTTTCATGCTATGCTTAGCATAAAAGGGATAGGCAGTGGGTGTTCCAGTCAGCGTTCCACCACAACACACATTGTTATTGACGCTGCCCCCTATGTACAAGGATGGTGTACATAAGAGGCAGCACAAAACTTAAAACCAGGGAAAACCTGGTTTTAAGTTGGCAAAACGAGGAGAAATGCTTTATGTTGGACTTGGCCATTATTGTCCTAAAATTTTTCGCTTTTCCCCCTAGATTTTGTACTGATATGGTGTGTATGAACTGAAAATAATAAATATTGTGCAATGGTGTACACTCCTTTATTTCCACCATTGTAGAAATGCACCTTTGTAAATGTCACTTTTAAAATGGACGCCATTTCTGTCTGCTTGTGCAGCCTGCCTGAGGTGGGTTGGCGGTCTAGTGTTTGAAGTGGCAAGATGCTCTACACTTCCCCCACAGTGACAGTTGGGGCTGGAACTGCCAGGGACCTTCTAGAAGCTTCCAGCCCTTTGTGGTAAGTGGGAGGAATGGTTTATATGTAGAGCAGTAGAGATGCCATGTGCTCAGGCTGAGGGTGGACTGGACTGAGAGGGAACACTCTGCCAGGAGGTACCGCAGCATGGGCCTGTGTGCTGGACCCTGTGCCCAACTGTACCCCTCTGCTGACCACAGGGCCAGTGAGAGCCTTTGCTGGAGTGAAGACTGCTGTGTCAAGAGGAGTGCCACTTTATGGGAGATGACTGCTTCTAGGAGCTGCTCTCCTGTACTGATGAGTGCCCACTGTCTTCTGATCTTGCCAGCCATGCCTGCCTGCTCTGCTGCCCTAGCTCCTCGTGAGTGCTATACTTTGACATGTCTTCCCTGGACCGGAAACAAGCGTTTGAGGCACAGGGTCAGACTGATTTGCATATAGCCATGTCTGAACTGGGGTGGCTGAGTGGGCTAAAGAATGGTGATGGATTAAACCCAGATCAGTTGACTGGGGGTGAGTGTTTGATTTGCTCAAACGCTCCGTCCATCATCCCCTTTTGTATTGCTTTTTTTTTCTTTACCTTATCATTTCTCTACTTTATTATCTGCAAACCTTTAGAGTGCTGTATTTTAAATTGTCCTGATTTGATGAGATTTGCCTTGGGTTTTATATACGTTTATAATTATTCTGCACCAGCCTGGTTCCTCTAACCCAGTTCTAGGTTCTTCAATATGCGCCTTTTGTATTGTTGAATGAATGAATGAAAGTTGATTTGTATTGCGCGAACTTAGCCCAACGGACATCACGGCTCAGTCCACACATAAACATATATACTAATACAGATTTTTTTTCAATAATAAGCCTGAGAGAAGAGCCAAGTCTTCAAAAGCTTCCGGAAAGTGGCCAAAGAGGGTTGGTTGGAGAGTTCGGGGGGGAGATTGTTCCACAATTTAGGAGCCAGAGTAGAGAAGGCTCTTCCACCCCATCTCACCTTTTTAAATCTGGGGACGACGAGCAGATTTCGTGAGGAAGAACGAAGGGATCTTTTGTGAGAATAAGGACTGACAAGCTTCCTTATACCTTCGGGGGCAGAGCCAAACACAGCCCTGTGGGTCAAACAAATGAGCTTGAAGGAAATCCTGGCATGCATGGGAAGCCAATGGAGATCCTTCCTGGCCTGTGTCGCGGATGTAAGCCTGGGTAGCTTTAGGACCATCCTGGCAACAGAATTTTGAACCATCTGAAGACGATGGAGGGATTTCTTATTTATGCCCCCATACAACGCATTACAGTAGTCGAGCCTGGAAGACACCAGGGCGACTGTTGCCTGCTTGCGGGCGTCAAATGACAAGTAGGGGGCGATCTTTTTCAGCATGCGGATGGTATTGCAGCAGGTGGATACTGTTCTGTTGACCTGAAGGTCAAAGGAGAGGGCCGAGTCTATGAGGACACCAAGGTTCCTGGCCGAGTTGGTAGGTTGGGGGCAGTTTCCCAGAGAAGGGGGCCACCAGTCTGCGGACCAGATATCGTGGTTTCCTCCAAAGACTAGGACCTCCGTCTTCTCCCCATTGAGCTTTGAGTAGTTACGCACCATCCATTGCGAGACTGTCTCCATACAAGTTCGACATTTGGAGGCAGCGTCTGTGGCCGGTGAGGTGGTGGAAATGATAATTTGGGTATCGTCTGCATAGGACAGTATTTGATACCCAAAAGATCTTATTACCTCAAAAAGTGGGGTTACGTAGACATTGAATAACAGGGGACTCAGGGAAGAACCCTAAGGAACCCCACATTGCACGGCCAGGGAGGGAGACAGAAAACTACCAAGCTGGACCCTTTGTTGTCTCTGAGAGAGAAAAGAAGATAGTAGACTCAAGGCAGTTCCCCCTACCCCTATCCCCTTCAGCCGGTCTGTCAGGATGGAAGGGGATAGGGTATCAAATGCTGCCATAAGATCAAGTAGCACCAATAATGCGGTCTGCCCTCTGTCCACCTCGGAGCGGATGTTGTTAAATACGACAGTGAGGGCAGACTCGGTGCTATGGGCCGCTTGAAACCCATGCTGGGAAATGTAAAGAAGGCCCATCGTCTCTAAATAGGTAGTCAGATGAGAATTAAGATGGGCCTCGAGTATCTTTGCCGGGGCTGGAAGCAGAGATATTGGCCGCAAGTTTTTAAAACTTCAGGGTTTAGGGAAGGTTTCTTTAGAAGGGGCTTGACAACCGCTGATTTCCAGGGGATTGTAAAGGACCCCTCATCTATGGCCATGTTCATAACCTGCAGGAGAAAAGGAAGAACCGTCTCTCTGCAGGACTTCATGATCTTTAAAGAACATGGTTCAAGAGGCGAACATGATTTGATGGAATCAAGGAGGCGATTTAAATCGTCATGTGTCTGATGTGGAAATTTAGAGAAATTAGACGAGGGGCCCAATTCAGGGGTTTCATTGTGTGGAAAGGAGAAGGGAGGGGACAGGAGTACCCTATTGGCATCCAGTTCAATATTAAGGGATGTTAGAGAAACATAAATGCCAGAGATTTTGGTTAGGAAGAAGCTTGCGATATCGTCGCAAAGCTCCTGGGACTCGTTCACTGATTCGATAGCTTTAGGTGCTGAAAGGGTATCAATGACTTTAAAAAGCTCTCTGGATGATTTCAGTGAGGTGGTGATCTTGCTGAAGTAGTTCTATTTTTTCTTCAGCTATGACCTTTTTATATTCTCTCAGGGCTGACTTATGTAGATTTTTCCCTTGAAGGTCAGGACAGGCATACCATGCTCTCTCCTCTGTCTACATTTCTGCCGTAATGATCTAAGATGTTCCGAGAACCAGGGTGACGAGGGACGTTTACGAGCCCAGTAATGTTTTTTAGGGGGTGCTAGCAAGTCCACAGTGTTAGAGAAAGCAGCTGACAGGCCTAGGGCAGCTTCATATACATCAGGCAGAGAGAGAGGGTGAAAGTCAGTCAAGAAGGGGGAGAGTGCAGTGTTGGATATAATATTATAATTTCTTCTGTTCTCCCATCCTTTCCTGTTGGCTTGATCAGGACCAAAGGAAGTCATATTGAGAAAGAAAGGAATTGCCCTATGGTCAGACCAGGACAGAGGGATCGGAGGTCCGATCGTCAGTCTGGTGTCATTTGAAAAGATGCCATCTAAGGTATGTCCAGCAGTGTGAGTGGGGCCTCCGACAAGTTGATTAAGCCCACAAGAGGTAAGTCCCTTGAGAAGAGCTTTGGTGTTATTATCCTCGAGTGATTCCAAATGAAAGTTGAAGTCACCGAGGAGAGTGAGATTAGACATACTAATAAACGGCCGGGAGGCACATAGTCAGAAGAACAATGAGTGTGTGTTGTGGATACAAAAAGGGAACAGAAATTACACTAGGCTGAAATATTCCCATCAGCCCACCAAGCATGCGCAGTGCGCAATTTCCAATGCGCGATTATCTAAACGAGCTCATTGCTCGTTTCTAATACGCCTAATTAGTACTAATGGGCCAATCACGACGGGGATAAAAGGCATGCTCCCTGCCTGTCCGCTACCTCCACTCCTACTCGGATGCTTGCTTGAGGTACCGACGGACAGGTAGGTGTGCATTCTGTCTTTTCCCTTCATACTTCTCCTTTTAGGGCTTGGACTCTTCTTGTTTTGGGCTCATTACTTCAAATTTCGGCAATAGTCCAGTCCGTGTCCCGGTGTATGGTGTTGTTTTACTTGGGATAATTGAGTTTTTATCATTGATAGAAATCATTTTGGATTAGCCACTTTTTACATGTTGAAGTTGCTCACATGTTAAAAGCTACACTTTATGGCTATTTTCTATCTCAACAGAGCGGGGCCTCATTTTCCCGAGCAGGTGCCGGGTGAGGTGAGGCTACTTCCCACACAATGCTGGGTAAGTTGAATTCCATTAAAACGTTTTTTCATAACCATTTGGTATTATACAGGAGTACTTTTTATCTTCTGTTGCAGTAAGGATAATGTTCTTGCTCATTGTGTGTGTGTTGTGTTTGTTATCTGTGGATCACTAAGGATACTTGTTGTTCACTTCATTTTTTCCTTAGGTAAAGGACAATTCATTTAGAGTCTCCTCCAGCTAATATTGGGGCTCCAAAATACTGGTAGGATTACTTTTTTCATTTAGAATTGTCGTTCAAAATTTTTTGTAGTTAACATTTTTTTTGTAGTTACAAAAATTTTTTGGCAGTTGCATCATCACCACCTTTGGTCCTGACGAAAGCTTTGTTATAGCTGAAACATGTTGACCACACTGCCTAGCGTCTTACAGTAGTCATAATTTCAGACTACAAGGCGCCTGTTCTTAACCACGACACCAGAGCAGAGCAGTATTCAATAAACATATTTTCTGCTCTTGTAGTTGTTTTTAACATTTTTTGTTCACCTTATTTTGAGCACTGCACATTCATTAGTATCACTCAGAAATACACTGTGGCTTGAAGGTCATCACAGGTTTCCAATCTCTGCACCATCTTTGATGGAGTGGGTGAGATTTGGAATACACTACTCACTTCCCACATGACGATGCCTCCGCCACGTTTGGTGGGCTGATGGGAATATTTCAGCCCAGTGTAATTTCTGTTCCCTTATTGTATCCACAACACATACTCATTGTTCTTCTGACTATGTGCCTCCCGGTTGTGTATTCATGTTCTCTAGGGTTGTGAGGTTTCATGGTCATTAAACCAACCCTTTTTTGACCCCCTTTTAAGAATTTCATATTTTGATACTAATAAACGGTTCTAGTAATGTGAGTAGATTGTTTTGTTGTTCCTTCCTCCCTTGCTCATTTTGATATATTCTTGAAGTTAGGCTGAGGTAGAAAAGCAGCCTTTCGCCTACATTTCCACAATAAAGTTTCTAGCAGTGTCCTTTTGCCCAGTTATGTGCATAACAAATGATAATTAGTTTCTCCGAAACTGCATTCATTTGTTATGCATGAGGGTTCCTACAATCACATCTTAATCCCTTGTACAAGAAGTTCATAACAGAATTAACATACAATGTACAAATGTCATCGCTATCTTCATCTAAGGGGGATGAATAATCACAATTATAACATCATTGATTTAGGTAGACATCTCAATGTTACCTCCTGGTATAAAAGACCCACACCTTTGATAGCTTGGCAGAAGAAGCACTTCTGCTGATACAGAGGGTCCCTGCATGCTGAGGCTTCACCTCACACCAGTCTGGCATCTCTGGGAGAGGTGTCCAACTCCTAACCAAGATGGGGTCCTTCAATCTCTCCCATTAGGTAATGGGATGGGCTCTTTCCTAAGGGATTCTCGGCTTTACACCTACATACATGCTAGGTACACTTAGGTAGGGTCTGCTTCGTAGGAGTACGCTTGTTTACTGTCATTTTTATATGCCTGCATATATTCATTGTTTATCACCATAGAGGAACTCCACCTACTATTTACTCTGTTGGTGCTTATAAACTCTTTCATTTACTTCTGTCTCCTGGTTGTTGCAGCATATATATTTTGTACTAGAATAATGCTGTCTAAATAAATACATATTGAAAACGTCCCACTGTGTATTCTGTATATCTCTCTGAGAGAAAGTGAGCACGAGTGACTAAACAAAAAGTACTGTATTGTTTCCACGATCCTCTGAGGGGTCAGGGTTGTCATGTCCAGTGGGTGCCAGAAACTATTCGCTCCCTGGTAAGGTTACGGGGGCTTATGGTGGGACTGTGAGCTAGCTGCTCTATGGCCCAACATATTCTGCGGGGGGGTCTTGGCACCAAGCCTCTCGTCCAACAAACGTGCAGATTGTTCGTTTTGGTAGGAGCTACACAACATTGGCACCAAATGTTGGTTTATTCCTTGTTTAACGGTCAAATCTGATTTTCGGGCTTTGTCAGCGACCCCTACTCATATTGAACCGGAGACGTCCGTAGTTGGAAGGGAAATCCACCTCCACTGAGTAGGTATATCCAATGTATGGGCTGCAGGTTTATTCAAGCTTGAAGGATTACAATTTCCCATACGATGTAAAACGTATCGCAAATTCATTTACAAATCTTTTTCTTTCATACCTCTCACAATGTCAGTCAATAGGGTTGGCATTGTGAACACTGATAATGAAGACCAGGATGTTACTCTAAACATAACAGAAAAATGCAGAAACGCAGTTACTATTAAAAATGATTGCAACACGACCTCCCGGCAATGAGTGGTAGTGTAATCTACATGACTGAGACACACGAGGCATTCAGAACAGAGGTCTTTTATTCCTGGGTTAGATTCCTGCCTGCGGATTCACACACACAATTGTTTCCCTCTTACATTGAAGACGATATACCTGAAGAATATCTTCCATACGTGGACATAGATGTCCCGTTAATGTACCATGAGCATATAAATTGGTTTACAGGTGCCCTCCCACACACAACAGAAAATGTCAGACTCAGTCCACTCAGCAGACAAGGAGCGACCTGGCCAGTTCTAGCTATCTACATACTGCATCCAGACATTGCAAATTTAACAGCTGAAGAAATACTTACATTTTACAAAGATTTAGTTAAACTTTTCTAGAAATCTTATCTGGAAGAGGTGTGGCGCCGCGGCCAGGGCGACTGACGCTGGAATCTGGGGACCACGGTTCGATCCCCAGCTCCGGCGGCAGGTTAGCCCAGCACCATGTGACTCTGGGCAATAGCTCGCTTAATCTTCCTGACGGCCCCCAGCGCCTAGAGACCCTTACGGGTGATTGTGCGCTTTACAAATGTGGACTTTACTTTACTTATACAGTTCAGAATGCGAACATTAACAGTTCAGCCTGCATTAATTGCTCAAGCTGGACAAGCACAATTGCCTACACCTAATATCAGCACACAAACACTGAACGCGGTTATAGGGAAAATTTCCACCAGGCAGGAGAAAATCCCATTCTGGATAGCACCAAAAATAGCACAGCTTAAAGCAGTTTTTCCACATACAGGCCAGCAGAAAAAACTGAAAATACTAACACTTTGCTTGCCAATGTGGATGGCTCCCCAGCTAGAGGATTGCACTACTTGGGATATAGTCTTTGCTGCTGTTTATACCAGAGCACATGGGACCCCTTCAATAGCAGGTATACCAGAAGTATTGAAACAGATACAGAATGAGTAAGGGGCAGAACCTTCCCTAGACCTGGGAATGAAACTGATGGGCAACTTTCCCCAAATATCAGCTATTATGTCAGGTAAAATAAAAGGGGAGACAGCAGCTGTGGTCATACGTCAACATCTGAGAGAGTTCACTCCTGCACAGCAGGAGCGGGAATTACCAAAGATTATCCAAGACACCTATGCTTCGCTGGGTATAGATAATCTGAGAGCCACACCAGGGAAACCACAGGTTAATTCTGAAAAGGATAACTCTAAGCCGGCACCTGATTCTTCTAAAACGAAATGGGATAACAAACAGAATAATAATAAACAAAACATACCACGATCACGGGATGGGTCTCAAAACGAACCCTCTGAGAAAAGATATAATCTTGGAAACCGTAATACTGTTAGGAAGCCTGAGAGGTATTAGGATACTGATAAACGTTCCTCTCGTTCCTTTCAGAGTTCCTCTGAAAAACACTCAGAGAGGAGGACAGTTAGAGGACAGATCAGAAGAGCGAGTCAAGCTGAAAAGTGCGACACATCACATTTCAGACTACATTATCAGACCGGAAGATAAAAAAAGACTACTAAACCTCAATTTAAAAAGAAGAAAGTAGCTGGACTTTAAATAAGAAATGCCTAGGCTACTGAGGACTCTGTTTCTGAATGGTGAATGGGCTCTGATGATGCTAGACAGCACGGCGGAACCTGATACCTTATCTGGTGGCAGTAGCGCTGAGTCAATCAATCAATCAATCAGTGGTACTTATAGAGCGCGCTACATACCCGTAGGGTCTCAAGGCGCTGGGGGGGGGGTGCCGCTACTGCTACTGCTCGAACAGCCAGGTCTTCAGCTTCTTCCTGAAGGAGAGGTGGTCTTGGGTCAGGCGCAGGTCGGTCGGGAGGGAGTTCCAGGTCTTGGCGGCCAGGTAGGAGAAGGACCTTCCTCCCGTAGTCGCTCTTCGGATGCAGGGGACGGCGGCGAGGGCGTGGTTGGCTGATCGGAGGTGGCGTTTGGGAGCGTAGAAGTTGACTCGGCTGTTGAGGTAGCTCGGGCCTTGGTCGTGTAGGGCTTTGTGTGCGTGGGTGAGGAGGCGGAAGGTGATTCTTTTGTTGACGGGGAGCCAGTGAAGGTCTCTCAGATGTCCGGAGATGTGGCTGGTTCGTGGGATGTCGAGGATGAGTCTGGCTGAGGCGTTCTGGATCCGCTGGAGTCTCTTCTGGAGCTTGGCGGTGGTACCGGCGTAGAGGGCGTTGCCGTAGTCCAGTCGGCTGGTGACGAGGGCCTGGGTGACGGTCTTCCTGGTCTCGGTGGGGATCCACCAGAAGATCTTCCGTAGCATGCGTAGGATGTTGAAGCACGACGAGGAGACGGCGTTGACTTGCCTGGTCATGGAGAGGGAGGAGTCCAGGATGAAGCCCAGGTTTCGTGCATGGTCTGTCGGTTTGGGTGCGGTGCCCAGGGCGGGAGGCCACCAGGAGTCGTCCCAGGCGGAGGGTGAGGAGCCCAGGATGAGAACCTCCGTCTTGTCCGAGTTCAGCTTCAGGCGGCTGGTCGTCATCCACTCGGCTACCTCTTTCATCCCTTCGTGCAGGTTGGCTCTGGCGGCGGCGGGGTCGTGGGTCAGGGAGAGGATCAGCTGGGTGTCGTCGGCGTAGGAGATTATGCTGAGGTTGTGTTTGCGTACGATGGCCGCGAGGGGACTCATGTAGACGTTGAAGAGGGTGGGGCTCAGAGATGATCCTTGGGGGACGCCGCAGATGACGTCGGAGGCCTCTGACTTGTACGGTGGTAGGCGGACTCTCTGTGTTCTGCCGTCGAGGAAGGAGATGATCCATTCCAGCGCCTTGTCCTGGATTCCGATGTTGCCGAGGCGCCGTACTAGGGTGCGGTGGCAGACCGTGTCGAATGCCGCGGAGAGGTCTAGGAGGATGAGGGCCGCTGTTTCTCCATTGTCCATCAGGGCTCGGATGTCATCGGTGGCGGCGATGAGGGCGGTCTCGGTGCTGTGGTTGGCTCGGAAGCCGGACTGTGAGGGGTCGAGGGATCCGTTTGTCTCGAGGAAGGCGGCCATCTGTTTGTTGACGGTCTTCTCGATGACTTTGGCTGGAAACGGGAGGAGCAAGATGGGGCGGTAATTCTTGAGGTCGGTGGGGTCCGCTGTTGGTTTCTTGAGTAGAGCGCTGAGTTCGGCGTGTTTCCAGCTCTCCGGGAAGATGGTGGTGTCGAAGGATGTGTTGATGATGTCTCACAGGTGGGGTGCGATGACGGCGTCGGCCTTGTTGAAGACGTGGTGAGGGCAGGGGTCGGTCGGTGAACTGGAGTGGATAGAGTTCATCGTGCGGATGGTGTCTTCGGTGCTGATCGGGGTCCAGGCGTGGAGGGTGGTGGTGGGGGGTGGTTGATCGGTCTTGGTGTGCGTTGGTTGGTTGTTGAAGCTGTTGTGTATGTCCGCGATCTTGTTGTGGAAGTATGACGCGAGGGAGTTGCAGAGGTCTTGCGATGGGGTGATGTCGTTGTTTCCTGCGCTGGGGTTGGATAGCTCTTTCACGATGTTGAAGAGTTCCTTGCAGTTGTGTGCGTTGTTGTCCAACCGGTCCTTGAATGCTGTTTTCTTGGCGGCGCGGATCAGCTGGTGGTGTTTCCGGGTGGCAGTTTTGAAGGAGGTCCTGTTGTCCGGTGTCGGTTCCCTTTTCCAGACTTTCTCCAGAGCTCGGCAGTTCTTCTTGGAGCTCTTGAGTTCATTGGTGAACCATGGGGCCTTCTTGCTGCCGGGTCTGCTAGGCGGGGTCCTCAGTGGGGCGAGTTCGTCCGCGCAGTTGCTGATCCACGTCGTGAGGTTGTCGGCGGCCTGGCTGGGGTTCGCTGAGCTGGCAGGAGGGTGTTGGCTCAGGGAGGTGGCGAGCTGGTGTGCTGTGATCTTGTTCCAGCTTCTGCGGGCCGCCTGTTGCTGGTGGTGGTGAGTCGTCGTTCTCTTGAAGGTGAAGTGGACGCAGCTGTGGTCCGTCCATTGAAGCTCAGTGGCGTGGCTGAAGTCAATGTCTGTGCTGGACGAGAAGACTGCGTCGAGTGTGTGTCCGGCGAGATGGGTGGGGGTGGACACCAGTTGCTTGAGTCCCAGGTTGGCGAGGTTGTCGAGCAGGGTGCTGGTGTTGCGGTCGTTGTTGTTCTCCAGGTGGAAGTTGAGGTCCCCGAGGAGGATGTAGTCGGCGGAGGGGAGGGCGTGCGGGCTGACGAAGTCGGCGATGTCCTCGCTGAATTGCGTGCGTGGTCCCGGGGGTCGGTAGATCAGGGTGCCTCTGAGGGTGGTGTTCGGGTTGGTGTGGATCTGGAAATGCAGGTGTTCGGCGCTGGTCAGGGTGTTGTCAGTGCTGGTTGTGAGGCGGATGGAGCTCCTGTGGACGATGGCGATGCCTCCTCCCGTCTGGTTGGCGTTTCGGTCCCTCCGGACGATCTTGTAGCCCTCTGGGATAGCGATGGCGATGTCAGGAGCTGAGGAGGTGTTCATCCAGGTCTCAGTGAGGAAGGCAACGTCAGGGGCTGTGGCGTCTAGGAGGTTCCAGAGTTCGATGGCGTGTCTGTGGACGGAGCGGGTGTTGAGCAGGATGCACTTGAGGTGGGTGCTGCTGGAGTTCGACTTGGCTGGTGTTGGTGCGAGGCAGGTCCGGGTGCAGGAGAACTTGCAGGCGTGGCAGCTGAAAGGTCCGTGGGTACGTCGTGGTGTGGCTTGGTGGCAGTCTGGGCGTCGGCCGGTGTTGAGTGCGCTGAGGGTGGCGGCTGAGTACGTCCTGCGGGTCGGTCGGGATCGTCGAGGTTCAGGGGTCCTGGCCCTGGGCGCGGTCCAGGCGCGGACGGGCGCAGACGGGCTTACCTTTGGCGCACCTTCGGCGCACAATCGGCGCGCCCGCTGCGCGTCAACGCTGCGCGTTCGCACGGTCGCCATTTAAGGCGAAGTGCGCGGGTGGGCGGAGCAGCTGGGAGGCGGGAGCGGGGAGGGTTACAGAAGAGAAGAAAGGGGCGGGGACAAGCGGCGGTGGCGGGAAGGGAGGGCGGAGGACAAAAAGGAAGGCAGAAACACGGGTAAAAGGAGGAAAAACAAAACAGGCACAAATCTGCGACAAAACAAGGGAAATAAGGGGAAAGATAACAAGTTACACGGAGTAAACTAAACAGGCACAACTATTAGGCAAAACAAGGGAAAAAGGAAAAAAAAAAGGAGATACACGAAGTTTTGGAAATACAGGCACAAATGCTTGACAAAACAAACCCTGCTGCGGAGGCAGCCGGCAACCGGCAAAACGAGGCAGTAGCGAGGCAGAGGGCGGGCAGGGGCACACGCAGCAGCTGGTGGCCGTGCGGCGCGGGGGTGTCCCACAAGTGAGCATATCACGGTGAAAAAACCTCATACAATGGCAAAGATCCCACATCATTTACATGAAATAATGCTCCTAATGTATGGGAATAAACCCAGGAAAATGAAGGGTCACTTTTGGGAGAACCTGACACATGGCTACGACATTCTTTTGGCTGAAAGAGATTGCCCCCCTGAGTTTGTAATGGAGTGCACAATGAGAGAAATGGTGATTTTACCAGCTTTTCATAACCTTTTTCCAGCGTCTGTAAAACATTCATACGCACAGGAGAGGGCGTTAGCGTGGCTCCAACACTTTATCGCAATCATCATGTGGGGTAGAATGATGAATCTCCTCATCACGAACTCCCATTAAAACCAGCTCCCCCACCCCACAGGCAGTACCCAATAAAAGATGATGCAAAGAAACAAGTTATGGAGATCCTAGATCAACTTGCGTACCAAGGTGTAATACAGGATTGCACCTCTTCCATGAATAATCCCTTGTTTCCTGTAATGAAACCAGACACTTCAAACGGCCTAGTCTTAGTCTACAGGCATTTAAACATATGCAGACATACATTTGCAGTACAAAATGTACACTGTGCTGCACTAATGAATAACATTGTACGGAAGAAATGTAAAACATCACTAGATATCTCAGATTGATTTTTTTGCCAAAATATAGTATCTGGAAGCAGATATTTGCCATCATTCTTGGCCCTAGGCTCTTTGTCGTTTGCCCCAAGGGTATAAGAATAGCCCGGGCTGTTCTCATCGAGAGTAACAGAGTTACTTCAAAATTTTGATGAGAAGGCGTTATTATTATTAAGATCACTAAGTCCTTTATCACTCCAGAAGCCACAGACAGCTCCTTTCTCCCCTCATCATACCTCTGCACAAGCCTGTCTGAGTTCTTCGAAGAAAAGATTCAGAAACTCTATTCCTTGTTCTAATGAGATGGGTTTCACTGGCTCACCAGGACCTACTCACCGCTGATTCCCACTCTCTGTGCTCAGAATTTCTCCTTATCTCTCTGGAAGACTCATTGAAGGACTTCCTGAAATGCAAATCTGGCTCACCTAGGGACCCATGTCCTTCTCGCCTTTTTAGAAAGATGGCCTCCTGACTCAATTCCACCACACTAAACCAGATCTGGAATTCTTCCCTGCAACTGGGTATCTTTCCTAACATATGGAAAGGAGCATTCTTACGGCCTCTGCTGAAAAAACCTAATGTGGATCCGAGTATGCTGTGAGAAATTTCATAGCGATCTCCCTCCTGCGAGCTCTGATGAAAATCCTTGAAAAGGTAGTTCAGAGATGGCTGTCTAATTTTGCAGAAACAAATAACCTCCTCCATGACTCGCAACTGGGTTTCCGAGAAGGATATAGCACGGAAACCGCATTGCTGGAAATTTCTGAATCAGTATGAGAGTCTGTAGATTGCGAGGACAAGCCCATGGTTTTAATTTTGGACCTTTCTGCAGCTCACATCGGATTCTTCTGGAGCACTTACATCATCTGGGCGTGAGGGGAGTTGCACTCTCATGGCTTCGCTCCTACCTGGAAGACCGCTCTCAACAGGTCTTTTTACAACCCTTCTCATCCTCACAAAAAACTTTAGTGTGTAGTGTACGGCAGGGCTTTGCCTTGAGCCCACTGCTTTTTAATCTCTACCTGGCCCCCTTAGCCACCATTATCTTATCCTTGGGAGTGAAAGTAGTCTCTTACGCAGACAACATGCAGCTGGCCTTTTCCTTCAAAGAGCACTCCCCTGAGGCATTCAACAAAAGTTAAGAATGCATGAAGTAGATTTCCGCGTGGTTGTATGACAACTGCTTGCAATTGAATGCGGATAAAATTGAGCTCCTGTTCTTCAATCTCAGTTTACCACCACAAACCAATCTCTGGAGGCTGGAGGAATTGTACCCCCTCCAATGCCTGCAGAGTCTGCGGGAAATCTGGATTTCAGGTTTGATACTGATCTCTCTTTTGCGTCACACATCTGACAAGTTTCGTCCACTTGCTTCTGGAAGTTGCAGTCTTTGAGGAAGGTTTTAAGATACCTGCATGAGGAAAGCTATAAGATCATTACACTTGCCTTGGTTACCTCCCACTTGAACTATGCAAATAGTCTGTACATTGGGCTTCCGGCATATTTGGTTCACAGATTACAGATTATGCACAATGCAGCAGCAAGGCTTATCTGTAGGGTGCCCTTCAGACATCATATGTCCCCCCATTTGAAACAACTACATTGGCTCCCGATAAGCATGAGGATTGAATTCAAGGCCTTGACGCTGGCTCTTAGAGCCACAAGAGGTGTGGGTCTCTGCTATCTTAAGCAGAGACTTAGACTGTACCGGCCGGACCGCATATTGAGATCTAGCCATTATTATCTGCTTTGTGTGCCACGATACACCAAGGAGTGTCAAGGGGGAAGGTCATTCTCATTTAGGGCAGCCAAACTCTGGATTGCCTTGCCCCCCCCCCCACATGTGCCTGATCAATTCAGAACTAGAATTCATTAAAACCTTAAAGACTCTGCTTTTCTCACAGCTGAAGCTCCTCCCCGCTGATCTTTGCTGTCAGTCTGCACTAGCGCCAGGCACCTCCGCTGTGGTAGCTGTTATGCTCTACAAATGCACTTTGATTTATTGATTCTATGTAGATGATTTTTATCTCATGGACAATTAATTAATATAACACTTGAGCAGAGTGAACAACATAATTCTTGGGTTTGCTCACCTGGGCTAAAAATTTAATTTTAAGAAATCAAAGATTGCCCACCTCAATGTCCTGTTTTTGGGATATGAGTTATCAAGTGAAGGAAAAAGCTTGGCAGACAAGAAAAATGTGTGCTTCTCTATCCTCCAACAACTCTGAAAAGACTACAATCGATTTTAGGATTTTTAAATTTTGCCAGAAAATACATTTTGGATAACCCAGAAACAGTAAAACCATTCTACAACTTAATTTGACCTGCTTTTTCAATCAATCACTGGACACACAAACATACAGACAGTCTAGGTTCTGTACAAGCTGACATGATAGCTTCCAAACACTTATACACATGTATAAACATCACAAACATGGTGATCCATGTAGACGTGGGTCAAACAGGATATATTTATATCACATTCAATGAAGGTGATACGGTACCAATTGCATATAAATCACATTTGTATACATACGCTGAGATGCATTTTGCTTCTACTGAAGAAATACTCACAGCAGTACAGACTCCTGTAGTGAAAAAAAGAGGACTGGCACAAGGGAAACGCATAATCGTCGTGACCCCAGTACCAACCTTAGAGGCTGTTACAAAAGCAAGCGTTCCAAACACAAAAGCATTGCATCTGCGCTGGATACAATGGGCTAATTCTCTCACTGCAACAGATGTAGACTACAGGTTTGGTTCTACATTAAAACCACAAGCATTCCTGCAGTACGAACAAGAATATCCTCTCCCGAATGAAATAATGCCTATAGATCAATATGAATGCATCATTTCTGCTGATGGATCTTCCCAGCCTGCTGTAGGAAGTAAACAGCAATACAGCGCAGCATGCGCGATTGTCAAGGGACATATGCAGGACTGCAAGTTCCGTCCTGGTAATACACAGATGCAGGCTCTAGGGGATTGCACAGCACAACTGGCAGAATTTAAAGCCCTGATACCGGCACTGCAAAATACGGATCAGGAATTCCCTACATTCATTGTGTGTGATTTGTTTTATTGTGTTCAGTCTTATAATGAATATCTTCACTATTGGAGCCAAAGTAGGTTTCGAGATTCCAAAGGTTGCAGTGAAGCACAAGATGATTTGGGAACAGGTGAGAGAGGTGAAAGAAGGCTTGCCACTGGCTCATGTTATTCACACATTGAGTCATCAGCATGTAGACGTTCATGTTGAAGGGAATTCCCTGGCTGATGAAGCCACCAAGGCAACAGTACGAACTGCTGCCATTGCTGCAATCACTCGTTCTAGCATGAGGATAGACAGACCGATAATGATAGCTGTAAATGCCACACACAACAGCTTCTCCTTGCTAAAAGGATTTCCACTCAAATACTCCTGCAAGTTAGATGCGGTATGCTCAAATTCCATGAGATGGGGCTAGAGCAATCCTGAATCTTGAACGCAGATTACGACTAATACTTGCTGAACACAAGGGTCTGGGTTCAGCACACGCAGGGATCGCTGCTACAGTTTCAATAATAAAGAAGCGCTATTGATGGCCAGGTCTCACTAAACAGACCAATGATATAATATAACATAGCATAACATAGCATAACATAACATAGCATAACATAGCTTAGCATATTATTGGATGACATAACATAACATAACATAACATAGCATGCCATACCATTGCATAGCATACCATGAGAAACAACATAACATAATGTAACAGCACATAAATGAGATTAATCTTTTTGGGGAGGGGAAGAAGATGGGAAACATGTCTCAAGAGGCAGCAAGTTACAACAAAGGCCATTCGGATTAGCAATCCTTCTGATAACACTAGATTACAAGAATTGCAAGGAATGGCAATGTCGTCTGACTAAACAGGTCTTATCCAATGGCACTTGGTCTGCAGGGCACGCAGCATCTCCTCACAGGAAGTTTTGTACCATGTGCGCACATCTTGGCTGATAGTAAGACGGTCTGTATGGGTTTTCGGTGTCTCCTCACAGGAAGACTTGTGCCAGGCGTGAACATCTTGGCTGTTGGTAAGTTGGTCTGTATGGTCATGATATATGGAGGGTCTATGTTTAATATATGTTTGCCTGTCATACACACACTGTGTTAAGTTAGCATTAGCTTTACACGAGTTTAAACGCCATTTTCCTTTTTGCTGCTTTTGCACAAGGCCCATGTTATTTCAAATATGCGTGCTCTTTGAGTCTGCTTTTCGCTTCACACGAGAATAACATGTTTTCACTAGCATATCAGCTTTGCTTAGTAAACTGTGTCTGCACAGTGAGTGCTGAAGTCTTCGAGGTTATCTTAAACCCAGGAGCTGTTATTTGGATGATCGGCTCACGTTCTAGACATAACATACATGCAGCTGTGCCCACTGTTGGTTTGCTAACGTTTAATATTGTGTTGCACAGCGCGTTATAATTCATTCGAAGAACATCTTGCATGCAGAAAACTGATGTGATCATTTACTCCTGAGATCAGAGGTATGGGCCCGCCCTTACAAACCCAAGTGACCTTCTTTAGAATATAATATAATATCCTAGCAAGGGAGGGTTAGACTAATGTTGTATTTAGCCTGATTCCCATTTTAGCATTTAACATGCTTTCACCTTTTGTATTCTATGGAATAGTAACTATACTAATAATCTTGTTGTTGGTAATATGCTTGCTCGTATTATCTAAGATACTGCGTTTGAGAACAATGCATTAGAAAAAAATATTTCAAACGTGTCTTTGTCCTCATTTACTCTCTGTTCTGGACTATTGTGGTGGTATGCCGAAAGAGTGTTCATGTGTTCCACGACTGCCTTAGATGTTCTAAGTCCTTGCTCTGGGTTGTCTAATCATTGGGAGATAGTAACTAACAGTGAGACACTGATTGATAGTCTGGTAGGGAATTTTGGATATTAAGGTGAGTTTTTGATACACCCTGATTCACTAAGGTTCCTAGCCTCTTTGCACAGTTCTGCATATGAGCAGAGATCCCTGCAACATGGCGCCCAACGTTACCTGGTGGTCTTACTGCATGGCACTCGAGTAGAGTACTTACCGGTCCTTGACGACCTTCACCACTGTTTCCGGTTAATGGTGGTGTCGGACATACCTACCTATTTTACAGTATATGTCTTTTCAAGCTTGATTCTTTACAAACGGTTTCTTTCCGAATTGCTACCCAGTTGTGCTACATAGTTTTTACGTTGTACCCTCTTTTTCCTGTGTCGCTATGGCTGCTGCAGTTCCAATTGCAGCACGTAGTCGCATTGCGGTGCGCAACCATCTTCAGGCTCATAATGTTGGGGTGGATGGCTTAGCAGTCATCATGGTGGTGAGTGCGGATGCGGCTTACCAATATGAACTCTTCTATTCATGGGTTACGTTTCCGGCTCTTGGCGGCACTACAGGTGTGTTTAAGACTTACACTCCCTCCTCTGTCCCCAATGAGTACGCTCCTTATCGGACACAGGAAATTTGTATTAATGCTTGGCAGCATAGGATTTGGTTTAATGGCGCCCTTGACCTCTCGATGACGGGACCTCGTTTAGGTCCCTTATCAATTCCGGGCGGATGTATGACGTTACATCGCGAACTTTTACAACGCACACCGTTACAACGCAATTTTTACAACGCAGATACATTTACAACGAATGCTTTTACAACGCATGACATTACATAGCAGATGCTATTACAACGCATGCCATTACAACGTAAGTATAGGTAAGTATATTATTTTTAAAAAAAATGTAATTTATTAAAATTTAATTAATTTAATAAATTAAATTATTTTTAATAATTAATTTGTAAATATATATACTTTAAAAAATAGTTTATTTTTAAAAGAACAATTATTATTAAAGAACTAATATTAAAAAATAATAACATTATTAAAATTAATTATTTAAATTATTTAAAATTATTTATTTAAAAACTGAACCCTAAAAATACCTGTTACCCCGAACACTTAAAATACCCATGTACCCCATAACCCATACCTAGCCCTGAAATGTAAAAATACCCCTGTACCCCAAAACCCAAACCTAGCCCTGAAACCTAAAAATACCCCTGTACCCCAAAACCCATACCTAGCCCTGAAACCTAAAAATACCCCTGTACCCCAAAACCCAAACCTAGCCCTGAAACCTAAAAATACCCCTGTACCCCAAAACCCAAACCTAGCCCTGAAACCTAAAAATACCCCTGTATACCAAAACCCAAACCTAGCCCTGAAACCTAAAAATACCCCTTGTACCCCAAAACCCATACCTAGCCCTGAAACCTAAAAATACCCCTGTACCCCAAAACCCAAACCTAGCCCTGAAACCTAAAAATACCCCTGTACCCCAAAACCCAAACCTAGCCCTGAAACCTAAAAATACCTCTGTACCCCAAAACCCAAACCTAGCCCTGAAACCTAAAAATACCCCTGTACCCCAAAACCCAAACCTAGCCCTGAAACCTAAAAATACCCCTGTACCCCAAAACCCAAACCTAGCCCTGAAACCTAAAAATACCCCTGTACCACATAACCCAAAACTAAATATATACTATTACTTAAATTAATTTATTTAATTTACATTTAAAAAAAATAACATACTTACCAATACTTACGTTGTAATGGCATGCGTTGTAATAGCATCTGCTATGTAATGTCATGCGTTGTAAAGGCATGCGTTGTAACGGATCCTGCGTTGTAATGGTGTGCGTTGTAACGGTGTGCGTTGTAATAGTTGCGTTGTAAGGGTTGTTTCCCATTCCGGGCGCGACGTGGCCTGTGTTGGCGGGATTTACTCCGCATCCACAGGCCCTTCTGTGCCCTCTTGCTGATGTCAGATGGCTGCATACAGTTTCGATAGCCGTGATTCGGGCGTTAGTGCAATACATATCCCGCAACCTTCCCGGTGGGGCACCGGCGGGTGCGGTGCTTCCTGCAGGGCGTGCTGCTATGCAGATAAGCCCTGTGGTGGTTAACGCTGTGATGGGCAAGTGCCCCCAGGATAGAGATGACGTTCCTTTCTGGCTTGCCGAAAAGTTTGACCAATTGGAAGCTGTATTCCCTAACATAACTCCTGGTGAGAAGCACCGGATTCTGACGATTACTATGCCGAAAGATTTGAATCCTGAGCAGGGTGACTGTGAGTCCTGGGGTAGGATTTTTGCAGCAGTCTACTCGAGGTGCTATGGCACCCCGTCAATGACTGTCCTTCCCATGGTCATTAAGCGTGTTCAGGATGAGCATGGACCGGAGGCAGCGGTCGAATTGGGTTTAAGGCTTTGTGGCAGTTTTGACGTTGTTTCCGAACTTGTCATTTCGAATGTGAAGGGTGATGCTGTTAACTTTCAAGTGTTTAATGCCTTGTTAGCCGTTCCTGATGCCGACAAACCCCGTCAGTTGCCTAGGATCATAGCACAGGCTTATAAAACCGTAGGCCGTAACAGTTTAGGTCTCAAACCTTTCTCTGTTAAAGACAGAAAACAGCCCAAGGGTCAGTCGTCAGAAAGTGACGACCAGCCCAAGCCAAAAACACAAAAATGGCCCAAAAAACAGAATAGGGGAAATCAACAACAGTAGAAACAACATGGGTCTCGTCCCGTGTCGCCTGCGCCTGCGTCTGTCGAACGTGTGTATGACTTGCGCGACCGCACGATGATTAAGTCTCCTGATCTTTTTCAGGTTTCTGAACAGCGCTCTCCTCGTTTTTTACGGGACACATCGGCATAATCTACCGGTGGTGGAGGGGGCGGACATGGTAAGGGTGGTCAGCAAGGACGCGACCAGCCCCGCCCGAAAGAAGGCAAAGCAAAGCAGGACGATTCTACTCCGAAGAGGCCCCAGTTTCAGAAGAAGAAAGTTGTGGCTTTAACAGCCAGATATGCCGCAGATAGTGAGAACCCAGCTTCTGAATAAGACATGGGCTCTGACACTGCTCGACAGCGCGGCGGAGATTACCATAGTGCGAGAGGCCCTCCGTCCACTACTGAAGGTGAAAGCGACTGACATTTACGTTGTTGTGGAGACTGCTGACACTAGAGTAGCTCCCCCTGAAAGACTTTATGAGATTGTTCTGATCATAGAAGGTGACATACTACGCAAAATTAAAGGGGTGCTTTGGGAGAATCTTACGACTTCATACGATATCTTGTTAGCGGAGGCTGACTGGCCCCCACCTTTTGTGCTCGCGGCTCCAAGAAGGGAGGAGGTAATCCTCCCTAGTTTCGCGCAAACGATCTCGAAAGAGCATGCGCTGCATTTTGCAGAAGAGTGAGCTTGGGTCCTTGCGCCGGCTCTGTACCGTACTCATTGTGGTTGGGATATGTTTTCCCCTGACCACGAAATTCCCATACGGACTATGCCACAGCCTCAACCCCAGTACCCCCTACGCCGTGAAGCTAAGGCTCCCATGGCAGAAATTCTTGAACAATTGGAATATCAAGGTGTAATTGAAACATGTGTGTCGCCGATGAATAACCCTCTTTTTACTGTGACCAAGCCTGACAGTTCGTACCGTCTGGTTTTGGATTACCAGCGTTTGACCTCGCATTGCCGTTCCTGCGTAGTATAGAATACGCACGGCTCTGCTCTTGTGGATAGTCTTGAGCGTAAGCGGTTTAAAACTACGCTTGACATATCCAATGGTTTTTTGCCCACAATTTGGATTCCCTGAGTTCCCAGTGGACCAGTTTCACCTGTGGTGGTAGACAAAGGCAGTTTAAAAGGCTCCCGATGGGCTACAAGAATAGTCCTGTCGTGTTTGCTGCCCGCATAGTCTCTTTGTTGGAGAGACTGGATACAGTTGCGTGTTTGTATGTGGATGATATCTATCTTACAGACGACAAAATTTGGCCGCATCTGTGTCGAGTTGACCGCATCGTTTGTGAATTTGCAAATTGCGGTTACAAATTCAACTGTGCTAAATCTCACATTGCTGAGTACACAGTGTTGTTCCTGGGCTATAAGCTCAACAATGAAGGTAGAGGCCTCGCTCCTCACTTCTTGGAAAAGTGTGCACATTTGCGTGCTCCCACAACTCTGAAAAAATTACAATCATTACTGGGCTTCTTAAATTTCGGCCGCACTCACGTACCCGAATATGCCCAGCGTATCAAGCCCTTGTATGCTTTGGTACAACCTACTTTCTCCAAATCTTGCTGGCTGCCGGAGCACTCAGCCATTTTGCAATCTTTGCAGGCTGATCTTCTTGAATCTAAAGCTTTAATGACTCGTGATAACCACACCAACCTGGTGATAAGAATCATCCCTGGGGCGGTGAGTTTCACTTACCTTACTTTTAACAAAGGAGACACAGTACCTATTGCTTACAAGTCACACTTGTACACTTCGGCTGAAATGCGGTTTTCCACTGTGGAAAAAGTTTTGACAGCAGTGCAGATGACGATTCTGAAGGAACGCGCACTGTCGCAGGGAAAATGCATGTTGGTTGTCACCCCGTATCCTGCCCTTGAGGCAGTAACGAAAGCCAGTGTACCAAATTCTAAGGCTCTGCACCCTCGGTGGATACAATGGGCTGTGTCTTTGACGTGTTCAGATGCCACTTTCATTTTTGACGCCTCCTTACAGTCTCAGGAGTTTTTGTAGTATGAATTTGTTCATCCTGTGCCCCTGGCGATGCAACCTTTGGAGGATATCCGTTGTATCCTTTACACTGATGGTTTGGCGCAGGTTGCGCATGGGTCTAAACACGCATATGTTTCCGCTTGCGCCATTGTGATCGGTGCCATGGTGAATGATGAATTCAAGTCCAACGTGGTCCATACTCAGACCTTGGGGGACTGCACCGCGCAGTTGGCGGAGCTACGTGCTCTTTTGCTTGCGCTGGAGTATGCTGATCCTAGTGTGACAACTCTTATTGTGAGTGATTCTTTCTACTGTGTACAGTCTTACAATGAAAACTTAAATTTTTGGCTTCAGAACGAGTTTTGTGATTCCAAAGGTAGCACAATAAAACATAAAATGATCTGGGTCCGAGTGGCTGAGCTCCAGGATCGTTTGCCTCTCGTGTATGTAATTCACACTCTGGGCCATCAGCGCGTGGGAGTACACGCTCTTGGCAACTCGCTGGCCGACGAGGCCGCGAAAGAAGCAGTATCTTCATACTTGGTTGCAGCTGTTACACGTTCCAAGAGTAAGATTGATGATGACATCCTGGCAGCTATTGCTGCTACTGGGAAGGGAGGTAAATGTCCACAGGGATTCCCTTCAAAGTACACTCATCACTTATGTCCCGATAAAGTTCCGTATGTGAAAATACCAGACGTTGGTGAACGGTTAATTCCCAACACGGACCGCAGGCCCACATTGATTACAGCAGCCCACAAAGGTGTTGCGTCTGCGCATGCAGGAGTCTCGGCCTCTGTTAGTCAATTACAACAGCGTTTCTGGCGGCGGGGGATGTACAGACAGACGCGTGACTATGTACTTGAATGTGACATTTGTCAGCAGATTAAACCTTCCACTGCAACGCGTCCGTCACAGACACAGTTGTACATTTCTAATAGACCACTTGGTTGTGTTTACTTAGATCACTGCGGCCCTTTTTCATCTGAAACTGCGTATAAGTACATCTTAGTTGCAGTTGACTCATGCATACGCTTTATTTGGGTCTGTCCTCAACGAGACTTGCGTATCTTTAAGGGATTTTTGCCTGTGGGACTTTCCATTCGGATCAGGGTCTGGCTTTCGCCTCTAAGGTGTATAAGGACGCCATGACTTCGCTGGGGGTTCAAGTCAAATTTTCGTCTCCATACCGGCCTGAGGGTAATAGTGTTGTGGAGCGAATGAACCGAGATTTAAAGCAGTCTTTGACAGCTAGGGTTATAGGCACTGGCAGGAACCGGTTGGCCCATCTTAATGGTGTGCAGCGTACCCTAAATAATCTCCCTAGAAGGTCTCTGGGTGGGCGGACCCCATACGAGCTGATCTTTGGTATCAAGATGTATGTACCGGACCTTGACGGTCTAGACATGGCGGCTGTGGCTGCCCCCTTTGACGTAGATGAACATTGTGCTGTTTTACAGGATCTACAGGAACATTTGCCTTGCACAACTGAAGCTGCGTCACAGATTCCGGTAGTTTGCTGGCTACCCCAGGTCGGAGAACTGGTTTGTGAGAAGATAGACAACAAAAAAGAATTTGGTCCGTCCTATCGAGCTCCAGTTCCTGTCCTTGGTGTGAAGGGCACAAGAACAGTCATTTTACCACCTCTACCTGTTCGTAAGGAGAACAGGTACATTTCCATTGACAATGTCAAACTACACAGAGTGGCCGATTCTAAATAGCATGATTCCGGCGGTCTCTTGTCCTTCACTTTTGAGACATTCTGTTTTGACCCCTGCTACAGTTCAGCTGCCTGCTGAGGCGATAGAGTTACCTGTGCTTTCCACTCCTTTACTGGGTTCCGTGCCTAGCGCACGTCAAGATGAAACTACTTATACTTATTATTATTATTATTAAGGAAATTTCTAAAGCGCCTGGTTACGCGCACTGGCGTGTCCCCGCGCTATGATGAGAGACAGTGAGGAGGCCTAACTAGAGCCACTACACAAGTGTTAAGCGGAACAAATGGGTTTTAAGAGCTCTTCGGAACTTAGCCTCTGAAGGTTCCAGACGCAGCTCCAGAGCATGTTCCAACTCTTGGCTGCAAGATGTCTAAATGATCTGCCCCCCATGCGCGCCTTGTTAATTTTGGGGACAGCTACCAAGCCAACACCAGTGGATCTAAGTATCCGCTTTGGTCTGTAAGGTGTGATAAGGCTCAGTAAGGGGCTAGGCGCCTTGCCCCCAATAATGCGGCGACATGTGCATAGTGCTTTAAATGAAATCCTCTCCCTGACAGGAAGCCAGTGGAGAGCCTCCAAGGCAGCTTTGGAGGCTGCTCTTCTAGGGAGCCTCAGCACCAGCCGGGCTGCGGCATTCTGTAACACCTGAAGGCGGTTCAGACTTTTGACCGTAGCCCCCAGATAGAGAAGGTTAGCATAGTCTAGTCACGAGGTTACAAGGGCGTGCACTAGCGTCCGCCTAGCACCGACAGGAAGCAAGTCCAAAATCTTCCGCAGGTTTTTAAGGACGCCAACACACATCCCAACCACACGACCAATCTGGGGAGTGAATGCCTAGGCATGCTGGCCACCACGCCGAGGACCACACAGACGGGCCACCCCCCACCACGAGCACCTCAGTTTTGGCACCATTCAACTTCAGGCAGTTGTTAGACATCCAGGAGGCAAGCTCCTGCATGCAGGCACTGAAGCTAGATGCCGCAACCTCAGGCGCCCGTGACAGCGAGATGACCAGCTGCGTGTCATCGGCGTATGACACAATTTGCATGCCATGGCTCTCCACAATATTTGCTACGGGGGACGCATATAGGTTAAACAGGGTTGGACTCAAGGCAGAGCCCTGTGGCACTCCTTGATCCAAATTGATCATACGAGAGTAATACTCCCCCTGTCTAACCTGAAAGCCCCTATTGGACAGAAAAGATTGGATCCACTTCAGCGCTGTCCCTATAACTCCACCCTTGTTCAGACAATGTAGCAAGGTGAAATTTGCTACCGTGTCGAACGCAGCGCTCAAGTCAAGTAAGATGAGGGCCATCGTCTGCCCTTCATCTACCCCTTGCCTGATGGTTTCAGTGGCCATAAGCAGCGCCGACTCAGTAGAGTGGCGAGACCGAAAGCCAAACTGAGTTGGATGAAGCAGGCTGGCCTTCTCCACATTGGCCATCAGCTGAAGATTGGCCACCTTCTCTGCCACTTTGGCCAGGTAGGGTAGAAGAGAGATAGGGCGGAGATTGTCCAATCTTTCCCAACTTACATTTAACTTTTTTTGAAGCGGAAGTACCACTGCTTGCTTCCATCTATCAGGTACGGTATGAGTCCTGAACGATAGATCAAGGACATCCCTAATATAGGGTTCCAGAATCTCAATACTCCCCACGAGCAGTTTAGGCGAAGCCGGGTCGCGAGGGGATCCTGACTTGATGGAGCAGCATATCTGCAGCAGGCTTTCTGGGGGAGGAGTGAGAAAGTTCTCCAGCCTATTTTCACCCACAACATCCTGTTAAATCTCTCAGAAATCTGAACCCCTTCTGTCTCCTCTCAAAAAAGTGGAGTATATAGCAGCCACCTTTTCAGAGAAGAAAGTAGCAATACGATTACATGATTCCCCTGAGACACTAGACGGGGCAACAAATGATCCACGGAGAGAGATTTCTTTATAGATCTTAAATAGCTCTTTAGTAGAATTTTCAGCTTCCCCTATTCTTCCTGCAAAATAGGTGGCCTTGGAGCGCCTAATTAAGCTATGAAAATCTCTCCGTTTAGCCCTATACTCCTGTTTAGCCTGATCAAGAAAGGCAACCCTCCACCGCCTTTCGAGTTGTTTACATTCCGCCTTAACTCGGCGGAGCTCATCGCTAAACCAGGGGGCGGATTTCTGAGGTCTACTACAAGGGTTCTTTAAACACAAAGGAGCAGTATCGTCCAGAGCATCATTAATACGACCTTCCAGTCTATCGGATGCAGAATTAGCGTCCTGACCTCCCGGTCTACCTCCTTTGACCAGGGCATTATCGAACTTGGCTTTAGAAAAAGCTGCCCATTTACGACTGGGGTATTTTGGATTGGCCCACTCTTGGGTGTTAGTTGCCGGGACACTTATGACAAAGGGCACCAGAAAATGATCGGACCAGGGAATCGGTATAGGGGTATTTACTTTGATTTCCTCCCAGTTGGCAAAGATAGGGTCCAATAGGTGGCCCTTTTGATCCTACAGACTTGTCTACTAATGACTTACCTACACGTCTGGCGAATGAATCCAGATTTTCTTTTGATGCATTCTCTCACAATTCAGCCACTCCATCGAAGATTTCTGTATGGGCTGCCCTGCTTAAAAAACATTTTTTTTTATCCCTCCTTGGACCTATATTTGGTTTGTGCTTTTATCGATTTACCTATTCATGACAATTGGCTTTGTGGTTTATTTGTTCCTGCTCATCAATGATCATTATGTCGAGGAGAGAATCTGTGTCCCACATATCAATGGAACATTGGCCCCTCATTCCTCGTCCCATAAACTGAAGAGAGACTTGACTTTTGTTAACATCACTGCGTGGCCTGTCATGGATGGAATAGTCTGGGATGCGGTTCGCTTTCAGATCCATGGACTTACGGAAGTTATTAATGTGCCTAATGTTTTGAGGGTTTCTATGGGGAATGTGGTAAAACAAAATATACGTTTGAACTATTATGCTGCCTTTGATGCTGAAAATTTATATTTGGATTCTGCAAATTATGGTGACTTATATTGTTACCAACATTATGGAAATCATTTCCTGCACAAAGCTAACACACGTAGAAACACTGTCCGTTACACACAATGGGAGCATTGTCCTGCTCCCGTCCAAGGCAGCTCTGAAACCTTTTTAAAGAAATGTTCCTACTTTACTGATTTTAATCAGTCCAACCCAAATTCATTTTATTTTAAAATATCTTAACAGTCCAATTCCAAGGTTCGACTTACCGAAACAAAATTACTGTATTCAAAGTCCTTTCAGGATCGTTTAGCTGTAGATGGCTATGATTTCTGGACAGAGACCATTGAACTTAAATCTGTTTGGGTTCCAAAGATTGGCAGGTGCAAGGCACTGAGGCTTTTCAACGTGCATGCCTGGTCCAGAACCATTTATTGTTTCTGAATAACACTATTTTTCAGGCGACCTGCTTTGGATTGGGCACTACTAAAAGGTTAAATACTCCATCCATTCCTGAGTTACATGAATATCCTGGTTGGAATATTACTACAAATGTGTCTGTCACTGAGCTGCAGGCTCTACTGCTGACTTCTACATTCAACATATCCAGTTTGGATTCTAATGGATGGCTACTCTGGCACAAGAGTGCTGATTCTTGCCAACATCGTTTTCTGGGTTTAGCTACCGGCTTTACACGGGCTAGGGTTTTGAAAGTGGTCATTCTGTGACTACCTATTCAGTGGGTAAATTGTGTCAGAACTGGCTCAAACATTCCTCCTTGGCATCAGTTAAGATGCATTTATCAAAGCTGACTGATGATGTTGATTTGAATGCCTTTATCAGAGGCCCGGCTAACGGGAGATCTAAAAGATGGATACATGCTATTTACAATGAGGTCTGGAAAACGTCACAAGTTGAGGCGGCTACCCGCATTAGGGCGATAGACCAAGCTAATTTGAAAAAGTGCTTGCTGTGGTTGATAATAGCATTAACACCCTTTCTTCCCGCTTTCATACTTTAGACAATATTGTCTCATCTGTTGTTGATATTGTGCAAGATGATATGTCTGTTTTGTTTCATGGCCAGAATCAATTGCGCTCCATTATGCAGTTTGCCTGGACCTTGCAGACCCTTAAAAATGGCCGCGTTCCGTGGCACTACATGAATGCGACCTCCCTCTTTGCCCCATTCAATTTGACTGACAAGCAGCGTTTTATGTCAAGGAAAGATGCTGCTGTTTACTTATTACACATAGAGAGATTAGAATATTTACCATTTTCTGTGGCAGGGGTCAATACAGCTACGTGGCTTATCCATGGTTTAATTACCTTACCGTTTAGTCTTTTCAAATTTGATAATTGTTTACGGTACATTGCTATAGGCAGGCATGAGCCCATGGGTAGAAGTGTGGCTCAGGAGTTAGAGGCAGCAGACCTGGAAGCTGAGATCAGTCCTGGACCAGGGTTCAATTCCCCGCCTCGGCAGGTCTTGGGCCAAAAATTCCACGGACATGATAATTCTCACCCTGGTGCCTCCTCGACTCACGGGTTCACACTCTGCGACTCTGGGCAATAGCTTGCTTAATCTCCACAACGGCCCCTCGCGGTGGGATGCCTGACTTTCACATTGTGGATACCCTGCTATCTCACATGGGAATATCAGGAAGGGTTCCCTAAGCAAGCGCCGGGACACCCACTGCGGGTAGCTGTGCGCTATATAAGCTCAATTACATTTACATTTAGTGGTTTTCTCCATGAAACCTGGTCACTCCCCTTTACATTCAGATGTCTTAGAGAGGGAAAGGAAGTTTTCCTAAAGCGTGAGGAATGTACTGAGTCACCGGGTCATTCAATGACGTGCAGACATATTCAATTGCATGGCTCTTGCAATATGGGCAGACCGAATCTGGCGTGCGCGTTGAAGGGGGTCCCGGTTCCCACAATTGTTGCCACATTTGCGTTACTCTCCAACGGTAGCTATTTGCTTTTAAATAATGAACCATGTTGTGGTCTTTTGGCAGGGATAGCTTTCATTGTCACTGTAAGCGAAAGGGTAATCTGTGGCAAAAACGTTCTTTTCCCGCCTACACATGGGAAAGTTGATGTTTCCATCTGGCCACAAATACCGACCTTGTAGACTGAGTTATAAGAGCCTTATTGTCCCAAAAAGAGGTTTCCCTCACATCTGCTAGGGAGACGTTCGTCCTTCACGTGGCCAGCACCCGCACAAAGGTGCATGCTTTGTTAAACACGGATCTGCCTTTGCATTTCGGTGAGCTGATTCATACAATCTTTAACGGGTCCTCCACTTCAGGGTTAGTGCATTTTTTTAAAGTACTGAGCGGTAGGCTGGTTACCTCTTTTCAGCACATTTTTGGTGTGATACCTGCCTTCTTTCATTCTATATTTTCCAGCCTGTCGGGTGTATTTCCTATTTTACTGACTCTCGCAGGCGGTGTGCTAATTCTGTTTTGTGTGCTAAAAAAGGATGCCCGTCCTGTAGCACAAGGAGAGCTGTCCCGCCTGGAATTGCTCCAGAACCGGATGCTTAATTTCTATGGCGCTTTGCCTTTTGCTACTTTGAGTGCAGCGTTTGGATTATCGTTTCGATTTTCCTATTTTACATGCGTCCAGCCTATCTTTCATTGCCTGAGTTGCGATTTCGACTGGGCCCTGGATTTGTGTCTCTGTACTACGGTGTCTCCTGAAGCAGATTTTGATCGGCATGTGAGTCCTTTGTTGTCTCATGAACTGTGTTGTTCTGGCGGTGGGATTATGGCCTATGCAGTGATGCATGGAATTCTGGGTCTCTGGGATACATTCGCAGCGGAGCGTGATTTCCTGGCACATGGCTTCATTGAAAACCCACTGAGCTGTCCTCTGATTGTACTAGAGGGTCCGGTTTATGAGGACCATGTCTGTTCATTTCATTTATTGGATTGGATGGCTGGAACTTTTATGGATGACGACAGTGATTTCCTGTTGGAAGCTGTTGCTGCTTATTTTGCGTACTCTCTTGAAGCTTAAGACATTTCCATGACAGATGTTCCCTTCAATGTCCTGCTTCGGATCTTTGGATTTTTCTTTTTTAAAAAGTTCGATATTTTTCGAGTTATTTTTTGACTACGATTTATGTACAGTCCTATTGACTTTGACATATTGTCTTTCAGATATGTGTTCTATTGTCATGATTTTACGGACAGCTTTTGTCCCGGCTTTTTTAATAGAATTTTTTTATTAATATTTGGCCTTTTTGCTAAATTCTTAGGCATTATGGGACTCATGCTCTTGAACTCCACGTTCCTAAATGTACCCCATTTATGTCTTTTTCTGTTCAGGGATCAAGGGAGGGTGATATATGGAGGGTCTATGTTCAATATATGTTTGCCTGTCATACACACACTGTGTTAAGTTAGCATTAGCTTTACCCGAGTTTAAACACCATTTTCCTTTTTGCTGCTTTTGCACACGGCCCATGTTATTTCAAATATGCGTGATCTTTGAGTCTGCTTTTCGCTTCACACGAGAATAACATGTTTTCGCTAGCATATCAGCTTTGCTTATTAAACTGTGTCTGCACAGTGAGTGCTGAAGTCTTCGAGGTTATCTTAAACCCAGGAGCTGTTATTTGGATGATCGGCTCACGTTCTAGACATAACATACATGCAGCTGTGCCCACTGTTGGTTTGCTAACGTTTAATATTGTGTTGCACAGCGCGTTATAATTCATTCGAAGAACATCTTGCATGCAGAGAACTGATGTGATCGTTTACTCCTGAGATCAGAGGTATGGGCCCGCCCTTACAAACCCAAGAAACCTTCTTTAGAATATAATATAATATCCTAGCAAGGGAGGGTTAGACTAATGTTGTATTTAGCCTGATTCCTATTTTAGCATTTAACATGCTTTCACCTTTTGTGTTCTATGGAGTAGTAACTATACTAATAATCTTGTTGTTGGTAATATGCTTGCTTGTATTATCTAAGATACTGCGTTTGAGAACAATGCATTCGAAATAAATATTTCAAATGTGTCTTTGTCCTCATTTACTCTGTGTTCTGGACTATTGTGGTGGTATGCCGAAAGAGTGTTCATGTGTTCCACGATTGCCTGAGATGTTCTAAGTCCATGCTCTGGGTTGTCTAATCATTGGGAGATAGTCACTACCAGTGAGACACTGATTGCTAGTCTGGTAGGGGATTTTGGATACTAAGGTGAGTTTTTGGTACTCCCTGATTCACTAAGGTTCCTAGCCTCTTTGCACATTTCTGCATATGAGCAGAGATCCCTGCAACAGTCATGCAGTGTCTCCTCACAGGGAGACTTGTGCGAGGTGTGCGCAATTTGGCAGCTGGTAAGTTAGTCTGCATTGGCATGCATTGTCTCCTCACAGATCGACTTGTGCCAGCTGCACACACCTTTGCTGGTGGTAAGTTGGTCTGTTCTTGCATCATGGGGATTTAGAAGTGCCATTCAGCATCCACGCAGCAGCAGAACAGTCAGTTGCGTATCCAAGGGCAGACGTGATAGACTGTAGTAAAGATCCAGGGTACAAAGTGGCTGGAGGAGAGGGACACAATCCGCAAACATAGGAGATGCTGCCCAACGTCCATTTCATTCCAAACCTGAGCATTCCTATCTACCCACAGATGGGTCAGTCAAAGTTTCGTACCAGAAGGAGAGATGGAAAAATGAGCAAAACCCTCATCAGTCCAAACCAGGGGCTGAACGTCAGCGGGGTGCACCAGCCCTGGTGGGTCGAAGGTGTCGTCCAGGTAATGGCTAACTGAATAAGTGGGAGGAAGAACATCCTGCAATGAACCAAGATGTGAAAAGTTCCCCAATGACATGGACACCTGAACCAGAGTTCCCCAGGGCTTCTGATAAGCTTAGATTGGAGAAAGATTACCACTAGCCCTTGTGTCAGGTCTCAGGGATAGGGTTAGTTGCGGGGTCAGCGATTGGCTTAGGTTCAGAACTGGGGCAAGGTTTGGGCATAGCAATAACTTAGATTCAAGACATTAGTTGTTATTCAAAGCTAGGCTGTGGGGTTTTAGGTTTAAACCTATAATAACTGATAAAACCCCACTGAAAGAAAAATAGCCCTCACCGGTGAAAACATATAAACACTGAAAAAACACCTGCACAACCACAGACTAAATGCTATTCAAAGAAAGGAAAAAGAAAGTGAAAGAGTCATTTTGTTCTTACTGAAGGGGTCAATACAATGTAACTTTGTTATACAAGCTAGTAGTAGGAAAGACTGGCTAACATTATTCTGCTTGAGTTTCGTCTTTATTGATGCCACTAAAATATTGTTTGTTCTTCCTTTTACTTTTTTCAGCTTTATGGCCTTTGGTCTAAAGATGCAGGGTTTAGTTTCATGTTTTAGGTCTAGTTTAATTATTTTATAAACTGTAGAGAATCAGGAGATATCAAACTCACATTTGATACTTTGGCTGCATTTGATTCTTTCACTGATAGGTAAAATGGCTAGTTTCATAAAAATCTTTCCTAATATGTGTCATCACATTTGCCCACAGAGAATGGGTAAAAACCCTCAATACATCAGACCATAGTTTCTAGTGGGTCAGTATTGATAGTAGGTGAATTGCCAACACCTCAGGCTTTAAACATTAAATGCAAGGTATAGTGACAAGTATATATATCACCAAGCATCAGGGATATGGGTGAAAATGTGACACCAGACTTTTGGAAAACATGGAACGCAGTGTCACTTGTTATGGAGAGTAGAAGTCAAACCGGGTAAAACTAAGGTATGGTTTGATAACAAGTGGAAAACTAAAATACATGAGTTTAAGATTGGTGATTAGGTTTCATTGATAAAGGACATAGCTAATGTGGTAAAGCTATACAAATTAAGAAGGTGTTCAACAATAGTGTTATTACTCAGGATGGGAAAGTTTGGAACATTAGGAGAATAGCAAAATGTCCTGCCAAATTTGTGTCTCCGTCTCAATTCACTGAAGGAAATCAACATGACATCACGAAACAAGTTGATGGAACAGTGGCTTCAAGAGTTAAAATGAACAATTGTGTAAGATTTGTTCCCAAAAGATTTAATGATTTTGTGTAATCATTTAGCTTTTTAATTTTGTTAATATATATATTTTGTTCCTCTTATTATTATCATTTATGTTTTCGTTTTTATTTGGTTAAGGGAGATGTGTTACATCTCATATTTATTCCGTCATAAGAATTGTGTTTACTGTGACTTTAATTATAGATGCATCCTTTCAGCAAGCGCTGTGTATGTTCATGTTGTATCCCACATTCCAATGTGGATCGCGGTCTGCATTCTGCCCTGCGAGTCAGTTGCCTGCTGATGATCTACTTGGACAGATGTGTGCTGTGCTGCATCCAATAAACTACTTATTTTAATCTACTTTGAAGAAGTTTCTTTCCAAAACTCTCACATGTAGCTTAAGCCTTCTGTAGCCAAGACCCAAAACGTGGAACAAAATGGAGACATTTTCAGATGTGTCAGGACCCTGGACTTAGCCAAAGCAGTAGCACAGCTGTGGCTCCTCTCCTCAGCACCGTATGAGCTGCCCCTCTCCTCCTGCTGCTGCCTAGGGTGTCGATGGAGCATTAGGGCTCACAGAGGTTGATTCTTTCGAGTTTGAAAGCCACAGGATTTCTGGTGGTGGAGCGGCAGCCGCGTCAGCTGTCAGAAACCTTTGGCCAGTGATACATTTACCACGACACCACCGAGCCACAGTGGGAGTCACCCTACCATTTGCAAGGGAGGTAAGCTGTTAAAACTGTCCCTGATGCACAAGGAGAAAACTCTGTATGTCAGATAAATTTGAGGATGATGTGTGGGCAGGAGTAGCATGGTGGCCAACTTGGCATGCTTGTGTTTACCGTCAGACACTCTTTGACTGCAGACATCCCTGATAGAGTTGGACATTTCTAAATAATGGCATGTAGTCTTGTGCACAGGTGAGTGGAGGCCTATTCTTCGCTGACCTGGTGAGCTGGCGGGCCCTCAGACACATAATAAGTAACCCAATTTATTATGATCGATTTTCGCTGAGGTGCTAATTTGCATCATATTAGATGGTAAGGGGGAAACATTTTGCTATATTTCAGTGTTACTTTACTTCAGGAAAGATGACTTTTTATATTATGTGTACAACAGTCAGCATGCAATAATGGCTTTGGTGTGACAAAACTCCAAAGTCAGCAGAAGAAATGGTTCAATACCAGAGTGAATAAGTAATGTGGTGCTAAATACGACCATGCCATGAGTTACGTCAATGCAAAGAGACCAGAACATCCTGGCTAAGTATAGGAAGGCAGGCCTCTGGTGTGCACATAGACATCATGTGTCAGGTACATTCCTGTTGCATCCTTAAGTAATGAATAGGATACTTGTTCCTACCTGCCATGGTCGGATATTGTTGAGGTCCGCACAAGAGCCGGTCTTGAACGGTCCTTGCCCCGGCACACAGCGTGCAAGGGCATTCAATGCATAAGCAAAGGCATACACTGCGGTGTAACCTTGGTAAGTGTAGCTGAGCTCATTCAGCTCAAATAAAGCCATGGCCTCTTCATTTAATGTCTCTTCACCTGAACAAGGCACCCTTCTGCTTTCCTCTCCTTCTGTGGATTCACCACTAGTCCCATTGCTAGCCAGAAAAATACAATGAAATGCTTTATTCCAGAACAGTTTTATAAATATATCATCAGGATAACTCGCTGGCTTTAATTTGCGCAAAAACTCTTCAAAGCCCAGCATGTGCTCTGTGTAAGGTACAATTCCTAGGGATCCCTTCAGTATTTTCCAGGCCTGGTTGGCCAGAACCCAAGGTGTGATTGTAAAGGATGCGGTAAAGATCCAGACTTTGCTGCTAATATTCATGCCATAAAGAGTTTCGAGCAACAACTTGACGTGTATCTCAGGGCTGTGAACAATCACCACCTTCGCTGAGTGTCTGCGGATCATTTGTGCAAGTTGAAGGACCTTCTCTTTGGAGTACCGAAGGTTGATCTGCTCCATGAAGGCTACGCAACCACCGCTGTCCTCAATGCGTCTTCTTATGCTGTGCCCGCCCTGTAAGCCCAGCTCATCATCAGACACGATCATGCCAACCCATGTCCAACCAAAGTGCCCAACAAGCTGTGCAATGGCTAAGTTCTGGAATGTGGAGCTGGGCACTGTACGTAAAAATGAAGGAAACTGGAGCTTGTCGCTGAGAGTAGGGAGCACCGATCCTTGGCTTATCTGTCAGAAACATAAGACAATTACAAGAGGGAAATGGTGAGAACATATCAGTTTCTACAAATGCAAAAGACACTGGTCTAGGTACAACAAAATATAAACCATGCATTATGCAGCACAGACTGTTAGCATCATCAATGTATGGGATGCCCTACAAGCCTAAGCTAGAGGAACCCTTCTTTTTCTATAGTACAGAGTCTAAAGTGAAATGTCTCTCTGCACCTGCAAGCAGTCAGATAAAGGAACGGAGCTATACAGACGTAAATACATTTGCTGAAAACCCCAGAGGTTAATTGAGTGTGATACCTTTGATGAGAAGAGTCAGCAACATATTCATTGCCAACGCTGACACCATTTGTGGCTTGACCTAAAGTAGGGCGAGTCACGCTGCAAATCTACGGCCTAAGTGACTCAAAGATGTGGGAAAGAGCCCATTTTGCATGGGTACCCCGACTTTTTGCCTGACCTCTGATGTAACCAGACGTGATGTGCCCTGGGTCCCTACCAATCAGGCTCCCAGGGCATGTGTTCTTTCCCAAAATGGTACCCTTATACGAACTCCCTGGCCACATATAAGACCCTTGTAAAAGGTACCCTGGATTACAAGGTCACTGCAACCAGGGAAGTCCTCTAAGGGCTGCTGCAGACATTGTGCCAACCTTAGAGGCCGTGTTTTGGTGCAGAGAAAACTGAAGAGTCGACATGCCTGTGTGCCATGCCTGCAGCCCACTGCCTATGGTATAGAAAAGTCACCAATCTAGCTGGGTGCACTATACCACTGGTGAGGGTACAGTGGAATGAGCCCTGTATCCCTACAGTGTCTAAGGGCATACTTAGGCATTGTAAGTGCCTTAAAGCCATAAGGAGTAGACGCTCTGGGAGGTTGTCATCACAAACTCCACAGCACCATAATAGCTTTTCTGAATTCTGGGAAGTTTTGGTATGAAAATTCTCAGCACATTAAATCCACACTGATGCCAGTGTGGGATTTAATGTAAAATGCACTCAGAGGGCATCTTAGTGATGCTCCTGAAAAACGACGAGCCCTGCTGTGCTTCCTGAATTGCTACTCACCATTTGCCACCACCAGACAAGGACCCCTGGCTAGAGGGCCTCCGCTCTCTGGGTCCAGGAACAAAGCCTATCCTGGGCAGAGGTACCATGCCTCCTCCTCCAGGATGGGCTGTGTTAGATCTGTCAGCCCTAGGGTGGTCTTTCCCTATTTTTTTCGCCCTTGCCTCATTTTTTGCACCTACTTTTTGTTGGCCTTAGTACTCTGGGCACCCTCCCATTGCTAATCAATGCCAGGGTGCAGGTGCTCTCTTCCCCTAACATGGCTGCCACTGACCCCTGCTACTGCAGCGTGGTCTTTGTAGACGCACTCTAGTAGCCAGGAGCTGGCTGGAACCCTTAAACAATGTTGCGATACCAGCCTGCCAGCCTGCCAATAGCTAGAATGAGAGAAGCTCCTGGAACCTTCTAGAACAGGGGAGGGGACACCAACTGCCACTGCCAACTGCCAACTGTCGCTATATAAGGAAAGGGAGGGAAACTTTCCTGTCAGAGTAGTTGGGGCATCACTGACCTGGGGGACCCACGCAGGAGATTTAGGCGGTAGGGCCTAGTCAGGGACTTATGCCACTGGGAGTGACAGGGCCTAGGTGCTGCCTTCCAAGTAGAGTGAGGTACCCTGATCTAGCCCACTGATCTGGCCCGGCGGGAGGGGAACCCAGGGACCATTTTCAGTGACCTTTTGAGGAAACTTGAAAAGCCTTCAACTCAACCCCCCCCCCCTTCTGAAGAAACAACCCAACAAGGGCGCAGGACCCATCTAGTGCCAAGAAGACTACTTGCCTGTACCACAAAGGACTGCTGAAGGATCAACCAGGTATACAGCTGTGCTCCTTCTGCCCCCTTTGTCCTGACCTGGGTCCCTGCGCTATCCTGCCTTACCTGAAAGGCTGTAACCTGCTGACTGCCCAGTGCTGCAACCTGACAGAGTTGCTGTGTGTGCCCCCACATCGCGTTTCACTAGCGCTGTGTACTGTGAAGCGCTGTAACCTGCATAGACTGCCGTGGCCCCTGAGGCGCTGCGTGATTGTTGCGCTGTTGCTGAAGCTTCTGTGAAGCGCTGTGATCCCTGAGAAGCGCTATCACTGCGCAGAGCTCGCACTCCGAACTGCCTCGATGACCACAGCCGTATGAACTGCCCCAGGCGCTCTCCTGCGGTGACCCGTAGGGAGCGCTGAGACCCCCTTCAGAGGCACTACACTCCAAAAGCGCCGCCCTGCCGTGGAGCGCACCGCTGTCCCCGAGGCACTTCTGACAGAAACTCACTGTCGCTGCCTTGGACCGCGTGAGAAGAGTGACGCTGTGAACCCCCGGGGCCTCTGAGGTGTCTCGGCTTCGCCATCACCGTCGCGACGCCCCGGCCCCTCAAGTGAAGCCAGCCCCGGCATCCACGCCCCCTCGGCGGCCCTTGGAGCCAGGAGAGGGCCGCCGGACTCTAAAGTGGGCCACGTTAGGCCCAGAAGCCATCACCACCCCTAGCACGTGACGGGGGCGCCGTCACTGGCCGCGCCCCGCCTTCCCTACACTACCGTTGGTCCTCGTGGACGAGCCACTCGCCGGCCGCGCTGTGATTGGCGGGCGGCTCCACCTCCACCAGAGGCCGCACCCGGATTGGTCCCCGGTCCGGGACCACGAAGGAAACCTGCACCGGGGCTCCGGAGGAGTCCAAGAGCCCCCACCTGCCAGCGCCGCCCCACGCTCACCCTGGGAGGGCCTCGAGTCATACAGAGGGCCGCGTGAGGCCTACCAGAGGGCCGGAGCCCTCCCCCACTGGCTGCAGATCACAGCAAGGGCCCGAAGGAGACCGAAGATCATAAAGTAACCCCAGGGGGAGGAGGGCAGCCGCAGGAGTGAACGCGGGCCTCCAGGGAGACAGAAGGAGGACCGGAGGCCGCCCCTCCCCTGCCGGGGACTGTTGTCGGGCCCCGTTGGCCCTAATTCACCAGAGGGAGTACTCAGAACTGGGCAAGGACCTCAGGTAGGCCCCGTGACTGGTACAGGGACTAAGGAACCCCTGGCTAGGGGTCTGCTACTGTGTTTTCAACTGTTGCCTGATTGATAACATAATTTACTCCTGAAACAGGGAAGGAGTTACTCCAGTCTAGTGTTGTGGCTAATGAAAACCTACAGTTGAGCCTGGTGAAATGTATATTCATGCATAAGGAACTGCTGACCTGATGAATTGTTGATTGGATATACTGTTAATGATTTTTCCTGCAGCTGCTGACTTGGAGCAAGGTGGTTGTCAGGCCTACGGTGACCTAATATTTAATATTTATTCATTTAAGTATTTATTGCCAAGTGATGAAATACATGTGTTTTTAAGGGAAACTAATAAGTTATTGCTGCTGTGAATTTTTGATTGCCCTGAATCTAATTGTATATAAAAGCTTAGTAATTTGAATCAAACGTAACTGGTGTGGTCTAAGTCCTTGCGTGCACTTATTGTCTCAGTGGTTGTGTGTGCTGTGTAGTCACATAACATCTGAGCTTTCGGGTGCCTACCTGCTCGTGCCAGGCTACCCCCGGGGAACTGGTGACCCCAGTTCCTACAGGCTGGGTCCATGAAGGGAGACTGTGTAAGCTGTGCCTGCCTCTTGCTTCCCCCAGCAACTGGCTCTCTCCTGTTCTGACCCCACTTTGGGCGGGATAACTGGCAGGAAAACAGAGTGAGAAAGAAAGGTGTGCCCACCTTTCCCAATCCCATCCCTCAGGTGGGGGAGGTGAGGTGAAGCACACATCTCAGTCCCTGCCATCTTGAAGATGGGGGCTCATGGCCCCCTACCACAGGAGGTTGGCATAATAGGGGAAGTACTCACCTAATGAAAGAGATCCATTGGTCCCAACCTACAAACCCCTGTAAAACCCCTAAATTTAGTATTTAGGGGCCACCCTGAACATTGCCTCTTCAGATTTGAGGAAACAAGAAGAAGGACAGGAGAACACGTCCTGACCCAGAAAGAAAAGGACACCAACTGCTTTGGCCCCAGCCTTATCAGCCTCTCCAGACTCCGACCTGACTACAGCAGAAAACCCGGCGTGTCCAGCAGCCCACACTCCCCAAAAGCCCGGAGGACCTGCACTGCCCTCATCTAATGGACTCTGTGTCCCGTGAGCACTGGACATGCTCAACAAGAACTTTAAAGACCGGACCCCAGACCCAGGCGGTCCTGCGTTTCTGCACCACTCTACACCTGATGCCCGAGTTTGAGTGGCCCAACAATACAAGTAGGTCACCCCAGTGATCCTGACTTGGGATATGGTGATCTCTGACCTCCCCCAAGTTTCCAACCGGCACCTGTAGCCTTAACCTGAAGGATTTCCCTGACTGTAGGCGGTAAGACTGCCCAACTGCAACTGAGCCGGTCGGAAAGCTCAGGGCATGTCCTGAGACCTGAAGTCTATAAAGCACAGTTGCGCCCGATGGCCTACAGCCTTGGGTGGCCCAACCAATGGTGTCCAAGCATCTCCCAAGACCCCAACTCACCTCTTGAGCTGGTGGTCACTTTCACGACTGAGGAAGGAGCCTGCAGCATCCGTTTCAAAAACCAAAGGTCTCCATTGAAAAGCCCAGGGTTCCCAACGCCTCCTTGGGAGCCTGCATCCAACCTGCCTTGAGCCCCTGGTGGTGCAGCTCCTGTGCTCTTTTGTTGGCCCCTGCAGTGCTCACCTTAACGCCAGGAGCTTGGCTCCCACGCCTGAGTGGCCTACCTGTGAGCAGCCCCTAAGCGAAGGTCCCCCTAGCCACATTGGCTAACGTTGGGCCCCTGTACTCTGCACCCAGCCTCCTCAGCACCGCTGGTGGTGCACTCGAGGGAAAATCTAGACCTTGGGAAACCTTTGCTCTATCTCCTTAAACTCCCTCTCGTGAGCCCCGTACTTACCTGTGAAACCGATAACCACTTTTCTCCCATTGGAACTACTGTTGTGTACTTTTGTACCAGCAATGTTCTAAGTATTGCGATAATGTTTTCTAGGGGAAGAAAGTTACCAAACTGCAAAGCGTGAAAAGTCTTACTTAGCTTGTATTGTGAGACCCCCTGGCCGGGTATCTAGGTATACCACCCTGAGTAGTCAATGTAATCTGAAAGTATTCCAAAAGCAATTACTGTGTAATTCCAACTGCTTTTGAACCAATACCAAGCTGAAAAGTTTGTAAATTCGACTACAACTGCATTACCTTGTAAAATGTTGCACTTGAGAAATATATCTTACTTATCTGGAACAGGTCCTGCTTGGTTCTAAAATAAAACATAAGTATACTTTTTTTATACCGACCAGATTGGTTGGATTCAGATTCTGAGTGAGTGACCTCAGCCGTGATTGAGTAAATACAATAAATGCTCAACACACCCTCGGGATAAGCCTAACTGCTCGCCCACACTACCACAAAGAGAGCTGTTAGTACTTACCTAATTTAGCATTTGCTTTACCTCTGGGGACTCGCTGGACTCTGTGCACACCAGTAATGTGTCAGGAGCAGGCCATCATTAATCAAGTCAGTAATGTGTAAGCAGCAGACCATCTTTGATCAAGTCAGTAATGTGTCAGGAGCAGGCCATCATTAATCAAGTCAGCAATGTGTAAGGAGCAGACCATCAGTAATCAAGTCAGTAATGTGTCAGGAGCAGAGCATCATTAATCAAGTCAGTAATGTATAAGGAGCAGACCACCATTAATCAAGTCAGCAATGTGTAAGGAGCAGACCATCATTAATCAAGTCAGTAATGTGTCAGGAGCAGACCATCATTAATCAAGTCAACAATGTGTAAGGAGCAGACCATCATTAATCAAGTCAGCAATGTATAAGGAGCAGACCATCATTAATCAAGTCAGTAATGTGTAAGCAGCAGACCATCATTGATCAAGTCAGTAATGTGTCAGGAGCAGACCATCATTAATTAAGTCAACAATGTGTAAGGAGCAGACCATCATTAAACAAGTCAGTAATGTGTAAGGAGCAGACCATCATTAATCAAGTCAGTAATGTGTAAGCAGCAGACCATCATTGATCAAGTCAGTAATGTGTCAGGAGCAGACCATCATTAATCAAGTCAACAATGTGTAAGGAGCAGACCATCATTGATCAAGTCAGTAATGTGTAAGGAGCAGACCATCATTAATCAAGTCAGTAATGTGTCAGGAGCAGTCCATCATTATTCAAGTCAGCAATGTGTCAGGAGCAGAGCATCATTAATCAAGTCAGTAATGTGTAAGCAGCAAACCATCATTGATCAAGTCAGTAATGTGTAAGGAGCAGACCATCATTAATCAAGTCAGTAATGTGTAAGGAGCAGACCATCATTAACACCTTAGATGCGGCGCAAATATCCCTCCCCAGTGCTGCGCTGTCCATTGGAACTAGTGCTGAATGGACGTCCAATGGACGTGCGCAGCACTGGGGAGGTAGTGCTGCCGTCGGCCAACGCCCCGACGCAGCACTTAAGAGGTTAATCAAGTCAGTAATGTGTCAGGAGCAGACCATCATTAATCAAGTCAGTAATGTGTCAGGAGCAGTCCATCATTATTCAAGTCAGCAATGTGTCAGGAGCAGAGCATCATTAATCTAGTCATCAATGTGTAACCAGCAGATGATCATTAATCAAGTCAGTAATGTGTAAGGAGCAGACCATTGTTAATCAAGTCAGCAATGTGTAAGGAGCAGAGCATCATTAATCAAGTCAGCAATGTGTAAGGAGCAGAGCATCATTAAACAAGTCAGTAATGTGTAAGGAGCAGAGCATCATTAATCAAGTTAGTAATGTGCATTAATCAAGTCAGTAATGTGTAAGGAGCAGAGCATCATTAATCAAGTCAGTAATGTGTCCGGATCAGAGCATCATTGATCAAGTCAGTAATGTGTCAGGAGCAGAGCATCATTAATCAAGTTAGTAATGTGTAAGGAGCAGACATTCATTATTCAAGTCAGTAATGTGTCAGGAGCATCGCATCATTAATCAAGTCTGCAATGTGTAAGGAGCAGACCATCATTAAACAAGTCAGTAATGTGTAAGGAGCAGACATTCATAAATCAAGTCAGTAATGTGTCAGGAGGAGAGCATCATTGATCAAGTCAGTAATGTGTAAGGAGCAGAGCAGCATTAATCAAGTCAGTAATGTGTCAGGAGCAGACCATCATTAATCAAGTCAGTAATGTGTAAGGAGCAGACATTCATTAATCAAGTCAGTAATGTGTCAGGAGGAGAGCATAATCATCAAGTCAGTAATGTGTAAGGAGCAGAGCATCATTAAACAAGTCAGTAATGTGTAAGCAGCAGACCATCATTGATCAAGTCAGTAATGTGTAAGGAGCAGAGCATCATTGATCAAGTCAGTAATGTGTCAGGAGCAGAGCATCATTAATCAAGTCAGTAATGTGTAAGCAGCAGACCATCATTGATCAAGTCAGTAATGTGTAAGGAGCAGAGCATCATTGATCAAGTCAGTAATGTGTCAGGAGCAGAGCATCATGAATCAAGTCAGTAATGTGTCAGGAGCAGAGCATCATTAATCAAGTCAGTAATGTGTCAGGAGCAGAGCATCATTAATCAAGTCAGTAATGTGTCAGGAGCAGAGCATCATTATTCAAGTCAGTAATGTGTCAGGAGCGGAGCATCATTGATCAAGTCAGTAATGTGTAAGGAACATACCATCATTAATCAAGTCAGCAATGTATAATGAGCAGAACATCCTTATTCAAGTCACAGCAGCATAGACACATTATCCAACAGAACGTACTCAACAAATAGGAATGCTTTTCAATAACAACTGCTCACGCTAATCATTTTGGGTTATGTGCATTGATGAGACATTTGCAAAACCAGGTAATGCAAAAGAGGAGAGTAATGGGTACTGGTTTGGCCACCACATGCAACAACTACAAGGGCTGAGTCGCTGCCAAGGACTATCAGAAAAGCCATCTGATTAACGTTGAATGACTGCAGCCAACCCACCCTCCATGCTGTTTCAGCAACAGTGCCTGCATTGGAGATAGACAGCCAGGGTTTTCCTCTCTGTGATCTCACCTTCTTGGTCAATGAGCAAAAGGCAAAAAGGTCATGTAATATATATCCCGTCTTCAATCTTCACAATCGATCAACTCTCCGCTCTGCCTGGCTGTGAGCATCTGGGTGCAACACCTGTGTCCCTTTCACTGGTATATTGGGTTAATAGACAGTCACTGAACTAATCATTTCCATCCTCATGTGTGACTCCACATCACACACCACTTTTGACATTTCCTAATAATATTCCAGTTCTGTAAATGACAAAGCAGATTCTGATTTCCAAAGTAGGATTTGGATTTCTAGATCTTAAAAATGACCACTGGTCAATGCTGGACGATGGGCGACCACAACTGATTCTGAGACTCCTGCTCTAAATGCGCCGTGAAACACTATGTAGGCAGATGTAGCGCTTTATAAGACTATAAATAAAAAGAAATACATTAATTGATTAATTAATTAATGTTATAGAATAGAACCTTCATCAAACTTCTCAAAACAAGCTCTTCTAACAGCTCACACATTTAAGGTTTTTTCTTAATGACAAAGCTCAGTTAAGAGAATTTGTATTCTAGGTAAAATCTCAATGTTAACCCTAGATTAGATAAATTACCTTTAATCTGGGACAATCATGATATCCGCTCTCTGGTTAAGTACTTAATTATTGATCCTTAAAAAAATCTTACAAAGACAGAAATCACAATGCTCAAAAGTGTGCTCACAGTCATGCACCCCAAAGCACCCTCTGAGACCCCTTCTGCAGTTCAAAAAGGTCTGCACAAATGCATTGTGGACATTTGGATGTTGCAAACTATGGAGTGACCTGCACAAGCGGGGGCTGGTCTTAAGTATGTGCTAAGTGTGTGCAGTCTAATTTTGACAGTTTACATGCTTCTTGTGAAGATGGCCATATGCTGAGGCGCAGCCAGTGGTCCCATAAATGGCGGCATGCTATCCGTGATGAATGGGTCACAGTTTGTTGCTTGTTGTGCCAGTGGGACACCCGCCTCTCATATGCGCTAACGTTTTAGAAGCGTAAAGTGGGAGATTTACAAACATTATCAGGAGAATGTATGTCTGCCATTTAGTTTTATTGAGCGCTAAATCAGGTCTATTGGTATCTGTGGGACTTCCAAGTGTGCTGCTGCAGGATTGGATATCAGAAATGCAAATATAAATTTTTCTTCCTTACCTTTCAGGAGACAGAGCAATAGCTCTGACGGCAGGAAGAGTGGGACGAACATGCTGTGCACAGCCCTGCAGGATGAGGTTCCTGGCAGTGCACACGCCAAGCCACACAAGAGCATTCCCTGCCGACTAGGGTGACCAGGCGTCCCAGATTTGCCCGGACAGTCCCGGATTTCCACCGGCTGTCCGGGCAGATTTTGGCAATTTTAGCTCATGTCCCGGTTTTTAGAGGGGGTCGACTAAAACCAGTGAGAAGCACTTATTGGATGTTCCAAAGTTGTGCTAGTTAACAGCTGTTATAAGGAAGCAATTTAATTAACAGGTATGATGCTGGTTTTAGAAATTACATTTTATTTCTTTTCTTAGAGCATCTTCTGTGTTCCGATGTTGATAAAACTTGTCATTCTGTGCAGCGCAGTTGATGTAAAATTGAGTTCTATTCTGTGAATACCGAAATGAGTAAGTGCCTTCTGTGAATACCAAAATGGTAGTAAGTTTAGGATTTTGTCTTAAGTTAGTTCTGTGAATCGGGCCCAAACTTTTTGCAAAATGTCCCGGTTTTTGTTTCTCAAGATCTGGTCAACCTACTGCTGACTGAAGCCCACCGAGGAATCAGGTTTTGCATGCAGGAATCGGGCGGCGGAACCAGCCTTGAAATCAGCAGTCTCTGGACTGAATCAGGAGGGTTGGCACTCTGTGCCACCACCTTTCTGCATGCTAGGATGGAGTTCTGCCAGGCAGGCAGTGCAGACCTCAGTGTCAGCATTCACAGAGTTTCACCAGGTGGTGAAAGCAGATTTCTGAATAATCAATATTATGAGGTGGGAGATCAGGGACGCTTAGCAGAGGGGCCTTTTTCTGTCAATGCCCAAACTGTGCTTGGGCAGAAACGTCAGACGAGGACATTCCTCGCGGCGTGGAGCCATCATTAGGGGCAGAAGTGTTGTGGCAGAATTTACCGTACCCAGGCTAGTACGCACACAGGTGCCTTCGTGCCCCTTTGATTGAATTTTAGATTTGTGTGCTTTTCTTGCAAATAGGTGACTGTCTCTAAAGATACTGCATTCCTTTGGGAAGTATCTATGTGTTACGGATGTATGACATTACAACGCAGGCTTTTACCACGCATGCCTTTACATCGCAGGTTTTACAACGCATGCTGTTACAACGCATAGTGTTGAGGGGTGCTGGATAGTGAATAGTTTAATTTACTATTCCAACTCCAGTCCCCGTGGATAGTAGGGAAGGTGTTGGATAGTAAATTAAATCTATTCCCTATCCTAGAGCGCCCCCCAGCGCAATGCGTTGTAATGGCATGCGTTGTAAAAGTTGCGTCGTAAAGGCACTGCGTGGTAAAAGTTGCGTTGTAAAGGATGTTTCCCATGTGTTACATGCCTGTAAAGTCATATTTATTCAGTGTTTACTCACTGCATTTAATGTGGCAGTTTAATCCTGCATTAATTGCACCACGTAAGTTATTCATGTAGTTTTCGTCTTGATTTCCGTACAATGTAGAAATCTATTTTTGCATAATCCTGCTTGGTCTCGCTTGTGGTGTGTTCATTGTGTTTCTGTGTGAGTGTGTTGCGCAAATGCATTATACATTGCCTATGATGATAAGCCTGACTGCTATGTGGCACGCTACCAGAGAGTGAGCACAGGTTATCTTCGGTGTGCAACTTACTTGCCCTGACTAGAGTGGTCGGTGCTGCTTGGCTTAGGTGCGTACTCTAGCCAACCAGAAACCCCATTTACAACCATGTAGTACACGTACCCCTCACAGGCTGTCTGCATGGAGCTCTCTGTGCATGTAGTACCCACACCATACCCCTCACAGGATACCAGCAGGGAGCTTCATACACATGTATTACCAGGATACCAGCAAGGAGCTTTCTATGCTTGTATTACACCTACCCCTCCCAGGATACCAGCAGGGAGATTTCTATGCTTGTATTACACCTACCCCTCACAGGATACCAGCAGGGAGCTTTCTATGCTTGTATTACACCTACCCCTCACAGGATACCAGCTGGGAGCTTTCTATGATTGTATTACACCTACCCCTCACAGGATACCAGCAGGGAGCTTTCTATGTTTGCATTACACCTACCCCTCACAGGAGACCAGCTGGGAGTTTTATATGCTTGTTTATGCCTACCCCTCACAGCATACCAGCAGGGAGCTTTCTATGTTTGTATTACACCTACCCCTCACAGGATACCTGCAGGGAGCTTTCTATGCTTGTATTACACCGACCCCTCAAAGGATACCAGCTGGGAGCTTTATATGCGTGTATTACACCTACCCCTCACATGATACCAGCAGGGAGCTTTCTATGCTTGTATTACACCTACCCCTCACAGGATACCAGCAGGGAGCTTTCTATGCTTGTATTACACCTAACCCTCACAGGATATCAGCAGGGAAATTTCTATGCTTGTATTACACCTACCCCTCACAGGATACCAGCAGGGAGCTTTCTATGCTTGTATTACACCTACCCCTCACAGGATACCAGCAGGGAGCTTTCTATGCTTGTATTACACCTACCCCTCACAGGATACCAGCTGGGAGCTTTCTATGATTGTATTACACCTACCCCTCACAGGATATCAGCAGGGAAATTGCTATGCTTGTATTACACCTACCCCTCACAGGATACCAGCAGGGAGCTTTCTATGTTTGTATAACACCTATCCCTCACAGGATACCAGCAGGGAGCTTTCTATGCTTGTATTACACCAACCCCTCACAGGATACCAGCTGGGAGCTTTCTATGATTGTATTACACCTACCCCTCACAGGATACCAGCAGGAAGCTTTCTATGCCTGTATTACTCCTACCCCTCACAGGGTACCCGCAGGGAGCTTTCTTTGCCTGTATTACACCTACCCTCACAGGAGACCAGCGGGGAGGGTTCAATGCTTGTATTACACCTACCCCTCACAGGATACCAGCAGGGAGCTTTATATTATTGTATTACACCTAACCCTCACAGGATACCAGCAGGGAGATTTCTATGTTTGTATTATACCTACCCCTCACTGGATACCTGCAGGGAGGTTTCTATGTTTGCATTACACCTACCCCTCAAACCATACCAGCAGGGAGCTTTCTATGTTTGCATTACACCTACCCCTCACAGAATAGCAGCAGGGAGGTTTCTATATTTGAATTACACCTACCCCTCACAGGAGACCAGCAGGGAGCTTTCTATGCATGTATTACACCTACCCCTCACAGGATACCAGCAGGGAGCCTTCTATGCATGTATTACACCTACCCCTTACAGGATACCAGCGAGGAGCTTTCTATGATTGTATTACACCTACCCCTCACGGGATACCAGCAGGGAGCTTTCTATGATTGTATTACACCTACCCCTCACAGGAGACCAGCAGGGAGCCTTCTATGCATGTATTACACCTACCCCTCACAGGATATCAGCAGGGAAATGTATATGCTTGTATTACACCTACCCCTCACAGGATACCAGCAGGGAGCTTTCTATGTTTGTATAACACCTACCCCTCACAGGATACCAGCAGGGAGCTTTCTATGATTGTATTACACCTACCCCTCACAGGATACCAGCAGGGAGATTTCTATGTTTGTATTATACCTACCCCTCACAGGATACCAGCAGGGAGCTTTCTATGCTTGTATTATACCTACCCCTCACAGGAGACCAGCAGGGAGCTATCTATGTTTGTATAACACCTACCCCTCACAGGAGACCATCAGGGAGCTTTAAATGTTTGTATTACACCTACCCCTTACAGGATACCAGCAGGGAGCCTTCTATGCATGTATTACACCTACCCCTCACAGGATACCAGCAGGGAGCTTTCTATGCATGTATTTAACCTACCCCTCACAGGATACCAGCTGGGAGCTTTCTATGCTTGTATTACACCTACCCCTCACGGGATACTAGCAGGGAGCTTTCTATGCTTGTATTACACCTACCCCTCACAGGAGACCAGCAGGGAGCCTTCTATGCATGTATTACACCTACCCCTCACAGGATACCAGCTGGGAGCTTTCTATGCTTGTATTACACCTACCCCTCACAGGAGACCAGCAGGGAGCTTTCTATGATTGTATTACACCTACCCCTTACAGGAGACCAGCAAGGAGCTTTCAATGCCTGTATTACAACTACCCCTCACAGGATACTAGCAAAGAGCTTTCAATGCCTGTATTACGCCTACCCCTCACAGGATACCAGCAAGGAGCTTTCAATGCCTGTATTACGCCTACCCCTCACAGGATACCAGCAGGGAGCTTTCAATGCCTGTATTACAACTACCCCTCACATGGATACCAGCAAGGAGCTTTCAATGCCTGTATTACGCCTACCCCTCACAGGATACCAGCAAGGAGCTTTCAATGCCTGTATTACTCCTACCCCTCACAGGATACCAGTATGAAGCTTGCTATGCTTGTATTGCATCTACCCCTCACAGGATATCAGCAGGGAAATTTCTATGCTTGTATTACACCTACCCCTCACAGGATACCAGCAGGGAGCTTTCTATGTTTGTATAACACCTACCCCTCACAGGATACCAGCAGGGAGCCTTCTATGCATGTATTACACCTACCCCTCACAGGATAGCAGCAGGGAGCTTTCAATGCCTGTATTACAACTACCCCTCACAGGATACCAGCAGGGAGCCTTCTATGCATTTATTACACCTACCCCTTACAGGATACCAGCAGGGAGTTTTCTATGATTGTATTACACCTACCCCTCACAGGATATCAGCAGGGAAATTTCTATGCTTGTATTACACCTACCCCTCACAGGAGACCAGCAGGGAGCTTTCTATGATTGTATTACACCTACCCCTCACAGGATACCAGCTGGGAGCTTTCTATGCTTGTATTACACCTACCCCTCACAGGATACCAGCTGGGAGCCTTCTATGCATGTATTACACCTACCCCTCACAGGATACCAGCTGGGAGCTTTCTATGCATGTATTACACCTACCCCTTACAGGATACCAGCGGGGAGCTTTCTATGATTGTATTACACCTACCCCTCACAGGAGACCAGCTGGGAGCTTTCTAGGATTGTATTACACCTACCCCTCACAGGATAGGAGCTGGGAGCCTTCTATGCATGTATTACACCTACCCCTCACAGGATACCAGCTGGGAGCTTTCTATGCTTGTATTACACCTACCCCTCACAGGAGACCAGCAGGGAGCCTTCTATGCATGTATTACACCTACCCCTTACAGGAACCAGCAGGGAGCTTTCTATGATTGTATTACACCTACCCCTCACAGGAGACCATCAGGGAGCTTTAAATGTTTGTATAACACCTACCCCTTACAGGATACCGGCAGGGAGCCTTCTATGCATGTATTACACCTACCCCTCACAGGATACCAGCTGGGAGCCTTCTATGCATGTATTACACCTACCCCTCACAGGATACCAGCTGGGAGCTTTCTATGCATGTATTACACCTACCCCTTACAGGATACCAGCAGGGAGCTTTCTATGATTGTATTACACCTACCCCTCACAGGAGACCAGCTGGGAGCTTTCTATGATTGTATTACACCTACCCCTCACAGGATACCAGCAGCGAGCTTTCTATGCTTGTATTACACCTACCCCTCACAGGATACCAGCAGGGAGCTTTCTATGTTTGTATTACACCTACCCCTCACAGGATACCAGCTGGGAGCCTTCTATGCATGTATTACACCTACCCCTCACAGGATACCAGCTGGGAGCTTTCTATGCATGTATTACACCTACCCCTTACAGGATACCAGCGGGGAGCTTTCTATGATTGTATTACACCTACCCCTCACAGGAGACCAGCTCTGAGCTTTCTATGATTGTATTACACCTACCCCTCACAGGATACCAGCTGGGAGCCTTCTATGCATGTATTACACCTACCCCTCACAGGATACCAGCAAGGAGATTTCTATGCTTGTATTACACCTACCCCTCACAGGATACTAGCGGGGAGCTTTCTATGCTTGTATTACACCTACCCCTCACAGAATACCAGCAGGGAGCTTTCTATGCTTGTATTACACCTACCCCTTACAGGATACCAGCAGGGAGCTTTCTATGCTTGTATTACACCTACCTCTCACAGGAGACCAGAGTGGAGCTTTCTGTGCTTGTATAACACCTACCCCTCACAGGATACCAGCAGGGAGCTTTCTATGATTGTATTACACCTACCCCTCACGGAATACCAGCAGGGAGCTTTCTATGATTGTATTAAACCTACCCCTCACAGGATACCAGCAGGGAGCTTTCTATGCATGTATTACACCTACCCCTCACAGGAGACCAGCAGGGAGCTTTCTATGCTTGTATTACACCTACCCCTCACAGAATACCAGCAGGGAGCTTTCTATGCATGTATTACACCTACCCCTCACAGGATACCAGCTGGGAGCTTTCTATGCTTGTATTACACCTACCCCTCACGGGATACTAGCAGGGAGCTTTCTATGCTTGTATTACACCTACCCCTCACAAGAGACCAGCAGGGAGCCTTCTATGCATGTATTACACCTACCCCTCACAGGATACCAGCTGGGAGCTTTCTCTGCTTGTATTACACCTACCCCTCACAGGAGACCAGCAGGGAGCTTTCTATGATTGTATTACACCTACCCCTTACAGGAGACCAGCAAGGAGCTTTCAATGCCTGTATTACAACTACCCCTCACAGGATACCAGCAAGGAGCTTTCAATGCCTGTATTACGCCTACCCCTCACAGGATACCAGCAAGGAGCTTTCAATGCCTGTATTACGCCTACCCCTCACAGGATACCAGCAGGGAGCTTTCAATGCCTGTATTACAACTACCCCTCACAGGATACCAGCAAGGAGCTTTCAATGCCTGTATTACGCCTACCCCTCACAGGATACCAGCAAGGAGCTTTCAATGCCTGTATTACGCCTACCCCTCACAGGATACCAGTATGAAGCTTGCTATGCTTGTATTGCATCTACCCCTCACAGGATATCAGCAGGGAAATTTCTATGCTTGTATTACACCTACCCCTCACAGGATACCAGCAGGGAGCTTTCTATGTTTGTATAACACCTACCCCTCACAGGATACCAGCAGGGAGCCTTCTATGCATGTATTACACCTACCCCTCACAGGATACCAGCAGGGAGCTTTCAATGCCTGTATTACAACTACCCCTCACAGGATACCAGCGGGGAGCCTTCTATGCATTTATTACACCTACCCCTTACAGGATACCAGTGGGGAGCTTTCTATGATTGTATTACACCTACCCCTCGAAGGATACCAGCAGGGAGTTTTCCATGATTGTATTACACCTACCCCTCACAGGATATCAGCAGGGAAATTTCTATGCTTGTATTACACCTACCCCTCACAGGAGACCAGCAGGGAGCTTTCTATGATTGTATTACACCTACCCCTCACAGGATACCAGCTGGGAGCTTTCTATGCTTGTATTACACCTACCCCTCACATGAGACCAGCAGGGAGCTTTCTATGTTTGTATAACACCTACCCCTCACAGGAGACCATCAGGGAGCTTTAAATGTTTGTATTACACCTACCCCTTACAGGATACCAGCAGGGAGCCTTCTATGCATGTATTACACCTACCCTCACAGGATACCAGCTGGGAGCTTTCTATGCATGTATTACACCTACCCCTTACAGGATACCAGCAGGGAGCTTTCTATGATTGTATTACACCTACCCCTCACAGGAGACCAGCTGGGAGCTTTCTATGATTGTATTACACCTACCCCTCACAGGATACCAGCAGCGAGCTTTCTATGCTTGTATTACACCTACCCCTCACAGGATACCAGCAGGGAGCTTTCTATGTTTGTATTACACCTACCCCTCACAGGATACCAGCTGGGAGCCTTCTATGCATGTATTACACCTACCCCTCACAGGATACCAGCTGGGAGCTTTCTATGCATGTATTACACCTACCCCTTACAGGATACCAGCGGGGAGCTTTCTATGATTGTATTACACCTACCCCTCACAGGAGACCAGCTGGGAGCTTTCTATGATTGTATTACACCTACCCCTCACAGGATACCAGCTGGGAGCCTTCTATGCATGTATTACACCTACCCCTCACAGGATACCAGCTGGGAGCTTTCTATGCTTGTATTACACCTACCCCTCACAGGAGACCAGCAGGGAGCCTTCTATGCATATATTACACCTACCCCTCACAGGATACCAGCTGGGAGCCTTCTATGCATGTATTACACCTACCCCTCACAGGATACCAGCTGGGAGCTCTGTATGCATGTATTACACCTACCCCTCACAGGATACCAGCTGGGAGCTTTCTATGCATGTATTACACCTACCCCTTACAGGATACCAGCAGGGAGCTTTCTATGCATGTATTACACCTACCCCTCACAGGATACCAGCAGGGAGCTTTCTATGCTTGTATTACACCTACCCCTCACAGGATACCAGCAGGGAGCTTTCTATGCTTGTATTACACCTACCCCTCACGGAATACCAGCAGGGAGCTTTCTATGCATGTATTACACCTACCCCTCACAGGATACCAGCAAGTAGCTTTCTATGCTTGTATTACACTTACCCCTCACAGGATAGCAGCGGGGAGCTTTCTATGCTTGTATTACACCTACCCCTCACAGAATACCAGCACGGAGCTTTCTATGCTTGTATTACACCTACCCCTTACAGGATACCAGCAGGGAGCTTTCTATGCTTGTATTACACCTACCTCTCACAGGAGATCAGAGTGGAGCTTTCTGTGCTTGTATAACACCTACCCCTCACAGGATACCAGCAGGGAGATTTCTATGATTGTATTACACCTACCCCTCACGGAATACCAGCAGGGAGCTTTCTATGATTGTATTACACCTACCCCTCACAGGATACCAGCAGGGAGCTTTCTATGCTTGTATTACACCTACCCCTCACAGAATACCAGCAGGGAGCTTTCTATGCATGTATTACACCTACCCCTCACAGGATACTAGCAGGGAGCTTTCTATGCTTGTATTACACCTACCCCTCACAGAATACCAGCAGGGAGCTTTCTATGCATGTATTACACCTACCCCTCACAGGATACCAGCAGGGAGCTTTCTATGCATGTATTACACCTACCCCTCACAGGATACCAGCAGGGAGCTTTCTATGCTTGTATTACACCTACCCCTCACAGGATACCAGCAGGGAGCTTTCTATGCTTGTATTACACCTACCCCTCACAGAATACCAGCAGGGCGCTTTCTATGCATGTATTACACCTACCCCTCACAGGATACCAGCAGGGAGCTTTCTATGATTGTATTACACCTACCCCTCACAGGATACCAGCAGGGAGCTTTCTATGCTTGTATTACACCTACCCCTCACAGAATACCAGCAGGGAGCTTTCTATGCATGTATTACACCTACCCCTCACAGGATACCAGCAGGGAGCTTTCTATGCTTGTATTACACCTACCCCTCACGGAATACCAGCAGGGAGCTTTCTATGCTTGTATTACACCTACCCTCACAGGAGACCAGCAGGGAGCTTTCTATGCTTGTATTACACCTACCCCTCACAGGATACAAGCAGGGAGCTTTCTCTGCCTGTATTACACCTACCCCTCACAGGAGACCAGCTGGGAGCTTTCTATGCTTGTATTACACCTACCCCTCACAGGAGACCAGATGGGAGCTTTCTATGCTTGTATTACACCTACCCCTCACAGGAGACCAGCTGGGAGATTTCTATGCTTGTATTACACCTACCCCTTACAGGAGACCAGCTGGGAGCTTTCTATGCTTGTATTACTCCTACCCCTCACTGGATACCAGCTGGGAGCTTTCTATGCTTGTATTACACCTACCCCTTACAGGAGACCAGCTGGGAGCTTTCTATGCTTGTATTACACCTACCCCTCACTTGAGACCAGCTGGGAACTTTCTATGCTTGTATTACACCTACCCCTTACAGGAGACCAGCTGGGAGCTTTCTATGCTTGTATTACACCTACCCCTCACAGGATACCAGCAGAGAGCTTTCTATGCTTGTATTACACCTACCTCTCACAGGAGACCAGCGTGGAGATTTCTATGCTTGTATAACACCTACCCCTCACAGGATACCAGCAGGGAGCTTTCTATGCTTGTATTACACCTACCCCTCACAGGATACCAGCAGGGAGCTTTCTATGCATGTATTACACCTATCCCTCACAGGATACCAGCAGGGAGCTTTCTCTGCATGTATTACACCTACCCCTCACAGGATACCAGCAGGGAGCTTTCAATGCCTGTATTACACCTACCCCTCACAGGAGACCAGCTGGGAGCTTTCTATGCTTGTATTACACCTACCCCTCACAGGATACCAGCAGAGAGCTTTCTATGCATGTATTACACCTACCCCTCACAGGATATCAGCTGGGAGCTTTCTATGCTTGTATAACACCTACCCCTCACAGGATACCAGCTGGGAGCTTTCTATGATTACACCTACCCCTCACAGGATACCAGCAAGGAGCTTTCTATGCTTGTATTACACCTACCCTCACAGGAGACCAGCAGGGAGCTTTCTATGTTTGTATTACACCTACCCCTCACAGGATACCAACAGGGAGCTTTCTATGCTTGTATTACACCTACCCCTCACAGGAGACCAGTTGGGAGCTTTCTATGCATGTATTACACCTACCCCTCACAGGATACCAGCTGGGAGCTTTAAATGCTTGTATTACACCTACCCCTCACAGGATACCAGCAGGGAGCTTTCTATGTTTGTATTACACCTACCCCTCACAGGATACCAGCTGGGAGCCTTCTATGCATGTATTACACCTACCCCTCACAGGATACCAGCTGGGAGCTTTCTATGCATGTATTACACCTACCCCTTACAGGATACCAGCGGGGAGCTTTCTATGATTGTATTACACCTACCCCTCACAGGAGACCAGCTGGGAGCTTTCTATGATTGTATTACACCTACCCCTCACAGGATACCAGCTGGTAGCCTTCTATGCATGTATTACACCTACCCCTCACAGGATACCAGCTGGGAGCTTTCTATGCTTGTATTACACCTACCCCTCACAGGAGACCAGCAGGGAGCCTTCTATGCATGTATTACACCTACCCCTCACAGGATACCAGCAGGGAGCTTTCTATGCTTGTATTACACCTACCCCTCACAGGAGACCAGCTGGGAGCTTTCTATGCTTGTATTACACCTACCCCTCACAAGATACCAGCAGGGAGCTTTATATGCTGGTATTACACCTACCCCTCACAGGATACCAGCAGGGAGCTTTCTATGCTTGTATTACACCTACCCCTCACAGGATACCAGCAGGGAGCTTTCTATGCTTGTATTACACCTCCCCCTCACAGGATACCAGCAGGGAGCTTTCTATGCTTGTATTACACCTACCCCTCACAGGATACCAGCAGGGAGCTTTCTATGCTTGTATTACACCTACCCCTCACATGATACCAGCAGGGAGCTTTCTATGCTTGTATTACACCTACCCCTCACAGGATACCAGCAGGGAGCTTTCTATGCTTGTATTACACCTACCCCTCACAGGAGACCAGCTGAGAGCTTTCATTGGTTGTATTACACCTACCCCTCACAGGATACCAGCAGGGAGCTTTCTATGCTTGTATTACACCTACCCCTCACAGGATACCAGCTGGGAGCTTTCTATGCTTGTATTACACCTACCCCTCACAGGATACCAGCTGAAGCTTTCTTTGCTTGTATTACACCTACCCCTCACAGGATACCAGCTGGGAGCTTTCTATGCTTGTATTACACCTACCCCTCACAGCATACCAGCAGGGAGCCTTCGATGTTTGTATTACACCTACCCCTCACAGGATACCAGCAGGGAGCTTTCTATGCTTGTATTACACCTACCCCTCACAGGATACCAGCAGGGAGCTTTCTATGCTTGTATTACACCTCCCCCTCACAGGATACCAGCAAGGAGCTCTGTATGCATGTATTGCACCTACCCCTCACAGGAGACCAGCTGAGAGCTTTCTATGCTTGTATTACACCTACCCCTCACAGCATACCAGCAGGGAGCCTTCTATGTTTGTATTACACCTACCCCTCACAGGATACCAGCAGGGAGCTTTCTATGCTTGTATTACACCTACCCCTCACAGGATACCAGCAGGGAGCTTTCTATGCTTGTATTACACCTACCCCTCACAGGATACCAGCTGGGAGCTTTCTATGCTTGTATTACACCTACCCCTCACAGCATACCAGCAGGGAGCCTTCTATGTTTGTATTACACCTACCCCTCAAAGGATACCAGCAGGGAGCTTTCTATGCTTGTATTACACCTACCCCTCACAGGATACCAGCAGGAAGCTTTCTATGCTTGTATTACACCTCCCCCTCACAGGATACCAGCAAGGAGCTCTGTATGCATGTATTGCACCTACCCCTCACAGGAGACCAGCTGAGAGCTTTCTATGCTTGTATTACACCTACCCCTCACAGCATACCAGCAGGGAGCTTTCTATGCTTGTATTACACCTACCCCTCACAGGATACCAGCAGGGAGCTTTCTATGCTTGTATTACACCTACCCCTCACAGGATACCAGCTGGGAGCTTTCTATGCTTGTATTACACCTCCCCCTCACAGGATACCAGCAGGGAGCTCTGTATGCATGTATTGCACCTACCCCTCACAGGATACCAGCTGGGAGCTTTCTATGCTTGTATTACACCTCCCCCTCACAGGATACCAGCAGGGAGCTCTGTATGCATATATTACACCTACCTCTCACAGGAGACCAGAGTGGAGCTTTCTGTGCTTGTATAACACCTACCCCTCACAGGATACCAGCTGGGAGCTTTCTATGCTTGTATTACACCTCCCCCTCACAGGATACCAGCAGGGAGCTCTGTATGCATGTATTGCACCTACCCCTCACAGGAGACCAGCAGGGAGCTTTCTATGCTTGTATTACACCTACCCCTCACAGGATACCAGCAGGGAGCTTTCTATGCTTGTATTACACCTACCCCTCACAGGATACCAGCTGGGAGCTTTCTATGCTTGTATTACACCTACCCCTCACAGGATACCAGCTGGGATCCTTCTTTGCATGTATTACACCTACCCCTCACAGGATACCAGCTGGGAGCTTTCTATGCATGTATTACACCTACCCCTTACAGGATACCAGCGGGGAGCTTTCTATGATTGTATTACACCTACCCCTCACAGGAGACCAGCTGGGAGCTTTCTATGATTGTATTACACCTACCCCTCACAGGATACAAGCTGGGAGCCTTCTATGCATGTATTACACCTACCCCTCACAGGATACCAGCTGGGAGCTTTCTATGCTTGTATTACACCTACCCCTCACAGGAGACCAGCAGGGAGCCTTCTATGCATGTATTACACCTACCCCTTACAGGATACCAGCAGGGAGCTTTCTATGATTGTATTACACCTACCCCTCACAGGAGACCATCAGGGAGCTTTAAATGTTTGTATAACACCTACCCCTTACAGGATACCAGCAGGGAGCCTTCTATGCATGTATTACACCTACCCCTCACAGGATACCAGCTGGGAGCCTTCTATGCATGTATTACACCTACCCCTCACAGGATACCAGCTGGGAGCTTTCTATGCATGTATTACACCTACCCCTTACAGGATACCAGCAGGGAGCTTTCTATGATTGTATTACACCTACCCCTCACAGGAGACCAGCTGGGAGCTTTCTATGATTGTATTACACCTACCCCTCACAGGATACCAGCAGCGAGCTTTCTATGCTTGTATTACACCTACCCCTCACAGGATACCAGCAGGGAGCTTTCTATGTTTGTATTACACCTACCCCTCACAGGATACCAGCTGGGAGCCTTCTATGCATGTATTACACCTACCCCTCACAGGATACCAGCTGGGAGCTTTCTATGCATGTATTACACCTACCCCTTACAGGATACCAGCGGGGAGCTTTCTATGATTGTATTACACCTACCCCTCACAGGAGACTAGCTGGGAGCTTTCTATGATTGTATTACACCTACCCCTCACAGGATACCAGCTGGGAGCCTTCTATGCATGTATTACACCTACCCCTCACAGGATACCAGCAAGGAGCTTTCTATGCTTGTATTACACCTACCCCTCACAGGATACTAGCGGGGAGCTTTCTATGCTTGTATTACACCTACCCCTCACAGAATACCAGCAGGGAGCTTTCTATGCTTGTATTACACCTACCCCTTACAGGATACCAGCAGGGAGCTTTCTATGCTTGTATTACACCTACCTCTCACAGGAGACCAGAGTGGAGCTTTCTGTGCTTGTATAACACCTACCCCTCACAGGATACCAGCAGGGAGCTTTCTATGATTGTATTACACCTACCCCTCACGGAATACCAGCAGGGAGCTTTCTATGATTGTATTAAACCTACCCCTCACAGGATACCAGCAGGGAGCTTTCTATGCATGTATTACACCTACCCCTCACAGGAGACCAGCAGGGAGCTTTCTATGCTTGTATTACACCTACCCCTCACAGAATACCAGCAGGGAGCTTTCTATGCATGTATTACACCTACCCCTCACAGGATACCAGCTGGGAGCTTTCTATGCTTGTATTACACCTACCCCTCACGGGATACTAGCAGGGAGCTTTCTATGCTTGTATTACACCTACCCCTCACAGGAGAGCAGCAGGGAGCCTTCTATGCATGTATTACACCTACCCCTCACAGGATACCAGCTGGGAGCTTTCTCTGCTTGTATTACACCTACCCCTCACAGGAGACCAGCAGGGAGCTTTCTATGATTGTATTACACCTACCCCTTACAGGAGACCAGCAAGGAGCTTTCAATGCCTGTATTACAACTACCCCTCACAGGATACCAGCAAGGAGCTTTCAATGCCTGTATTACGCCTACCCCTCACAGGATACCAGCAAGGAGCTTTCAATGCCTGTATTATGCCTACCCCTCACAGGATACCAGCAGGGAGCTTTCAATGCCTGTATTACAACTACCCCTCACAGGATACCAGCAAGGAGCTTTCAATGCCTGTATTATGCCTACCCCTCACAGGATATCAGCAGGGAAATTTCTATGCTTGTATTACACCTACCCCTCACAGGAGACCAGCAGGGAGCTTTCTATGATTGTATTACACCTACCCCTCACAGGATACCAGCTGGGAGCTTTCTATGCTTGTATTACACCTCCCCCTCACAGGATACCAGCAGGGAGCTCTGTATGCATGTATTGCACCTACCCCTCACAGGATACCAGCTGGGAGCTTTCTATGCTTGTATTACACCTCCCCCTCACAGGATACCAGCAGGGAGCTCTGTATGCATATATTACACCTACCTCTCACAGGAGACCAGAGTGGAGCTTTCTGTGCTTGTATAACACCTACCCCGCACAGGATACCAGCAGGGAGCTTTCTATGATTGTATTACACCTACCCCTCACGGAATACCAGCAGGGAGCTTTCTATGATTGTATTAAACCTACCCCTCACAGGATACCAGCAGGGAGCTTTCTATGCATGTATTACACCTACCCCTCACAGGAGACCAGCAGGGAGCTTTCTATGCTTGTATTACACCTACCCCTCACAGAATACCAGCAGGGAGCTTTCTATGCATGTATTACACCTACCCCTCACAGGATACCAGCTGGGAGCTTTCTATGCTTGTATTACACCTACCCCTCACGGGATACTAGCAGGGAGCTTTCTATGCTTGTATTACACCTACCCTTCACAGGAGACCAGCAGGGAGCCTTCTATGCATGTATTACACCTACCCCTCACAGGATACCAGCTGGGAGCTTTCTCTGCTTGTATTACACCTACCCCTCACAGGAGACCAGCAGGGAGCTTTCTATGATTGTATTACACCTACCCCTTACAGGAGACCAGCAAGGAGCTTTCAATGCCTGTATTACAACTACCCCTCACAGGATACCAGCAAGGAGCTTTCAATGCCTGTATTACGCCTACCCCTCACAGGATACCAGCAAGGAGCTTTCAATGCCTGTATTACGCCTACCCCTCACAGGATACCAGCAGGGAGCTTTCAATGCCTGTATTACAACTACCCCTCACAGGATACCAGCAAGGAGCTTTCAATGCCTGTATTACGCCTACCCCTCACAGGATACCAGCAAGGAGCTTTCAATGCCTGTATTACGCCTACCCCTCACAGGATACCAGTATGAAGCTTGCTATGCTTGTATTGCATCTACCCCTCACAGGATATCAGCAGGGAAATTTCTATGCTTGTATTACACCTACCCCTCACAGGATACCAGCAGGGAGCTTTCTATGTTTGTATAACACCTACCCCTCACAGGATACCAGCAGGGAGCCTTCTATGCATGTATTACACCTACCCCTCACAGGATACCAGCAGGGAGCTTTCAATGCCTGTATTACAACTACCCCTCACAGGATACCAGCGGGGAGCCTTCTATGCATTTATTACACCTACCCCTTACAGGATACCAGCGGGGAGCTTTCTATGATTGTATTACACCTACCCCTCACAGGATACCAGCAGGGAGTTTTCCATGATTGTATTACACCTACCCCTCACAGGATATCAGCAGGGAAATTTCTATGCTTGTATTACACCTACCCCTCACAGGAGACCAGCAGGGAGCTTTCTATGATTGTATTACACCTACCCCTCACAGGATACCAGCTGGGAGCTTTCTATGCTTGTATTACACCTACCCCTCACATGAGACCAGCAGGGAGCTTTCTATGTTTGTATAACACCTACCCCTCACAGGAGACCATCAGGGAGCTTTAAATGTTTGTATTACACCTACCCCTTACAGGATACCAGCAGGGAGCCTTCTATGCATGTATTACACCTACCCTCACAGGATACCAGCTGGGAGCTTTCTATGCATGTATTACACCTACCCCTTACAGGATACCAGCAGGGAGCTTTCTATGATTGTATTACACCTACCCCTCACAGGAGACCAGCTGGGAGCTTTCTATGATTGTATTACACCTACCCCTCACAGGATACCAGCAGCGAGCTTTCTATGCTTGTATTACACCTACCCCTCACAGGATACCAGCAGGGAGCTTTCTATGTTTGTATTACACCTACCCCTCACAGGATACCAGCTGGGAGCCTTCTATGCATGTATTACACCTACCCCTCACAGGATACCAGCTGGGAGCTTTCTATGCATGTATTACACCTACCCCTTACAGGATACCAGCGGGGAGCTTTCTATGATTGTATTACACCTACCCCTCACAGGAGACCAGCTGGGAGCTTTCTATGATTGTATTACACCTACCCCTCACAGGATACCAGCTGGGAGCCTTCTATGCATGTATTACACCTACCCCTCACAGGATACCAGCTGGGAGCTTTCTATGCTTGTATTACACCTACCCCTCACAGGAGACCAGCAGGGAGCCTTCTATGCATATATTACACCTACCCCTCACAGGATACCAGCTGGGAGCCTTCTATGCATGTATTACACCTACCCCTCACAGGATACCAGCTGGGAGCTCTGTATGCATGTATTACACCTACCCCTCACAGGATACCAGCTGGGAGCTTTCTATGCATGTATTACACCTACCCCTTACAGGATACCAGCAGGGAGCTTTCTATGCATGTATTACACCTACCCCTCACAGGATACCAGCAGGGAGCTTTCTATGCTTGTATTACACCTACCCCTCACAGGATACCAGCAGGGAGCTTTCTATGCTTGTATTACACCTACCCCTCACGGAATACCAGCAGGGAGCTTTCTATGCATGTATTACACCTACCCCTCACAGGATACCAGCTGGGAGCTTTCTATGCTTGTATTACACCTCCCCCTCACAGGATACCAGCAGGGAGCTCTGTATGCATGTATTGCACCTACCCCTCACAGGATACCAGCTGGGAGCTTTCTATGCTTGTATTACACCTCCCCCTCACAGGATACCAGCAGGGAGCTCTGTATGCATATATTACACCTACCTCTCACAGGAGACCAGAGTGGAGCTTTCTGTGCTTGTATAACACCTACCCCTCACAGGATACCAGCTGGGAGCTTTCTATGCTTGTATTACACCTCCCCCTAACAGGATACCAGCAGGGAGCTCTGTATGCATGTATTGCACCTACCCCTCACAGGAGACCAGCTGAGAGCTTTCTATGCTTGTATTACACCTACCCCTCACAGGATATCAGCAGGGAAATTTCTATGCTTGTATTACACCTACCCCTCACAGGAGACCAGCAGGGAGCTTTCTATGATTGTATTACACCTACCCCTCACAGGATACCAGCAGGGAGTTTTCCATGATTGTATTACACCTACCCCTCACAGGATATCAGCAGGGAAATTTCTATGCTTGTATTACACCTACCCCTCACAGGAGACCAGCAGGGAGCTTTCTATGATTGTATTACACCTACCCCTCACAGGATACCAGCTGGGAGCTTTCTATGCTTGTATTACACCTACCCCTCACATGAGACCAGCAGGGAGCTTTCTATGTTTGTATAACACCTACCCCTCACAGGAGACCATCAGGGAGCTTTAAATGTTTGTATTACACCTACCCCTTACAGGATACCAGCAGGGAGCCTTCTATGCATGTATTACACCTACCCTCACAGGATACCAGCTGGGAGCTTTCTATGCATGTATTACACCTACCCCTTACAGGATACCAGCAGGGAGCTTTCTATGATTGTATTACACCTACCCCTCACAGGAGACCAGCTGGGAGCTTTCTATGATTGTATTACACCTACCCCTCACAGGATACCAGCAGCGAGCTTTCTATGCTTGTATTACACCTACCCCTCACAGGATACCAGCAGGGAGCTTTCTATGTTTGTATTACACCTACCCCTCACAGGATACCAGCTGGGAGCCTTCTATGCATGTATTACACCTACCCCTCACAGGATACCAGCTGGGAGCTTTCTATGCATGTATTACACCTACCCCTTACAGGATACCAGCGGGGAGCTTTCTATGATTGTATTACACCTACCCCTCACAGGAGACCAGCTGGGAGCTTTCTATGATTGTATTACACCTACCCCTCACAGGATACCAGCTGGGAGCCTTCTATGCATGTATTACACCTACCCCTCACAGGATACCAGCTGGGAGCTTTCTATGCTTGTATTACACCTACCCCTCACAGGAGACCAGCAGGGAGCCTTCTATGCATATATTACACCTACCCCTCACAGGATACCAGCTGGGAGCCTTCTATGCATGTATTACACCTACCCCTCACAGGATACCAGCTGGGAGCTCTGTATGCATGTATTACACCTACCCCTCACAGGATACCAGCTGGGAGCTTTCTATGCATGTATTACACCTACCCCTTACAGGATACCAGCAGGGAGCTTTCTATGCATGTATTACACCTACCCCTCACAGGATACCAGCAGGGAGCTTTCTATGCTTGTATTACACCTACCCCTCACAGGATACCAGCAGGGAGCTTTCTATGCTTGTATTACACCTACCCCTCACGGAATACCAGCAGGGAGCTTTCTATGCATGTATTACACCTACCCCTCACAGGATACCAGCTGGGAGCTTTCTATGCTTGTATTACACCTCCCCCTCACAGGATACCAGCAGGGAGCTCTGTATGCATGTATTGCACCTACCCCTCACAGGATACCAGCTGGGAGCTTTCTATGCTTGTATTACACCTCCCCCTCACAGGATACCAGCAGGGAGCTCTGTATGCATATATTACACCTACCTCTCACAGGAGACCAGAGTGGAGCTTTCTGTGCTTGTATAACACCTACCCCTCACAGGATACCAGCTGGGAGCTTTCTATGCTTGTATTACACCTCCCCCTAACAGGATACCAGCAGGGAGCTCTGTATGCATGTATTGCACCTACCCCTCACAGGAGACCAGCTGAGAGCTTTCTATGCTTGTATTACACCTACCCCTCACAGCATACCAGCAGGGAGCTTTCTATGCTTGTATTACACCTACCCCTCACAGGATACCAGCAGGGAGCTTTCTATGCTTGTATTACACCTACCCCTCACAGGATACCAGCTGGGAGCTTTCTATGCTTGTATTACACCTACCCCTCACAGGATACCAGCTGGGAGCCTTCTATGCATGTATTACACCTACCCCTCACAGGATACCAGCTGGGAGCTTTCTATGCGTGTATTACACCTACCCCTTACAGGAGACCAGCTGGGAGCTTTCTATGATTGTATTACACCTACCCCTCACAGGATACAAGCTGGGAGCCTTCTATGATTGTATTACACCTACCCCTCACAGGATACAAGCTGGGAGCCTTCTATGCATGTATTACACCTACACCTCACAGGATACCAGCTGGGAGCTTTCTATGCTTGTATTACACCTACCCCTTACAGGATACCAGCAGGGAGCTTTCTATGATTGTATTACACCTACCCCTCACAGGAGACCATCAGGGAGCTTTAAATGTTTGTATAACACCTACCCCTTACAGGAGACCATCAGGGAGCTTTAAATGTTTGTATAACACCTACCCCTTACAGGATACCAGCAGGGAGCCTTCTATGCATGTATTACACCTACCCCTCACAGGATACCAGCTGGGAGCTTTCTATGCATGTATTACACCTACCCCTTACAGGATACCAGCGGGGAGCTTTCTATGATTGTATTACACCTACCCCTCACAGGAGACCAGCTGGGAGCTTTCTATGATTGTATTACACCTACCCCTCACAGGAGACCAGCTGGGAGCTTTCTATGATTGTATTACACCTACCCCTCACAGGATACCAGCTGGGAGCCTTCTATGCATGTATTACACCTACCCCTCACAGGATACCAGCAAGGAGCTTTCTATGCTTGTATTACACCTACCCATCACAGGATACTAGCGGGGAGCTTTCTATGCTTGTATTACACCTACCCCTCACAGAATACCAGCAGGGAGCTTTCTATGCTTGTATTACACCTACCCCTTACAGGATACCAGCAGGGAGCTTTCTATGCTTGTATTACACCTACCTCTCACAGGAGACCAGAGTGGAGCTTTCTGTGCTTGTATAACACCTACCCCTCACAGGATACCAGCAGGGAGCTTTCTATGATTGTATTAAACCTACCCCTCACAGGATACCAGCAGGGAGCTTTCTATGCATGTATTACACCTACCCCTCACAGGAGACCAGCAGGGAGCTTTCTATGCTTGTATTACACCTACCCCTCACAGGAGACCAGCAGGGAGCTTTCTATGCTTGTATTACACCTACCCCTCACAGAATACCAGCAGGGAGCTTTCTATGCATGTATTACACCTACCCCTCACAGGATACCAGCTGGGAGCTTTCTATGCTTGTATTACACCTACCCCTCACGGGATACTAGCAGGGAGCTTTCTATGCTTGTATTACACCTACCCCTCACAGGAGACCAGCAGGGAGCCTTCTATGCATGTATTACACCTACCCCTCACAGGATACCAGCTGGGAGCTTTCTCTGCTTGTATTACACCTACCCCTCACAGGAGACCAGCAGGGAGCTTTCTATGATTGTATTACACCTACCCCTTACAGGAGACCAGCAAGGAGCTTTCAATGCCTGTATTACAACTACCCCTCACAGGATACCAGCAAGGAGCTTTCAATGCTTGTATTACGCCTACCCCTCACAGGATACCAGCAAGGAGCTTTCAATGCCTGTATTACGCCTACCCCTCACAGGATACCAGCAGGGAGCTTTCAATGCCTGTATTACAACTACCCCTCACAGGATACCAGCAAGGAGCTTTCAATGCCTGTATTACGCCTACCCCTCACAGGATACCAGCAAGGAGCTTTCAATGCCTGTATTATGCCTACCCCTCACAGGATACCAGTATGAAGCTTGCTATGCTTGTATTGCATCTACCCCTCACAGGATATCAGCAGGGAAATTTCTATGCTTGTATTACACCTACCCCTCACAGGATACCAGCAGGGAGCTTTCTATGTTTGTATAACACCTACCCCTCACAGGATACCAGCAGGGAGCCTTCTATGCATGTATTACACCTACCCCTCACAGGATACCAGCAGGGAGCTTTCAATGCCTGTATTACAACTACCCCTCACAGGATACCAGCGGGGAGCCTTCTATGCATTTATTACACCTACCCCTTACAGGATACCAGCGGGGAGCTTTCTATGATTGTATTACACCTACCCCTCACAGGATACCAGCAGGGAGTTTTCCATGATTGTATTACACCTACCCCTCACAGGATATCAGCAGGGAAATTTCTATGCTTGTATTACACCTACCCCTCACAGGAGACCAGCAGGGAGCTTTCTATGATTGTATTACACCTACCCCTCACAGGATACCAGCTGGGAGCTTTCTATGCTTGTATTACACCTCCCCCTCACAGGATACCAGCAGGGAGCTCTGTATGCATGTATTGCACCTACCCCTCACAGGATACCAGCTGGGAGCTTTCTATGCTTGTATTACACCTCCCCCTCACAGGATACCAGCAGGGAGCTCTGTATGCATATATTACACCTACCTCTCACAGGAGACCAGAGTGGAGCTTTCTGTGCTTGTATAACACCTACCCCTCACAGGATACCAGCAGGGAGCTTCCTATGATTGTATTACACCTACCCCTCACGGAATACCAGCAGGGAGCTTTCTATGATTGTATTAAACCTACCCCTCACAGGATACCAGCAGGGAGCTTTCTATGCATGTATTACACCTACCCCTCACAGGAGACCAGCAGGGAGCTTTCTATGCTTGTATTACACCTACCCCTCACAGAATACCAGCAGGGAGCTTTCTATGCATGTATTACACCTACCCCTCACAGGATACCAGCTGGGAGCTTTCTATGCTTGTATTACACCTACCCCTCACGGGATACTAGCAGGGAGCTTTCTATGCTTGTATTACACCTACCCCTCACAGGAGACCAGCAGGGAGCCTTCTATGCATGTATTACACCTACCCCTCACAGGATACCAGCTGGGAGCTTTCTCTGCTTGTATTACACCTACCCCTCACAGGAGACCAGCAGGGAGCTTTCTATGATTGTATTACACCTACCCCTTACAGGAGACCAGCAAGGAGCTTTCAATGCCTGTATTACAACTACCCCTCACAGGATACCAGCAAGGAGCTTTCAATGCCTGTATTACGCCTACCCCTCACAGGATACCAGCAAGGAGCTTTCAATGCCTGTATTACGCCTACCCCTCACAGGATACCAGCAGGGAGCTTTCAATGCCTGTATTACAACTACCCCTCACAGGATACCAGCAAGGAGCTTTCAATGCCTGTATTACGCCTACCCTTCACAGGATACCAGCAAGGAGCTTTCAATGCCTGTATTACGCCTACCCCTCACAGGATACCAGCAGGGAGCTTTCAATGCCTGTATTACAACTACCCCTCACAGGATACCAGCAAGGAGCTTTCAATGCCTGTATTACGCCTACCCCTCACAGGATACCAGCAAGGAGCTTTCAATGCCTGTATTACGCCTACCCCTCACAGGATACCAGTATGAAGCTTGCTATGCTTGTATTGCATCTACCCCTCACAGGATATCAGCAGGGAAATTTCTATGCTTGTATTACACCTACCCCTCACAGGATACCAGCAGGGAGCTTTCTATGTTTGTATAACACCTACCCCTCACAGGATACCAGCAGGGAGCCTTCTATGCATGTATTACACCTACCCCTCACAGGATACCAGCAGGGAGCTTTCAATGCCTGTATTACAACTACCCCTCACAGGATACCAGCGGGGAGCCTTCTATGCATTTATTACACCTACCCCTTACAGGATACCAGCGGGGAGCTTTCTATGATTGTATTACACCTACCCCTCACAGGATACCAGCAGGGAGTTTTCCATGATTGTATTACACCTACCCCTCACAGGATATCAGCAGGGAAATTTCTATGCTTGTATTACACCTACCCCTCACAGGAGACCAGCAGGGAGCTTTCTATGATTGTATTACACCTACCCCTCACAGGATACCAGCTGGGAGCTTTCTATGCTTGTATTACACCTACCCCTCACATGAGACCAGCAGGGAGCTTTCTATGTTTGTATAACACCTACCCCTCACAGGAGACCATCAGGGAGCTTTAAATGTTTGTATTACACCTACCCCTTACAGGATACCAGCAGGGAGCCTTCTATGCATGTATTACACCTACCCTCACAGGATACCAGCTGGGAGCTTTCTATGCATGTATTACACCTACCCCTTACAGGATACCAGCAGGGAGCTTTCTATGATTGTATTACACCTACCCCTCACAGGAGACCAGCTGGGAGCTTTCTATGATTGTATTACACCTACCCCTCACAGGATACCAGCAGCGAGCTTTCTATGCTTGTATTACACCTACCCCTCACAGGATACCAGCTGGGAGCTTTCTATGCATGTATTACACCTACCCCTTACAGGATACCAGCGGGGAGCTTTCTATGATTGTATTACACCTACCCCTCACAGGAGACCAGCTGGGAGCTTTCTATGATTGTATTACACCTACCCCTCACAGGATACCAGCTGGGAGCCTTCTATGCATGTATTACACCTACCCCTCACAGGATACCAGCTGGGAGCTTTCTATGCTTGTATTACACCTACCCCTCACAGGAGACCAGCAGGGAGCCTTCTATGCATATATTACACCTACCCCTCACAGGATACCAGCTGGGAGCCTTCTATGCATGTATTACACCTACCCCTCACAGGATACCAGCTGGGAGCTCTGTATGCATGTATTACACCTACCCCTCACAGGATACCAGCTGGGAGCTTTCTATGCATGTATTACACCTACCCCTTACAGGATACCAGCAGGGAGCTTTCTATGCATGTATTACACCTACCCCTCACAGGATACCAGCAGGGAGCTTTCTATGCTTGTATTACACCTACCCCTCACGGAATACCAGCAGGGAGCTTTCTATGCATGTATTACACCTACCCCTCACAGGATACCAGCAAGTAGTTTTCTATGCTTGTATTACACCTACCCCTCACAGGATAGCAGCGGGGAGCTTTCTATGCTTGTATTACACCTACCCCTCACAGAATACCAGCAGGGAGCTTTCTATGCTTGTATTACACCTACCCCTTACAGGATACCAGCAGGGAGCTTTCTATGCTTGTATTACACCTACCTCTCACAGGAGACCAGAGTGGAGCTTTCTGTGCTTGTATAACACCTACCCCTCACAGGATACCAGCAGGGAGATTTCTATGATTGTATTACACCTACCCCTCACGGAATACCAGCAGGGAGCTTTCTATGATTGTATTACACCTACCCCTCACAGGATACCAGCAGGGAGCTTTCTATGCTTGTATTACAACTACCCCTCACAGAATACCAGCAGGGAGCTTTCTATGCATGTATTACACCTACCCCTCACAGGATACTAGCAGGGAGCTTTCTATGCTTGTATTACACCTACCCCTCACAGAATACCAGCAGGGAGCTTTCTATGCATGTATTACACCTACCCCTCAAAGGATACCAGCAGGGAGCTTTCTATGATTGTATTACACCTACCCCTCACAGGATACCAGCAGGGAGCTTTCTATGCTTGTATTACACCTACCCCTCACAGGATACCAGCAGGGAGCTTTCTATGCTTGTATTACACCTACCCCTCACAGAATACCAGCAGGGCGCTTTCTATGCATGTATTACACCTACCCCTCACAGGATACCAGCAGGGAGCTTTCTATGATTGTATTACACCTACCCCTCACAGGATACCAGCAGGGAGCTTTCTATGCTTGTATTACACCTACCCCTCACAGAATACCAGCAGGGAGCTTTCTATGCATGTATTACACCTACCCCTTACAGGATACCAGCAGGGAGCTTTCTATGCTTGTATTACACCTACCCCTCACGGAATACCAGCAGGGAGCTTTCTATGCTTGTATTACACCTACCCTCACAGGAGACCAGCAGGGAGCTTTCTATGCTTGTATTACACCTACCCCTCACAGGATACAAGCAGGGAGCTTTCTCTGCCTGTATTACACCTACCCCTCACAGGAGACCAGCTGGGAGCTTTCTATGCTTGTATTACACCTACCCCTCACAGGAGACCAGATGGGAGCTTTCTATGCTTGTATTACACCTACCCCTCACAGGAGACCAGCTGGGAGATTTCTATGCTTGTATTACACCTACCCCTTACAGGAGACCAGCTGGGAGCTTTCTATGCTTGTATTACTCCTACCCCTCACTGGATACCAGCTGGGAGCTTTCTATGCTTGTATTACACCTACCCCTTACAGGAGACCAGCTGGGAGCTTTCTATGCTTGTATTACACCTACCCCTCACTTGAGACCAGCTGGGAACTTTCTATGCTTGTATTACACCTACCCCTTACAGGATACCAGCAGGGAGCTTTCTATGCTTGTATTACACCTACCCCTCACGGAATACCAGCAGGGAGCTTTCTATGCTTGTATTACACCTACCCTCACAGGAGACCAGCAGGGAGCTTTCTATGCTTGTATTACACCTACCCCTCACAGGATACAAGCAGGGAGCTTTCTCTGCCTGTATTACACCTACCCCTCACAGGAGACCAGCTGGGAGCTTTCTATGCTTGTATTACACCTACCCCTCACAGGAGACCAGATGGGAGCTTTCTATGCTTGTATTACACCTACCCCTCACAGGAGACCAGCTGGGAGATTTCTATGCTTGTATTACACCTACCCCTTACAGGAGACCAGCTGGGAGCTTTCTATGCTTGTATTACTCCTACCCCTCACTGGATACCAGCTGGGAGCTTTCTATGCTTGTATTACACCTACCCCTTACAGGAGACCAGCTGGGAGCTTTCTATGCTTGTATTACACCTACCTCTCACAGGAGACCAGCGTGGAGATTTCTATGCTTGTATAACACCTACCCCTCACAGGATACCAGCAGGGAGCTTTCTATGCTTGTATTACACCTACCCCTCACAGGATACCAGCAGGGAGCTTTCTATGCATGTATTACCCCTATCCCTCACAGGATACCAGCAGGGAGCTTTCTATGCATGTATTACACCTACCCCTCACAGGATACCAGCAGGGAGCTTTCAATGCCTGTATTACACCTACCCCTCACAGGAGACCAGCTGGGAGCTTTCTATGCTTGTATTACACCTACCCCTCACAGGATACCAGCAGAGAGCTTTCTATGCATGTATTACACCTACCCCTCACAGGATATCAGCTGGGAGCTTTCTATGCTTGTATAACACCTACCCCTCACAGGATACCAGCTGGGAGCTTTCTATGCTTGTATTACACCTACCCCTCACAGGATACCAGCAAGGAGCTTTCTATGCTTGTATTACACCTACCCTCACAGGAGACCAGCAGGGAGCTTTCTATGTTTGTATTACACCTACCCCTCACAGGATACCAGCAGGGAGCTTTCTATGCTTGTATTACACCTACCCCTCACAGGAGACCAGTTGGGAGCTTTCTATGCATGTATTACACCTACCCCTCACAGGATACCAGCTGGGAGCTTTAAATGCTTGTATTACACCTACCCCTCACAGGATACCAGCAGGGAGCTTTCTATGTTTGTATTACACCTACCCCTCACAGGATACCAGCTGGGAGCCTTCAATGCATGTATTACACCTACCCCTCACAGGATACCAGCTGGGAGCTTTCTATGCATGTATTACACCTACCCCTTACAGGATACCAGCGGGGAGCTTTCTATGATTGTATTACACCTACCCCTCACAGGAGACCAGCTGGGAGCTTTCTATGATTGTATTACACCTACCCCTCACAGGATACCAGCTGGTAGCCTTCTATGCATGTATTACACCTACCCCTCACAGGATACCAGCTGGGAGCTTTCTATGCTTGTATTACACCTACCCCTCACAGGAGACCAGCAGGGAGCCTTCTATGCATGTATTACACCTACCCCTCACAGGATACCAGCAGGGAGCTTTCTATGCTTGTATTACACCTACCCCTCACAGGAGACCAGCTGGGAGCTTTCTATGCTTGTATTACACCTACCCCTCACAGGATACCAGCAGGGAGCTTTATATGCTGGTATTACACCTACCCCTCACAGGATACCAGCAGGGAGCTTTTTATGCTTGTATTACACCTACCCCTCACAGGATACCAGCAGGGAGCTTTCTATGCTTGTATTACACCTCCCCCTCACAGGATACCAGCAGGGAGCTTTCTATGCTTGTATTACACTTACCCCTCACATGATACCAGCAGGGAGCTTTCTATGCTTGTATTAACCCTACCCCTCACATGATACCAGCAAGGAGCTTTCTATGCTTGTATTACACCTACCCCTCACAGGAGACCAGCTGAGAGCTTTCATTGGTTGTATTACACCTACCCCTCACAGGGTACCAGCAGGGAGCTTTCTATGCTTGTATTACACCTACCCCTCACAGGATACCAGCTGGGAGCTTTCTATGCTTGTATTACACCTACCCCTCACAGGATACCAGCTGAAGCTTTCTTTGCTTGTATTACACCTACCCCTCACAGGAGACCAGCAGGGAGCTTTCTATGCTTGTATTACACCTACCCCTCACAGAATACCAGCAGGGAGCTTTCTATGCATGTATTACACCTACCCCTCACAGGATACCAACTGGGAGCTTTCTATGCTTGTATTACACCTACCCCTCACGGGATACTAGCAGGGAGCTTTCTATGCTTGTATTACACCTACCCCTCACAGGAGACCAGCAGGGAGCCTTCTATGCATGTATTACACCTACCCCTCACAGGATACCAGCTGGGAGCTTTCTCTGCTTATATTACACCTACCCCTCACAGGAGACCAGCAGGGAGCTTTCTATGATTGTATTACACCTACCCCTTACAGGAGACCAGCAAGGAGCTTTCAATGCCTGTATTACGCCTACCCCTCACAGGATACCAGCAAGGAGCTTTCAATGCCTGTATTACGCCTACCCCTCACAGGATACCAGCAAGGAGCTTTCAATGCCTGTATTACGCCTACCCCTCACAGGATACCAGCAGGGAGCTTTCAATGCCTGTATTACAACTACCCCTCACAGGATACCAGCAAGGAGCTTTCAATGCCTGTATTATGCCTACCCCTCACAGGATACCAGCAAGGAGCTTTCAATGCCTGTATTACGCCTACCCCTCACAGGATACCAGCAGGGAGCTTTCAATGCCTGTATTACAACTACCCCTCACAGGATACCAGCAAGGAGCTTTCAATGCCTGTATTACGCCTACCCCTCACAGGATACCAGCAAGGAGCTTTCAATGCCTGTATTACGCCTACCCCTCACAGGATACCAGTATGAAGCTTGCTATGCTTGTATTGCATCTACCCCTCACAGGATATCAGCAGGGAAATTTCTATGCTTGTATTACACCTACCCCTCACAGGATACCAGCAGGGAGCTTTCTATGTTTGTATAACACCTACCCCTCACAGGATACCAGCAGGGAGCCTTCTATGCATGTATTACACCTACCCCTCACAGGATACCAGCAGGGAGCTTTCAATGCCTGTATTACAACTACCCCTCACAGGATACCAGCGGGGAGCCTTCTATGCATTTATTACACCTACCCCTTACAGGATACCAGCGGGGAGCTTTCTATGATTGTATTACACCTACCCCTCACAGGATACCAGCAGGGAGTTTTCCATGATTGTATTACACCTACCCCTCACAGGATATCAGCAGGGAAATTTCTATGCTTGTATTACACCTACCCCTCACAGGAGACCAGCAGGGAGCTTTCTATGATTGTATTACACCTACCCCTCACAGGATACCAGCTGGGAGCTTTCTATGCTTGTATTACACCTACCCCTCACATGAGACCAGCAGGGAGCTTTCTATGTTTGTATAACACCTACCCCTCACAGGAGACCATCAGGGAGCTTTAAATGTTTGTATTACACCTACCCCTTACAGGATACCAGCAGGGAGCCTTCTATGCATGTATTACACCTACCCTCACAGGATACCAGCTGGGAGCTTTCTATGCATGTATTACACCTACCCCTTACAGGATACCAGCAGGGAGCTTTCTATGATTGTATTACACCTACCCCTCACAGGAGACCAGCTGGGAGCTTTCTATGATTGTATTACACCTACCCCTCACAGGATACCAGCAGCGAGCTTTCTATGCTTGTATTACACCTACCCCTCACAGGATACCAGCTGGGAGCTTTCTATGCATGTATTACACCTACCCCTTACAGGATACCAGCAGGGAGCTTTCTATGATTGTATTACACCTACCCCTCACAGGAGACCAGCTGGGAGCTTTCTATGATTGTATTACACCTACCCCTCACAGGATACCAGCTGGGAGCCTTCTATGCATGTATTACACCTACCCCTCACAGGATACCAGCTGGGAGCTTTCTATGCTTGTATTACACCTACCCCTCACAGGAGACCAGCAGGGAGCCTTCTATGCATATATTACACCTACCCCTCACAGGATACCAGCTGGGAGCCTTCTATGCATGTATTACACCTACCCCTCACAGGATACCAGCTGGGAGCTCTGTATGCATGTATTACACCTACCCCTCACAGGATACCAGCTGGGAGCTTTCTATGCATGTATTACACCTACCCCTTACAGGATACCAGCAGGGAGCTTTCTATGCATGTATTACACCTACCCCTCACAGGATACCAGCAGGGAGCTTTCTATGCTTGTATTACACCTACCCCTCACGGAATACCAGCAGGGAGCTTTCTATGCATGTATTACACCTACCCCTCACAGGATACCAGCAAGTAGTTTTCTATGCTTGTATTACACCTACCCCTCACAGGATAGCAGCGGGGAGCTTTCTATGCTTGTATTACACCTACCCCTCACAGAATACCAGCAGGGAGCTTTCTATGCTTGTATTACACCTACCCCTTACAGGATACCAGCAGGGAGCTTTCTATGCTTGTATTACACCTACCTCTCACAGGAGACCAGAGTGGAGCTTTCTGTGCTTGTATAACACCTACCCCTCACAGGATACCAGCAGGGAGATTTCTATGATTGTATTACACCTACCCCTCACGGAATACCAGCAGGGAGCTTTCTATGATTGTATTACACCTACCCCTCACAGGATACCAGCAGGGAGCTTTCTATGCTTGTATTACACCTACCCCTCACAGAATACCAGCAGGGAGCTTTCTATGCATGTATTACACCTACCCCTCACAGGATACTAGCAGGGAGCTTTCTATGCTTGTATTACACCTACCCCTCACAGAATACCAGCAGGGAGCTTTCTATGCATGTATTACACCTACCCCTCAAAGGATACCAGCAGGGAGCTTTCTATGATTGTATTACACCTACCCCTCACAGGATACCAGCAGGGAGCTTTCTATGCTTGTATTACACCTACCCCTCACAGGATACCAGCAGGGAGCTTTCTATGCTTGTATTACACCTACCCCTCACAGAATACCAGCAGGGCGCTTTCTATGCATGTATTACACCTACCCCTCACAGGATACCAGCAGGGAGCTTTCTATGATTGTATTACACCTACCCCTCACAGGATACCAGCAGGGAGCTTTCTATGCTTGTATTACACCTACCCCTCACAGAATACCAGCAGGGAGCTTTCTATGCATGTATTACACCTACCCCTTACAGGATACCAGCAGGGAGCTTTCTATGCTTGTATTACACCTACCCCTCACGGAATACCAGCAGGGAGCTTTCTATGCTTGTATTACACCTACCCTCACAGGAGACCAGCAGGGAGCTTTCTATGCTTGTATTACACCTACCCCTCACAGGATACAAGCAGGGAGCTTTCTCTGCCTGTATTACACCTACCCCTCACAGGAGACCAGCTGGGAGCTTTCTATGCTTGTATTACACCTACCCCTCACAGGAGACCAGATGGGAGCTTTCTATGCTTGTATTACACCTACCCCTCACAGGAGACCAGCTGGGAGATTTCTATGCTTGTATTACACCTACCCCTTACAGGAGACCAGCTGGGAGCTTTCTATGCTTGTATTACTCCTACCCCTCACTGGATACCAGCTGGGAGCTTTCTATGCTTGTATTACACCTACCCCTTACAGGAGACCAGCTGGGAGCTTTCTATGCTTGTATTACACCTACCCCTCACTTGAGACCAGCTGGGAACTTTCTATGCTTGTATTACACCTACCCCTTACAGGATACCAGCAGGGAGCTTTCTATGCTTGTATTACACCTACCCCTCACGGAATACCAGCAGGGAGCTTTCTATGCTTGTATTACACCTACCCTCACAGGAGACCAGCAGGGAGCTTTCTATGCTTGTATTACACCTACCCCTCACAGGATACAAGCAGGGAGCTTTCTCTGCCTGTATTACACCTACCCCTCACAGGAGACCAGCTGGGAGCTTTCTATGCTTGTATTACACCTACCCCTCACAGGAGACCAGATGGGAGCTTTCTATGCTTGTATTACACCTACCCCTCACAGGAGACCAGCTGGGAGATTTCTATGCTTGTATTACACCTACCCCTTACAGGAGACCAGCTGGGAGCTTTCTATGCTTGTATTACTCCTACCCCTCACTGGATACCAGCTGGGAGCTTTCTATGCTTGTATTACACCTACCCCTTACAGGAGACCAGCTGGGAGCTTTCTATGCTTGTATTACACCTACCTCTCACAGGAGACCAGCGTGGAGATTTCTATGCTTGTATAACACCTACCCCTCACAGGATACCAGCAGGGAGCTTTCTATGCTTGTATTACACCTACCCCTCACAGGATACCAGCAGGGAGCTTTCTATGCATGTATTACCCCTATCCCTCACAGGATACCAGCAGGGAGCTTTCTATGCATGTATTACACCTACCCCTCACAGGATACCAGCAGGGAGCTTTCAATGCCTGTATTACACCTACCCCTCACAGGAGACCAGCTGGGAGCTTTCTATGCTTGTATTACACCTACCCCTCACAGGATACCAGCAGAGAGCTTTCTATGCATGTATTACACCTACCCCTCACAGGATATCAGCTGGGAGCTTTCTATGCTTGTATAACACCTACCCCTCACAGGATACCAGCTGGGAGCTTTCTATGCTTGTATTACACCTACCCCTCACAGGATACCAGCAAGGAGCTTTCTATGCTTGTATTACACCTACCCTCACAGGAGACCAGCAGGGAGCTTTCTATGTTTGTATTACACCTACCCCTCACAGGATACCAGCAGGGAGCTTTCTATGCTTGTATTACACCTACCCCTCACAGGAGACCAGTTGGGAGCTTTCTATGCATGTATTACACCTACCCCTCACAGGATACCAGCTGGGAGCTTTAAATGCTTGTATTACACCTACCCCTCACAGGATACCAGCAGGGAGCTTTCTATGTTTGTATTACACCTACCCCTCACAGGATACCAGCTGGGAGCCTTCAATGCATGTATTACACCTACCCCTCACAGGATACCAGCTGGGAGCTTTCTATGCATGTATTACACCTACCCCTTACAGGATACCAGCGGGGAGCTTTCTATGATTGTATTACACCTACCCCTCACAGGAGACCAGCTGGGAGCTTTCTATGATTGTATTACACCTACCCCTCACAGGATACCAGCTGGTAGCCTTCTATGCATGTATTACACCTACCCCTCACAGGATACCAGCTGGGAGGTTTCTATGCTTGTATTACACCTACCCCTCACAGGAGACCAGCAGGGAGCCTTCTATGCATGTATTACACCTACCCCTCACAGGATACCAGCAGGGAGCTTTCTATGCTTGTATTACACCTACCCCTCACAGGAGACCAGCTGGGAGCTTTCTATGCTTGTATTACACCTACCCCTCACAGGATACCAGCAGGGAGCTTTATATGCTGGTATTACACCTACCCCTCACAGGATACCAGCAGGGAGCTTTTTATGCTTGTATTACACCTACCCCTCACAGGATACCAGCAGGGAGCTTTCTATGCTTGTATTACACCTCCCCCTCACAGGATACCAGCAGGGAGCTTTCTATGCTTGTATTACACCTACCCCTCACATGATACCAGCAGGGAGCTTTCTATGCTTGTATTAACCCTACCCCTCACATGATACCAGCAAGGAGCTTTCTATGCTTGTATTACACCTACCCCTCACAGGAGACCAGCTGAGAGCTTTCATTGGTTGTATTACACCTACCCCTCACAGGGTACCAGCAGGGAGCTTTCTATGCTTGTATTACACCTACCCCTCACAGGATACCAGCTGGGAGCTTTCTATGCTTGTATTACACCTACCCCTCACAGGATACCAGCTGAAGCTTTCTTTGCTTGTATTACACCTACCCCTCACAGGATACCAGCTGGGAGCTTTCTATGCTTGTATTACACCTACCCCTCACAGCATACCAGCAGGGAGCCTTCTATGTTTGTATTACACCTACCCCTCACAGGATACCAGCAGGGAGCTTTCTATGCTTGTATTACACCTACCCCTCACAGGATACCAGCAGGGAGCTTTCTATGCTTGTATTACACCTCCCCCTCACAGGATACCAGCAAGGAGCTCTGTATGCATGTATTGCACCTACCCCTCACAGGAGACCAGCTGAGAGCTTTCTATGCTTGTATTACACCTACCCCTCACAGCATACCAGCAGGGAGCCTTCTATGTTTGTATTACACCTACCCCTCACAGGATACCAGCAGGGAGCTTTCTATGCTTGTATTACACCTACCCCTCACAGGATACCAGCAGGGAGCTTTCTATGCTTGTATTACACCTACCCCTCACAGGATACCAGCTGGGAGCTTTCTATGCTTGTATTACACCTACCCCTCACAGCATACCAGCAGGGAGCCTTCTATGTTTGTATTACACCTACCCCTCAAAGGATACCAGCAGGGAGCTTTCTATGCTTGTATTACACCTACCCCTCACAGGATACCAGCAGGGAGCTTTCTATGCTTGTATTACACCTCCCCCTCACAGGATACCAGCAAGGAGCTCTGTATGCATGTATTGCACCTACCCCTCACAGGAGACCAGCTGAGAGCTTTCTATGCTTGTATTACACCTACCCCTCACAGCATACCAGCAGGGAGCTTTCTATGCTTGTATTACACCTACCCCTCACAGGATACCAGCAGGGAGCTTTCTATGCTTGTATTACACCTACCCCTCACAGGATACCAGCTGGGAGCTTTCTATGCTTGTATTACACCTACCCCTCACAGGATACCAGCAGGGAGCTTTATATGCTGGTATTACACCTACCCCTCACAGGATACCAGCAGGGAGCTTTTTATGCTTGTATTACACCTACCCCTCACAGGATACCAGCAGGGAGCTTTCTATGCTTGTATTACACCTCCCCCTCACAGGATACCAGCAGGGAGCTTTCTATGCTTGTATTACACCTACCCCTCACATGATACCAGCAGGGAGCTTTCTATGCTTGTATTAACCCTACCCCTCACATGATACCAGCAAGGAGCTTTCTATGCTTGTATTACACCTACCCCTCACAGGAGACCAGCTGAGAGCTTTCATTGGTTGTATTACACCTACCCCTCACAGGGTACCAGCAGGGAGCTTTCTATGCTTGTATTACACCTACCCCTCACAGGATACCAGCTGGGAGCTTTCTATGCTTGTATTACACCTACCCCTCACAGGATACCAGCTGAAGCTTTCTTTGCTTGTATTACACCTACCCCTCACAGGATACCAGCTGGGAGCTTTCTATGCTTGTATTACACCTACCCCTCACAGCATACCAGCAGGGAGCCTTCTATGTTTGTATTACACCTACCCCTCACAGGATACCAGCAGGGAGCTTTCTATGCTTGTATTACACCTACCCCTCACAGGATACCAGCAGGGAGCTTTCTATGCTTGTATTACACCTCCCCCTCACAGGATACCAGCAAGGAGCTCTGTATGCATGTATTGCACCTACCCCTCACAGGAGACCAGCTGAGAGCTTTCTATGCTTGTATTACACCTACCCCTCACAGCATACCAGCAGGGAGCCTTCTATGTTTGTATTACACCTACCCCTCACAGGATACCAGCAGGGAGCTTTCTATGCTTGTATTACACCTACCCCTCACAGGATACCAGCAGGGAGCTTTCTATGCTTGTATTACACCTACCCCTCACAGGATACCAGCTGGGAGCTTTCTATGCTTGTATTACACCTACCCCTCACAGCATACCAGCAGGGAGCCTTCTATGTTTGTATTACACCTACCCCTCAAAGGATACCAGCAGGGAGCTTTCTATGCTTGTATTACACCTACCCCTCACAGGATACCAGCAGGGAGCTTTCTATGCTTGTATTACACCTCCCCCTCACAGGATACCAGCAAGGAGCTCTGTATGCATGTATTGCACCTACCCCTCACAGGAGACCAGCTGAGAGCTTTCTATGCTTGTATTACACCTACCCCTCACAGCATACCAGCAGGGAGCTTTCTATGCTTGTATTACACCTACCCCTCACAGGATACCAGCAGGGAGCTTTCTATGCTTGTATTACACCTACCCCTCACAGGATACCAGCTGGGAGCTTTCTATGCTTGTATTACACCTCCCCCTCACAGGATACCAGCAGGGAGCTCTGTATGCATGTATTGCACCTACCCCTCACAGGATACCAGCTGGGAGCTTTTTATGCTTGTATTACACCTCCCCCTCACAGGATACCAGCAGGGAGCTCTGTATGCATATATTACACCTACCTCTCACAGGAGACCAGAGTGGAGCTTTCTGTGCTTGTATAACACCTACCCCTCACAGGATACCAGCAGGGAGCTTTCTATGCTCGTATTACACCTACCCCTCACAGGATACCAGCAGGGAGCTTTCTATGCTTGTATTACACCTACCCCTCACAGGATACCAGCTGGGAGCTTTCTATGCTTGTATTACACCTCCCCCTCACAGGATACCAGCAGGGAGCTCTGTATGCATATATTACACCTACCCCTCACAGGATACCAGCTGGGAGCTTTCTATGCTCGTATTACACCTACCCCTCACAGGATACCAGCAGGGAGCTTTCTATGCTTGTATTACACCTACCCCTCACAGGAGACCAGCTGAGAGCTATCATTGGTTGTATTACACCTACCCCTCACAGGATACCAGCAGGGAGCTTTCTATGCTTGTATTACACCTACCCCTCACAGGATACCAGCTGGGAGCTTTCTATGCTTGTATTACACCTACCCCTCACAGGATACCAGCTGGGAGCTTTCTATGCTTGTATTACACCTACCCCTCACAGCATACCAGCAGGGAGCCTTCTATGTTTGTATTACACCTACCCCTCACAGGATACCAGCAGGGAGCCTTCTATGTTTGTATTACACCTACCCCTCACAGGATACCAGCAGGGAGCTTTCTATGCTTGTATTAAACCTACCCCTCACAGGATACCAGCAGGGAGCTTTCTATACTTGTATTACACCTACCCCTCACAGGATACTAGCAGGGAGCTTTCTATGCTTGTATTACACCTACCCCTCACAGGATACTAGCAGGGAGCTTTCTATGCTTGTATTACACCTACCCCTCACAGGATACCAGCAGGGAGCTTTCTATACTTGTATTACACCTACCCCTCACAGGATACTAGCAGGGAGCTTTCTATGCTTGTATTACACCTACCCTCACAGGATACCAGCTGGGAGTTTTAAATGCTTGTATTACACCTACCCCTCACAGGATACCAGCAGGGAGCTTTCTATACTTGTATTACACCTACCCCTGACAGGAGACCAACAGGGAGCCTTCTATGTTTGTATTACACCTACCCCTCACAGGATACCAGCAGGGAGCTTTCTATACTTGTATTACACCTACCCCTGACAGGAGACCAGCAGGGAGCCTTCTATGCATGTATTACACCTACCCCTCACAGGATACCAGCAGTGAGCTTTTTATACATGTATTACACCTACCCCTCACAGGATACCAGCAGGGAGCTTTCTATGCTTGTATTACACCTACCCCTCACAGAAGACCAGCAGGGAGCTTTTTATGCATGTATTACACCTACCCCTCACAGGATACCAGCTGGGATCTTTCTATGCTTGTATTACACCTACCCCTCACAGCATACCAGCAGGGAGCCTTCTATGTTTGTATTACACCTACCCCTCACAGGATACCAGCAGGGAGCTCTGTATGCATATATTACACCTACCCATCACAGGATACCAGCAGGGAGCTTTCTATGCTTGTATTACACCTACCCCTCACAGAAGACCAGCAGGGAGCTTTTTATGCATGTATTACACCTACCCCTCACAGGATACCAGCTGGGAGCTTTCTATGCTTGTATTACACCTACCCCTCACAGGATACCAGCAGGGAGCCTTCTATGCTTGTATTACATCTACCCCTCACAGGATACCAGCAGGGAGCTTTCTATGCTTGTATTACACCTACCCCTCAGAGACACCAGCTTGAAGCGTTCTATGCTTGTATTACACCTACCCCTCACAGGATACCAGCAGGGAGCTTTCTATGCATGTATTACACCTACCCCTCACAGGATACCAGCAGGGAGCTTTCTATACTTGTATTACACCTACCCCTGACAGGAGACCAGCAGGGAGCCTTCTATGCATGTATTACACCTACCCCTCACAGGATACCAGCAGGGAGCTTTTTATGCATGTATTACACCTACCCCTCACAGGATACCAGCAGGGAGCTTTCTATGCTTGTATTACACCTACCCCTCACAGAAGACCCGCAGGGAGCTTTTTATGCATGTATTACACCTACCCCTCACAGGATACCAGCTGGGAGCTTTCTATGCTTGTATTACACCTACCCCTCACAGCATACCAGCAGGGAGCCTTCTATGTTTGTATTACACCTACCCCTCACAGGATACCAGCAGGGAGCTCTGTATGCATATATTACACCTACCCATCACAGGATACCAGCAGGGAGCTTTCTATGCTTGTATTACACCTACCCCTCACAGAAGACCAGCAGGGAGCTTTTTATGCATGTATTACACCTACCCCTCACAGGATACCAGCTGGGAGCTTTCTATGCTTGTATTACACCTACCCCTCACAGCATACCAGCAGGGAGCCTTCTATGTTTGTATTACACCTACCCCTCACAGGATACCAGCAGGGAGCTCTGTATGCATATATTACATCTACCCATCACAGGATACCAGCAGGGAGCTTTCTATGCTTGTATTACACCTACCCCTCACAGAAGACCAGCAGGGAGCTTTTTATGCATGTATTACACCTACCCCTCACAGGATACCAGCTGGGAGCTTTCTATGCTTGTATTACACCTACCCCTCACAGGATACCAGCAGGGAGATTTCTATGATTGTATTACACCTACCCCTCACAGGAGACCAGCTGGGAGCCTTCTATGCTTGTATTACACCTACCCCTCACAGGATACCAGCAGGGAGCTTTATATGCTGGTATTACACCTACCCCTCACAGGATACCAGCAGGGAGCTTTCTATGCTTGTATTACACCTACCCCTCACAGGATACCAGCAGGGAGCTTTCTATGCTTGTATTACACCTACCCCTCACAGGATACCAGCAGGGAGCTTTATATGCTGGTATTACACCTACCCCTCACAGGATACCAGCAGGGAGCTTTCTATGCTGGCATTACACCTACCCCTCACAGGATACCAGCAGGGAGCTTTCTATGCTTGTATTACACCTACCCCTCACAGGATACCAGCAGGGAGCTTTATATGCTGGTATTACACCTACCCCTCACAGGATACCAGCAGGGAGCTTTCTATGCTTGTATTACACCTACCCCTCACAGGAGACCAGCTGGGAGCTTTCTATGCTTGTATTACACCTACCCCTCACAGGATACCAGCAGGGAGCTTGATATGCTGGTATTACACCTACCCCTCACAGGATACCAGCAGGGAGCTTTCTATGCTTGTATTACACCTACCCCTCACAGGATACCAGCAGGGAGCTTTCTATGCTTGTATTACACCTCCCCCTCACAGGATACCAGCAGGGAGCTTTCTATGCTTGTATTACACCTACCCCTCACAGGATACCAGCAGGGAGCTTTCTATGCTTGTATTACACCTACCCCTCACATGATACCAGCAGGAAGCTTTCTATGCTTGTATTACACCTACCCCTCACAGGATACCAGCAGGGAGCTTTCTATGCTTGTATTACACCTCCCCCTCACAGGAGACCAGCTGAGAGCTTTCATTGGTTGTATTACACCTACCCCTCACAGGATACCAGCAGGGAGCTTTCTATGCTTGTATTACACCTACCCCTCACAGGATACCAGCTGGGAGCTTTCTATGCTTGTATTACACCTACCCCTCACAGGATACCAGCTGAAGCTTTCTTTGCTTGTATTACACCTACCCCTCACAGGATACCAGCTGGGAGCTTTCTATGCTTGTATTACACCTACCCCTCACAGCATACCAACAGGGAGCCTTCTATGTTTGTATTACACCTACCCCTCACAGGATACCAGCAGGGAGCTTTCTATGCTTGTATTACACCTACCCCTCACAGGATACCAGCAGGGAGCTTTCTATGCTTGTATTACACCTCCCCCTCACAGGATACCAGCAAGGAGCTCTGTATGCATGTATTGCACCTACCCCTCACAGGAGACCAGCTGAGAGCTTTCTATGCTTGTATTACACCTACCCCTCACAGCATACCAGCAGGGAGCCTTCTATGTTTGTATTACACCTACCCCTCACAGGATACCAGCAGGGAGCTTTCTATGCTTGTATTACACCTACCCCTCACAGGATACCAGCAGGGAGCTTTCTATGCTTGTATTACACCTACCCCTCACAGGATACCAGCTGGGAGCTTTCTATGCTTGTATTACACCTACCCCTCACAGCATACCAGCAGGGAGCCTTCTATGTTTGTATTACACCTACCCCTCACAGGATACCAGCAGGGAGCTTTCTATGCTTGTATTACACCTACCCCTCACAGGATACCAGCAGGGAGCTTTCTATGCTTGTATTACACCTCCCCCTCACAGGATACCAGCAAGGAGCTCTGTATGCATGTATTGCACCTACCCCTCACAGGAGACCAGCTGAGAGCTTTCTATGCTTGTATTACACCTACCCCTCACAGCATACCAGCAGGGAGCTTTCTATGCTTGTATTACACCTACCCCTCACAGGATACCAGCAGGGAGCTTTCTATGCTTGTATTACACCTACCCCTCACAGGATACCAGCTGGGAGCTTTCTATGCATGTATTACACCTACCCCTCACAGGATACCAGCAGGGAGCTTTTTATGCATGTATTACACCTACCCCTCACAGGATACCAGCAGGGAGCTTTCTATGCTTGTATTACACCTACCCCTCACAGAAGACCAGCAGGGAGCTTTTTATGCATGTATTACACCTACCCCTCACAGGATACCAGCTGGGAGCTTTCTATGCTTGTATTACACCTACCCCTCACAGCATACCAGCAGGGAGCCTTCTATGTTTGTATTACACCTACCCCTCACAGGATACCAGCAGGGAGCTCTGTATGCATATATTACACCTACCCATCACAGGATACCAGCAGGGAGCTTTCTATGCTTGTATTACACCTACCCCTCACAGAAGACCAGCAGGGAGCTTTTTATGCATGTATTACACCTACCCCTCACAGGATACCAGCTGGGAGCTTTCTATGCTTGTATTACACCTACCCCTCACAGCATACCAGCAGGGAGCCTTCTATGTTTGTATTACACCTACCCCTCACAGGATACCAGCAGGGAGCTCTGTATGCATATATTACACCTACCCATCACAGGATACCAGCAGGGAGCTTTCTATGCTTGTATTACACCTACCCCTCACAGAAGACCAGCAGGGAGCTTTTTATGCATGTATTACACCTACCCCTCACAGGATACCAGCTGGGAGCTTTCTATGCTTGTATTACACCTACCCCTCACAGGATACCAGCAGGGAGATTTCTATGATTGTATTACACCTACCCCTCACAGGAGACCAGCTGGGAGCCTTCTATGCTTGTATTACACCTACCCCTCACAGGATACCAGCAGGGAGCTTTATATGCTGGTATTACACCTACCCCTCACAGGATACCAGCAGGGAGCTTTCTATGCTTGTATTACACCTACCCCTCACAGGATACCAGCAGGGAGCTTTATATGCTGGTATTACACCTACCCCTCACAGGATACCAGCAGGGAGCTTTCTATGCTGGTATTACACCTACCCCTCACAGGATACCAGCAGGGAGCTTTCTATGCTGGTATTACACCTACCCCTCACAGGATACCAGCTGGGAGCTTTCTATGCTTGTATTACACCTACCCCTCACAGGATACCAGCAGGGAGCTTTCTATGCTTGTATTACACCTACCCCTCACAGGATACCAGCAGGGAGCTTTCTATGCTTGTATTACACCTCCCCCTCACAGGATACCAGCAGGGAGCTTTCTATGCTTGTATTACACCTACCCCTCACAGGATACCAGCAGGGAGCTTTCTATGCTTGTATTACACCTACCCCTCACATGATACCAGCAGGAAGCTTTCTATGCTTGTATTACACCTACCCCTCACAGGATACCAGCAGGGAGCTTTCTATGCTTGTATTACACCTCCCCCTCACAGGAGACCAGCTGAGAGCTTTCATTGGTTGTATTACACCTACCCCTCACAGGATACCAGCAGGGAGCTTTCTATGCTTGTATTACACCTACCCCTCACAGGATACCAGCTGGGAGCTTTCTATGCTTGTATTACACCTACCCCTCACAGGATACCAGCTGAAGCTTTCTTTGCTTGTATTACACCTACCCCTCACAGGATACCAGCTGGGAGCTTTCTATGCTTGTATTACACCTACTCCTCACAGCATACCAGCAGGGAGCCTTCTATGTTTGTATTACACCTACCCCTCACAGGATACCAGCAGGGAGCTTTCTATGCTTGTATTACACCTACCCCTCACAGGATACCAGCAGGGAGCTTTCTATGTTTGTATTACACCTCCCCCTCACAGGATACCAGCAAGGAGCTCTGTATGCATGTATTGCACCTACCCCTCACAGGAGACCAGCTGAGAGCTTTCTATGCTTGTATTACACCTACCCCTCACAGCATACCAGCAGGGAGCCTTCTATGTTTGTATTACACCTACCCCTCACAGGATACCAGCAGGGAGCTTTCTATGCTTGTATTACACCTACCCCTCACAGGATACCAGCATGGAGCTTTCTATGCTTGTATTACACCTACCCCTCACAGGATACCAGCTGGGAGCTTTCTATGCTTGTATTACACCTACCCCTCACAGCATACCAGCAGGGAGCCTTCTATGTTTGTATTACACCTACCCCTCACAGGATACCAGCAGGGAGATTTCTATGCTTGTATTACACCTACCCCTCACAGGATACCAGCAGGGAGCTTTATATGCTTGTATTACACCTCCCCCTCACAGGATACCAGCAAGGAGCTCTGTATGCATGTATTGCACCTACCCCTCACAGGAGACCAGCTGAGAGCTTTCTATGCTTGTATTACACCTACCCCTCACAGCATACCAGCAGGGAGCTTTCTATGCTTGTATTACACCTACCCCTCACAGGATACCAGCAGGGAGCTTTCTATGCTTGTATTACACCTACCCCTCACAGGATACCAGCTGGGAGCTTTCTATGCTTGTATTACACCTCCCCCTCACAGGATACCACCAGGGAGCTCTGTATGCATGTATTGCACCTACCCCTCACAGGATACCAGCTGGGAGCTTTCTATGCTTGTATTACACCTCCCCCTCACAGGATACCAGCAGGGAGCTCTGTATGCATATATTACACCTACCTCTCACAGGAGACCAGAGTGGAGCTTTCTGTGCTTGTATAACACCTACCCCTCACAGGATACCAGCAGGAAGCTTTCTATGCTCGTATTACACCTACCCCTCACAGGATACCAGCAGGGAGCTTTCTATGCTTGTATTACACCTACCCCTCACAGAATACCAGCTGGGAGCTTTCTATGCTTGTATTACACCTCCCCCTCACAGGATACCAGCAGGGAGCTCTGTATGCATATATTACACCTACCCCTCACAGGATACCAGCTGGGAGCTTTCTATGCTCGTATTACACCTACCCCTCACAGGATACCAGCAGGGAGCTTTCTATGCTTGTATTACACCTACCCCTCACAGGAAACCAGCTGAGAGCTATCATTGGTTGTATTACACCTACCCCTCACAGGATACCAGCAGGGAGCTTTCTATGCTTGTATTACACCTACCCCTCACAGGATACCAGCTGGGAGCTTTCTATGCTTGTATTACACCTACCCCTCACAGGATACCAGCTGGGAGCTTTCTATGCTTGTATTACACCTACCCCTCACAGCATACCAGCAGGGAGCCTTCTATGTTTGTATTACACCTACCCCTCACAGGATACCAGCAGGGAGCCTTCTATGTTTGTATTACACCTACCCCTCACAGGATACCAGCAGGGAGCTTTCTATGCTTGTATTACACCTACCCCTCACATGATACCAGCAGGGAGCTTTCTATACTTGTATTACACCTACCCCTCACAGGATACCAGCAGGGAGCGTTCTATGCTTGTATTACACCTACCCCTCACAGGATACTAGCAGGGAGCTTTCTATGCTTGTATTACACCTACCCCTCACAGGATACCAGCAGGGAGCTTTCTATACTTGTATTACACCTACCCCTCACAGGATACTAGCAGGGAGCTTTCTATGCTTGTATTACACCTACCCTCACAGGATACCAGCTGGGAGCTTTAAATGCTTGTATTACACCTACCCCTCACAGGATACCAGCAGGGAGCTTTCTATACTTGTATTACACCTACCCCTGACAGGAGACCAGCAGGGAGCCTTCTATGTTTGTATTACACCTACCCCTCACAGGATACCAGCAGGGAGCTTTCTATACTTGTATTACACCTACCCCTGACAGGAGACCAGCAGGGAGCCTTCTATGCATGTATTACACCTACCCCTCACAGGATACCAGCAGGGAGCTTTTTATGCATGTATTACACCTACCCCTCACAGGATACCAGCAGGGAGCTTTCTATGCTTGTATTACACCTACCCCTCACAGAAGACCAGCAGGGAGCTTTTTATGCATGTATTACACCTACCCCTCACAGGATACCAGCTGGGAGCTTTCTATGCTTGTATTACACCTACCCATCACAGCATACCAGCAGGGAGCCTTCTATGTTTGTATTACACCTACCCCTCACAGGATACCAGCAGGGAGCTCTGTATGCATATATTACACCTACCCATCACAGGATACCTGCAGGGAGCTTTCTATGCTTGTATTACACCTACCCCTCACAGAAGACCAGCAGGGAGCTTTTTATGCACGTATTACACCTACCCCTCACAGGATACCAGCTGGGAGCTTTCTATGCTTGTATTACACCTACCCCTCACAGCATACCAGCAGGGAGCCTTCTATGTTTGTATTACACCTACCCCTCACAGGATACCAGCAGGGAGCTCTGTATGCATATATTACACCTACCCATCACAGGATACCAGCAGGGAGCTTTCTATGCTTGTATTACACCTACCCCTCACAGAAGACCAGCAGGGAGCTTTTTATGCATGTATTACACCTACCCCTCACAGGGTACCAGCTGGGAGCTTTCTATGCTTGTATTACACCTACCCCTCACAGGATACCAGCAGGGAGCCTTCTATGCTTGTATTACATCTACCCCTCACAGGATACCAGCAGGGAGCTTTCTATGCTTGTATTACACCTACCCCTCACAGACACCAGCTTGAAGCGTTCTATGCTTGTATTACACCTACCCCTCACAGGATACCAGCAGGGAGCTTTCTATGCATGTATTACACCTACCCCTCACAGGATACCAGCAGGGAGCTTTCTATACTTGTATTACACCTACCCCTGACAGGAGACCAGCAGGGAGCCTTCTATGCATGTATTACACCTACCCCTCACAGGATACCAGCAGGGAGCTTTTTATGCATGTATTACACCTACCCCTCACAGGATACCAGCAGGGAGCTTTCTATGCTTGTATTACACCTACCCCTCACAGAAGAACAGCGGGGAGCTTTTTATGCATGTATTACACCTACCCCTCACAGGATACCAGCTGGGAGCTTTCTATGCTTGTATTACACCTACCCCTCACAGCATACCAGCAGGGAGCCTTCTATGTTTGTATTACACCTACCCCTCACAGGATACCAGCAGGGAGCTCTGTATGCATATATTACACCTACCCATCACAGGATACCAGCAGGGAGCTTTCTATGCTTGTATTACACCTACCCCTCACAGAAGACCAGCAGGGAGCTTTTTATGCATGTATTACACCTACCCCTCACAGGATACCAGCTGGGAGCTTTCTATGCTTGTATTACACCTACCCCTCACAGCATACCAGCAGGGAGCCTTCTATGTTTGTATTACACCTACCCCTCACAGGATACCAGCAGGGAGCTCTGTATGCATATATTACACCTACCCATCACAGGATACCAGCAGGGAGCTTTCTATGCTTGTATTACACCTACCCCTCACAGAAGACCAGCAGGGAGCTTTTTATGCATGTATTACACCTACCCCTCACAGGATACCAGCAGGGAGCCTTCTATGCTTGTATTACATCTACCCCTCACAGGATACCAGCAGGGAGCTTTCTATGCTTGTATTACACCTACCCCTCACAGACACCAGCTTGAAGCGTTCTATGCTTGTATTACACCTACCCCTCACAGGATACCAGCAGGGAGCTTTCTATGCATGTATTACACCTACCCCTCACAGGAGACCAGCTGGGAGCTTTCTATGCTTGTATTACACCTACCCCTCACAGGATACCAGCTGGGAGCTTTCTATGCTTGTATTACACCTACCCCTCACAAAAGACCAGCAGGGAGCTTTTTATGCATGTATTACACCTACCCCTCACAGGATACCAGCTGGGAGCTTTCTATGCTTGTATTACACCTACCCCTCACAGGATACCAGCAGGGAGCCTTCTATGCTCTACCCCTCACAGGATACCAGCAGGGAGCTTTCTATGCTTGTATTACACCTACCCCTCACAGACACCAGCTTGAAGCGTTCTATGCTTGTATTACACCTACCCCTCACAGGATACCAGCAGGGAGCTTTCTATGCATGTATTACACCTACCCCTCACAGGATACCAGCAGGGAGCTTTCTATACTTGTATTACACCTACCCCTGACAGGAGACCAGCAGGGAGCCTTCTATGCATGTATTACACCTACCCCTCACAGGATACCAGCAGGGAGCTTTTTATGCATGTATTACACCTACCACTCACAGGATACCAGCAGGGAGCTTTCTATGCTTGTATTACACCTACCCCTCACAGAAGACCAGCAGGGAGCTTTTTATGCATGTATTACACCTACCCCTCACAGGATACCAGCTGGGAGCTTTCTATGCTTGTATTACACCTACCCCTCACAGCATACCAGCAGGGAGCCTTCTATGTTTGTATTACACCTACCCCTCACAGGATACCAGCAGGGAGCTCTGTATGCATATATTACACCTACCCATCACAGGATACCAGCAGGGAGCTTTCTATGCTTGTATTACACCTACCCCTCACAGAAGACCAGCAGGGAGCTTTTTATGCATGTATTACACCTACCCCTCACAGGATAACAGCTGGGAGCTTTCTATGCTTGTATTACACCTACCCCTCACAGCATACCAGCAGGGAGCCTTCTATGTTTGTATTACACCTACCCCTCACAGGATACCAGCAGGGAGCTCTGTATGCATATATTACACCTACCCATCACAGGATACCAGCAGGGAGCTTTCTATGCTTGTATTACACCTACCCCTCACAGAAGACCAGCAGGGAGCTTTTTATGCATGTATTACAACTACCCCTCACAGGATACCAGCTGGGAGCTTTCTATGCTTGTATTACACCTACCCCTCACAGGATACCAGCAGGGAGCCTTCTATGCTTGTATTACATCTACCCCTCACAGGATACCAGCAGGGAGCTTTCTATGCTTGTATTACACCTACCCCTCACAGACACCAGCTTGAAGCGTTCTATGCTTGTATTACACCTACCCCTCACAGGATACCAGCAGGGAGCTTTCTATGCTTGTATTACACCTACCCCTCACAGGAGACCAGCTGGGAGCTTTCTATGCTTGTATTACACCTACCCCTCACAGGATACCAGCATGAAGCTTTCTATGCTTGTATTACACCTACCCCTCACAGGATACCAGCAGGGAGCTTTCTATGCATGTATTACACCTACCCCTCACAGACACCAGCTTGAAGCGTTCTATGCTTGTATTACACCTACCCCTCACAGGATACCAGCAGGGAGCTGTCTATGCTTGTATTACACCTACCCCTCACAGGATACCAGCAGGGAGCTTTCTATGCTTGTATTACACCTACCCCTCACAGGATACCAGCAGGGAGCTTTCTATGCTTGTATTACACCTACCCCTCACAGGATACCAGCAGGGAGCTTTCTATGCTTGTATTACACCTACCCCTCACAGACACCAGCTTGAAGCGTTCTATGCTTGTATTACACCTACCCCTCACAGGATACCAGCAGGGAGCTTTCTATGCTTGTATTACACCTACCCCTCACAGGATACCAGCAGGGAGCCTTCTATGCATGTATTACACCTACCCCTCACAGGATACTAGCAGGGAGCTTTCTATGATTGTATTACACCTACCCCTCACAGGATACTGGCAGGGAGCTTTCTATGCTTGTATTACACCTACCCCTCACAGGATACCAGCAGGGAGCCTTCTATGCTTGTATTAAATCTACCCCTCACAGGATACCAGCAGGGAGCCTTCTATGCTTGTATTACATCTACCCCTCACAGGATACCAGCAGGGAGCTTTATATGCTTGTATTACACCTACCCCTCACAGACACCAGCTTGAAGCGTTCTATGCTTGTATTACACCTACCCCTCACAGAAGACCAGCAGGGAGCTTTTTATGCATGTATTACACCTACCCCTCACAGGATACCAGCAGGGAGCTGTCTATGCTTGTATTACACCTACCCCTCACAGGATACCAGCAGGGAGCTTTCTATGCTTGTATTACACCTACCCCTCACAGGATACCAGCATGAAGCTTTCTATGCTTGTATTACACCTACCCCTCACAGGATACCAGCAGGGAGCTTTCTCTGCTTGTATTACACCTACCCCTCACAGGATACCAGCAGGGAGCTTTCTATGCTTGTATTACACCTACCCCTCACAGGATACCAGCAGGGAGCATTCTATGCTTGTATTACACCTACCCCTCACAGACACCAGCTTGAAGCGTTCTATGCTTGTATTACACCTACCCCTCACAGAAGACCAGCAGGGAGCTTTTTATGCATGTATTACACCTACCCCTCACAGGATACCAGCAGGGAGCCTTCTATGCATGTATTACACCTACCCCTCACAGGATACCAGCAGGGAGATTTCTATGCTTGTATTACACCTACCCCTCACAGGATACCAGCAGGGAGCCTTTTATGCATGTATTACACCTACCCCTCACAGGATACCAGCAGGGAGATTTCTATGCTTGTATTACACCTACCCCTCACAGGATACCAGCAGGGAGCCTTCTATGCATGTATTACACCTACCCCTCACAGGATACTAGCAGGGAGCTTTCTATGATTGTATTACACCTACCCCTCACAGGATACTGGCAGGGAGCTTTCTATGCTTGTATTACACCTACCCCTCACAGGATACCAGCAGGGAGCCTTCTATGCTTGTATTACATCTACCCCTCACAGGATACCAGCAGGGAGCCTTCTATGCTTGTATTACATCTACCCCTCACAGGATACCAGCAGGGAGCTTTCTATGATTGTATTACACCTACCCCTCACAGGATACTGGCAGGGAGCTTTCTATGCTTGTATTACACCTACCCCTCACAGGATACCAGCAGGGAGCTTTCTATGCTTGTATTACACCTACCCCTCACAGGATACCAGCAGGGAGCCTTCTATGCTTGTATTACATCTACCCCTCACAGGATACCAGCAGGGAGCTTTCTATGCTTGTATTACACCTACCCCTCACAGACACCAGCTTGAAGCGTTCTATGCTTGTATTACACCTACCCCTCACAGGAGACCAGCAGGGAGCTTTTTATGCATGTATTACACCTACCCCTCACAGGATACCAGCAGGGAGCTTTCTATGCTTGTATTACACCTACCCCTCACAGAAGACCAGCTGGGAGCTTTCTATGCTTGTATTACACCTACCCCTCACAGAATACCAGCAGGGAGCTTTCTATACTTGTATTACACCTACCCCTCACAGGATACCAGCGGGGAGCTTTCTATGTTTGTATTACACCTACCCCTCACAGGATACCAGCAGGGAGAATTCTATGCTTGTGTTACACCTACCCCTCACAGGATACCAGCAGGAAGCGTTCTATGCTTGTATTACACCTACCCCTCACAGAAGACCAGCAGGGAGCTTTTTATGCATGTATTACACCTACCCCTCACAGGATACCAGCAGGGAGCTGTCTATGCTTGTATTACACCTACCCCTCACAGGATACCAGCAGGGAGCTTTCTATGCTTGTATTACACCTACCCCTCACAGGATACCAGCATGAAGCTTTCTATGCTTGTATTACACCTACCCCTCACAGGATACCAGCAGGGAGCTTTCTCTGCTTGTATTACACCTACCCCTCACAGGATACCAGCAGGGAGCTTTCTATGCTTGTATTACACCTACCCCTCACAGGATACCAGCAGGGAGCATTCTATGCTTGTATTACACCTACCCCTCACAGACACCAGCTTGAAGCGTTCTATGCTTGTATTACACCTACCCCTCACAGAAGACCAGCAGGGAGCTTTTTATGCATGTATTACACCTACCCCTCACAGGATACCAGCAGGGAGCCTTCTATGCATGTATTACACCTACCCCTCACAGGATACCAGCAGGGAGATTTCTATGCTTGTATTACACCTACCCCTCACAGGATACCAGCAGGGAGCCTTCTATGCATGTATTACACCTACCCCTCACAGGATACCAGCAGGGAGATTTCTATGCTTGTATTACACCTACCCCTCACAGGATACCAGCAGGGAGCCTTCTATGCATGTATTACACCTACCCCTCACAGGATACTAGCAGGGAGCTTTCTATGATTGTATTACACCTACCCCTCACAGGATACTGGCAGGGAGCTTTCTATGCTTGTATTACACCTACCCCTCACAGGATACCAGCAGGGAGCCTTCTATGCTTGTATTACATCTACCCCTCACAGGATACCAGCAGGGAGCCTTCTATGCTTGTATTACATCTACCCCTCACAGGATACCAGCAGGGAGCTTTCTATGATTGTATTACACCTACCCCTCACAGGATACTGGCAGGGAGCTTTCTATGCTTGTATTACACCTACCCCTCACAGGATACCAGCAGGGAGCTTTCTATGCTTGTATTACACCTACCCCTCACAGGATACCAGCAGGGAGCCTTCTATGCTTGTATTACATCTACCCCTCACAGGATACCAGCAGGGAGCTTTCTATGCTTGTATTACACCTACCCCTCACAGACACCAGCTTGAAGCGTTCTATGCTTGTATTACACCTACCCCTCACAGGAGACCAGCAGGGAGCTTTTTATGCATGTATTACACCTACCCCTCACAGGATACCAGCAGGGAGCTTTCTATGCTTGTATTACACCTACCCCTCACAGAAGACCAGCTGGGAGCTTTCTATGCTTGTATTACACCTACCCCTCACAGAATACCAGCAGGGAGCTTTCTATACTTGTATTACACCTACCCCTCACAGGATACCAGCGGGGAGCTTTCTATGTTTGTATTACACCTACCCCTCACAGGATACCAGCAGGGAGAATTCTATGCTTGTGTTACACCTACCCCTCACAGGATACCAGCAGGAAGCTTTCTATGCTTGTATTACACCTACCCCTCACAGGAGACCAGCAGGGACGTTTCAATGCCTGTATTACACCTGCCCCTCACAGGATACCAGCAGGGAGCTTTCTATGCTTGTATTACACCTACCCCTCACAGGATACCAGCGGGGAGTTTTCTATGTTTGTATTACACCTACCCCTCACAGGATACCAGCAGGGAGCTTTCTATGCTTGTATTACACCTACCCCTCACAGGATACCAGCAGGGAGCTTTCTATGCTTGTATTACACCTACCCCTCACAGGATACCAGCAGGGAGCTTTCTATGCTTGTATTACACCTACCCCTCACAGACACCAGCTTGAAGCGTTCTATGCTTGTATTACACCTACCCCTCACAGGATACCAGCAGGGAGCTTTCTATGCTTGTATTACACCTACCCCTCACAGGATACCAGCAGGGAGCCTTCTATGCATGTATTACACCTACCCCTCACAGGATACTAGCAGGGAGCTTTCTATGATTGTATTACACCTACCCCTCACAGGATACTGGCAGGGAGCTTTCTATGCTTGTATTACACCTACCCCTCACAGGATACCAGCAGGGAGCCTTCTATGCTTGTATTACATCTACCCCTCACAGGATACCAGCAGGGAGCCTTCTATGCTTGTATTACATCTACCCCTCACAGGATACCAGCAGGGAGCTTTCTATGATTGTATTACACCTACCCCTCACAGGATACTGGCAGGGAGCTTTCTATGCTTGTATTACACCTACCCCTCACAGGATACCAGCAGGGAGCCTTCTATGTTTGTATTACACCTACCCCTCACAGGATACCAGCAGGGAGATTTCTATGCTTGTATTACACCTACCCCTCACAGGATACCAGCAGGGAGCCTTCTATGCATGTATTACACCTACCCCTCACAGGATACCAGCAGGGAGATTTCTATGCTTGTATTACACCTACCCCTCACAGGATACCAGCAGGGAGCCTTCTATGCATGTATTACACCTACCCCTCACAGGATACTAGCAGGGAGCTTTCTATGATTGTATTACACCTACCCCTCACAGGATACTGGCAGGGAGCTTTCTATGCTTGTATTACACCTACCCCTCACAGGATACCAGCAGGGAGCCTTCTATGCTTGTATTACATCTACCCCTCACAGGATACCAGCAGGGAGCCTTCTATGCTTGTATTACATCTACCCCTCACAGGATACCAGCAGGGAGCTTTCTATGATTGTATTACACCTACCCCTCACAGGATACTGGCAGGGAGCTTTCTATGCTTGTATTACACCTACCCCTCACAGGATACCAGCAGGGAGCCTTCTATGCTTGTATTACATCTACCCCTCACAGGATACCAGCAGGGAGCTTTCTATGATTGTATTACACCTACCCCTCACAGGATACCAGCAGGGAGCTTTCTATGCTTGTATTACACCTACCCCTCACAGGATACCAGCAGGGAGCTTTCTATGCTTGTATTACACCTACCCCTCACAGGATACCAGCAGGGAGCCTTCTATGCTTGTATTACATCTACCCATCACAGGATACCAGCAGGGAGCTTTCTATGCTTGTATTACACCTACCCCTCACAGACACCAGCTTGAAGCGTTCTATGCTTGTATTACACCTACCCCTCACAGACACCAGCTTGAAGCGTTCTATGCTTGTATTACACCTACCCCTCACAGAAGACCAGCAGGGAGCTTTTTATGCATGTATTACACCTACCCCTCACAGGATACCAGCAAGGAGCTTTCTATGCTTGTATTACACCTACCCCTCACAGGATACTAGCAGGGAGCTTTCTATGATTGTATTACACCTACCCCTCACAGGATACTGGCAGGGAGCTTTCTATGCTTGTATTACACCTACCCCTCACAGGATACCAGCAGGGAGCCTTCTATGCTTGTATTACACCTACCCCTCACAGGATACCAGCAGGGAGCCTTCTATGCTTGTATTACATCTACCCCTCACAGGATACCAGCAGTGAGCTTTCTATGATTGTATTACACCTACCCCTCACAGGATACTGGCAGGGAGCTTTCTATGCTTGTATTACACCTACCCCTCACAGGATACCAGCAGGGAGCCTTCTATGCTTGTATTACATCTACCCCTCACAGGATACCAGCAGGGAGCTTTCTATGCTTGTATTACACCTACCCCTTACAGGATACCAGCAGGGAGCTTTCTATGCTTGTATTACACCTACCCCTCACAGGATACCAGCAGGGAGCCTTCTATGCTTGTATTACATCTACCCCTCACAGGATACCAGCAGGGAGCTTTCTATGCTTGTATTACACCTACCCCTCACAGACACCAGCTTGAAGCGTTCTATGCTTGTATTGCACCTACCCCTCACAGGATACCAGCAGGGAGCCTTCTATGCTTGTATTACATCTACCCCTCACAGGATACCAGCAGGGAGCCTTCTATGCTTGTATTACATCTACCCCTCACAGGATACCAGCTGGGAGCTTTCTATGATTGTATTACACCTACCCCTCACAGGATACTAGCAGGGAGCTTTCTATGCTTGTAATACACCTACCCCTCACAGGATACCAGCAGGGAGCTTTCTATGCTTGTATTACACCTACCCTCACAGGAGACCAACAGGGAGCTTTCTATGCTTGTATTACACCTACCCCTCACAGGAGACCAGCTGGGAGCTTTCTATGATTGTATTACATCTACCCCTCACATGATACTGGCAGGGAGCTTTCTATGCTTGTATTACACCTACCCCTCACAGGATACCAGCAGGGAGCCTTATATGCTTGTATTACATCTACCCCTCACAGGATACCAGCAGGGAGCCTTCTATGCTTGTATTACACCTACCCCTCACAGAAGACCAGCAGGGAGCTTTTTATGCATGTATTACACCTACCCCTCACAGGATACCAGCAGGGAGCTTTCTATGCTTGTATTACACCTACCCCTCACAGAAGACCAGCAGGGAGCCTTCTATGCTTGTATTACACCTACCCCTCACAGGAGACCAGCAGGGAGCTTTATATGCTTGTATTACACCTACCCCTCACAGGATACCAGCGGGGAGCTTTCTATGCTTGTATTACACCTACCCCTCACAGGAGACCAGCAGGGAGCTTTCTATGCTTGTATTACACCTACCCTCACAGGAGACCAGCTGGGAGCTTTCTATGCTTGTATTACACCTACCCCTCACAGGAGACCAGCAGGGAGCTTTCTATGATTGTATTACACCTACCCCTCACAGGATACCAGCAGGGAGATTTCTATGATTGTATTACACCTACCCCTCACAGGAGACCAGCTGGGAGCTTTCTATGATTGTATTACACCTACCCCTCACAGGAGACCAGCAGGGAGCTTTCTATGCTTGTATTACACCTACCACTCACAGGAGACCAGCTGGGAGCTTTCTATGATTGTATTACACCTACCCCTCACAGGAGACCAGCAGGGAGCCTTCTATGCTTGTATTACACCTACCCCTCACAGGATACCAGCAGGGAGCTTTCTTTGCTTATATTACGCCTACCCCTCACAGGAGACCAGCGGGGAGCTTTCTATGCTTGTATTACACCTACCCCTCACAGGATACCAGCAGGCATCTTTCTATGCTTGTATTACACCTACCCCTCACAGGAGACCAGCGGGGAGCTTTCTATGCTTGTATTACACCTACCCCTCACAGGATACCAGCAGGCATCTTTCTATGCTTGTATTACACCTACCCCTCACAGGATACTTGCAGGGAGCTTTCTATGCTTGTATTGCACCTACCCCTCACAGGATACCAGCAAGGAGCTCTGTATGCATGTATTACACCTACCCCTCAGAGGATACCAGCAAGGAGCTCTGTATGCTTGTATTACACCTACCCCTCACAGGATACCAGCAGGGAGCTTTCTATGATTGTATTACACCTACCCCTCACAGGAGACCAGCTGGGAGCTTTCTATGATTGTATTACATCTACCCCTCACAGGAGACCAGCAGGGAGCTTTCTATGCTTGTATTACACCTACCCCTCACAGGAGACCAGCTGGGAGCTTTCTATGATTGTATTACACCTACCCCTCACAGGAGACCAGCAGGGAGCCTTCTATGCTTGTATTACACCTACCCCTCACAGGATACCAGCAGGGAGCTTTCTTTGCTTATATTACACCTACCCCTCACAGGAGACCAGATTGAAGCTTTCTATGCTTGTATTACACCTACCCCTCACAGGATACCAGCAGGCATCTTTCTATGCTTGTATTACACCTACCCCTCACAGGATACCTGCAGGGAGCTTTCTATGCTTGTATTGCACCTACCCCTCACAGGATACCAGCAAGGAGCTCTGTATGCTTGTATTACACCTACCCCTCACAGGATACCTGCAGGAAGCTTTCTTTGCTTATATTACACCTACCCCTCACAGGAGACCAGCGGGGAGCTTTCTATGCTTGTATTACACCTACCCCTCACAGGATACCAGCAGGCATCTTTCTATGCTTGTATTACACCTACCTCTCACAGGAGACCAGATTGAAGCTTTCTATGCTTGTATTACACCTACCCCTCACAGGATACCAGCAGGCATCTTTCTATGCTTATATTACACCTACCCCTCACAGGATACCTGCAGGGAGCTTTCTATGCTTGTATTACACCTACCCCTCACAGGATACCGGCAGGGAGCCTTCTATGCTTGTATTACACCTACCCTCACAGGAGACCAGCTGGGAGCTTTCTATGCTTGTATTACACCTACCCTCAGAGGATACCAGCAGGGAGCTTTCTATACTTGTATTACACCTACCCCTGACAGGAGACCAGCAGGGAGCCTTCTATGTTTGTATTACACCCACCCCTCACAGGATACCAGCGGGGAGCTTTCTATGTTTGTATTACACGTACCCCTCACAGGATTCCAGCAGGGAGCTTTCTATGCTTGTATTACACCTACCCCTCACAGGATACCAGCAGGGAGCTTGCTATGCTTGTATTACACCTACCCCTCACAGGATACCAGCAGGGAGCTTTCTATGCATGTATTACACCTACCCTCACAGGAGACCAGCTGGGAGCTTTCTATGTTTGTATTACACCTACCCCTCACAGGATACCAGCAGGGAGCTTTCTATGCATGTATTAAGCCTACCCTCACAGGAGACCAGCTGGGAGCTTTCTATGTTTGTATTACACCTACCCCTCACAGGAGACCAGCTGGGAGCTTTCTATGATTGTATTACACCTACCCCTCACAGGAGACCTGCAGGGAGCCTTCTATGCTTGTATTACACCTACCCCTCACAGGATACCAGCAGGGAGCTTTCTTTGCTTAGATTACACCTACCCCTCACAGGAGACCAGCGGGGAGCTTTCTATGCTTGTATTACACCTACCCCTCACAGGATACCAGCAGGCATCTTTCTATGCTTGTATTACACCTACCTCTCACAGGAGACCAGATTGAAGCTTTCTATGCTTGTATTACACCTACCCCTCACAGGATACCAGCAGGCATCTTTCTATGCTTGTATTACACCTACCCCTCACAGGATACCTGCAGGGAACTTTCTATGCTTGTATTGCACCTACCCCTCACAGGATACCAGCAAGGAGCTCTGTATGCTTGTATTACACCTACCCCTCACAGGATACCTGCAGGGAGCTTTCTTTGCTTATATTACACCTACCCCTCACAGGAGACCAGCGGGGAGCTTTCTATGCTTGTATTACACCTACCCTCACAGGATACCAGCAGGCATCTTTCTATGCTTGTATTACACCTACCTCTCACAGGAGACCAGATTGAAGCTTTCTATGCTTGTATTACACCTACCCCTCACAGGATACCAGCAGGCATCTTTCTATGCTTGTATTACACCTACCCCTCACAGGATACCTGCAGGGAGCTTTCTATGCTTGTATTACACCTACCCCTCACAGGATACCAGCAGGGAGCCTTCTATGCTTGTATTACACCTACCCTCACAGGAGACCAGCTGGGAGCTTTCTATGCTTGTATTACACCTACCCCTCACAGGATACCAGCAGGGAGCTTTCTATACTTGTATTACACCTACCCCTGACAGGAGACCAGCAGGGAGCCTTCTATGTTTGTATTACACCCACCCCTCACAGGATACCAGCGGGGAGCTTTCTATGTTTGTATTACACCTACCCCTCACAGGATTCCAGCAGGGAGATTTCTATGCTTGTATTACACCTACCCCTCACAGGATACCAGCAGGGAGCTTGCTATGCTTGTATTACACCTACCCCTCACAGGATACCAGCAGGGAGCTTTCTATGCATGTATTACACCTACCCTCACAGGAGACCAGCTGGGAGCTTTCTATGTTTGTATTACACCTACCCCTCACAGGATACCAGCAGGGAGCTTTCTATGCATGTATTACACCTACCCTCACAGGAGACCAGCTGGGAGCTTTCTATGTTTGTATTACACCTACCCCTCACAGGATACCAGCAGGGAGCTTTCTATGCATGTATTACACCTACCCTCACAGGAGACCAGCTGGGAGCTTTCTATGTTTGTATTACACCTACCCCTCACAGGATACCTGCAGGGAGCTTTCTATGCTTGTATTACACCTACCCCTCAGAGGATACCAGCTTGAAGCTGTCTATGCTTGTTTACACCTACCCCTCACAGGATACCGGCTTCGGTGCTTCTCCGAGGTCGCGCCCCGGCGCAGTGAATGCCTTATGAACCACAATCACTCCGCCGATGAGAATGTCTCCCTCCGCGGAGTAGGCCTCCTGTGTCCAGCCCTGGACTCCACACCCCGGCTGCAGGCCCCGCCCCCCTCCAGCTGTGACAGAGGTGAGGAGAGAGGCTGTGCAGAGCCACAGGGCCATCATGGGTGAAGAGGGGCCCCGGACCTGTGATGAGGGGGTCCACCTCCTGTGAGACCAGACAGATGGACAGAAGGACTGACACTTTACACCACTGACTCTGAACCCTGCAGTCTGCCCCGGGCGACGACCAGAGAGAGAGGGGGAGGGGGTCCTGGGCCCAGAGTAGGGTCTGTGTCTCATGGTGGGGGGGCCATGAGGGCCTTTAAACATGTTCACTACAGAGGCTGCGACGTCAAAGCTTTATAGAGTCAGAGTGAGGATGAGACAAGTGCCCCGAGGACGAGCGCAGGCCTCCAGGCGCTGGGGGAGGGGCTCAGGCCTCCAGGCGCTGAGGAGGGCGCAGGCCTCCAGGCGCTGTTAGTCACCATACTTGAGGTAATTGCAGAGCAGGTTATAATAAGCAGGAAGGGAGCAGTGTCTTCCTTCTCTTGTGTCTTATTCTCAAAGGATGTGATAAATCTAAAAGGAGAGCTGAAGCCGTCCTGTGGCCCCCGGAGGTCAGGGGACCTTCCTTCGATCTGTAACCAGTGTGCCAGGGGCCCCAGTGCAAGGAAGGAAAGGGCCCCTGACAGCTGTTTGAACTGTGAAATACAGCAAGAACCAGGGTTCAGTGTGCTCTGAGCGCCGGCGCCACTGCACCTGCTGCACCAACGGAAGCACGCCTCTGCCTTGGACCGATACCGGCAGGCGTGCAGCCACCAGTGGTGCAGCCGGTGCAGTGCACCGGGACCAGAGGTGGGAGGGGCCACACTACGACAGCTCCTTGAGCCCTGGGGGGGCTCCATTGCATCGCTGGAGCCCCGACGCTGAAGGAGCATTAAACAGGATTTAAAGTTTGATTTTATCTTCTCGCACTTTCTGTGCGTTCAAAGACAGAGGTCAAGGGTCAGCCTAGTCTTGTGCTTACTTTTCTTTTCCTTATGGATTGAGGATTTTGTAAAATGAATGATGAGAAAACCTTGCTGGTAGGAAAGGAGAGACTGCAGGAGGCCGTCTTCCTCTCCACGCAGACACATTTAAATACACATAAAAGAACTGTCCACACATCTAAAAAGAAAGGAAAGCACACATGACGCGTTTTACCCCCAATTGTTTAAAGTGTGATGGAAACAACAATTTTAAAGGAGACAAAACAAATAAATACACTTTCCTTGGCGATGCACAAATGAAAAATATGTTCTAGCACATTATCGGGCGCCTCATAAAGGTTTGTCAGTAAAGTTGTATGTGTGTGCAAATGAAGTGGTCATTTCAATGGAAAAGGTGCGGTCTGCACACGACGGAGGATACTGTGGCGTGCTCTCCGCTTAGGTAGACATACGAATGATGACGCCAACATGGAACTTGGCATTACGCGTCTTTATGCTTCTGCGCGTAACCACAAACTCAACATTCTAAATCATGAATTCTATCAACCGCACCCGAACACTTACGTCACTGCTCTACGGAGTCCGTCACAAACCCAAAGCGTCCCGTCATCTCTAACTCACAAGACACTATGGGCAGATTTACAAGAAAACGACGCATCTGCGCCTCCATGCGAAACCCTTGCGCCACCATTGATGCGCCATATTTACAATACGGTGGACCATGGGGCAAGGATTGAAAGATGCATCAGAAATTCTGACGCATCTGTTACCACAAAAGTCATGCATTGCTGGAGTCATGTCGCAAGAACGACGCAACTCCAGCACTGCCGGGGGAGGCCTATTCCCAATACAATGAGTCACTCCTTACGCCTGCTCAAGCAGGCGTAGGTTTTTGACGCAGTGGGGTCCTATAAGTGGCCCAGTAAAATCTTGTAAATTTTACTGTGTCACTTCTACGTGGCTTTTTTGCGTGGGAACTCCCACCCTGCATGCATTATACCTGACGCAGGTGTTTATGAGACGCTGGGATTTACAATGTGACACATCTACCTAGATGTGTCACTTTGTAAATGGGCAGCAACGTGGTACATTGTTTACGCCCCCGATGCGTCACAAGAAGTGATGCACAGCGGCAAAGAGTGTTGGATGGGGCTTGTAAATCTACCCCTTAATTTCCCCCCTTGTTAAATAAAAAGTACAGATATTACATATATACGTCACAACTCTTCAACAAGTCGTCATGGACATGGAATGAATTGCCCGGATCTTGTTCGATGAGGTTGTGAAGAGACAGGAGAAGTGACCATGGCCGGCACTACTAATGCAGAGACAGGTGGTGTCGCTGGGTGCTCAGAAGTCTCAACTGAAGCCGTCTCACCTCTGACATCAGGAGCTAGTGAATGATGAGGCAGATGCTTGACGTGCGAATAAACTCGCGTCAGGACTTTCAAGGGCGGTGAGAAGTCACCATGTGTCCTTTACTAGCCACAACTTTAAATGGATCGGCATCGAATGGAGCATCGGAGTGGCGTTTTCTCTTTTGTCTTACAAGGACTCCATCTCCTGTAAACACAGTCTTATGAGCACATCAGCATTTGTTTGCTTAGATTTTCACCTTGTGACACTAATCTCTTTGACAGACGTCACCATTATTAGTTGATCTTTCATTGGTCCATTGCAACAACGTGGTCATAAGGCTCTCCCAAACATCAGGTTGGCAGGACTTTCCCTGTCGTTGAATGGGGAGTCGACCGCTATGCACGAAGAGCAGAATGAAGAGCTGATTTGAGATCAAGCTTCTCCAGGGCAGCCGCTGAACGGTCTTCTTGAGTGTGCTCATGAAACGCTCGACAACGCCATTTGCTTGTGGCCAAAGAGGTTTGCTTTTCTTATGTTTAAGATTTGAATGATTAAGAAAGTCTTCGAATTCTCAACTGTTAAAAGGAGGGCTACTGTCAGACTTCAGAATTGAAGGAACACGCCCGGGTGTATAAATACCATCTAACCTCTCGCTGAATTTGTCATGAGTGATCGATGAAAGGTCAACAAGAGCACTCATCACTGACCATCATCAGAGGTGTCCATTGTCAAGGGGCCCAAACAAGTCAACAGCGATTCTCTCCCGCACATGCATTGGAAGATCAGATATGCTCAATGGATGCTGGGTTGTTTTGGAAGATAAGCTGTTGCACAAATGACATTCCTTTAATTCCCTTTCAACTCTTTTGTCAAAATGAGGAAACCAAACTCAGTCTCGGAAAGCTCGATTTATGGCAATGTAGGAACTGGGGTCTCCAATCCCACAGGGGGTAGCTTGACGCGAGAAGGTAGGCACCCGAAATCTTAGGTGTAAAGTGACCATACAGCACACACATCCACTGAGCCAGTAAACGCACGCAATGACTGACACCACACCAGTTAGGTTGATTAAAATCAATAAGCTTTTATCTAAAATCAAAATCAGGGTAATCAATAATCAAGGTATCAATATCTTACCAACACCTTTCATCAGGGGAGCAAAGGGAGCAGTTCAATATGCAATGTAGCATGTCTCAATAACCATTTTATTAAAGTAATAAACGTTTCTTTACTCAGCAATAAACATTTCATTGAATGACTAAAGGCATTCAGGAAACACTGCATTAGGCAGGAGTATAAAACATTCCATTAAAGATCAGGTAACATCTCATTAGGCAAGAGAACAAACATCTCATCAGGCAAAGTCAACATTTAATTAGGCCAGAATATCCATTGCATTAGGCAGGAATAAACATTTCATTTAACCAGGAATGGGCGTTTCAGCACTCAAACAGGTCAATAGGCCCAGTAGCCTGGCTTCCTTGTGAAAACAATCTGTAAAGAACTATGCCCCAGCCAGGGGCTAACTTTTAGGGTCACACAGTCACTAAAGGGGCTTTATCAATATCCTTGCCCCGTCCAGGGCCCTTATCAGTTTAACAGGGGGCCAATTAGGGCCAACGGGGCCCAACTTCAGCTTTCCCCAGGGGAGGGGCGTACTTGGGGCCTCCTTCGGCCTTCCGCCCTCCTCCCCGGGGTTTACCTTGTCTCTTCGGCCTACTCGGGCCCTTGCGGCGAACTGCGGGAAGATCGGGGGCTCACTCTCCCTGGAGCCCCTCTCGCCAGCAGTGCGGGCTTCCTGGTAGTGCCCGGGGTCAGCAGGGGTTACATGGGGTCTCTGGCGCATCTGGCTTAGGCAGTAGAGCCCCGCGCTGACAGGGAGCCGGTCCCGGGCCCTCCGATAGCTCCTGAACCCTGGGACCAATCAGAGTGCGGCGATGGGGAAAGCTCGCCCGCGGCCGCCAATGGCAGCGCGGCCCGCGAGGGCGTGTCAGTCTCCCTCCCAATAGCAGAGGCCTAGCGAGGCCTCCAGGAAACCCACGGCGGCCCTCCCTGAAGTCGGGGCCACGGCGGGGAGCAGCAACCAAGGTTCCAGGGCTGCTGCTGTGACAGGTGGACACGGGCCCAGCGTGGTCTGCAGAAACGCGGCGGCGGCCCTCTCCTGGCTCCGGGGCTGCCGAGAGGACGATGGAAGCAGTGAGGGCCCCCCCAAGGAAGGTTAGAACGGCGTCGCTTTTGGGGGCGGCACAGCAGCCTCGACCAGTCTAGCGCTTGATGGGAGTTACACAGCGCTCCTAAGACACCGCAGTTCTGGCAATACCGCTGGTAACACAGCGCTTTGGGGGCAACAGCAGTTGGGTGAAACACGATGTGGGGCAGACACAGCAGCTCTGGCAGTCTACAGCACTTCTCAGGGGCCCAGTAGGAGAGCGCTGGGTAGGCAGGGCAGACAGCTTAGCAGTCCAGACAGTTTAGCAGTGGAGATGAGGCAGGACAGCACAGGGGCACAGGTTAAGACAAAGGGGGCAGAGATGGCGCAGCCCAGCACCTGGTTGATCCCCAGTAGTCCTTGTTAGCACAGGTAGGTAGTTTCTCTCTGCGCTAGATGGCTCCTGCGCCCTTGGTAGGTAGTTTCTTCAAAGGGTTTGAGCTGGTGGCTGATGGCAGGATAGTCTCAGCAGGTCTCCTGCAGGTGGTCCCTGGGTTCCCCTCCCGCCGGGCCAGATAAGTGGGCTAGATCAGTGTCCCTCACTCAGCTTGGTGAGCAGCGCCTAAGCCCTGTCACCCCAGTGGCATAATTCCCCCTCTAGGCCCTACCGCCTAAGTCTCCTGCGTAGGTTCCCCCAGGTCAGTGATGCCCCAACTGACTAAAAAGTTTCCCTCCTTTCCTTAAATAGGTCCAGGTCAGGTGACCACACTCTAAGGCGGCAAAAGCAGACCCCTCCCCTGTTCTGGAAGGTTCCAGGAGCTTCCCTACTCTAGCTATGGGCAGGGAAGGCAGGCTGGTGTTGCAACAACGTTTAAGGGTCCCAGCCAGCTCCTGGCAACCAGGGTGCTACTAAAAAGACCACTCTACAGTATCAGGGGCCTGTGGCAGCCATGTTGGAAGAAGAGAGCACCTGCACCTTAGCATTGAGTAGCAATGGGAAGGCACTCGGAGACCTAAGGCCAATGAAAAAGAGGGTGGGAAAAATGAGGCAAGGGCAAAAAAACAGGGAAAGACCACCCTAGGGCTGACAGGTCTAACAGGCAACAATTTAACAATGTCTTTCATGTGCCATTTCAATGACTTGTTGTCTCAGACTCTCTGGTATTACAATTCTCGAACCTTGTTAGACAAAGCCTTCTTGAGTATCAGGAAGTTCATCTTTCACATTCTTGAATTTTTGATATTCACAGTCTTTCATAAGAGATCAAGTGTGCTGTTTCCAGGATTGATGTGCGGTCTTGTCTTTGAGTATCAGTTTGTCACTATCTGTGCTCGTGGCAGTAATGATTTGTTCCAGTGAAATAGCGGCAGGTGTACTGGACTTTACGATGAAGTTAATATATGCTTATGCCGCTTTGGAAGGGGCTCCTTGAGACTGCGCTGGCGCTCGTGAAAAATAGCCGAGTGTTGACCTTTCCCTGGTCGGTGCACAATAGTGAACTCATATTTCTGTAGTCGCAAACGCCAGCATTCAATACGAGGAGAGGCATCTTGGCTTTAGGATTGCCAAAGATAGTAAGCACTGATGATCTGTGACAAGAGTGAAATGGTTTCCATAAAAGAGTACGATGAAATGTTCACAAGCGATTTTTTTGGGCAAAGATTGGGTCTAACCCGACCGGACTTGCCTCAACAATAACCTCTGTGTGAAGCTTCGGATCAAATTAGGCCATTACAGTGGCATTCTCGATTGCATGTTTGATTTTCTTGAAGCTTTGTTCACTTTCATGTGATCAGTGAAATTAAGCGTTTTGTTTCATTAAGTCTCTTAAGGGAGAGCTTACTGTTGCAAAGTCACGTATGTACCTGGACCAGTAACTGGCCATGCCAAGAAGAGAGTGTAGCATGGTAACATCTTGTGGGGGCCAGGTGGCTGACGAAGCCTTTACTTCAACCGGATCTGACATCATTCCCCCATCAGAGAAATTATGGTCAAAGAATTTGAGTTTTGTTTTGTGGAACTCAAACATCTCTGCGTTCAAAGTGAGGCCTGCATCAGCAGATAAAGTACACTTTTGTAAGTGCTCTAGAATTCTCCTTCTGTGTAGCCCCAAAGACCAATATGTCATCACTGTAATTGAAAGCATTTGTAACAGGCTGTATTATGCGTCAAATGACATCCTGAAAATCTTCTGCAGCTGATGACACACTGACACTTAATCTTTTATATCTGAACAAACCAATATGGGGAGAAAAGTTAGTAATGTACCTTCAATTTTCTTTGAGTTCCAATTGATGATACCCTTTGCTTGGGTCAATTCAAGACAACGCTTGGGTAAGTTGGCGAGCCGCAATAACGCAGAAAATATCGCAAACGGGCAGGAAAAAAACATCAGCATCTTCACGTTATTTCCGCCTGATCGATTTTTGACATTTACGCGATAGTTTGCGAAAGAGAATTTCACAAATTCCGCTCATCCCTAGTGATTTTCCTTCAGCAGCGGCGAGGGATCTGTTGGGTGAGGAGGTGTGTGGTGGCTTTTTGGAAGGCGAAGTGGATGCTTCGGTGGTCAGTCCAGAGGAGTTCGGTGGTGTGGCTGACGGAGACGTGTGGGCTTGAGGAGAAGACAGGGTTGAGCGTGTGGCCGGCGGGATGGGTGGGCGTTGTGACGAGTTGCTTCAGTCCGTGGTTGGCGAGCTTATCGATCAGGGTTGTGGATTTGTTGTCGTTGTTGTTCTCAAGGTGAAAGTTCAGGTCTCTGAAGATGATGTAGTCGCTGGCGGTCAGAGCATGCATGCTGATGAAGTTGGTGATGGAGGTGCTGAACTGGGGATGGGGTCTGGGGGGCCAGTAGACGAGGGTGCCTCTGAGGGTGGAGTTAGGGTCTGTGTGGATCTGGAAGTGCATGTGTTTGGCGGTGCTGAGCGCGTCGCCGGTGCTAGTCGAGACACTGATGCTGTTCTTGTGGACGCTGGCGATTCCTCCTTCAACTCCGTTGGTGTGGTCTCTGCGGGTGATCTTGTAGCTGTCTGTCATGGCTATGGAGATGTCGGTTGAGGAGGAGTCGTTCAACCAGGTCTCTGTCAGGAAGGCGGCGTCTGGGGATGTTGTGTTGAGCAGGTCCCAGAGCTCGACGGCGTGTTTGTGTGCGAAGCGGGTGTTCAGTAGTATGCATCGGAGGTGGTTGGGGTCTTTCTTGGCAGATGGTTCGTCGGCTCTGAGGCTGGTGTAGCTGCAGTTCCAGCAGGTGAAGGGACCATGTATGCGTTTCGGGGTGGCCTTGAAGCAGGTGTGGATCTGTTCGGAGTTGAGAAGTGGCTGCGGTCGTCGTGGTGGGTGCGGGGGCCAGGGGTTCTGGCGCTGGGCGCGGTCCAGGCGTGGACGGGCGCAGACGGATTTGCCTTAGGCATGCATTCGGCGTGCCAGTGGCGCGCACGCTGTGCGCGGCCAGGCAGCGGCCGGAATATATTGGGAGGTGGGAGGGAGGAGCAGTTGGGAGGTGGGGGCAGTGAGTAGGCAGTCATGCGGGCGGGCCGCAGGAGAGGCAGCGACGGGGGCGGTGAGGGACGATGAAGGGAACAGAAGGCAAAATGGCACAGAAATACAGGGAAAAAATTAGTGGCACAGAGGGCACAAAGGGCACAGAAATACAGGAAAAAGGAGTGGTACAGAAGGTAAAAAGAGCACAAGAATACAGGGGCAGCTGAGAAACAGAAGGCAAAAACGGGCAGAGAGGCACGGGGGCAGGGAGGGGAACAGAAGGGAAAACTGGGCTGAGAGACACGGGGACAGCGAGGGGATCAGAGGGAGGAAAATGGGCACGGACCACGAACAGGCAGCGCGGGAAGACAGAACAACAGCAGTCACAGACACAACAATGAAATACAATAAAACAATAAAGCAGAAGATGAACAAACCTACAGCCTCCACTGGCCACCAGGGAGAGTAGCCGCTTTCAGTATGTGTCCTGCATGGATGAGGCGGTGGGGTTTATTTTCTCAAATGTCCACTCTTTCATCTGGTGTGGAAGCTGGTGGTGAGGTGTCCAAGCCCGGATATAGTGGTGAAAGTAATAAAGTGCCGGTTCATTTTCCCTTGAATGCTGGTTCACACAAGAAGGATTGGGTTCCTAAAATCAAGGTGGGAGATTGGGTGAAAATTAAGATTCCTCACAATGTACCTAAGGGTTTCTCAAAATCCAGTCCGCCTGTTCGTCTAGATGCCATTTTGTGTTATGCAGTCAGAGTCTATGGTAAGAGCTGGTGGAACATTTTCAGGGTTTACAAACTTCCTGATAAAGTTGTATATCAAATGGGACTAGAATTTAGTTCGGTATGTTTTCCTAAAATGTCAATCCATGGAGCTTCTAGTTCTGATGTAGGAAAAGGAGCTTCAACCTCTGGTATTTCTTGTCCTAATGCTGGCACGAGTTGTGTCCAAACACAACCTATGCGGAAAAGTAGTCGGAGAACGGTTCCGTCTAAACGTTTGGATTTATAATTCATTTCATTTCGGAACAAATGTTTCTCATTATTATTACGTTTTTGTGGATGTTCTCTATTTGCTTATGCATTTATCATTTGTTTCTGCCATGCTTTGTTTTCTCTTCTCGTTTTCACCTTCTCCCTGACCTTTTCCTTATTTTGCTTGTTTTGATATGAAGAAGGGAGATGTTGTAGTAATGTAATGTATTCTTCCCCATTAGAATGTTCCCCTAGCACTATGGTGATATAATGTGTATTCTTGAAGGTCCCAGGGCTCTTGGTTATTTCCCTGGAAGCTGTGGAGACGAACGGTAATAAAGCTCTTTGTGCTACAACTTACCATGGTTTGTGGTCACTTCAGGGCCCTTTTCAAACATTGTGAGGTCCAGCTGAAAGAATGCCTGAGGTGCTGTAAGGTGGTAGAGGGCCTGAATGACATACCTGACCAGCCTGTCACACCTGATTTTGATGGTGGTGTAGAGGTGCCAAAGTCCACTGCACCTCAGTGGAGGTCACTCCTCCTTGTAACAGGAGAGACAGATGTTGTTATTAAGTCCTCTTTCCCAGGGAGTCCTCACCATAGACGTGTGAAAATGCCCACTGCCCCTTCCCAGACAGGGCCTTCTTCTGAAAATAATGACAGGTAACAACTTGGAGGACATCCTTTCTGACAAAGCAGAACTGTTTACGTGCTCCCTGAATACCCTTATCTGTGAAAACCCCAATGTGGGAAGCAATTATAAAAGTAGAAACTTTTTTTGTTGAAACAATTTGAAAACCACTTTTATAAGGACTCTTTCCGAGGACTTTCATGTTCTCTACTGGAGCTTAATGACCAGTTCATCTGAACTGCCCTATCCCATCAGAAGTAAACAAACATGGAAAAACCTGTGGAGCAAGAAGTGAGAGCAGAAGTCTCAAGAAAGCTTTTTTTAAAGTTTATCACCCAAGAAAGCTCGGTTCGAGAGTCCTTGTAGAGCTCTTGTGCTGGACGTCTGGCTCAAGCCTGTCGCAAGCCTTTAGTGGCTCACCCAGCTCTATCCACACAAGGTACATCTGTGGCCCTCACCAGAAGACTCAGGAAATCACTTCAAAGACCCAGAGACCTTCAGCAGTCCCATCCCTACAAATACATGCTGCACTGCCAAGTAAGACAAGCACTGCCAAAGCCAATAGGTCTCGCCTTTGGGACCTAGTAAGTAAAAAAAAAAATGAAGTGTAAGACTTCACGTTTGCATTTATTGCATCCTAAATACGAAGTTAATGTAAATGTGAAGTCTTATACTTCATTTTTTTTTACTTACATGGTTCCAAAGGCTAGACCTATTGCCTATGCCAATGCTTGTTTTCTTTGTGCTGTATTCTTAATCACTGATGTTTTCTCTTTATTCAAGTACTCGATGCTTAAATGATTGCTTGTAAATAGCCCAATAAAGCTATTCAGATTGGAATCAATAACCTTCTGAGACCCATGAAACCCTGCCAGAAATGTCAGAAAACAAGATGTTGCTCCCCAGAGCGAGATATTGAGAGAAAGGCCACTCGAGGAACTGGGGTACACAATACTACAGGAGAGGTGAGCGAGCAACAAAGGAACAGGGAGAGCCGAGTAAAGGGTCTGTCTTTAAGGGCCCAGGCAGGAGCTGAGCCGTGGGGACTTTTGGCATTGAAATCATGCAACAAACGTTATGTAAAAATATGATAAAGTGTTGTCAAATTTTTTTTTTTTTATTTGTTTGAAAGTTTCAACTTAGTATATCAGATTATATCGCTGCATTGAGAGACGTTTATTATATAGTTTTTTAATATTGACTTAAAAACTTTCATGCCCTCACTCCCCACACTGACGACACCGTCAGTGAATCAAAAGGTAAGTCAGTTGTCAAGTGCTCCCTATATGTGGGATATATTCTTATTTTACAGGAAGCAACATTATAGTCCATTAAGTCAAACACAAGAGAGATTTCCTTGCAGCGCACATGCAATAATAACACATCGGAGGCATGTCAAGATACAATAATTGACTAGAATCACATCATTTGGTCACGTGGCCAAGCCAGGATTCTTCACAGGTTTTCTGGTCTCTCATTGCATAGTTTAGCCACTGGATTAGTGTCCCTTTCTCATTCCTGTTGGGCATCAAAGTTTAATGCTTCTTCTTTTATTTCTGGTGCATGCGGTTGGAGCGAGAGTAGCAGGAGGAAGCCGCTTGAGAGCTTTGATCATTCTGGGCTGTAGGACCACGAGCGGAACCACAGCCTGCATCTGGCTCGAACCTTCAGTGGCTCGCCCGCCTCTGTACTCTGGGTATTCTGTGCCTGAAATGAGCTTAGATGCTGCTGCCAGTGTGACGCCTGTTTCTTGTGTAGGATATCTTAGCTTGCACCGCTGCCGGCCTCCTTGTACCTGTGCTGCGGGAGAGGGGAACTTACACTACTGCCAAATACTGCACATTGTGTGTGTGTGGTTACACATGGCTTGTACTGCTGCCGGCCTCCTTTTACCTGTGCTGCGGGAGAGGGGAACTTACACTACTGCCAAATACTGCACATTGTGTGTGTGTGGTTACACATGGCTTGCACCGCTGCCGGCCTCCTTGTACCTGTGCTGCGGGAGAGGGGAACTTACACTACTGCCAAATACTGCACATTGTGTGTGTGTGGTTACACATGGCTTGTACTGCTGCCGGCCTCCTTTTACCTGTGCTGCGGGAGAGGGGAACTTACACTACTGCCAAATACTGCACATTGTGTGTGTGTGGTTACACATGGCTTGCACCGCTGCCGGCCTCCTTGTACCTGTGCTGCGGGAGAGCGGAACTTACACTACTGCCAAACACTGCACATTGTGTGTGTGTGGTTACACATGGCTTGTACTGCTGCCGGCCTCCTTTTACCTGTGCTGCGGGAGAGGGGAACTTACACTACTGCCAAATACTGCACATTGTGTGTGTGTGGTTACACATGGCTTGCACCGCTGCCGGCCTCCTTGTACCTGTGCTGCGGGAGAGCGGAACTTACACTACTGCCAAACACTGCACATTGTGTGTGTGTGGTTACACATGGCTTGTACTGCTGCCGGCCTCCTTGTACCTGTGCTGTGGGAGAGGGGAACTTACACTACTGCCAAACACTGCACATTGTGTGTGTGGTTACACATGGCTTGCACCGCTACCGGCCTCCTTGTACCTGTGCTGCGGGAGAGGGGAACTTACACTACTGCCAAATACTGCACATTGTGTGTGTGTGGTTACACATGGCTTGCACTGCTGCTGCAGATGGTGTCCATGTCCTGTGCATGCGGGGGAAGCTTGCAGGGTTTATGGCAAGATCAGTATGCATTCTATAGTGTGAGGGAAGCGTATACTCCTGCCTGGTGGCAAACCTAGTAGACTCTGAAAATGTCACCAATTGCCCTGAACTACTTTACTTTGCTCACTAAACCAATTGACCAAAGCACTAAACTACACCAGACCTCCAAATTGAAGTTAAAAATACAAATATGTAAGGACTCGGAAGTAATAAAAAAGAAAGGGTGCAGTCATGAATGGCTGTTGGCTGAACACATGCTTGTCAGCATTTGATTCCTCCAATTACTGCAGTATACATTCAGGATACAAGAAAGGACTCTGTACAAGTGAATTTCAACACGTGCATGGCAGACATGTTGTGTGTACCCTTGGATCTGTGGTCTAGTGGTTGAGTCGACAGTCACGAAGTACATTGGGTGACTTTTTAAGCAGAGTTGGAAGAGAGATCTGTGTTTCCCAAAAGCTGTTGCTCTACCAGCTGCTAAAAGGAAGACACCATAATCTCTGACATTCTGGGGAATAATTACATGAAAATGGTTCAGCGCTGCGCCACAAGCAATTCTGCGGCACCGAGCTGAGTCGCTCGTTCGTTTAGTCTTTATTAATCTATCAAAATATAGTCATAGAAGTACATCATACAAAGAATAAGCATATATAGAATATAAATACAGTCCAATTGATGACATCTTTCCATTTCTTACATTAAAACCGTACATCCAAATTCATTTTAGTACATTACCAGACATCACGCCATAGTGATCACACTTAAAATTTTATTACTAATATTCTAAAATTCGTTGAATAATGTCATTTCCCTTCTGCTAGATACTCACTGTTTTTCTCATTTTAATAGCTTTCAGGATAAACAGGGAAACACAGAAACACGTCAGGGGATCACCCAATGTCACCAAGAATTTCACCGCTTCTTTGCGTGACCTGATATAATGGCTAAGGAAAAGAGGCTTCAGATAAAAACATCTAAAATTCTTATAAAATGTACAAAATAGCAGAAAATGTATTGTACTCTGCTTACTCCTGTTCCCACATGGTCATAGCATATCTTCGGGCGGATGAATTCGCATAGTGGGGAAAGCTACAAGATAATGAGCAATGCCACATCTTAATCTGATTTGCACAAATAAATGATGGTCATAGGTCTCATATGACAGATAATTGTTTGTGCTTACCTCTATGTTATTTGAAATGTACTGTACCACAATAGATTTATCCCTTTCCGCCTTAGATCTCATGTCAAGCCTAAATTCTAGGAAGGTATTTATAATCTCTTTCTTTGTGTATATCAGTGTCTTAGAAATTTCTGACCATATTGTTACCTTATACACACTTTCCAAGGCGGAATTAATATACGACAGCTATGGTATTTTAAGCGCAGCATACAATTTAAGGCAATTCAAAATAATTTCTTTTGTAAAAGCAGTTTCTTCCCTTTTCCATACTGAGCCCCAGAATACTAATGGTTGTACAAATAGAAGGTCTTAAATAAACTGGAGACCCGCCTCATAATGTGCAATGGTATTAGAAGCTGATGGTGGTAAATAAAGCAAGAGTTTCAGAAAGAGGTTTTCTTGTATTTGCAAGACCTTCTTATTATTTGTATAACCCCACAGCCATGCCCCATAAAGGGCTGTGCTTGCACCTTTGGCTTTATACAAAGAAACCATCTCATAAATTGGCCGATTCCCTAGTTTGGAAGAAAAAAAATAATTCCCTGGGTTGCCCTGTTCATGTTGGCTCTAACATTAGTAACCATGAGCCGTTATCCATAAAAAGAATACCTAAATAGCAAAAGGAAGTGACAGTCTGGATAACACTTTTTTCAATAAAAAAAAGTTTTGAGCAGTTCAGGTTAAGGCCCACAGATCATAGTGTATGTTTTGGACTTATTTATAACCATTTTCTTCTGTAGCATAAAGGTAGATAACGCGACCATCGGCCTCTGTAAGCCTATTGCGGTTCTTGCTAACAATATGGCATTGTCTGTGATGGAGCGAGGTGGAGAAACAAAATGTTGTATACCCCTCGTGAAATAATTTCCTCATAACTGTAACTTTTATTAATTGCATGATGCGGAAAATATTAATCAACATAGTATAGAATGCACACATAATACACGTGGGAGTACTGATCTGCTTGTACGGCAAAAATATAACTAACTAATTAATGTTGTTGTCGTGATGTGAAATAACGCAAAAGCTTCTAAATAAACGAAAGCGGCATAAATGTGCTTTTTGTGCATGTATTTGTGGCAGAAACCGAAGGATAAGTGAGTATAAATTGCATATATGTTGCTTGTTTGCCAGGTAATAACTAACAGGGAAACCTTAGTAGGGGGGGTGGTAAAAAACAGAATGGTTATATTTCAATAATTAACATTTATTTGTGTTTGTTTCTATGATAGTTCCCATTCTGGCCTGTGAGGCCTGGTGAAAATATGGCTGCTCTGTTAACTGTGAATGGAAGATGAACTGAGCATGCGCAGCCGAAGTCCGAGTTTGAATGCGAGCTGCCTGTGCATGAACGAAACCAGTTCAAGGACAACGTGCCCTGGAAGTCCTGATGACTGCCAAAAAGAATGGACGTTTGAGTTACTAAACGTGGGAAAAGTTCATGGAGTTGCTAGTTGAGGATGTGACTAGGCCAAAGACTTTCCTAAACAAAGGACTCTTTAAATTCAGCTGACTCATTAAAAATTGAATATTAGAATGATGAGGTGATGCTCATCCACCCCAAATTTGTCCAATCAGAATTCGAGTTTATGCTGATAGTTACTCTTTAGATAGATAAAGTTAGTGAAATAGTGTATAAAACCCCCCGACTTTACTTAAGAATAAACTCCTCTTCGATTTCCTCCTGAGATGCTGTCGGAACGCTGATTTTTCCTGAGATGTAAGACTTTTCTTGAATAAATGTTTTATTTCTTTGAATGAGAACTGAGCTTTAGATGAGGTTATTAGTTAAGGAAGTTAGGAGAAAATGAATTTTGGGAACTATCTGTCTTTTCCTAATATTTGTGTTCTGAAATCTAAATAATAATGTCTATTTCTGAATCTTTAAAATAACTGAAAATGACTCTTTGAAATAAAAATGTTCTTTAAAAGTTACTTTGAATAAAGAAATAAATAAAGCAAATAAACTGTTAGACATGCTAAACTTAGCTTTTAATAAAAATTAGATAAATGGAGAATTAAGCTGGTCTTGTATTTTCCTACGCCTAATTGCAGATTCATCGACCATAATGGTGGTGTTTCTAAATAAATGTTTGGTTAATCAAAACCATGGTAAACTCATTTAAACTGCAAGTGTAAATAGTATAAATATTCAGTTTCGTTTTAGACACTCCGCTATGATACAGCTGCTCTCCTTTGAATTTCACCGATCCATGAAGTAGGATGGAAGCTGTTTTGTGAGTAACTCGCAGAGTTATGTGCCCCATTGATGAGTATATGTATGATTTTGTACTTCAGGGAAAGGTGACATGGTTTTAGAAATTATTTCCGGAGCAGCGCTGTATCAGTAATTAGCTTAGTAGCAGAGCATTGGTTGCTATAGAATTAGCTAGGATTGTGTATAAAGTGTTATATAAAGGTTTTGATGCACAGAATTATGACTAACACCTGTTGAGTTCGTATTAAGTTATATGTAGTCCTAAAAAGGCTTCTGAGGATTGCGTGAAGCTGGTGCCTCTGTCTGCTGCCAGAGGAAGTGTGGCAAGTGAGGTCGCACATCGCATAGTCTGTTTCAAAGTAGTGGTATCGTCGTATATCACATTCACAAGTGGTGTTGTCATACATCACAAGTATCGGGAACCTACCTGTGAAAGGATAAATGTATAGCAAGGACAGTCTATAAAATCTTAGCCTTCAAGTACAGGGATCATTGCGAATCCTGATTTAAAACTTACTGCTGGGAGAGTAATAGAGCTTAACCCAAGCTTGTGAGAAGGGTAAAGGTAGAGGTAAGCGCTACTTTATCGGCGAGTGTAAAAATGCTGTGGTAGAGAAGAGGTAAGCGCTGTCTACTGGAAATACAGAATTCTTGTACGATTGAAATATCTATTTCTTTGTTTAGCGAAAGAGACAAATGTAGTAAGTTACTAACCGATTCAGTTGCATATCTTGTATATATGGCTTCTCGATAAATCCTGTAAAGGAGGGGTCAGTCGGCACTGCAGAAGCCCGAGCGCTGGTGACGTCAAAAGTGTTGCGCAGGGATTGGTCCTTATGACCAAAATAGAGTAAGGACTGATTGGTGCATCACGGAAAGCAGCGAAACTATTGGTTAAGCACTAAGAAGACGTATCTTGTTCTAATTGGTACGCTAGTGTAAACCGCGATGTGATAGGGAATTTACCGAAAAATGGATTACTATTATGAAGAGGAAAAGAAGAAACCTTCATGGTTTAAGAAATTGAAAAATGTATTTGTGAAGGATAAGGCTATAGTAACAAGAGAGGGAAAATTACTTCCTCCGCTGAAAACGCCTGCTTCCTATATGTTGTCGAAATATGGTTACCACACATGCGTTTGGTTAGAAAATTGGGCAAGGTATACCAGAAATGATGGTGCGTTAGCCTTTCCAGAGGTCAGATCTTTTAATCTGGCAGTTTTACAAAATTTGAGAGAAAGGATGATGAAGCTTGAGCCGAGACCTAGACCGACTCAATTTGAAGCTTTAGTTGAATGGGAAGATGAGATGCAGGAAATGGAGCAAGAAAGATTGGAAAAACATATCAGACCAAGAGGTAGATTGCGTGGATTATGGGGAGAGACACATGAGAGTAGAAGGCACAGATGGAGAAATGCTGACAAGTGTGATGGCATGTATCCAGTTAGATTAGCAGATGAATATGAAGGGCAGAAATGTACAGAAACGAGGAAAAATGGGGAAACAGGGAAAGAAGGTTATCGTGATAGTGAATCAGGGGATGCTGTACTGGAAGAAATATTAAATAGGAGACCGCCACCATATCAGCAAGGTTTTTTATGGACTACACCGAATGCTCCAGCAGAAGAGGACAGAATTAATGAAACCCCAAGGCAATTTTTAAATTTTAGAGATATACCAGAAAGAGTAGAAGTGAGATATAATCCAAATGCCTCGATAACAGAAACAAGACTTACTGGTACTCCCAAACAGAATAACGAAGGAGGAAGTATGAATAGAGTAGAAAAACGAGTTGAGGAACAAACAAGTACTGCCGAATATATACGATCTACAAATGAATTGACAGAGAAGATACAAGAGCTTACGAAAAATATGGAAGCAGTAACAGTCCCAGTAACGATAGGACCTGTAATTCCAGTGTTTGAAAACCAAAGAATAAAAGAGCCAAGTTTAACGATCCCTTTACAACAAAGTTTGCAAAAGGTAAAAGAAAATGTTTATCCAGACTTGTCAGAAATCAGTCGAGCAAGTAATGTAAATCCGTCTGACTTAACTTTTAATCAGAGTTTACCCTATAAATATGCAATCGGAGCAGAATCTGATTCTGCTACACCTGAAAAGAGTATTGAAAAAATAATTTTAACATAGACTCCTATAGGACCTTCAGAACAAGAATTAAGTGATTGGCTTAAAACTTCGAAATTAAAAGAGAATGAACCCAAAGTATTAGATGTGGAAAGATTAAAAGTCGATATGGAAGAATTCATTATTGGAACAATTGGAACAGATAGATTAAAAACATCCCAAGATGATGAACTCATGTTCATGTGCAAAAGTATAACATGGAAAGGGAAGTCTGTACATGATCAATTAGAAGGATTAGCAAATGAATTCGAAGTAGAATTCGCAAAGAATAAAACGTTGCAAAAATCTTACAGAGTAGACTTTTCAGAAAAAGACATTGAAAATATGAATACTGCCAGAAGGTTAACCCAAATAAAAGAATTGATTGTGCTGTTACCGAAATGGGGGATGTGAATAAGTGGAGAGTGCAATAGGCAAAGAAGAAAGAAGAGGCTAGTGATAAATCTACATTAGCTTTCCCAGTCAGAGAAAAAGAAACAGCAGTAAATGAATTTCCTATTAGAGAAATACCAGGAGGAGGATATGTGCATGTTCCTTGGAGTAGACAGGATATACTATCATTCACGAATGATTTCCCAAGACTGAGAAAGAAACCAGTAGAATGGTATCGACAGGTAGATAGATTTGTGAAAGTTTCAAAAGTACTATGGGTTGATCTGGATGGATTATTTGATATAGTCGTGCCAGCAGATTTGTGGACTGAGTGTAAAATATCTGTAACTTGGCTGAGAGAAGAATATCCTCGTGATAAAGTAACAGGTCCTCTGTCACCTGAAGTAATGCGCAAATACGAACAAGTGATAGTATTTTTGAAGAATAAAATTCCGCCAGAAGACAGATTGGGTTAAAATAGACAGAACTACACAGGAGCCGAAAGAATCTGTACATTCATTCTATGAAAGATTGTTGTTGGTGTTTAAACAATACAGTGGATATGAAGAGCTGAGTGAAAAGGACATGAGTCATTTTATATATCGATCTGTATATGGATTAAGGCCAGAAATTGGAGACATGTTCAGGCATAGTATGATAAGATGGCAGTCGAGCACTGTAGATGATGTTTTAAGAAAAGCTAAATATTGTAGTGAAGAAATTGATACCAAACAAAAGAAGCTAAAAGAAAAAGCTATGTGGGCACAAGTGAAGGTAGCAGAACACCAAGTGGCACAATTAGAAAATAAAAATACTGATGCAAGTCGAGGAAGATTTTAAGGAAATTTCAACAAAACAAAATTAGTAGGGAATATAGAAGACCTTAAGAAAAATGTTCCTTGTCATAATTGCGGCAGGATAGGGCACTGGAAGAAAGAGTGTAAGTATCCACCAAGAGTTAATCCCGAAAATACATCATTGAATCCACAGGTGAAGCATGAGGTAATTCAGCAGCAACCGCAACAGCAGCAGATAAAGCACTCAGTAAAGTCAGGTGCCACAACTGCCACTTCCACACAGTGTAAATCAACAGAGATACAGTGCAGAGACGGGATTCAGCGGAGGCGAGCAGGTAAACAGATCGCCTAGAGTGAATGTGAGTCCCCAGTATTGGTTACAAGAGGAAGGTGGGAGTGAGTCGGATGAAAGTTTCTGACGGTGCCTGAGAGAGGGAGAAGAGTGTGTGCTTGGAGCCCCTCTTGAGGTAGATCAGTCTGGTCCATTTGTAAACGCAAAAGTGAATGATGTAGAAATAACTTTCCTAGTGGACACTGGTGCTACCCGTTCTACTGTTAGATCGGTGTAAGTCCAAAATCTTCCTCTCTCGGGAGGGCACATCCAAGTTGTAGGTGTAGCTAATGGACAGATTAAAACCTCCTTAACACAACCAGTTGAAGTAGAAATTGGAAATTTCAAAGACATGCATCGATTTGTGGTGTGTGATAGTAGTCCCGTAAATCTGTTAGGACGAGACATCTTGTGTAAAATGAACTGTGCCATATACTGTTCACCAGATGGCATAGAACTGCAAACTCCAGATGAAGATAACTTGTATAAAATGACCATGCTTATGATTGAGGCAGAACAAAATAAATTGTTTCCTGTGTTTGATCGAGAAAAGATACCTGATGAATTGAAAAAGGTAGTGAAAGAAAAGGTGTGGGATTTCAAAGGAGAAGATATTGGATTAATGAAAGACGTAGATCCTGTAAAAGTCTCTATAAAAGAAGGTGTGAGTTAACCAAACATTCCCCAATACAAAACAGAAATAATTGAAGGAATAACTCCAATGAAAAACAAAATAATTGAGCAAGGCATACTGAGAGAGATAGAAAGTAGTCCGTGTAATTCACCGATAATGGGATTGAAAAAGCCAAACGGAACATTTAGAATTGTACAGGACCTTAGAAAGGTTAATAAAATAGTTGTCCCATGTTGTCCAACTGTACCAAATCCAGCAGTGATTTTATATCAAATTCCCCAAGATGCAGAATGGTACATTGTGATCGATCTGTGTAATGCGTTCTTTACAGTTCCATTGCACCCAGAAAGCCAGCCAATGTTTGCGTTCCGGTTCGGAGATCATATTCTGGCATGGTGCCGAATTCCTCAAGGGTACACTGAAAGTCCATCTATCTTTAATCAGTTGCTAAAGAAATCACTAGAAAGTTTGAACATGCCTGGAGAGTCTGTATTGGTTCAGTACATTGATGATCTCCTAGTGGCATCGAAGACAAAAGATGCATGTGTAACATATACTATTGCATTTCTGAATCATTTGGCAGAAGAGGGACATAAAGTGTCTCCATCTACATTACAATTTTGTCAGAAATAAGTGCAATAATTAGGTAATAAGATTTCTAAAGGAATCTGACAAGTCACTGCAGAAAGAATTAAAATGATACAAGGAATGCAGCCACCAAAAACCCAAAGACAAGTAAGAATGTTCCTGGGAATGGTAGGTTACTGTAGACAGTGGATTAGCGGATTTTCACTGTTATCAAAACCATTACAGAGATTAACCAGAGCAGATATCAGAGACCCTATAGTTCTGACCAAAACTGAGATGGAAGCATTTTAACAGCTAAAAACAAGCTTCTGTGAAGCACCAGCTGTAGAGATGCCTGACTATGAAAAAAGTTTGAACTGTACTGCAGTGAACGAGAAGGATGTGCATTGTCAGTGTTAATTCAAAGACATGGAAAATTGAGAAAGTCGATTGCATATTTCTGAGCTGTTTTGGATCCAGTTGCAAAGGCATTGCCAGGTTATCTAAAAGCAGTAGCGGCTACAAGCATAAGTCTAGAACAAAGCGAAGGAATAGTGATGGGATTTCCTGTGAGAGTGTATGTACCTCATTCTGTGAAGATTCTCCTCACTAGGACAAAAACACAGTATCTGACCAACAATAGGATGACAAAATATGAAAAGGCAATTTTGGGAGCAGAAAATGTGACAATCTCCAGATGTGTAAATGTCAATCCTTCTGTGCTATTGCCTGATACCAGGGAAACTGAAGTAAGAAATGAGGATGATCGCAAATGCCTAGATGTTCTTGAATACTGAACCAAACCAAGACCATACATCAGAGATGAGCCATTGCCTGAATCAGATTACGTGATGTTTGTTGATGGTTTGTGTCTAAGAGCAAATGAAGTTGTTCTGAGTGCAGCATATGCAGTTTGCACGGTGGCAGATGTATTGGAAGCATCTTGTCTGAAAGGAATTTGTTCTGCTCAGGTAGCAGAATTGATTGCTTTGATTCCGCCTGTTCCTGTGCTCGCTCTTTCCCTGAGGACGCTACTTACGCTACCTATGGCTACTTCCGGCCGTGCTGCGCCCGCTGCGCCATTGTGAGAGGAAGAGGACGCTGCCAGCTAAAGGGCTGCAAGGGCGCTTTTTAACACAACGCCACATTGATGGAACGCGTGCCTGGGCGGGCCCGTTTTAGCCCGTTAGAGCCTAGAGAGCAGCAGAGAGCTACAGAGAGGTACGGTGGCCGCACAGAGCACAGAGCAGCAGAGCACAGAGCAGCGGTGCAAACGGAGTGGCGGCGGCAGTGGGGGTTTCGAAAAGCAGGGAAAAACAGGAAAAAACGCTGAGAGAACGCCGAGAAAACGCTGCATCGCAGTACTGCAGTACTGTGTCCGGAGTGACGGTAGGGAGAGAACTGCCTGTTTGGGGGGCCTACCTGGGGGCCTGTAACCTGTAGCGCCTCACAGAGCAGTCTGGAGCGGTCTGTGGTTTCCAGAAAGCGTCATGATATAGAAGGGACAATAGAACAATAAGTGCTCACCATATTTCACCCGCCAGAGCCTGAACTAAGCTGCGAGGAGTGTGTCTGTGGCGTGCGGTACCTGGGCTGCAGCAAGAGCGGCTGGAGTCTCAATGGTTTAGCTGGCCACGGGGGGCTGACAGAGCAGCGAGGCAAGGCGAGGCGAGCCGAACAGTGAGCTGAACGCCTACTGGGGAAAACGCCGACAACGCCACTCTGCACCCGGAGGGACTGTCCACGGGGAGTGTAGCGCTTGCTTGGGGGGGCGGCGGCAGAGAAACTACAGTGCAGCAATTTCACAGCTTTTTACCATATTCATAGCAGTTCGGAGCTTGTGGAAGCTTGTGGAAGCGGCTGAACCTGGGCAGCAGCAGGAGCGGCTGGTGCTATAAAAGGCTGCATAAGGTTTGCTGGGCACGGAAACCGCAGCCTGAGTGATCTGAACGGTAGTGCTGCAGCGGGGGGCCACACTGATTTTCAGAGGCTGGTGATGGCCGGTGAATAAAAGCACATTAAGGTTACCAAGTGCTTCCCCGAGCTGGCCCTGCGAACCCTTGGTAGAACGTCATCCTTCCTACTTCCCCATCCTCATCCTACTCCATCCTTTATTCCTCAACAAACGTAAAAGCTCTAAGAGTAAGTGTCTTTTAAGTCTTTTAAGCAATGGTAATGCCATCTAGGTGTTTGCGCTCAAATATAAAAGCAAAATCAGTTGTAGACTCTGAAAGTTGTAACTTGAGCGATAAGAGTTCCCTTAAGCCCCAGAAAACCAATCGACGCCGGAGAAACGGGGATCATCTTTCACTCCTGAAAACATACCCATCGGTGATGTCAATGTTTTCAAAAGGGGTAAGAAGCTCTAAGCGTGGAAATGGGTTAAAAGAGAAAGGGAAAAAGGAGGATTCAGGTGATGAAGCGATGGACACCCATGTAATAGCGGGGAATAGGGTGGAGAGCCAATTCACAAAACCGGAAGCGCTTTGCCCCGCTGTAATCTTACATCGGAATTATGGGGGTGAAATTGATGTGTTACAACCTCCATGTGAAATGGATGTACGGAAAGTAGAAAAGGAGGGTAGTATTCCGGAAATGGAAATAGATTCATCGATGGGAAAGGTAAATGTAAATGTAAATGTATTGGCATTTATATAGCGCACTACTTACCCGTAGGGTCCCAAGGCGCTTTGACCGCTGCGAAACCCTTCCTGGCTTCCCTGAGAGATGGTCCCTTAATGGGTATCTCCAGGGTGAGACCAGGCATCCCCAGCGGTCTGGTGGGGCCGTTAGTGAAGATGAGGCAAGCTAATGCCCAGAGTTGCCGAGTGTGATCGCTGATCAGAGTGGGCACCGAGGCGAGAGAATTATCGAGTCCCCTGACCCTGGTCCAGAAACCTGCCGGGCCGGGAATCGAACCCTGGTCCCGGGCCGTCCTCTGCTCTCGGGTCTGCCGCCTCTAACCAGTGAGCCACACTACTTCACTAGGTAGAGGGTTACCCCCTGGAGAAGAATGTTGAAAAAAAGGAAGTCAGCCTGTTATCCCACTGGCAGGATTGGTAACCCTCTTGGATATTTCAAGAGGCACACAGAGATCTGTGCCGGGCTCTCTGCCGACTAACTCAAGTGATCTTCTTTTAAAGTACAACAGCGGATAGAATCCAGCTTTAGATCTGGGCAGGTCAAAACGGAGGACTACACCTTACCGGACATTGCTAATCAAATGGAAAAGAATGCAGAACTAATGACGCAGCTGAAAAAGTCTGGCACTTTGGAGATGGATCCTGAATTGTATCCAGATTCAGAAGTGTATCCGGCTCCAATAGGAGCTCAAACACATATGCCTGCCATGTACAGTAGTACACCCACCAAGTTATCCCAAACTGCTGATTTATTAGATCTTTCTGTTGAAAATATATCAGGAGTTTCTGTGGATGAGGATAAAAGGGAAGGAATTTTCTGAATGTAAGTGAGAATGCATGGACGGGGGGATCATGGAGATCTTTTTTGCATTAGAAAGAACCCTCTCCGCAATTTTATCTTTGTTGGAGAAAAGTACATTAAACACTGATCACATACTGGAAGTTCTCTCGCCCATATTGGTAGGGGTTCAAGACCTTAAACAGTTCAAGCAAGCCCTAATGATCCCTGAAAAGGCTCCTCTAGTACCCAGTCAAGCATGTCAAATACACAATGGGATGCTAAATATTGATACAAATTCAGTGGTGGGGGAAATAAATGAAATGTTTTTGGGTCCCGAAAGTGCTTCTCCCGAAAGAAATCCAATTATTAGCTCGTTCCGAGCCAATCTTCACGAGTGTGCAAAGGTCACTACAATAGGGGAAAACTTAAAATTAAAGGTTTCCTCAGCTCTAAATCCATTACGTGTGTACCCAATTTTTAAAAAAATTAATTCAAAAGAATCAAGACTTCAGGTACCTGATAAATTAGTTAACATCCCAGTTAGTGCACCTTTGGAAGAGGTCTCAATAGCGAGTAAAGGAAACGCCAAAAATGGCCGTAGGGGGAAGAAAAAGACGAAGAACCGCCGTTTCCCAAAACGTAAACAGAAAAAACTGCGGTTCCATCCTGAAAGTGAATTAGCAAATAGCTATACATCCCCCTCTATCAAAAAGAATACAAGGACTGTGGGTCAAATTATAATGAATGTGAGTCAAAATCATGGGCAGGAAAATGATTTTCAGCTGAATAGTCCAATGTTAGTGTTGAACGCCCCCTCAAACCAAGAGGGTAAGGAAGAAAGTGGGCTAAATTACGATACAAGCAGTGACTTTAGTTTAAGAAGTAATATGGATAATTTAGATGACCCTGTAATAGATCCAATTGTAGCACCAGGAGGTGCCGTACGACACCCCTGTGGGCAGGATCTGTCCCCAATGAGACCTGAATCCAGCCAGGGAATAGGTGGGGGGCGGGGAATCTCTACGGCTGCTAATAGTAAAGGGGGTAAATTAGAAAGAGATTTACCCTTGGGACAACCAGGTATCAACAAATTTAGGAACACTGGTATAGGTGCCGGGCAAGTGAGTAGGGTTTTAACGTTTAGCTCCCTGTTCGATGCCGAACCAATGTTATTGAATAGAAGTGCCCTCCTTAAGACACTATCTGAAATAGAGTATCTGGGGTTAATCACCAGTAAAGATATCGAATTGGTACACTTAGATTGGAGGAGCGCACCTCCTAGAACTAAAGTTACTTTCTCATCAGGGGTAGTGTCAGCACTAGTTTTAGCAAACGTTGATGGTTTTAGGAGAAGAGGAATAGACGTGATCCCTAGTGTAGTCCCTCGTAGCGTTCCGACCAAAAGCCTTGGAACAATTTATCAGGCGCAAGGGAATGGCTCCACTGAGTATGAGGCTGTACACACCCACATAAAGTATGAGGATATGGAAATAACAGTAGGAAGAAAAACGGGTGTTAGAGAAATATTTTAACACCCGAGGTTCGGTGGGCTCCTAGTGCAAACGGGGAAGATGATGAGACAAAGTGGAGCTGGGTTGCAGGTACTTTGAATGGGGTAAAAACATCCACCATAAAGCCCACAGAGCGGGGTAGCCAACTGGGGAACATTATATGATGGAATGTGGCGGGGTTAGGAAAATCAAGTTATAAGCATGAAGCTTTAGTGCAATTAGACCCCAAGATAATCTGTCTCCAGGAGACGTGGGCGGGGGAAGAGTTCCAGCTTGAGAACTTTTATGTGTACTGATGCCCAGCAAAAAAATCTGTAAAAGGGCATGCAAGTGGAGGTCTAGCCATCTTACCCAGTTGCGACTTAGCATGGGACCCTGTGATATATAAACATACTTCAAATTGCTGTGTTTGTGCAAAGCTGAAAATAGGAAAAGATAACTTGGGGCATGCAATGTTTCTGTTGCTGGTAAATGTGTATATTCCCCCGGGGAGGGAGTCTAATCCATTGGTCGACTCCATTTGCACTTTTGTGCAAAGCTTAGGTAATACTGAAGAATGTATACGTATAATGATGGTAGGGGACTTTAATGCTAAGCTAAGTAACAGTGCTGTCCTGTCCTTCTCTAATTCGGATCTGGAGGAGGTTTGGGCTATCCCAGAGTCTGTATTCCCGGCCGAATTAAAATCTGATAAACGCGGCCTATCCCTTCTGCAAAATCTTAGTAATCTTGAACTTGTACTTTTAAATGGTAGATTCCCGGAGGACTCTCCCGCAGCTTATACTTTTAATGGGATATATGGCCACTCATCGATTGATTATATGGCAGTTTCCTTTCAATTGTTTAGTGTGTGCACACAGTTCAATGTACTCCCTACAAAGTTGAGTGACCATAATATTCTAGAGGTAAATATGGTTATAAAGATGGTGAGGCCCGAACTCTGGAATCAGAGGAATGAAAATGTCACTTATTCTCGAAATAATGGCCGTACGTGTTGGTCATATAAGGCGCTCCCAAACTTTAAGAGGGTTTTCAAGAATATTGCTTTTAGCCCAAGTCCGGAGATCCCGGTTCTGAGGTATGAGAGGGTTTTGGCAGCAATTAGAAGATTGGGAAGAAATAAGCAAGGTGTGAGAACCCCCAATAGTAATAACACCATGGGAAATTAAAAAAAATTGAATAAGGAGATTAATGGTTTAATTAGACACCAATTTAGAGAGCCCAGATTGCAAAGGCAGAGAGAGATATATAGGCTAAAACAGGTTCGGAAAAGGAAAATAGCATCAGATTGGAGGACGGTTGAAGACGAAAAATGGGTTTATTTACGAGAAGTTGCTCTATCCGTGGATACTAGAAAGTATTGGGCATTGATAGCAAAGTTTTGTGATGGGAGAGAAAAATCAGAACCTATTTTTATCTCTAAAACCAAATGGTTTATTTATATTTCCCAACTTTATGCTCCAAATCAACTAGCTGATCAGTTTGAAGAGGTCGCTAATGCTTTTTTAACGGGGGTGATGTAGGAGCCCCGACATGTTTGGAGATTGAAGGATACATTAAAGGGGCAAGATACTCTAGTACAATGGGGCCAGATGATGTTCCTGTCGCTATAATAAAACAGGACTGCTAGGATTGGGCTACATTTTTACACCCGTTGTTTGTCCACTGTTATAATGATGGGGACATCCCACAATCTTGGAAGGGAAGTATATTAGTTCCGTTATATAAGAAGGGCCCAAAAAATTCCCCGGCCAGTTTTCGACAAATTTCCCTTTTAGATGCAACGGGGAAACTGTTCGCGAAGAGTATCCTTGGCCACTTGCAAGAGTGGGCATTTGGAAATAATTATATCCCTTTGGAACAAACAGGATTCCGTAAGAATAGTGGCAAACTGGATAACATCTCTGTTCTGCAAACCTTAATAGAAAAATATCCCGTGGGACCACTAGGTTTGCAAAGACGACTGACAGAGCTAGTTAGGTACACAGAAGAGTAGTTTTTAAAAATAAATATTTTAAAGAGTAAAGTTATGATTTTTAGTTAACAAGGTTGTAAGGTTAGAAAAAATTTGAATTGGTTTCTGGGAAAGGAAAAACTGGAAGTGGTAACCTTTTATCCATATTTAGGAAAAATATTTACTAACAGGTTTTCAGCCAATAGACACATGGACCATTGCAAAGGTAAAACGATTTCTCAAGCTTCTGCAATTAATCACCTGTACATGCAATGTGGGAAAAGACATTTCTCACACATTATTTCAGTTTATAAAATAAAGATCCCACCGACTTTGAATTATGCTAGCGAAACAATAGGTGCGCATGAGTGGGCCAAATTTGAGAAAGTGGAAGGAAATATCTGGCGCCAAATATGTAATCTGAACCGTGCAGCGCCGATCGCAGCACTCAGAATTTGGTCTTCTTTCTACATATGTGTTATCAATGGCTGCCTGTTTAATTATGGTGTCTAAGCTCTGATAAACGGTTCCGACAATTTATTAAGGGCAGCATTGCACAGGGAAATATTTGTAAACATATTGGGAAAAAGTGTTATTTTTAGAAATTACTTTAAAGCATTAAGCATGTTTGGTCTAGATATGGACGGGGCAGCGGTTTTATGTAAAACAGCCTTAAAGAAGATAATTAAGGAAACAATATATGTGGTTTCTCGTGAAAGAGATTTGAAATTGTGCTCATTGAATACAAGTATGGATTGTATTGTTGAGAGCACAATTGTTAAAAATCTCCAACCTTCTGTCCTATGGAACCTGAAACACGGAGTACCTAGGGTGATTCTGTTATTAAGATTGAATTTATTACCTCTAAGGATTGTAACAGGTTCCTGGGAGGGTATTCCCAAAAATGAAAGATATTGTCAGCTATGCAATTGTGGTATACAAGATCTGAATCATGTTTTGTTTGTGTGCCCAGCACTCCATTCAATATGACGTAGATATTTAAGGATTGGTTTTCTAAAGTATAATATTTCCACAGTAGAACAGGCCCGTAACTGCCTTCTGTCCCCTCCATCCGAACTGATGTGTTTTAAAAATTTTTGCTTTTTCGAAGAATTTTTAAATATTTATTAAGATCGTAAAATGTTACGGTGATTTGAGTGTCTATAGTACTTGTATGTTAGTCCATTTACTCTGCTGCTAGGGGAAGTTGGGAAATAATCTCCAAAAAAGTTGCACAGAGCACTTGCACTTTTTTCGGACGTGTTAGTCGTCTTTTTAAGTTCTTATGGGCACCTGTTGCTGCTAGTTATTCATTGGTAAAGAGTGTTCCGTCGAGGACACTTAGAGCATTTGCACTTTATTGAGCACTTTATAAAAAAAAATTGCTGCTAGTATTAATTTGGATAATTTTTCTAAAAAGAAGATGCAGGGTGCGTGGCCAAGATGGCAGTGTGAGCGGACGGGCCTCTCGGAGCTCCCGCCGCCGGCCGCTAGCATAGCGACTCACACAGCACCTCCTCTCCCGCATTTGGGCTCAACCGGAGAGCGCTTGCCGCCTTGAGGTGCCCGGTGCCGGAGGAGTCCCTTGCGGATCGCTACGGAACCCGAGAGACACAGGAATCGGTCCGGCCCGAGAGCAGCCTGGTGCGGCCTAGTGAGGCCCGGTGAAGGAGAGGCAGAGCCGAGGCAAGCAGAAGAGTGCATCCGACCTAGGCGCGTCCCGGCTGGGGCGCAGCTACGCAAGGGTCCGTGCGTTGGTGACGGGTCCGGCCCGCGCGGTTCGGCGCAAGGCTACCGGGGTCTGGTCACCCGAGGGCTGCTGCGGACCTGCTGCCGCCGGTCCCGAGAGAAGTGGCTGTGGCTCGGGCCGACCACAGAGAGGACCGAGGGTGCCTGTGCAGGAGACCCGCGGACGGGAAACAGATCACCCAGCGCCTGGAATTTGGACTCAGCAGATCGCGTGCAGAGGTGAGGAGCGGAGGGTTGCCCATAGAGCGCTACACGGCCGCACTGTTAACAGTGCTGGTGAAGCGCTGCTGCATGAAACTGCTCCGCCCCGCGGGAACGCAGAGAAGCGGGCCGGACAGGGAGCTTGCATGGGGGCGACGACAGGCCTTTCGCGGGCCCTGAGGTTCGGCCGGTTGGATCGAGGTGGCCAGAGCGCTGAGACCTAGCGGCCACCATCTTGAATTGCGAGGTGGCTGCCTGGCGGAGAGAGGGACCGGCCCTATTACGGCAAGGGGGAGAGAGCGGGCCTGATCACTGAAGTGGCAGACATGCACTGTAGACCCATGGTGGCGCACCCATAGAGATCGGGAGGCCTGAGTCGGATCTGGCGGCTGGAGCTGCACCCAAGTGCCAGGGGTGAGTGGGCGGATAGCGAGGCGAGGGCCCGGCAGGGTGAGTGGAACCAAGGTCGCCAACCCCCTGAGGGGGCTGGAGAAACACCAGTGGGTTCCTCGGAGGGGCTCTTTGAGCGGTCGCTGACTGCTTTACGCCTGGTTGGAGAGCGGGGGTCCCACACGTACTCGTGGACCAACACCGCCTTGCCGTGTTACGCCGATGGCTGCCTGGTTGCGGGGCCTGTGGGACATGTCCACTGCGAGAGTACGCAAAGACAGAACCATAAAGGAGCTGTTCACCCCTACCACGGCGGGGAAGCGAGCGGAACCCTATATGTCGGGACAGAAGGCAGGAACCAGCAAAATAGCGGCCAGCACTCCCAAAACCGGAACGTCGAGCGCTGAGGAGCCTATTACTAAGACTTTTTTGGAGTCCCTCTTCTGTGGCCTGCAAGAAGACATCCATGCTCTGAAAATAGAACTACAGGAGGAGATTAGAGAGGTCCGCCGTGACACGATAGGAGAAAGAGTAGCAGACTTAGAGACTAAAAGCGATGGCCGTGAAATTGAAATTGAGGCTCTGCAACAGGAGATCATCCGCATACATGATCAGCAGGTGGACCTCCAGTCCCATGTTGAAGACTTGGAGAACCGCTCTCGGCGGCATAATATTGGGATCCGAGAGGTGAAACAGACTCCCGACACAGAGGACCTTTTCCACTTCACACAGGGCCTATTCAACCACGTCTTGGGTAGGCTAGCAGACTCGGCCTTACGCATTGATAGAGCTCACCGGATGGGTCCGCCCAGGGCCACCTCGGCATTGCCGGCTGATATATTGGTCTGCATCCAGGACTTCCGCACCAAGGAGGAGATCCTAAGCAAAGCCCGACAGATGGGAACCATTTCCTTTGGTGACCACTCTCCGGCCCTGTAACCAGGACTTGGCGGCCATCACACTTGAAAAGCGTAGGTCCTTCAAGCCGGTCACCATTGAGCTGAGACGATGCAATATCTCGTACAGTGTTTCGTCATAAATGGAGCGCACACCGCTAGCCCCTCCTCCGGAACGCCCCTCGGGACTCTGGTACTTGCAGTTCATCAGTAGAGAAAAAACCTGCGTGCCGGTTCTGGCATCGAAGCCTTTGACTGTTGTGTGGCGGCCTTCTCTTCCACCCCTAAGCAATCTTTGTCTACTGATGATGGAAGTCATCCCGAAACCCGAGACATGTCTCGGGTGATATCCTAAAACCCGGGACATGTATCGGGTCTAGAGATTCATCAGTCCTACAAGTACCGACTTGCACCCACCTGGGTGATCCACTGAAGACCCGCAAGTAACCGAGTCCCGAGGGGCGATCCGGAGGAGGGGCTAGCGGTGTGCGCTCCATTTATGACGAAACACATTACGGCTCCCTTGAGCTTTGGGCCGACGGGCTCTTGGAAGACGCACCTGCGTGCCGGTTCTGGCATCGAAGCCTTTGACTGTTGTGTGGCAGCCTTCTCTTCCACCCATAAACAATCTTTCTCTACTGATGAGGGAAGTCATCCCGAAACCCGAGACATGTCTCGGGCGATATCCTAAAACCCGGGACATGTATCGGGTCTAGAGATTCATCAGTCCTACAAGTACCGACTTGCACCCACCTGGGTGATCCACTGAAGAACTGCAAGTAACCGAGTCCCGGGGGGCGATCCGGAGGAGGGGCTAGCGGTGTGCGCTCCATTTATGACGAAACACATTACGGCACCCCTTGAGCTTTGGGCCGGCGGGCTCTTGGAAGACGCACCTGGGTGCCGGTTCTGGCATCGAAGCCTTTGACTGTTGTGTGGCGGCCTTCTCTTCCACCCCTAAACAATCTTTCTCTACTGATGAGGGAAGTCATCCCGAAACCCGAGACATGTCTCGGGCGATATCCTAAAACCCGGGACATGTATCGGGTCTAGAGATTCATCAGTCCTACAAGTACCGACTTGCACCCACCTGGGTGATCCACTGAAGATCTGCAAGTAACCGAGTCCCGAGGGGCGATCCGGAGGTGGGGCTAGCGGTGTGCGCTGCATTTATGATGAAACACATTACGGCTCCCTTGAGCTTTGGGCCGACGGGCTCTTGGAAGACGCACCTACGTGCCGGTTCTGGCATCGAAGCCTTTGACTGTTGTGTGGCGGCCTTCTCTTCCACCCCTAAACAATCTTTCTCTACTGATGAGGGAAGTCATCCCAAAACCCGAGACATGTCTCGGGCGATATCCTAAAACCCGGGACATGTATCGGGTCTAGAGATTCATCAGTCCTACAAGTACCGACTTGCACCCACCTGGGTGATCCACTGAAGAACTGCAAGTAACCGAGTCCCGAGGGGCGATCCGGAGGAGGGGCTAGCGGTGTGCGCTCCATTTATGACAAAACACATTACGGCTCCCTTGAGCTTTGGGCCGACGGGCTCTTGGAAGACGCACCTGCGTGCCGGTTCTGGCATCGAAGCCTTTGACTGTTGTGTGGCGGCCTTCTCTTCCACCCCTAAACAATCTTTCTCTACTGATGAGGGAAGTCATCCCGAAACCCGAGACATGTCTCGGGCGATATCCTAAAACCCGGGACATGTATCGGGTCTAGAGATTCATCAGTCCTACAAGTACCCGCTTGCACCCACCTGGGTGATCCACTGAAGAACTGCAAGTAACCGAGTCCCGAGGGGCGATCCGGAGGAGGGGCTAGCGGTGTGCGCTCCATTTATGACGAAACACATTACGGCTCCCTTGAGCTTTGGGCTGACGGGCTCTTGGAAGACGCACCTGCATGCCGGTTCTGGCATCGAAGCCTTTGACTGTTGTGTGGCGGCCTTCTCTTCCACCCCTAAACAATCTTTCTCTACTGATGAGGGAAGTCATCCCGAAACCCGAGACATGTCTCGGGCGATATCCTAAAACCCGGGACATGTATCGGGTCTAGAGATTCATCAGTCCTACAAGTACCGACTTGCACCCACCCGGCTGATCCACTGAAGAACTGCAGGTAACCGAGTCCCGAGGGGCGATCCGGAGGAGGGGCTAGCGGTGTGCGCTCCATTTATGACGAAACACATTACGGCTCCCTTGAGCTTTGGGCCGACGGGCTCTTGGAAGACGCACCTGCGTGCCGGTTCTGGCATCAAAGCCTTTGACTGTTGTGTGGCGGCCTTCTCTTCCACCCCTAAACAATCTTTCTCTACTGATGAGGGAAGTCATCCCGAAACCCGAGACATGTCTCGGGCGATATCCTAAAACCCGGGACATGTATCGGGTCTAGAGATTCATCAGTCCTACAAGTACCAAATTGCACCCACCTGGGTGATCCACTGAAGAACTGCAAGTAACCGAGTCCCGAGGGGCGATCCGGAGGAGGGGCTAGCGGTGTGCGCTCCATTTATGACAAAACGCAATATCTCGTACAGTTAGGGCCACCCCTTCCGACTGGTGTTCAAGTGGGACAACAAGGTGTACCAGTTGAGGTCACTCAGGGACACGTGGCACCTCCTGGGCATCGAGGAGCCGAAAGAGGAAGAGGGCCCACCCGCCGGGGAGGCCTCGGGGGCGGAAGCCGCCGGGCAGTAGCGGCAGCAACGGTGGAAGCGTAGGCCGAGACGCCCCCCCCCCCCCCACAGGGGAGATCAAGGAAGGTCAGCGATCGGCGGTGGAGACGGCGGCGATGGAACTGGCGGCAACCGACAACGGATGAAGTTTAGAAACGACGCTTTGAGGCGTTCCTAAGAGCGGTTGAGAGGAGATGAGAAGGGTCGGCGGTGGGGGGGGAGACAATGGATACGGACACATTCCCCCACACTGTTCTTCACGCTGAATCGACAAGTGTTATGCTATGTTATGTTATGTTATGTTATGTTATGTTATGTTATGTTATGTTATGTTATGTTATGTTATGTTATGTTATGTTAAATTGGTCTTCTATAGCGCACGGCTACTCCAAAGGAGTGTCCTGGCGCTTTTATTAGTGACCAGAAAAGACAGACACCACACAACATTAACAAGTTCACTGCAAGGGAGTAAAGGGGTCCGGCACTATAGAGAGCGCCCTAGCGGGCAAAGAGCCATGTCTTTAGGCCCTTCCTAAAAGCCAGAAGATTAGATGTACTGCGTAAAGCCAAAGGGAGAGAATTCCAGAGTTGCGGAGCTCGCAGCCTAAAAGAGCGGCCTCCAATACGGGCCTTTTTTACTCGGGGAACCACAGCCAAGAAAAGGGACTCTGATCTCAGAGATCGGGCCGGATGGTAAAAGGCGAGCCTCCTTTGGAGATATTGAGCTCCGCAGGTGTACAGAGCCTTGTGGGCCAGTGTCAGAGCCTTAAATACTATCCGCTTTCGGATAGGCAGCCAATGGAGCGACTGCAATAGGCTAGAGACTCTGGCCGGCCTGTGGAGGCCATAGATATCACGAGCGGCTGTGTTCTGGACTACCTGCAAGCGTTGCAGGAGATATTCCGGAAGGCCAAGATATAGTATGTTGGAATAATCTAATCTTGAGCCGATTAAGGCATGAACCGTAGTCCTCCTATGTTTCTCGGAGAGTAGAGGGAAGAACTTCGGGAGCATACTAAGGATGCCAAAACAGGTTCCCGTAAGAGCCAGAACCTGGGATCTAAGCGTCAGCCCGTTGTCAATCTTAACTCCCAGGTTCTTGGCTAGCTGGGACGAGTGCGCTGGAGGGAACATGTCGGCAGGCCACCATCCATGCCAATCTGGTTCGGAAGGACAAACGAAGAAGAGTATCTCAGATTTATCTGAGTTGCACTTGAGGCTGTTTAGCTGGAACCATTTAAAAACAGCTCCAAGGCACTCACGGATACTCTCTCCATCAAAATCTTCTCCCTTCCGGCAGGTAAAGAGGAGCTGGGTATCATCGGCATAGGATACGATCTGGGCCCCGAAAGACTCCACCAAGGCCGCCAAAGGGGTCATCAAGATGTTAAAAAGAGTCGGGCTCAACACAGAGCCTTGGGGGACTCCGACTCCCAATGGCAGCATCTCGGCGGAGCTAGAGGAGGTCCAGACCGTTTGTCGACGGTCAGCCAAGAAAGATCTAAACCAGCTGAACACCGTCCCCCTCAGACCGATTTCATAAAGTCTGGCGAGGAGACCCTCATGGGGGACGGTGTCAAAAGCCGCCGACAAATCAAGCATGACCAGCAAAGCTTTGCCTCCTGAGTCCAGCGACTCTTTAATGGCTTCAGACACCTCCAACAGCGCCGTCTCGGTGCTTAAATTGGGGTGGAAGCCAGATTGAGAGGAGTGTAACAGATCGTGAGACTCCAAAAAATTGGAGAGCACGATGTGTACATGTTTCTCCAAGATCTTAGTCAATGCAGGGAGGAGCGGGATGGGCCTATAATTGGCGGGAGCCTCCGGGGCAAGGCTCGGTTTCTTAAGGAGGGGGATGACCATTTCCTGCTTCCACGCCAGTGGAATCACCCCCCGACTCAGGGAGAGATTCAAGAGCGGATTTGCCAGAGGATTTACGATAGCCGCCATTTTGGCAAAAAATTTGGCCGGGCATGGATCAAGGGGCGACCCAGATTTAAGATTAGCCATAAGTACCAATGACGAGGGTGCCGAGAGTGGTGGAAAAGCTGCCAAGACTGGACCTGTAGGAGTTGGATGAACTGGCCCATCCGTGAGGCTGGGATGAATGTCGACCAGCCTTGTAGGAAAGGAGTCCTGAATCACCTTTATCTTGGTGGTGAAGAAATTGGCGAGGGTAGCAGCCCATGACTCAGCAGGGGCGGCCTGAGTCGAATTAGATTGCGGGGTCGTGAATTCTCGGACGATCGAAAATATCTCCTTACAGGAGTTGGCTGCATCCTCAATTCTCCTGGCAAAATAGCCTTTTTTCTCCTGGAGAATTTCCCGGTGATAGGCTTTGACCGTTGACCTGTAGGCAAGCCTCGCCTCAGCAGCATACTGAGACTGCCAGGCCCTTTCGGCCACATTACACTGCCTACGGGAGTGCGCCAGTGCTTCGGTGAACCAAGGAGCAGAGACCCGTTTAAATGTAGGTCGGGGGGCAATCACAGGGGCTAGATCGTTCAGTCTGTCCGTTAACCACATCTGCAGAGCTTCTAGGTCTTTATCCAGATCACCCGAAAAAGGGAGGGGATGGTCCAGAGAGGCCTGGGCCAGCATCTCCGGAGTCACCCGGTGATACGCCCTGGATGCTGGTCCCTGATGTCTCATAGTAGTGCTTGAGGGATTCTTAGTGCACGGTATGTAGAAGTGGGCCAGCCGATGATCAGACCAAAGCACCGGCAACAATGCCATAACCTTAATAGGGGATGTGGAAAAGACCTGATCCAGAGTGTGGCCCTTGTCGTGGGTCGGTCCAGAGAGATAAGGAATCAGGCCTAAGGGTGCCGTAATATCGATCAATTTAGTTGTATCAGGGTCAGTACTCTCATCCATATAAAAATTAAAATCTCCAGCCAGTACGCAGTGCTCCACTCTTAGGGTCAACGTCGAAATTATCGACTGAAGCTCCTCAAAGAAGGACCCTGCCGGGCCAGGGGGCCTATACACTAGAAGCCCTTTAAGAGATTGTTGGGGTGTTAATGATATGGCGAAAGCAAGGGATTCAGAACCCGTGATGGCCTCCATATGTATAATAGAACATGTATAGGCTTTGTTCACCACAAGTGCCACGCCCCCACCTCGCCCTTCCAATCTATCTTGCCTAAAAATGTTGTGTTCAGGAGGGATAGCTGTAGCAATATCGGGGTTAGATGACTCACCTAACCAGGTCTCTGTCAACATCAGGCATGCCGATTTGAACTTGGTTTTCGACAATTTGCTAGATGGGTCCTGTCAGCGCGCAACCCAGGTAGGAGCAATATCGGCGGCGGGCTTGGCCCGAGTGCGGGACTTGGGGTTAGTGGATCTGTGGCGCGAGCTCCACCCTGGGGAGAAGGACTATACATACTTTTCAGCTGCACATAAAACATATGCGCGCCCAGATTATCTGCTTGCCTCCACAGCTACGCGGTCGCTTGTCACCAGCGTTGACATTGGTACGGCCTCCCTTTCCGACCATGCGCCGGTCACAGTCACCCTCTCCGGGCCGACGGCACCGCGCTCCAATAGGGTCTGGCATCTACGGGAATCATTGCTGCATAAGAAAGAGGCGGTCACCAAAATCCAGGGGGCAATAGTGGACTACCTTTTCCACAGTGGCGTAACGAAACTTGAGGGGGCCCCCCTGCAGGATACGTGGAAGGGGCCCCTCTGGACTCATTCAGGAGCTCTCCAGCCTGGGTATTGTGCTGATGGGGCCCTTGGAGTCCCCTCCCCACCCGCGGGTGCTATGGGTGCCTGTACTATGCCACTGGTTGGTGCTCCTGCTGCCTTCTCCTTTATAGTCGCTGCTGCTTCGTCTCTGCCCTTGGGGCCAGACATGGCCTCAATCCAGCATCGCCTGGTTACCTTGTCTCTTCTTGTGACACTATACTTCTAGCAGGAACCCAGGCATTTCTAAATGCTTCTGCTGGCACAATGCATGCCCTTCACTTCTGTTTTCTTACACTCTAAGCTTCGGCTGATTTGGACGGAGAGGCCATGTAGGAAGCTGGCTCTGTATATACTACACCAAAGTGAGGTATAGTGTGCACTGACTCCAGTGGAACCCCCAAGGTAGGGAGAGGTAAAGTTAGATAGCACCTTACTCTCTATTTGTGGTAGTGTGGCGGAGCAGTAAGGATGTGTTAAGCATTTGTTGTACTCACTCAGTCAGCAAATGAATTCACACATAAAGAATTAACTTCATACCAATTGTTTTGTATAAAAATATTCTTTTAGTTATTTTATTTTCTGGAACCATCAAGCCTGGCACAGGTAAGCAATAAATACTTGATAGTTGTAATGCAGGTAATAAACAGTTTGAATTTAAATTGTATATGCACTTTGTTTTGACTTACAGAATTGTCACTGAGAAATGCAATGCTTTGTAGAATTCAGTACATATACTTTGAATGGGCTTTTTAGTAAAATTACAGGTAAATTACTTTTGATATTACTTTTCTTACACAGTCTAGTATATCTGGATATAAACTGGGACCTTTGTTGAAAACAGGAATTTCTTTAGATTTCCCAACTCCACACTTAAAAACTTTTCATAGAAAAACTGTCAATTTTATTCTATTGAGGAAAATAGTGTTAATGATTCAAAGGTAAGTACTCTGTTGTGGGAGTTGTTATTATGAGGTTAGACTCAGGGGTCCCCCAGGGTCAAGGATGCACTCTTGTTGCACCCTCAGCGGCACTCGGGCGGCCAGGTGCAGAGTACTGAGGCCCAATGTTATCCAACGGGGGATAGGGGGCTTTCGGTTGATGGCTGCAGACGAGCAGGCCGTGGGAGCAAAGCTCCTGGACTTAAGCTTAGCGCAAATGGGGGTTTCGGCCAGCACAAAAGATGCACCCTCAGCAGCACTGGGGTGGGCCGGTGCAGAGTGCTCTTTGGGTGTCGGAAGTCATGTAGCTTTCAATGGGGAGTCTCCTGTTTGCAAAAGCACTGCAGGCTCGGGGTGAAGTTCTCCTGGGTGGGACCACCACTTTGAGAGGTAAGTCGGGTGCAGGGGTGCATTTACATTTGGGTCTTCTTACCAGCTCCTGGTCGCAGTTGGGGGGACCTTACGGATTTAGACTGGAGGCTTCGGCTGGAGACTTGAGGTAGGTCAGGGGGTCGCCGGATCTCATGGTGTTTCCCCACTCAAGGCGGGCCATGGGCGGCAGGTGCAGAGTGGTGCAGATTCGTGGTTTCTGACTGTGGTCAGAGGTTGAAGATGAACAAACCTGGTGTTCATGGGAGACACAGTCTTTGTGGTTGAAGGCAGGCAGGTCCTTTGGGATTTTCGGGGTAGCTGGCTGCGGGACACACAGGGATTTCGCAGGACTAGGTTCGAGGTGGAGCCAGGCCGGTAGGGCTGGGACAAGTCAGTAAGTGTCTTCCTCTGGTTAGCTTTGGAGCTACTTTTTGGTCCTTCTTCTTTTCTTGTAGTTGGTTCCTGTCTGAGGAGGTAAGGTTCAGGGGTGCCCCTGATTACTAGATTTTAGGGTGTTATATGTAGGTAAAAGGTTGGGCCCAATGAATCCCTTACCTGGGGTGGGTACACCCCTATTATGCCACCCTTCAGTGAGAGGGGGCATAAGCCTTTCCCTGGTTGGTTGGGTCCCCCCATCTGCAAGTTGTCGGGGACTAAGAGTTGTGCTTCACCTTGCTTCCCCCTCGAGTGGGGGAGTTGGCAGAGGTGGGCACATCTCTCTTTCTCACTTGTTTTTCCCGCTGGTTCTCCAGCCCAAAATGGAGGTCAGAACCAATGGGGACCAGTTGCTGAAAGCAGCAAGTGGCCTGGGAAAGTTCACAAAGGCAGCAAGCCTTAGAAGCTTACCCTTCGTGGACCCTGCCATCCTGGGGGAGAGGCTTGGCACCGCGTCCCAGGATGTGCATTGTTTCAGGCCCCCAAGAGCATCAGGCTCTCAACCCAGGGGTCCAGAAACATGTCTGGTGGTGGCAGCTGAAGGCAGCCACTCAGACTGGACACTAGTGGTTGGTCGTTTTTCAGGGGGCATCTCTAAGATGTCCTCTGTGTGCATTTTCATTAAATCCCACACTTGCATCAGTGTGGGTTTAATGGGCCGAGAAGTTTGATATCAAACTTCTCAGTTTTCAGTGTAGCCATTATGGTGTTATGGAGTTCGTAATGACAAACTCCCAGCACCATATGCTCTTAATGGCAGCACTGCACTTACAATGTCCAAGAATGGATTTAGGCACTTTAGGGGTACAAGGCTCATGCACCGGTACCCTCACCACTGGTATAGGGCACCCAGCTAGAGGGGTGACTGATCTATGCCAGTGCAGTGGGTTGTAGGCATGGATGTGTGCTATGTCGACTCTTCACTTTGTTCTCCACCAAGACACACAACCTGCAAAGGCAGTGTGTGTGAGAGTAGTGGTACAGGACCTCTAAGCGTAGCACAATAAGTGCTGCAGCCCTTAGAGGCCTTCTCTGGTCACAGTGCCAGGGGTACCTGTGGCACCATTTACCAGGGGCTGACATGTGGCCAGAGATGCCAATTGGGTTTGTGTTTCAATGCAGTTTAGGGAAAGAACATAGGTCCTGGGTACCTGATTTAGCCGGTGCCCATGACACACTACGTCAAAGCAAATCAGCAATTCTGCAAAAAGTGGGGGCTACCATGTAGAAAGAGAGCACTTTTTCACAAGCCACCCATGAAATGTTGTTGTGAAGTGGAAGAAGATTACATTTCTGCAAAGTGGAGCATTCATCCCTCAAAACAGAAGGGAGGGCCTTTATATATGATTTTGTACTAAGCTATGGGCTTCTTGCCTCATTTGAACCAAGATCATCTGCTAGCCAATTCCTACAGCCACGACCTTTCCATGTCCTGCTCTCTGGTCCTCTCTCCTCACTTCCGATTATGCTTTGCTTTGGCACATCGTTTGGTACAGCTCGCTCTTCCCTTTGGGCCCCTGCGTGCTCCTTTGTTTTTGGAGCAAGAAGTCTTCAAGGGTTGTTTTGTGAACTTCTATTTCCAGGGCCTTCCAACAGGGATTGGCTCTGGATCCCTGGTGCTCACTTCACGAGCCATTTCTGTGCTTTTATGCGTGTGAGAGACGTTTATTCCACTGTTAATAATATGTTTATGCACCTTATTGAATCCTAGGAAAACCCTTTTCACTATACAAAAACACAACGGAAAGCTACTGCTTTGTAAAGCGTAGGCTGCTCCAGTCTGGTACCAACAGATAACCAAAACATGAGGAATCTACGGGAAGAAGCGTCCATCAGAGATGTGTCATTGCCATGGAACATGTGCTTGTCGTGATCAGTGCCCTAATTTACATCCAGTACCAGTACTGGGATTAGCAGATGACCTTAGAACAGAGGCAAGTCTTTTACGTGCAGTGCAGTCTTCACGTTGTGCAAGGTTTTACAAAGTTATTCTCTGCCAGAATTATTTGGCAATAAATGTGAGATAATCAAACCATTGAATATGTTCAAGAGATACTTTACTAATTGCAAAGTAATGTTTTGTTCACATTTTTCTTTACATTATTCTCTCTATTTTCCAAATGTCAACAGTATTGGCATCTGCTATAGGTGTGAATTGTAGTAGAGTGTTCACTGTCATAGCGCTGAACACTGTGAGGTCAACCCTTAGCAAGAAGAGTATGTACTGACCGCCAAGCTGTGATGAATGATAAGCAAGACCCACTTGTTCTTTGCCACCATAAATGTAACTGTTCTTCCTTTCTTGGTGCAGATGAGTGGTATGACACCTTAGCCATGGAGAGTACCGCCGATTAACCGCGTCAATCATCTTTCCGTTGCCTTCCATACAAGTCTCTTTAGTTTTTCCTCATCTTGTAAAACAATAAAATAGTAACCACCACGGAGGGCACTTTGCAGGTAAGTGCGCATAGCTACCTGACGTGAAAGGCTGGTATTGGAATTCCACTCTTTGTGGCTATAAAAGCAGACATTCAAGATAAAGGCAACTGTTGGCCGTAGGTTGGTAGCAGAGTTAGCTATTAGCACAAGCATTTACAATGCAACGGTTTTGCCTTTGGAAAAGTTAGAGCTATTGGCATTGTAAATGACAATTTCTTTATTTATGTGTTCGTTTTGAAAACTGATAAATAAATGGCATTGTCCTTTACAATGCCAATAGCTTAATCTCTCGCAAATGCCACACACACCCACACCGAACCCCCCACACAGAGCCCCCTCACACACACAGGGCCCCCCTACACACACACCCACAGAGCCTACACACACCCACACAGAGCCCTCACACACACTGCAAGACCCCCACACACCCAGACTGAGCCCTCCACACACCCACGCAGAGCCCCCCCACACACACCCACAAAGAACCCCCCACACACCCACACAGAGCCCCTCCACAGACCCACACAGAGTCCCTTCACACACCCACAAAGAGCCCCCCCACACACCCACACAGAGACCCACACACACCCACACAGAGCCCCCCACACACCCACACAGAGCCGCCCACACAGAGCCCTCCACACACTGCAAGCCCCCTGTGCAAGTTATACACTGTTGTTAGAGATGAACCGACCGCATGTGTAACCAATAGGTGTAAAAAGGACTTCAAAGGTGACAGACTGGGGAGAGAGATGATGATGTAGGAGTGAGAGAGAGAGGGATTGTGCAGATAAAAGAGGAGTGTTAAAAGGGTTGTACACAGCAAGAAGTCTGAGAGGGAGTGTGTAGATAATGGGTAGGTTTGGGTGGGAGAAGCTCTTTGTGTAACGTCAGTTGTACAAAGGATTGTACAGGCAACAAACAAGTGTGAAAGGGGCTGCAATGATGTACACTGGTGAAAGGGAGTGCTGCAGACAATAGCGAGGTGTCACAGAGGAACAGCAGACAGTAGGTAGGTGTGAGATAGCTGGGCTGTGAAACTAACTCAAAGATGGGAAAGGGTTCTTCACAAGCAAGAGACAGGTGTCAAAGGGTGTAAAATACTTTTGCACAGAGCAGGCTGTGAGAGATGGGGGAAAGCAAGTCACAATGCACTTTATTTCCAACAGGCTTGTGTTATCTGCAGAAAATGGTCAGCACCAAAGGAGATCAACATGAGGCCAAGTGAAGGCACCCAAGGGGTGCAGCAGTAGATTAACCACCCAAGAGGGGGATTTAGAAAGTACCCCATAGTCACAGTACATTAAGAGCACAACACAAAGCCTTGTCCGTGCCAGAAAGTAAGGGGTATAACTAAATGCATACGTACCACTAACGTCAATTTCTGTGGCTTAATGTGCAGTTTCATGCCACAAAAACTATAACTGAGCCCACAGTATTACAATGGACAATGCATCGCTTCCAGTTCACACTGGTCATTGTATAATTATGTAAGGCAGGGTGCCTATTTTGGAGGCGAACGTAGCAGACAATCTGTAACAAAACTATTTTAAAAAAAAGATATTTCACATGTATTTCTTTCCGCTGAGGTATAAAGATGCTTAAAGCACAAGTATTGACAAAACCAACAGAAATGGCCTTTGGGACTCATTGATTTTGCCACTGGTTTTTAGCAATGATCTACTGCGTGCATGTTGTTGTGAGTGTGTAAGAGGCATGCGTGTGGTTGTCAGTGTGTGAGGGGTGCGCATGTGGTTGTGAGTGTGTAAGAGGCGTGAGTGTGTTAGGCGTGCGTGTGCCTCCAGAGTGCTAGTCTGTGAAGGGTGCGCGTGGGGCTGATGGCGTGCGTGTTGTTAGTGTGTAAAAGGCGTGCGTGTGGTTGTGAGTGTGTAAGAGGTGTGCGTGTGGTTGTGAGTGTGTATAAGGTGTGCGTGTTGTTGTGAGTGTGTATAAGGTGTGCGTGTGGTTGTGAGTGTGTAAGAGGTGTGTCTGAGTGTGTAAGAGGCGTGCGTGTGGTTGCGAGTGTGTAAGAGGCGTGCGTGTGGTTGTCAGTGTGTGAGGGGTGCGCGTGTGGTTGTGAGTGTGTAAGAGGTGTGTCTGAGTGTGTAAGAGGCGTGCGTGTGGTTGTCAGTGTGTGAGGGGTGCACGTGAGGTTGTGAGTGTGTAAGAGGCGTGCGTGTGGTTGTCAGGATGTGAGGGGCGCGCGTGTGGTTGTGAGTGTGAGGGGTGCGCGTGTGGTTGTGAGTAAGAGGCATGCGTGTGGTTGTGAGTGTGTAAGAGGTGTGCGTGTGCCTCCAGAGTGCTGGTCACCTCAAGTGCATCCTGCTCAACACCCGCTCCGTCCACAGACACGCCATCGAACTCTGGAACCTCCTCGACACCACAGCTCCAGACGTTGCCTTCCTCACGGAGACCTGGATGAACGCCTCTTCAGCTCCCGACATCGCCATCGCCATCCCAGAGGGCTACAAGATCACCCGGAGGGATCGCACCGCCAACCAGATGGGAGGAGGCATCGCCATCATCCACAGGAACACCATCCGTCTCACGACCAGCACCGACAACACCCTGACCACCGCCGAACACCTGCATTTCCAAATCCACACCGACCCGAAGACCACCCTCAGAGGCACCCTGATCTACCGACCTCCGGGACCACGCACCCAATTCAGCGAGGACATCGCCGACTTCGTCAGCCCGCATGCCCTCCCCTCCGCTGACTACATCCTCCTGGGGGACCTCAACTTCCACCTGGAGAACAACAACGACTGCAACACCAGCACCCTGCTCGACAACCTCGCCAATCTTGGACTCAAGCAACTGGTGTCCACCCCCACCCACCTCGCCGGACACACACTCGACGCAGTCTTCTCATCCAGCACAGACATCGACTTCAGCCACGCCACAGAGCTTCAATGGACGGACCACAGCTGCGTCCACTTCACCTTCAAAAGAACGACGACCCACCACTACCAGCAACAGGCTGCCCGCAGAAGCTGGAACAAGATCACAGCCGACCAGCTCGCCACCTCACTGAGCCAGCACCCGCCTGCCAGCTCAGCGAACCCCAGCCAGGCCGCCGTCAACCTCACAAAGTGGATCAGCAACTGCGCAGACGAGCTCGCCCCGCTGAGGATCCCGCCCAGCAGACCCGGCAGCAAGAAAGCCCCATGGTTCACCGACGAACTCAAGAGCTCGAAGAAGAACTGCCGAGCCCTCGAGAAAGTCTGGAGAAGGGAACCAACACCGGACAACATGACCACCTTCAAGCTTGCCACCCGGAACCACCACCAGCTGATCCGCGCCGCCAAGAAAACTGCATTCAAGGACCGGCTGGACAACAACGCACACAACTGCAAGGAACTCTTCAACATCGTGAAAGAGCTTTCCAACCCCAGCGCAGGAAACAACGACATCACCCCATCGCAAGACCTCTGCAACTCCCTCGCCTCATACTTCCACAACAAGATCGCGGACATACACAACAGCTTCAACAACCAACCAACGCACACCAAGACCGAACAACCACCCCCCACCACCACCCTCCACGCCTGGGCTCCGATCAGCACCGAAGACACCATCCGCACGATGAACTCCATCCACTCCGGATCGCCGACCGACCCCTGCCCTCACCACGTCTTCAACAAGGCCGACGCTGTCATCGCACCCCACCTGCGAGACATCATCAACACATCCTTCGACACCGCCACCTTCCCTGAGAGCTGAAAGCACGCCGAACTCAGCGCTCTACTCAAGAAACCCACAGCGGACCCCACCGAACTCAAGAATTACCGCCCCATCTCGCTCCTCCCGTTTCCAGCCAAAGTCATCGAGAAGACCGTCAACAAGCAGCTGGCTGCCTTCCTTGAGACGAATAGATCCCTCGACCCCTCACAGTCTGGCTTCCGAGCCAACCACAGCACCGAGACCGCCCTCATCGCCGCCACCGATGACATCCGAGCCCTGATGGACAAGGGAGAAACAGCGGCCCTCATCCTCCTAGACCTCTCCGCGGCATTCGACACTGTCTGCCACCGCACCCTAGTACAGCGCCTCAGCAACGTCGGAATCCAGGAGAAGGCTCTGGAATGGATCATCTCCTTCCTCGATGGAAGAACACAGAGAGTCCGCCTACCACCGTACAAGTCAGAGGCCACCGAAGTCATCTGCGGCGTCCCTCAAGGATCCTCGCTGAGCCCCACCCTCTTCAACGTCTACATGAGCCCCCTCGCGGCCATCACACGACAACACAACCTCAGCATAATCTCCTACGCCGACGACACCCAGCTGATCCTCTCCCTGACCAACGACCCCGCTGCCGCCAGAGCCAACCTGCACGAAGGGATGAAAGAGGTAGCCGAGTGGATGACGACCAGCCGCCTGAAACTGAACTCGGACAAGACGGAGGTCCTCATCCTGGGCTCCTCAACCTCCGCCTGGGACGACTCCTGGTGGCCTCCCGCCCTGGGCACCGCACCCAAACCGACAGACCACGCACGAAACCTGGGCTTCATCCTGGACTCCTCCCTCTCCATGACCAGACAAGTCAACAACGTCTCCTCGGCGTGCTTCAACATCCTACGCATGCGACGGAAGATCTTCTGGTGGATCCCCACCGAGACCAGGAAGACCGTCACCCAGGCCCTCGTCACTAGTCGACTGGACTACGGCAACGCCCTCTACGCCGGTACCACCGCCAAGCTCCAGAAGAGACTCCAGCGGATCCAGAACGCCTCAGCCAGACTCATCCTCGACATCCCACGAACCAGCCACATCTCCGGACATCTGAGAGACCTACATTGGCTCCCCGTCAACAAAAGAATCACCTTCCGCCTCCTCACCCACGCACACAAAGCCCTACACGACCAAGGCCCGAGCTACCTCAACAACCGAATCAACCTCTACGCTCCCAAACGCCACCTCCGATCAGCCAACCACGCCCTCGCCGCCGTCCCCCACATCCGAAGAGCGACTACAGGAGGAAGGTCCTTCTCCTACCTGGCCGCCAAGACCTGGAACTCCCTCCCGTCCGACCTGCGCCTGACCCAAGACCACCTCTCCTTCAGGAAGAAGCTGAAGACATGGCTGTTCGAGCAGTAGCGGCACCCCCCTCCCCCCAGCGCCTTGAGACCCTACGGGTAAGTAGTGCGCTCTATAAATGTCTTTGATTGATTGATTGGTCTGTGAAGGGTGCACGTGGTGCTGAGGGCTGTTGTGAGTGATTGCTGCAGCATAGGTGTGTGCCTGAGCTGTCAGTGGGGCCAGACTGCTAGAATGAGAGCACGGTGTGTTTGGGGTGCTGTGGGGAAAGGACGGCCTGTAGTCTGGAAGAGTCGGAGATGCAAGAGCTGAGTGTAAATGGCCTCCTGTGGGGCACTGGCTGTCATGTGCGGGGCGTCAGTGAAGCCCCGGGTGTGACCAATGCATGTGTGTACCTGCGCCAAGGATCCAGCGAGATGTCTCGAGCAAGGGCACCTGATACAAGCTGAGCCCTGATGATGAGACGTAGTCCCCGGCAGTGACGTCACTCCTAACGCGCACATCTTTTCTACTGCAGTGACTGACGTGGTTGACCTGGACCTCGGCCTCTCGGGCCGCTCCGGCGGGATGGTCACAATCACCGTGCTGCTGGCAGTGGCGCTCTTCACGCAGGTTCCGGCTCTCATTGCAGCACTGGTCGTTGGGCGGGAAAAGTCACCGCTCCCCTAAAGATGGCCATCACAGTGACTGACAGACACTTGCAGCACATCCCTCGCGCCCCATGAATGGAAATCACATGTTGTGCTTAGGGGGGACGTTTCTTCCAAAAGCACCCGCTTCAGAGCATTGTCCCAGCAGATTCATGTAGATGACCTTTCAGCTTTTGTGGTACAGAGCAATGCTTCAAGACGCCACGAGGCCACTGCTTGTTCTAGCAGCTAACTGAGCTCCGGTTGGCCATATAAACTGGCCATCCTTATTAACAACTTAATTCATTGCACATATGAAGAAAATATTAAATGATGGAAAATATATCCTCTGTTTAGGAGCGCTTGACCTCCGGAATTTCCTAGTGCTTGTTGGGGATAAAGTAGGAAGAATAACAACTCGCATACACCATGCCCACCGCCAGCCTAGGAGTGGCACTGCCCATGGCCGCCCTCAACATTAGTAGGCCTCTGTAAACATCGAGGCAGAAGGGGGTGGCAGGAAAGGAGTGACATCACTGCAGAGAGGCCATTCTGTTTGTGCCACCCAGGGCCGGCTTTTGGCATGGGCGAGCGGGCTCCATGCCCAAGGCGCAGGCTTCAGAGGGGCGGAAGGAGCTGTCTGCATTAATGTCAGCAGAGACCCTGCCTCTGGCTCCAGGGCTGCAGACCTGTTTTTAACACCCCATCAGCCTGCTTTCTTGCCCTCCCATCTCCTCCCACCCGCTGCTGCCATGCACCATTAACCCCCCTCCAACCAACAGCTTGGCACCAGGGTGAGATGCAAATCGGTGCATAATGCAGGTGAGTGGGGTGGCGCAGGGATCTGTGCAGAGGCCAGACACTACTAATGCAATCCTCCAGGGGCGGCCCTCTGAACCCAAGGGCTCCCGCTGCCTCGTTTTATTCACCAGCAGGAGGGCGCCAAATGCATTTCCGCTTGTGCAGTGTCCGTTCTTTCTTCTGGTTTTGCCTCCTCCTAGACTCGTTTGCATCGCACCCTCATGATAACTTTCAGAGCACGCACAATAAAATGAAGGGCTTCTAGGAGCTTGGAGAACAGTCCTGGATTTTGACGAGAATGTCAAATGTACATGCAGAATTCCAAATGGATAATTCTGCACAGTGGATGTCCATTTGTGTCAGATTAAAACATAGAATTATTTTCTCTTATGTAGTTATAATTAGAAGGAATATTTATTCCATGAAGTAACCGCTTTCTAAAAACGATGTTCGAATACAGGAGTGTTCCTTCTCAGCGCCAACTTGACCTGAAGCTTTTGGAGCGCTTTACACACGCATCACTTACATTGCCTGACAGGCCCTTTATTCCACTGTGCATTTACCCCTTAGGGGTGGTTTTGAAAGCCCCGGGCCGCTCCCGGTGTCCCTGTCACTTTCCGCAGGCCGCAGCTCCCCCATTTTAACTGCAGCAAAGAGAGGCGTCGAGAGAGATATATAGATGGGAGGGTGTGCATAGGTAGAGAGAAAGCGATTAGCGATGGAGAAGAGAGAGAGAGGCGAGAGTGGATGGGCTCAGGGAGGTATTGCGCAAAGAGTCGAAGGGGGGGGGGGGTTGGGGGGGGGGGGGGTAGAGAATGTGGTGTTAGGGGCCAGAGCTGTATGTTTGAAATTGGGAAACCCAGGTACAAGTTTTGGCGTCTTCTCAAAATCCTGCACTTCTGGACAAATTACTGAATCTCCCCGTGCCTAAAAATACCACAAAAAATTAATGAGACATTGTGTAGTTGGTGCTGTAGCATGTTGGTGAAACTGCGCCCATGAGAGCGACGTGGTTTCTATGGCTGTACGTCAGACGATCACATATAGAAATATTCTCTGACATGCACATTGTCTGGTTGGGTGTAGATTTTTTAAATTATTAACCACATGGGGCCCTATTTTTCAGAAGGGTATTTGGACGCTATATTTTGTCAGCGTTTGAGTGGTGCGCTATACTTTACAGATGACTCTGCAGCTGAAACTGTTTGCAGCTGTACTGCAGTCGGGCCGTGCCAGCCCTCGGAGACCAGCCTCTTCACACGTCCCCCCTGTGCTGTGATCGTGTGAACGAGCAGACCAGAGACGTGTCCGGCTGACGACCTGGCGGTGGCGCTCCCAGAGGTGTCTGCGCCTCGAAGAGGTTCGGTCAGCCGTGAAACAACACCCCCCCCCCTTAACTCTGTCACACCGCGTTTGTAAAGATGTGAGGGCCTGGACTCCATCACTAGCGCTGCTGGCCTGGCATGGATGCTCCCGTTTCGCAGCGCTAGCTGTGTCACACGTTCCCTGCCCGCTGCCCATGTGGCGGTGCACTTTGTTCAGGGTGGAGAGCGGGCAAAGGTTGCACGTGGCTTGGAAGATATCAGGTGCAGGCAAGGCAGAAAAGGCGCCTTCTGCCTCAGCGGTGAGAAGCGAGAGATGTACATGAACCCCAGCAGGGATACTTCCTCTGATGATTGGGTCAGATCACTCACCAAGCAGGAAGGCGGGTGCCGGCTCAATGCCGGACCAGATTCGGGGGCGTTCTCGAGGGCTTTTGGCTGACGTAGCATGACGTAGCCAAAAGCCAAAAAATCTCGGGAACGCCCCCGAATCTGGTCCGGCATTGACGGACAGTTACCTCTCCCAATGGCTAGCCTCCATTTATGGAGCTAGCCAATGGGAAGAGGGGGCGGAGACCCGACGCCACATACAACTCATAAGGTTTTTTGGCGCATGCGTACTGAAGTACGCATCGCCAGTCAAAACCTAAAAAACACAGCAGGCTATGGACCCACAAGAATTCTCTTTAGGTCAGCATTTCTCAACAGACTGCGCCTACGCTGACTCAGACGGGGGACGTGACGTGGCCATCTCGCATGATGTCTACAAGTTACCAATATTGAGGGCCCAAACGTGCAAGCAGGAGCACACTAAACAAGACACATACTCACAAGAACTTGTGACTAACTTTAGCTATCCTGACGGGGAAAATAGACGTACTCAGGCACAGCTCAGAATGTTGTCAATGTACGCAGAGTTCAGAAAGCCATCTATAAAGAAGCACTAGGTCTGTTCTAAAAATAGATGGTAGCGGGAAGAAAAGTGGCAACGAAAGAAAACAGTAGTGATCATGAGCGCTAGAACACATTGCTGCCTATTACCAGATTTCCTCAATGCATAAAAGTAGAACAAGCAAAGGTTTCCACTGCTCACCTGAGGCCTACAGCTTCGGCGGCTGGCACGGCGGGCTGCCGAAGATCACGGGCAGCAATTATGAAATGATGGTCTCTGTCTCACTGCCTGGGACCCACTGGCCGCCTCACGTGCAGGTTACACTGCGCATGACAATACTGGCCCAGCCTTGCCCCACCCTATGCCTAAATGACGCAGCTGCATGCCGCGCATAATTTCATCACATACACGGCGGTTTATTTAGGAGGCGCGTCGGGGGAGTTACTTCAAAAATACGTTCCAGACGGACCCTGCTGTCGGCAAATGTACTGTGTGCTGAGGGGGTGCCTGGAGCTCGGCCTCCCCGCGACGCGGGGACCTGTGTTACGCCCCTAAATCAAATCTTGGCAAGTTGTTGGATTCATTTTAAGTATTGTTTTGACACATTGAAATATCATCTTTGTTCACTTCTTTCAATAGTTAGACTTCATTAATGTTAAATAGACCCTTCCCATGTTGGCACGTGGAGCTAATGCACTACAATGGGAAACAGCTAAATTGGCATTTTATCCCTCAACAGGGCTTATAAAGCATATGTTATAATACCCCTGCTTATTTTAACATGACACCTGTAGGAAGGGGGAGGCTCTAGTTGGCGCAGTGTAACACTAGCGACAAGCAGGGACTCTCTCTTCCTCGTCAGGGCTGAGGGTTACCTTCCAGACAACCTCTGCTTACCCTCTAGGTAGTGTGGCTTAAGCAGTCGTAGGCTAATCTTTGGGGCACATAGGGTTAAACACTTGCAACAGTACACCTTTACAACCAACCCACCACACAACGAGACCAGACTGTATTCTTGTAAAAATATATATCTTTATATAGATTTTAAGCAGGCTTATGAATACAGTCAATAACTTTATGAAGACGGTTGCAGGTTACTTAATTCGGGTTACCACAGTTCTTATGGAAGTTCTCTTGAGGCCCGTAGGCCGGGGTTACTCAATGTTCTTGTGGAGCCGGCGGCTTCCAGGGGATCTGTCCCACGTCGCGTTGCCTTCCCGGGGTCGCTGATCGTTGCGGCTCTTCGGCCGAGCAGGTCACTGGTCGTCCGGGGCAGCGGTGTTCTGTGGCGGCAGGGTCCTTTCCTCGTCGTCCGCTCCGACCCTGGAGGCGGCGGCTGTGCGGTGGTGACAAGTGGCAGTACGGTCCCCAAGTGCAGGACGTACCCAGCCAAATGTCGGTGCAGCTGTGGGCTCACAGCTGGGCTGTCGGGCAGGCTTACCGACCTTGCGGATTCTCGTAGGGCAACTGTCCGTCTTTGCAGGTGAGTGATGGCTCGCTATGCCTTCACCTCGATAGCTCGGACCGGACGGGTCCTCCTTTGCTTTGCTCTCGGGCTCCCGGTGCAGTTGCGGTCACGGTGTTTGGGCCAGCGGCGGCTGGTCCTCACTTTGCTTCCGCTGTTGCTTTGGGCCCCGGTCACGGTGGTCGGGAGGATGTTGATGCCTTAGAGGAGATTCCTCCGTCAGTGCTGCGGCGATGGTCAGCACCCGCAGTCGCTTTCCAAGGGGGTAGCGTCCACTGGTCCTGGGACGCTGGTCAGGGGGCAAGTTCAGTTGCAAGCCCTTGGAGATCTCTTTTCAGAGTTTGGCACAAGTAGCACAACAGTCTTTTCGTAGTCTTATTGTCTTCCTCTCCTTCAGCAGCAAGGCACCAGACACAGGCAAGAGTCAGCACCCTTCCTTGTCTCTCACGGTCCTTCTCGTAGGGCAGAGTCTTTCTGTGGCCCAAACCGGATCTAATTTTCAAGGAGCAGGGCTCCGTCTTTTATAGGCCAATTCTTTTGTTCTCGCAGGCCAGGGGGGCCTTTGCATAGCCACTCTCAGTTCAGGAGTACCCCCGCGGGTGTACTCCGGCTTCTGCTTTCAGTGTGAGGGGCAGGCGCATCAGACGCCCCACAGGAGGTGGAGCCAGCATTGTCCGGACGGGAGTGGCCAGAGTACCTTGTTGATGGGGGCTTCGCCCTTCCTGGGCCAGGTGCCGGCAGAGTCATCCGCCGCTCCCCGGGAGGGTGGAGCCAGCATTGTGGAGGTCGAGCACAGTGACAGCTCGAGTCAAGAGGCACTCCTACCTCCCACTAAGGTGTAATCTGCGCATTCACCACCCGTCATCCCTCCAGCCCTGTCACTCACACATCCCAGACAGTCAGATACACACCAGCAGAGGCGGCTGAAATGGTTAAGCAAGCAAATGCTAACTTTCTAAAAGTAGCATTTGCAAACCCAGGATACTGAAATAAACTTGACTACAAGAAATATCTCATTATCCCGAGTTCAGGCATACTAAACATGACTCACTACCATGCTCCTTGAGCCTGCGGGGATTATAGGGTGTAATAATCCTCGCAGCTCAGTCTGGCCTACTGGAGCAGGTAGCCTTCAGTAGTGAAATACGGTCTTCGTTGTAAGTCACTACTAGGACATGCCACGCACATCAGGGCTTGTCCTACCTTGCACCTACAACGCACCCTGCCCGCAGGCCTACCATAGGGGTGACTAATATGTATTCAAGGGAAGGGTCGGTGCTGGCAAGTGGGGACACTTGCCCAGCTAGCGTGACAGTACGAGACCGCACGCGGGTTCTGCGGTCGCAGTTCCCAGACACATCTTTACGGCTGCTTCGGTGGGTGGCGCAACCAGCGCTGCAGGCCCACCAGCAGTATTGGCATCTACAAGCCCCGGCACTCTCTCGTGCGCTTTACTAGGGACTAACAGTAAATCCAATGCACCAATCATGGATACCAATCGTATGTACAGTTTACAGTAGGGAGCACTTGCACTGCGGCACGGATCAGCCGTGGCGCAGTGCCCTGAGTATCGGAAAACCAGCAAAACATCAGAGGCACATCAGCAAAAAGTGGAAGGGAGACTCACGCCAAGGTGCCAGGTCTAACATGTGTCCCCTCCAGCTGAAATGTGGGGGGAACTACCCTTCCCCAGGGAGTTCCACATCACTAAGGCGGAAAAATCTGGACAGACCGTCAGCGTTGGCGTGATCGGTGCCAGGGCGGTGTTCCACCGTAAAGTCCATACTCTGTAGAGAAATGGACCACCTCAACAGTTTCGGGTTCTCACCCCTCATTTGCATCAACCATCTGAGGGGCCTGTGGTCCGTCTGAACTCGGAAGTGAGACCCAAACAAGTAGGGTCTTAGCTTCTTCAGCGCCCAGACCACAGCAAATGCTTCACGCTCTATTGCACTCCACCTACTTTCCCGTGGAAGTAACCTCCGACTTATGAAGGCTACGGGTTGGTCAAAGCCCTCCTCAGTCATCTGTGAAAGAACAGCCCCTACACCATGCTCTGAAGCGTCTGTTTGCACAATGAACTCCTTGGAGAAATCTGGGGCCAGGAGCACGGGCGCCGTGCACATGGCAGTCTTCAGGGTGTCGAAAGCCTTCTGACAGGTGTCAGTCCAAATCACATTCCTGGGCTGCTTTTTCGAAGTCAGCTCTGTCAAGGGGGTCACGATCGTGCCATAGCCCTTGACAAACCTCCTGTAATACCCAGTGAGACCCAGGAAGGCTCTCACTGCAGTCTGGGTCTTGGGGGGTTCCCAAGCCAGGATGGTTTCGATTTTGGGCTGCAAGGGGGCTACCTTGCCACTCCCAACTTGGTGTCCCAAGTACACCACTGAACCCTGCCCAATCTGGCACTTGCTTGCCTTGATTGTGAGGCCTGCTCTGCGCAGGGCCATCAACACTTCCCAGAGGTGTCGCAGGTGTTCGGGCCAGGTGCCGCTGAACACCGCGATGTCATCCAGGTAGGCGGCACTGAACTCGTCCAGTCCAGCCAATACCTGGTTGACCAATCTCTGAAAGGTGGCAGGGGCATTCTTCATTCCAAATGGCATAACCCGGAACTGGAAATGCCCATCTGGTGTAGAGAATGCCGACCTCTCCTTTGCCCCATCGGTCAAGGCGATCTGCCAGTACCCAGACGTCAAATCAAACGTGCTGAGAAACCGGGCAGCCCCTAGCCGATCAATGAGCTCCTCAGCTCTGGGGATGGGGTGCGCGTCAGTCTTCGTGACTGAATTGAGTCCTCTGTAGTCCACACAGAACCGGAGTTCGGGTGTGGCTCCCGGCGCAGCAGCCTTCGGAACCAAGACCACGGGGCTGGACCAAGGACTGCTGGAAGACTCAACCACCCCGAGGGCAAGCATCTTGGAGACCTCCTCCTTGATGCAGGCCCGGACCCTGTCAGTTACCCGGTAAGCCTTGTGCTTCACCGGTAAGCTGTCTCCAGTGTCCACATCATGGACGCACCAATCTGTGACACTCGGAACCAGGGAGAACAGGTCTGGAAACTGTCCCAGCAACTGGCGGCAGTCCTCCTGTTGTTCGGCGGTCAGGGAGGGTGAGAGGTTAACTCCATCCACAGACCCATCCTTCTCATAGGCCACCAAGAGGTCAGGAAGAGGCTCCGTCTCCTCCTCCATTCCGTCATCGGTTGCCAACAACATGCCCACTTCGGACCTTCGCAAGTGGGGCTTGAGGCGGTTGACATGTAGGACCCGCAAAGGGTTCCTGGGCGTCTTCATGTCCACCAAGCATGTCACGGGGCTCTTGCGCTCCACAACCTCAAATGGTCCTGTCCACTTATCTTGAAGGGCACAGGGCTCCACTGGGGCCAAGACATACACCTCCTGTCCAGGCTGAAGCTCGACCAGAGTGGCATTCTGATCGTACCACCGCTTCATTTCTTCCTGGCTCGCTTCCAGATTTGCCTCGGCAAGTTGTCTGAAGCGTCTGGTCTGGTTTCTGAAGGCCAGGATGTAGCTATATACATTCTGGGGAGGTTTCCTGGGAGATTGCTCCCAGCCTTCCTTTACCAAACTCAGTGGTCCTCTCACGGGGTGACCGTACAGCAGTTCAAAGGGGCTGAACCCTAGGGACTTCTGTGGTACCTCGCGATATGCAAACAGCAGGCATGGCAAGAGGACGTCCCACTTACGCCTCATCGGACCTTCCAGGCCCATTATCATGCCTTTGAGGGTTCGGTTGAATCTTTCAACCAACCCGTTACCTTGGGGATGGTAGGGTGTGGTGAACTTGTACGTTACGCCACACTCCTGTCAAAGGGACTTCATATATTTCGATATGAAATTGGTCCCCCTGTCGCTCACCACCTCTAGAGGGAATCCTACTCGTGAGAAAATTCCCATCAGTGCACGCCCTACCACGGGAGCCGTCACTGTCCTCAGAGGGATGGCTTCAGGGTACCGGGTGGCATGGTCCACCAAGACCAGGATGAACCTGTTGCCCATGGCTGTCTTGGGGTCCAGAGGCCCAATGATGTCAATACCCACTCGCTGGAATGGCGTACCGACCACAGGGAAGGGTTGGAGGGGAGCCTTGTTCTTCCCTCCCGTCTTCCCACTTGCCTGGCAAGTCGGACAGGTTCTGCAATAAGCGTCTGAGCTTTTATGCATTTGGGGCCAGTAGAAGTGGGTGACAAGCCTGTCATAGGTCTTGTCCATCCCTAAATTTCCTGCTAAAGGCACATCGTGATCCAGACCCAGTAGGAAGGCTCTGAACTTCTGGGGTACCACCAGCACACGGGCTGACCCAGGTTCAGCAGCCTTAGGCTCCGAATACAGGAGGTCGTTCTCCCAGTACACGTAATGTGTTTTGGCCTGAACACCATTGGCCTGGTCTGCAGCCTGATGCCGCATACCCACGAGAGAAGGGCATTCTTTCTGCTCCCTGCAGAATTCCTCCCTGGAGGGTCCTCCTTCTTGCTGCCAATGGGTCAGCTCAGGCAGGTCCCCCAGTTCGGCGATCTGTTCCCCTGTAGGCTCCAGGGCATCCCCCTCAAGGTCTGCCTCCTCCTGGACCGTAGGAACTTCAGGGGCCGGTTTCCCGCGCCCCCTGCGCCTTCTCCCTAAAGCCGGTTCCTGGGCCTCTCCATCAGGCCCCAGGACCTCTCGATCACCCTTACTGGCTGCCATCGACCGGGTGGTCACGCACGCCCAGTCAGGCAGACCCACCATCCGCAGGTGAGTCGTCTTCTCCACCTTTTCCCAAGGGGATTGCTCCAAGTCGTTCCCTAGCAAACAGTCAACAGGCATGGTTTTTCTCACACAGACCTGCAGAGTACCAGAGACCTCCCCCCACTCGAAGGGAACTTGAGCCATCGGACACTGACTCTCAGAATTATCAGCGTTGATAACCCTACAGTAGGCATGGGGTACAACCTGCTCTTGAGACACCAGGTGCTGCCTCACTGCAGTCACACTGGCTCCTGTTTCTCTAAGAGCCTCAGCTTCCTTACCATTGATGATCACCACCTGCCCATATTTCTTAGTGTTAGAGGGCAGGTAGTTCGTCGGGATCATCTCACTGTCTCCTAGCGAGACCAGGGTCATGTGAACGGGATCTCCACCCCCCGGGACCATCATTTCTACTCCCAGGTGAACGCTAGTCACTTGTCGGGGCGGAGCACCAGTGGGTGCAGGTTTTCCAAATAGGCGACACTTGGGGTCACTGGATATGTGCCCAGGCTCGCCACATTTGAAACAATTGAAGGGCCCCTTTGGAACAGGTTTACCTGTCGGGGCTCCATTCTGCTTCGGGGGTGGGGGAGGCTGAGAACCCTGCTGCGGATTCCCTTGGGAACTACTTTGGGGGCCTTTTTGGAACCCTTTCTGTTTTCCCCCTTTGTCCCCCCCACTCTTCTGCTGGGGACCCTGCCCACTCTTGGCGGAATCTCCCACGGGACCCTTGTGGACCCTGGTGCTGAGCCAGCGGTCCGCCTCCTCAGCAAGCTTCCTCGGGTTGGACAGCTTGCTATCGATCAGGTGTTGGCGTAACTCAGGAAAACAGTGATCAGACAAGTGCTCCCATGCAATTAAATCAAAGAGACCTTGAAAATCATTCACTTTGTTACCTTTCACCCAACCATCCAGTGCTCTGCAAAAGTAAGTCACATACTCCACATACGTATTCCCAGGCCGCTTAGTACATCCCCTAAACTTCTGTCTATACATTTCAGGGGTAAGCCCGTACCTGTTTAATAAAGCTTCTTTCATGTGGGCATAGGATCTCTGATTCTCAACGGGCAAATCTAGCAAGGTATCTCTCCCTTCGCTAAGGAACCTTCCCCACAACCCCGCTCCCCAATCCTTGTCAGGGACTCGGTGGGAGGACATGGCTACCTCGTATGCCCTAAACCACTGTCTTATGTCATCCCCCTTAAAGAACTCTTTAACTACGTCCTTCGGGATGTGCACTCTTGACTCTACCTGCACTGGCGATGTGCTGCCACCAGAGGGAGGCCGATCCAAGTCTCTCTCCTTGAGACTTATCTCCCTCATCTTGATTTCATAATCCATCTGATGCTTTCGCTCTTCCAGCGCCATTCTTTTGGTTTCCAGCTCCAGCTGGATTTTCAATTCTGCCAACTTTCTTTCGTGATTCCGGGTTTCCTTCCTGTCCGCCAGCTCCTCTGGCGACAGGCCTTTACCAAAGCTGTGCTCGCTGTCTTGCCTCTCGAGATCGATCAGATCCCCAAGTGCATTCTGCTCCTCCGTCGTATTCTGCTCGGCGAGGACGTCTTGCTCTTCCGGGGTCTTTCTGGACTCCACCCAGGCTTTCAGGGCCTTGTAGAGCTCCGGCTTGTTTTTGCAACCAGCGTGCGGAACCTTTAGTTTCCTACAGAAAAACTTCAGCTCCATCTTTGAGTATTTGTCCAGCTTTGCGGCGTCCCATTCTATCTCCAACACCTCGGAGGTCGTGGACTCCGCTCCATCCAGGCTCTTTGTGCCAGGCATGGTTTCTGCGCTCGGAATCTTCTTTCAAAAAGCAAAGTCTGTGGTTTAGTAGCTGTACCGTAATCCTTGTGTAGTGGTCAGAAGCTCAGGTATAACAATCGCAAGTGTAAATTCGAAATCCTCACCGCTGCGTCCAATGTAGGAAGGGGGAGGCTCTAGTTGGCGCAGTGTAACAATAGCGACAAGCAGGGACTCTCTCTTCCTCGTCAGGGCTGAGGGTTACCTTCCAGACAACCTCTGCTTACCCTCTAGGTAGTGTGGCTTAAGCAGTCGTAGGCTAATCTTTGGGGCACATAGGGTTAAACACTTGCAACAGTACACCTTTACAACCAACCCACCACACAACGAGACCAGACTGTATTCTTGTGAAAATATATATCTTTATATAGATTTTAAGCAGGCTTATGAATACAGTCAATAACTTTATGAAGACGGTTGCAGGTTACTTAATTCGGGTTACCACAGTTCTTATGGAAGTTCTCTTGAGGCCCGTAGGCCGGGGTTACTCAATGTTCTTGTGGAGCCGGCGGCTTCCAGGGGATCTGTCCCACGTCGCGTTGCCTTCCCGGGGTCGCTGATCGTTGCGGCTCTTCGGCCGAGCAGGTCACTGGTCGTCCGGGGCAGCGGTGTTCTGTGGCGGCAGGGTCCTTTCCTCGTCGTCCGATCCGACCCTGGAGGCGGCGGCTGTGCGGTGGTGACAAGTGGCAGTACGGTCCCCAAGTGCAGGACGTACCCAGCCAAATGTCGGTGCAGCTGTGGGCTCACAGCTGGGCTGTCGGGCAGGCTTACCGACCTTGCGGATTCTCGTAGGGCAACTGTCCGTCTTTGCAGGTGAGTGATGGCTCGCTATGCCTTCACCTCGATAGCTCGGACCGGACGGGTCCTCCTTTGCTTTGCTCTCGGGCTCCCGGTGCAGTTGCGGTCACGGTGTTCGGGCCAGCGGCGGCTGGTCCTCACTTTGCTTCCGCTGTTGCTTTGGGCCCCGGTCACGGTGGTCGGGAGGATGTTGATGCCTTAGAGGAGATTCCTCCGTCAGTGCTGCGGCGATGGTCAGCACCCGCAGTCGCTTTCCAAGGGGGTAGCGTCCACTGGTCCTGGGACGCTGGTCAGGGGGCAAGTTCAGTTGCAAGCCCTTGGAGATCTCTTTGCAGAGTTTGGCACAAGTAGCACAACAGTCTTTTCGTAGTCTTATTGTCTTCCTCTCCTTCAGCAGCAAGGCACCAGACACAGGCAAGAGTCAGCACCCTTCCTTGTCTCTCACGGTCCTTCTCGTAGGGCAGAGTCTTTCTGTGGCCCAAACCGGATCTAATTTTCAAGGAGCAGGGCTCCGTCTTTTATAGGCCAATTCTTTTGTTCTCGCAGGCCAGGGGGGCCTTTGCATAGCCACTCTCAGTTCTGGAGTACCCCCGCGGGTGTACTCCGGCTTCTGCTTTCAGTGTGAGGGGCAGGCGCATCAGACGCCCCACAGGAGGTGGAGCCAGCATTGTCCGGACGGGAGTGGCCAGAGTACCTTGTTGATGGGGGCTTCGCCCTTCCTGGGCCAGGTGCCGGCAGAGTCATCCGCCGCTCCCCAGGAGGGTGGAGCCAGCATTGTGGAGGTCGAGCACAGTGACAGCTCGAGTCAAGAGGCACTCCTACCTCCCACTAAGGTGTAATCTGCGCATTCACCACCCGTCATCCCTCCAGCCCTGTCACTCACACATCCCAGACAGTCAGATACACACCAGCAGAGGCGGCTGAAATGGTTAAGCAAGCAAATGCTAACTTTCTAAAAGTATTTGGGAAGAAAAAGTGCCCCCCACCTGTTTTTCAGAACTGCTCTTAATTATGAGCAACACATCCACTCGGGTTAGATATGTTCGGTATGTTTATTTATACCTTGAGTTCAACAGTTAATTTAGAACATTCTGTACATTTCATGTCAGACAAAGAACACCAAAGAATTGACATAAATTTTAAACATACAAAAAAGAAAAAATCACAAATATATCTACTATACACAACAAAGCATGACATCAATTTTAGAAAAAGTCACAAAAATCAAAAAATGAAAACTTCTTTTCACAGTAATAAGCAAAGTCACAAATGAAAGGAGATATCACGGCACATCAATTGTTGCACAACACTCGTTTTTTGGGTTGTGTTAGTTATTTGTTATGGATGTCTGTTATTTCTATCCCCTTTCTTGCCGACGCGTTTCAAACTTCGTACATCAGTTACGAGTTCTCTTCAGGGCCTTGTTATTACTATATGCCTGTGTGTAAAAAGAAACGCTATTTAAAATCCAATCTTGGGTCTCATCTCCTAAGATCACTTAGGGTCTACTGCAATTTTTAAAAAAAGCAAATTACCTGGGCAGTGGCCGGGTTTATCCTATGTCTTGTTCTGGGTCATTGAGATTTCAGTCTACAGGACGTTAAAAAATCAGTTTAGAGTCAAATACCAGTATTAACCCTGCAATCACATCGGCAGACATTACAAGACATACCTTTAAAGTAGTTTTTGGTACGGTGGGGCATCTCCCTATGGCTCGGGGAAGCTTCAATCACCTGGGGGAAGGGGCGAGGAGGGAATCAGTACAAGCAGAGTGAATCTATACAGAAGCCAAGAAAAGTTGGTTGTGGGGCTTCCCTTACCTCGTAAGGTGCCCCGTGGGCTTCGGGAGTGTTTCACTTTGCGCCTCAGTGGATCGGTCGGTTTCTCGTGGCTGATCAACCGTGCCGCGTAATGACTCACAACTATTCTCCGGTCACGTAAGCTGTTGGGAAGAGGAGCAGTTGGTTTTACATATGGCTCGCTCTGCAAAGCGGCCCGTCTCAGTTTAGCATGTAGTGTCTTCACTCACCTCTCGCTCAGCGGTTCGCTTTCCAAATGACTCTATGTCGAGGGCGGCGGTGAGACTGCCCCGAGACTAAATGCGGTCACATGACCGTAGGTGTTCTGGGAGTTGTAGTTCTGGTTACTCGCGTGTATCATCCTCTAGTACCCTTTCATCAAAGTGGGACCATGAGGCCTCATGGAGTCCCATTCAACTTGTGCTTTATAATCTGGACACCTCGGACAGAGTGTTCAATCCGTTTTGAGCGCTATTAAATTTTAAGATCAGATAAGCCTCTTTTCTTAACAGGGTTTCCTCTATGTCAATCGGGCCTTTGTTACCTGATGGCGCTACTGTACAAAGTACGGTCCATTTGAAATCCGTTTCACTGTGGTCTAGGTCGAGAAAGTGTTGGACCATAGGGGCACTTAACACCTTCTTTTTGATACGTGACCTGTGTTGGGTAATGCGACTGTTGACCTGTTGTGTCGTTTTCCCTATGTAGAGTTTCTGGCATGCGCAGGTGATAGCATATATCACATTGCGTGTCCGGCAGTTAGAGAATCCATTGTTTTGATATTTGACACCCCTATGTTCAAATTCAGACCCTTCGATTGTGGACTCACATGATATACAGTTTCCACATCTATGGTGGCCTACTATTGGCTGGAGGCCCCATATCGACATGAGATCGCTTTTGGGCTTGGGGGTCAATACATCGGCCCTAATGACACTTTGGCCAATACTCTTGTTCTTCTTATAGGCGAATATCGGTCGCGGAAACGGACATTCAAGTCCCTCCAGTAGGTGCCAATTTTTCAATACCATTTGCCTTACTCTATGTGTGTCTGGCCCGAAGGTTGACACACATACCAGTTTGTCCATCTCTGGCTTTACTGTTCGCTCGAGTAAGCACTCCCTAGGAGTATGGCGCGCCCTTTTCTTTGAGTTACTCAGTAATTTCTTAGGGTATCCTCTGTTCTTCATTTCTTCACAAAACCTGGTTGCATGTCTCTCATACTCGGCCACTTCCGAGCAATTTCTTCGAATCCGAAGAAGTTGCCCGTAGGGCAAGTTGTCCCTCAGGCTTCTTTGGTGTGCACTTCGGTGGTGAAGAATGGTATTGGTGTCTGTGGAAGGACATCAACTCTGTGTGGCTCCCCTGCCACAGGAGCCACACGTCGTCGATGTATCTCCACCATTGTTTGATATGTTTGTCGTATGGGTTATTAGAGTAGATAAATTTATTCTCATACTCCGCCATGTAGAGTATGGCCATCTCCGGCGCATAGGGACAGCCCATGGCCGTACCTTTAACATGCATGCAGGGGAGCCACACAGAGTTGATGTCCTTCCACACGTGGATTAATGAAAAACACCGTGACATTAAGTTCTCACTGGAGTCCAGCAATCAAAGAATGACGTTTCTAGATTTAGAAATAACATGTGTGGATGGACACCTGAGATCTAGCCTTTTTCGAAAAAAGACAGACACCAATACCATTCTTCACCACCGAAGAGCACACCCAAGAAGCCTGAGGGACAACTTGCCCTATGGGCAACTTCTTCGGATTCGAAGAAATTGCTCGGAAGTGGCCGAGTATGAGAGACATGCAACCAGGTTTTGTGAAGAAATGAAGAACAGAGGGTACCCTAAGAAATTACTGAGTAACTCAAAGAAAAGGGCGCGCCATACTCCTAGGGAGTGCTTACTCGAGCGAACAGTAAAGCCAGAGATGGACAAACTGGTATGTGTGTCAACCTTCGGGCCAGACACACATAGAGTAAGGCAAATGGTATTGAAAAATTGGCACCTACTGGAGGGACTTGAATGTCCGTTTCCGCGACCGATATTCGCCTATAAGAAGAACAAGAGTATTGGCCAAAGTGTCATTAGGGCCGATGTATTGACCCCCAAGCCCAAAAGCGATCTCATGTCGATATGGGGCCTCCAGCCAATAGTAGGCCACCATAGATGTGGAAACTGTATATCATGTGAGTCCACAATCGAAGGGTCTGAATTTGAACATAGGGGTGTCAAATATCAAAACAATGGATTCTCTAACTGCCGGACACGCAATGTGATATATGCTATCACCTGCGCATGCCAGAAACTCTACATAGGGAAAACGACACAACAGGTCAACAGTCGCATTACCCAACACAGGTCACGTATCAAAAAGAAGGTGTTAAGTGCCCCTATGGTCCAACACTTTCTCGACCTAGACCACAGTGAAACGGATTTCAAATGGACCGTACTTTGTACAGTAGCGCCATCAGGTAACAAAGGCCCGATTGACATAGAGGAAACCCTGTTAAGAAAAGAGGCTTATCTGATCTTAAAATTTAATAGCGCTCAAAACGGATTGAACACTCTGTCCGAGGTGTCCAGATTATAAAGCACAAGTTGAATGGGACTCCATGAGGCCTCATGGTCCCACTTTGATGAAAGGGTACTAGAGGATGATACACGCGAGTAACCAGAACTACAACTCCCAGAACACCTACGGTCATGTGACCGCATTTAGTCTCGGGGCAGTCTCACCGCCGCCCTCGACATTGAGTCATTTGGAAAGCGAACCGCTGAGCGAGAGGTGAGTGAAGACACTACATGCTAAACTGAGACGGGCCGCTTTGCAGAGCGAGCCATATGTAAAACCAACTGCTCCTCTTCCCAACAGCTTACGTGACCGGAGAATAGTTGTGAGTCATTACGCGGCACGGTTGATCAGCCACGAGAAACCGACCGATCCACTGAGGCGCAAAGTGAAACACTCCCGAAGCCCACGGGGCACCTTACGAGGTAAGGGAAGCCCCACAACCAACTTTTCTTGGCTTCTGTATAGATTCACTCTGCTTGTACTGATTCCCTCCTCGCCCCTTCCCCCAGGTGATTGAAGCTTCCCCGAGCCATAGGGAGATGCCCCACCGTACCAAAAACTACTTTAAAGGTATGTCTTGTAATGTCTGCCGATGTGATTGCAGGGTTAATACTGGTATTTGACTCTAAACTGATTTTTTAACGTCCTGTAGACTGAAATCTCAATGACCCAGAACAAGACATAGGATAAACCCGGCCACTGCCCAGGTAATTTGCTTTTTATAAAAATTGCAGTAGACCCTAAGTGATCTTAGGAGATGAGACCCAAGATTGGATTTTAAATAGCGTTTCCTTTTACACACAGGCATATAGTAATAACAAGGCCCTGTAGAGAACTCGTAACTGATGTACGAAGTTCGAAACGCGTCGGCAAGAAAGGGGATAGAAATAACAGACATCCATAACAAATAACTAACACGACCCAAAAAACGAGTGTTGTGCAACAATTGATGTGCCGTGATATCTCCTTTCATTTGTGACTTTGCTTATTACTGTGAAAAGAAGTTTTCATTTTTTGATTTTTGTGACTTTTTCTAAAATTGATGTCATGCTTTGTTGTGTATAGTAGATATATTTGTGATTTTTTCTTTTTTGTATGTTTAAAATTTATGTCAATTCTTTGGTGTTCTTTGTCTGACATGAAATGTACAGAATTTTCTAAATTAACTGTTGAACTCAAGGTATAAATAAACATACCGAACATATCTAACCCGAGTGGATGTGTTGCTCATAATTAAGAGCAGTTCTGAAAAACAGGTGGGGGGCACTTTTTCTTCCCAAATACTTTAATTAAGGTCCAGCCTCTCCACTTTCTAAGGACCTAACTCCTTCACTCTAACAACTTTCTAAAAGTAGCATTTGCAAACCCAGGATACTGAAATAAACTTGACTACAAGAAATATCTCATTATCCCGAGTTCAGGCATACTAAACATGACTCACTACCATGCTCCTTGAGCCTGCGGGGATTATAGGGTGTAATAACCCTCGCAGCTCAGCCTGGCCTAATGGAGCAGGTAGCCTTCAGTAGTGAAATACGGTCTTCGTTGTAAGTCACTACTAGGACATGCCACGCACATCAGGGCTTGTCCTACCTTGCACCTACAACGCACCCTGCCCGCAGGCCTACCATAGGGGTGACTAATATGTATTCAAGGGAAGGGTCGGTGCTGGCAAGTGGGGACACTTGCCCAGCTAGCGTGACAGTACGAGACCGCACGCGGGTTCTGCGGTCGCAGTTCCCAGACACATCTTGACGGCTGCTTCGGTGGGTGGCGCAACCAGCGCTGCAGGCCCACCAGCAGTATTGGCATCTACAAGCCCCGGCACTCTCTCGTGCGCTTTACTAGGGACTAACAGTAAATCCAATGCACCAATCATGGATACCAATCGTATGTACAGTTTACAGTAGGGAGCACTTGCACTGCGGCACGGATCAGCCGTGGCGCAGTGCCCTGAGTATCGGAAAACCAGCAAAACATCGGAGGCACATCAGCAAAAAGTGGAAGGGAGACTCACGCCAAGGTGCCAGGTCTAACAACACCCGACCCTTGGGGCACCTAGGAGAGACTTTAGGGGTGACTTATCTGTAAAATTAAGGTAGGTTTAACTCAGGAAGTACCTTTCATTCCAAAGTCAAATATGGACATAGTTTTATTTTAAATGCAGCCTTCAAGGCGGGGCTGGCTTTTTTAATGACAGCAGGGACCACAGCAGTGCAAATGTAAGTGTATTAAATCCACGGGGCCTCTAAACCTACACACCCTACCATATACTAAGGGTCAGTACCAACTCAAAATAGGGGCTAAAAGTGGGAGTACACTGCAATAAAGGCCTGTTTTCTCACATTGAGAAAAAACAGGTAGATGGAAAAATAGCATACATCTCCAAAAGTTCAAGAACCTTCTTGTGAATTGGGCCTTGCCAATTTTTTTGTTGTGGACAGTAGTAAGCAGAACCATACACTACAGAAAGTAAGCATACTTTAAGGTAAAGAATGTTGCAAGATTGTTCATAATTTAAGGTGCACCTTGATTGGTTTAAGATTGTATTTCAGATAAGAGAAGGTGTCAATGTCTAGACTAGTGATAGTAACTTGTCTTATGGTGACTGCTGTTTTTGTTAATGCGCTGCATGTCCAAGTGAGTTGGGAATCTGTACAGTAAACCTGTGGTAGAAAAGAACAGGCGTATTTTATCTCTGTAAATCTGTTATAGGCAGATACTGCAGTTAAAGCAGAGTTTATGTTGTAGTAAATTGTTGTAAGTGAATCGTTCACAAATTTTGGCAACCATGTAGGCTGCCAGTTGACGTTTGTGCTTGCATGCAGAGGTGTTTTTAATTAGGTTTATGCAAATTGTGTTCAATGCAGAATATGATAACACAAGAAGTGAACAGCAATTGCAAAGTAAATAAGGGTAGAGAAAACAAACATAGGTGGTAATGCAAAAACTAAATCATAGTGTTTCTGCTCGTTAAATAATTTCACCTGAACCTATTTTGGAGTTACAGAGAGTCGAGCTGATGCTGCGGTTGAGAGACTGTGTAAGCATTACCTAAAATATCGATGCGTTTTCAAAGTTTGCTTAATCTTTGATTGTTTGACAATACAAGGCATAAAAAACGGGTGAATTAAAGATACATAATCGTTTGCAGAAATCACAAGAGTTAAAAGCACCAACATTGACGTTTAAAACTGGTGAAGGGTTCATCACTTATGCTCACATAGATACGTACAGTCAAGTCCTACCACGGGCGAAGTATTTAATTCTGTAACCGAACGGCCTTTTCCCAGGCTGACAAGAAATGAGGCTGTGTAAGGCATGCCCGGTTACTCACGGTAATAACCATTACTCCGAGTACTGGTCTCCCCGTCCCATTCCTGAGCCCTTCCCTCCCTCCCTGGTTTGGGGTGTCTGTGTCAAGTCAAGTCAAGTCAAGTAATTTATATAGCGCGCTACATACCCAGAGGGTCTCAAGGCGCTTGAGGAAGGGTGGGGAATTACTTGTCGAATATCCAGGTTTTAAGTTGCTTTCTGAATGTTAGGTGGTTCTGAGTGAGGCGAAGGTGAGTGGGAAGTGAGTTCCAGGCTTTAGCTGCCAGGTAGGAGAAGGATCTGCCTCCCATGGTGGTTTTGTTGATGCGAGGTACAGTTGCAAGGGCTTGGTTGGAGGATCGTAACTGGCGGGAGGGGGTGTAGAAGGAAAGTCGTGAGTTGAGGCATTCGGGTCCAAGTTCGTAGAGTGCTTTGTGTGCGTGGGTTAGGAGGCGGAAAGTAATCCTCTTATTGACGGGGAGCCAGTGGAGGTTTTTCAGGTGTCCAGAGATGTGGTCTTTACGCGGGATGTCTAGTATGAGTCTGGCTGAGGCGTTCTGGATGCGTTGGAGTTTTTTCTGGAGTTTTGCGGTGGTACCGGCGTATAGGGTGTTTCCGTAGTCTAGGCGGCTCGTGACCAGTGCGTGGGTGACCGTTTTTCTAGTTTTGGTGGGGATCCAGCGAAATGTTTTTTTGAGCATGCGAAGAATATTGAAGCAAGATGATGAGACGGCGTTGACTTGTCTGTTCATAGAGAGTGAGGAGTCCAGGATGACACCTAAGTTCCGTGCGTGGTCCGTCGGGATGGGAGCTTTTCCAAGGGCCTCTGGCCACCAAGAGTCATCCCAGGCGGAGGGGGAGGTACCTAGGATAAGGACTTCAGTTTTGTCTGAGTTCAGTTTCAGACGGCTGTGCTTCATCCACTCGGCTACTTCTTTCATTCCTTCATGTAAGTTGGTTTTGGCGGTGTTAGGGTCTTTGGTGAGTGATAATATCAGTTGAGTGTCATCAGCGTAGGAGATGATGTTGAGGTTGTGTTGGCGTGCGATGGCCGCGAGGGGGCTCATGTATACGTTGAAGAGGGTGGGGCTGAGTGAAGATCCTTGTGGCACGCCGCAGATGACTTCGGTAGCTTCTGATTTGAATGGTGGGAGGCGGACTCTCTGAGTTCTTCCGGCAAGGAACGAGGTGATCCATTCCAGTGCTTTTCCTTGGATTCCGATGTTTCTGAGGCGTTGTATTAAGGTGCTATGACAAACTGTGTCAAAGGCTGCGGAGAGGTCGAGGAGGATGAGGGCGACTGTGTCTCCATTGTCAAGCAGAGTTCGAATGTCGTCTGTAGCTGCGATGAGTGCGGTCTCAGTGCTGTGTTTGGCACGGAAGCCGGACTGTGAGGAGTCGAGGGATTTGTTGGTTTCGAGGAAGGCGGCGAGCTGGTTGTTGACAGCTTTCTCAATGACTTTGGCCGGGAATGGGAGGAGGGAGATGGGGCGGTAGTTTTTGAGTTCGGTGGGGTCAGCTGTGGGTTTCTTCAGAAGGGCGCTGAGTTCGGCATGTTTCCAACTTTCCGGGAAGGTGGCGGAGTTGAGGGAGCAGTTGATGACGTCTCGGAGGTGCGGTGCTATGATGGAATCTGCTTTGTTGAAGATGTGGTGAGGGCATGGGTCTATGGGGGATCCTGAGTGGATAGAGTTCATCAGACGGATGGTGTCCTCAGTGGAGATTGGGTTCCAGTCATTGAGGATGTTCAAGGGAGGTGGGGGTCCTGCAGAGGGTTGGGTGGGTTGGTCTTGGGGTCGGTTGTCGAAGCTGTTGTGGATGTCTGCGATCTTGTTGTGGAAGAATGAGGCTAGGGAGTCGCAGAGGGCTTGAGAGGGGGTGATGTCGTTGGAGTTGGCTGAGGGGTTGGTAAATTCCTTGACGATGTTGAATAATTCCTTGCTGTTGTGGGCGTTGTTATCTAGTCGGTCCTTGAAAGCGGTTTTCTTGGCATTCTGGATCAGTTGGTGGTGTATACGGGTAGCGTTTTTGAAGGCGTCCTTGGTGCTGGTGTTTGGGTCTTTTTTACAGGCCTTCTCGAGGGGGCGACAGAGTTTCTTAGATTTCTTAAGATCATCGTTGAACCAGGAGACCTTCTTGCTGACTAGTTTGATTTGACGTTTTTTCAACGGTGCTAGGATGTCGGCGCTGTTGGATAGCCATTGGGTGAGGTTAATGGCTGCTTGGTCTGGGTTTGAGGAGTGGGTGGGGGGGGTTTTGAAGAAGCGATGAGGAGATCTGGTCGATGGTGATTTTGTTCCAGTTTCTTCGCAGAGTGGGTTGAGGATGGTTGTGGGTTGTGGTCTTATTGTAGGTAAAGTGAACGCAGCTGTGGTCCGTCCAATGAAGAGCTGTGGTGTGGCTGAAGGAGACATTTTTGCTGGAGGTGAAGATAGGGTCGAGTGGGTGACCTGCGGTGTGGGTGGGGGTAGTGACAAGTTGTTTGAGTCCGAGGTTGGCGAGATTGTCCAGAAGGGTGGTGGTGTTGCGGTCGTTGTTCTTTTCCAGGTGAAAGTTGAGGTCTCCCAAAAGAATGTAATTCTCGGAGGGGAGAGCGTGTGGGGTGATAAAGTCCGTGATGTCCTCACTGAATTGTGCAAGGGGTGATTGTATGTGTTTCGTTCTGTTGTCTTTGGTATTTTCAGGATGATTCTTCCGGCACTTCCCCCTTTGTAGTCACGTGATGGTGACTTCATCCTAGGGGGAAGTGCCAACAGCTCAGCTAGGTAGGGGTTCTGTAGAGCAGACTAGCTGCTCACTTCATCAGGAATAGGACGGGGAGACAGGACGAGGAGGTAATGAACGACTGCATACCCCGCGTTGTAAACATTGGATGTAAGTCTGAAATGGTTGAGGTCAAGAATGGCTTCTCAGAGCTCGTTCATGGTCGGGCGCGTTCGTCGATGTCTTGGGCCAAAGCTCTGCTTTCAGTGCTCTCCGAACCGCAGATAAATACTTCTTCCCATTAAATCCCTAGTAAAGGGATCACTTGAAGAAGTCATTGGTGTGAGGCTGAATAGTTTGCCTGTCCTGAAATTCCTGGGACCCACCGGCCACCTCGCGTGACGTGCAGGTTACACTGAGCCTGCGCATTACAAAGCTGCCCAGCCCTGCCCAGCCTTGCCCTATGGCTGAAACCCGCGCAGCTGCGCGCAGAGCATTTCAAAAAGTATGTGCCGGTCTATTAATGAGGCGCGGGAGTTCATTTAAAAGTATGCTCCACTCGGAGTCGGAGCCTGCTGTCAGCAAATGTACAGTTTGCCGAGGGGGACCCCTGGAGCTCGAGCCCCCCCTCTCCCCCCGCACCGAGGGGGCTGCGGGGGCCTGTGTTACACCCCTGTCTCGCAGTTTGTTTACATACACATCCTCAGTCTGAACTCAGATGCAGCAAACCTACCATTTGAGATTTAGTCCCAATTTTCGTTACAAATTTTTGGGGAGCTTGAATGTAGTTGCACTTTAGATCATATCAGACCTGTTTCGGGCCAATCTTGCTTTTCGTATGAAGTTCGACTTGACTTAATTTGGATATGAGATCAATTTAGCTTGGTAGTGTATGCGGAGCCCCGCAAATACATCCCCTGGTGAGGCACACCAATATGGATCACAAAAAGTCGTTCGACTTTCGTTTTAAATCTTCTTTTATTTCATTTAGTTCATTTAAGGATGATTGAATCCGATATTTAGTAGCATATCAGAAGACAACGGGTGTTGTAACACGTTAATATTTGAACATTAACCTCCAATGCATTTCGGGCTTAGGTGCCCTTGGTCACGGAGAGCTGGCGAGGAAGCGGAAAGGAACAACAGTGAGGGAATGTGCAGCGACTGGACAGGTCGGGGAGTCTACTATAGTGCTATGGTGTGTGGGCTAATCGAAACAAGTTACAAGTGCGCGAGGCTACAGTGAAGGGTGGGGCATGTGATGAGAATGTTACCGCCAGTGAAGGAATCAATATCTGAACCTTGATTACAAAAGTCTTACTTCAAAATTACGCGTGGCGTCCTGAGACGTTGTCAGTCGGTCATCCATTCGTTGTCTCATGCGCGTGTGAGACAAACTGCTTAATATTTACATAGACAGTGATGACGGACTAGCGCCCGGGAAATACGGGGGCCATTTTGGAATGGTGAAAAACTAAAGGATAACGCATATGATGCAGAAAGGGTAGTACATGCATAGAAAAATAAACAAAGGTAAATAAAGGTAAAGAAGAAACCAAGAGGAAGGTGAAGCAGCTGAACAGTACTATATATATGGTATTACAGGTAACAGCTAAATTCTGTACGGTCATTGAGCCCATGGGGCTTAAGAGTTTGCCCCATGGGCTCAATGACCGTACAGAATTTAGCTGTTACCTGTAATACCATATATATAGTACTGTTCAGCTGCTTCACCTTCCTCTTGGTTTCTTCTTTACCTTTATTTACCTTTGTTTATTTTTCTATGCATGTACTACCCTTTCTGCATCATATGCGTTATCCTTTAGTTTTTCACCATTCCAAAATGGCCCCCGTATTTCCCGGGCGCTAGTCCGTCATCACTGTCTATGTAAATATTAAGCAGTTTGTCTCACACGCGCATGAGACAACGAATGGATGACCGACTGACAACGTCTCAGGACGCCACACGTAATTTTGAAGTAAGACTTTTGTAATCAAGGTTCAGATATTGATTCCTTCACTGGCGGTAACATTCTCATCACATGCCCCACCCTTCACTGTAGCCTCGCGCACTTGTAACTTGTTTCGATTAGCCCACACACCATAGCACTATAGTAGACTCCCCGACCTGTCCAGTCGCTGCACATTCCCTCACTGTTGTTCCTTTCCGCTTCCTCGCCAGCTCTCCGTGACCAAGGGCACCTAAGCCCGAAATGCATTGGAGGTTAATGTTCAAATATTAACGTGTTACAACACCCGTTGTCTTCTGATATGCTACTAAATATCGGATTCAATCATCCTTAAATGAACTAAATGAAATAAAAGAAGATTTAAAACGAAAGTCGAACCACTTTTTGTGATCCATATTGGTGTGCCTCACCAGGGGATGTATTTGCGGGGCTCCGCATACACTACCATATTGATATCCACAGGTGTTTCAGACGGATAACACCACCCTAAGAGTGCACCCAGAACCTAGAAGCTTCTTGTTGAACCAATCCACCCTCTTGTTGTGCACCCCTCCACTTCCACTATTTGATCAATTTAGCTTGTACACTGAAAGACTTGATTTTAATCTGAATTTTGATTTCAAGTTTGTTGAAAATAGAGGCCAGGGTTTAATGATATTGGTTTCAGTTTAAGGTCAGCAAAACCTTTTGTCAAATGTAATCTTTGGAGCAATATCAGATTTAGTTTAGTTTTATTAAAGCTGTGCACCACTAGATTTTAGATTCAGCTTTTGTTTTAGTTCAAAAATAAAATATTTCTTCAGTTTCGGAGTTGCGTAGAGGTTTATGACAACCACCTGTTCCATTCGAATACTAAATTAAATTTAAAGTTTGCAACACCCTTTTCCACTAGATTTTAACAATTGTTAAAGGTTTTGTGCATGGTCCATAACACCTATATTTTAGGATTTTTTAGCCTAGGTAACCAATAAAAATTCTTATTTCATATTCAAACCACTGGTTCCTGATGCTTTTAGAATCAATAATTTGTATTATGTGGCATAGAATCAAAGACACAGCTCAACTGCCTACATCCACCGGCCGGCAGATTGTAGTGACATGGCCAGCACACAGTGTACAGGTCTACAACCCAGAGGGCGACCCCGCGTGGAAAAGCTTCATTCCATAGCGTTCATGGCAGGTAACTGCTAAGATACCACTTTTATAAAAGAAAAAAAAGAACAAGAAACAAGACAAACGCCAAAACCCTCCACCCCCCAGAAACCCCCTCACCCCTTCCGCATCAGTCTCCGCATTCCTATCCTACCCTCCTATGGCTGCTCGTCACCTACACAGTCATTCAAGCCACGGGTGTGGCCCCTATAGGCTCCAGCGGAAGTCCTAGCCGTGTGTGTTCAGGGGACCGGGGCAGTGTAATTTGGAATGCTTCATCAATGTCATCAAGAACTTCATCCCAATAGCGCTCCAATTTCGGGCAGTGCCATAACAGGTGTACCAGAGTGCCTGTAAGACCACATGCCCGCCAGCAGAAGCCTCACTTAGTGGCATCCCAGGGTTTGATGCATGCTGGCATATAGTACCTTTAAGCGACTACCTTATAGGCCGATTCCACCACCGCAGTATTAGAGGCCATGTGATGAGCACAATAGAAAATATGTTCCCATTCTTTGGGCGTCAAAGGACTACCCAAGGGGAACATACTTTTCGACGCGGATTTTACTCTGCAGTACTTTTAGAACGCGTCCGTTACAACGCAAGTCGTAACCACGACTTGCGCTGGAGGGCGATAGAGGATAAAGAATAGTATATTTACTATTCCAAAACCTTCCCTAGTATCCACGGGGACTGGTGTTAGAATAGTAAATTATACTATTCACTATCAGCGCCCCCCAACGCAAGTCGTTGTAACGACTTGCATTGTTAAAGACGCGTTGTAAAAGCACGCGTTGTGACGGTACGCGTCGTACCGTCATACATCCACGACCCAATTCAGTCTCCCAGCGAACCTGCGCCTTCGCACGCTGCTTCGTAGGGCATTTAAGAATCATTGTGTACAGTTCAGATATGAGCTTACGGGTATGCTTTTTGCAGACCAGCCATTTTTCAAAAGTAGTTATGGGACAGGACATCAGGGCGAAATTGCCGGGCTGCGTCACCCAATGCGCTAGCTGTAAATATTGGAAAGCATCTGACTCCGGCAAGTTAAAATATTCTGTGCGCAATTGCGGGAAGGGGACCAAGCCATCTAGATCAAATAGGGAACCCACTCTCTTACAGCCTTTCTCCCTCCAGCGATTGAAGACGGGGGATGCGCATCCCGGCGGAAACTCAGGATTATCTACGAAAGGAGTCATAGGGGAGGAAAACATGGTCCAGCCCCTGTGTAACGTCATCTAATCCCACACCTTGAGAGTTGGCGAGGTTACAGGCGACGAGTGGAGGCCCCATGCTCTATGCCTGCGCGGAAGCCAAAGTTCCCGCCAAATATTGCAGCCAGCCACTGTCTGATCCATAAAGTTCCAGTGCTTGCTGGACAAAGGCCTATTCCACTCCGTGACATAACGAAGGCAGGTCGCTTGATAATAAGCACTCAATAGCGGGAAGCCCAACCCTCCCACCGCCTTCGGTGCCGTAATAAGCATCATTGCGAGCCTCGACCTCTTGTTGCTCCACAGAATTTATTAAGGAGCCCTGGCAGCTTCCGGAGGACGCCCGGTGGAGGACTCAGCGGGAGCATCTGGAACAGGTAGAGGAAGCGCGGTAGCACAGTCATCTTCACCGCTGCTAACCTCCCATACCAGGCCAAGTTGAGGGGGGACCAATCGAAGAGCGCTTTGGTAGTTTGATCTACTAGTAGTCTATAATTGAAGGAGACCGCTTTTGCAATAGAGGAAGTCAGCCGAATACCCAGATATGTAATATCGGAGTGCACCCACTGGAAGGCAAAATCCTGCTGGAGAACCCGGACCTCAGCTTCAGGGATTAGAAACATTCAAAATTTGTGATTTCGAGAAATTCACTTTAAACCCCACCACCTTCCCAAATTCAAGAAGTTCCGACGCAAGGTACCGTAAAGTGGAGTGGGGTTGAGTCAGCAAGAGAATAACGTCGTCCACATATAGGCTAATTTTGTGGGTGTCAGCGTAAAATTTAATTCCTGTTATATCCGGAGTGGAATGAATGCGTTGGGAAAAATGCTCCATGTAGAGCGCAAAGAGTAACGGGGACAAGGGGCACCCTTGCAGCGTGTGAGGATGTGCAATCCCTGGACGATGCTTCGGGACAATTTCCGCCCTTTCTATCCCCGTCTCCCCTTATGTATTCACAACCCGGGCGAGGAGAAGACTGGCCCTTTAAGGAGTTCGATGGAGCATACCAGGTGACTGAGTCACGTGGTCCGGAAGGCAGCTACATCAAGGAAGACGCAAGAGAGTTACGGCGTTCACTGGGACCACACCACATCGTGAGCCAGGAGGAGACGCCGGTGAGGACCTTCCTTGCACCGCCGTGGGAGAACACAGGGATGGAACCTGAGGACCTGAAGGGCGCAACGTCGACGGAGGTAGCCTACGACGCAGAGGAAGCGAGGACCGGAACAGACGGGCAGCCAGACCCTACCTGGCAACGCGAGCACGCCAGTCACGGCCACCGGGGGTCATGGCAGCACAAGGTACGGAGTCGTTTGCAGCTTTCTTGGGGTCGCGGAGCGAAGGAGGGAAAAGGAGGGGGTGAAGGGGGCGGAACCCAGTAGTTTGTGGTTGTAACAGCTCACAAAGGGGCGTTTTTGAGATAAGCCGCACGCACACTGGTGAAGGTTCGGTGGTAACTTCCCCTCACTTATCTGGCTTCCTGCGCCGCTTCTGTATCAGAACCCATGCCTTATGGTTGTTCTTGTTCTTGTTTTCGTTTTCCCTTCCCGGTATCTGCACAAGCCTATCAGTCCTATGAGCCAGTCCGGAAGACCAATTTGTCTGGAAACCCAAGAAGGACAACAGAGTGGGACAAAGCCACGTTGCCAGAATCCCCTGTTTGTTTTGGACTTACAACTACATCTCCCAGAATCCCTTGTTTGCTTTGGACTGTATAGCTACACCTCCCTGAATCCTTTGGTTTTTGACTGTGAATAAACCCTAACAAGCATAAATCACCCCATTTGTCCTGGTCTGCTTCTCCATCGCGCTACACGTGGGGTCAGAAGTGGGACTGCGGTCGCCTCACCATGGAAAATCTCATTCAACAATTAATACGAGGCCAGGAGAAGCTAGAATGGGCGGTAGAAAAAAGATGACTTCTGCCCAGGCTGACCGGGAGCTCATGAAGGACGGTCTTGCTAATCATGCCGAACAAATGTTAAAAGTAGCAGATGACCGTAGAGAACTGACAACCCAACTACAAATACAGGCAGGAACAGGTCCGAAAGTCTCCTTACAAAAATATGTCACAGGAGAAGACCCCGACGCGTTCCTTCACAACTTCGAGAGGGCAGCGAGGGCATCAGGCTGGCCCGAAGCAAAGTGGCCTTTCTTTTTAGCCCCTCTCCTTACAGGAGAAGCACAGGCTGCGTACCAAGTGGCCAATCCAAATGGTAACACCCCATATTCAGAAATAAAAGAACTGATACTGGATCACATGGGGATGGATGCGGAGGCCTATAGGGTAAAATTCAGAAAAGAACAAGGCTCTCCCACAGACAATCCCAAAACCCTGTATTTAAAATTGAAAGCGGCAAATTCTAAAGGAGACATAACGGCCATGATTTAACTCGAACAGTTTTTGGAAGCCCTTCCCTATCTCATCCAGAGGTAGCTCAAACAACATAAACACCTCAGTCCAGAACAAGCAGTAGAGATGGCTACTACTTTCTACCGGGCCCAACCCAGAGCCCTAACTTGGGACAATGATAAGACCACAAAACCAGTGACTGTGCCAGGGAAAACAGAGAAAAAACCAGTGAAACCATCTGTAGAACCCATAAAGTCTAGACCATTCCGACTGGAACCTCCTCCCTTACGCAACCCACAATGCTTCGAATGTGGAGAGTGGGGGCACATTGCCAGGAATTGTCCTAGGAAAAAGCCCCAGGAGGAACCCATGGACATCGGTTGTATTCCACATTCCATCCTGTACTCTGCAGAATTAGTACCTAGCTTTCACGTAAGTGTCAGAGCGAGGGGGGTGGCTATAAAAGCCTTACTTGATTCAGGGTGTAAACAATCCGTAGTACTTCAGTCGATAGTAGCACCATATAAAACCAAAACCAGAGATAGAGTGCCCATAAGGTGTGTTCATGGGGACGTCAAAGTGTACCCCTTCATTAAACTCCCTGTCACACTTCATACAGGGCAAACCTTGGAGATAAGCGTTGGGGTTGTTCCTACCTTACCAGAACAAATGACCATAGGTCAAGATAACCCTTCCTTCTTGAATCTACTGGAGGAAAAACTACACAGAGCTCGTCCCTCTAACTCTCCCCATCCCTCCTTTTTAACTCAAGCCCCTTGGTTGATTGATAAAAGCTTATCAGCAGGAGCGGCGAAGCGCTCGTGGGGCATTTCTTGGGAGCTCTCAGCCAGCCGTGAGGGAAACGGCGTCCCAACCACCTCCTCACCTTCCACTCTCGCCGTGAGGGGAACGGCTCCTGCACTTGCCGCCAGTCACCCGGTGCCACACGCAGCTGGGGAACCACAACACCCAGCTGCCCCGGGGCTCTCGCGGCAGGAGCGACTCTCTTCACGCGCCAGGAGGCAGCTTATCAGCAGGAGCGCCGTGGCGCTCGTGGGGCATTTCTTGGGAGCACTCAGCCAGCCGTGAGGGAAACGGCGTCCGACCACCTCCTCACCTGCCACTCTCGCCGTGAGGGGAACGGCTCCTGCAATTGCCGCCAGTCACCCGGTGCCACACGCAGCTGGGGAACCACAACACCCAGCTGCCCCGGTGCTCGCGCGGCAGGAGTGACGCTCTTCACGCGCCAGGCGGCGGCTTATCAGCAGGAGCGCCGAAGCGCTCGTGGGGCATTTCTTGGGAGCACTCAGCCAGCCGTGAGGGAAACGGCGTCCCAACCACCTTCTCACCTTCCAATCTCGCCGTGAGGGGAACGGCTCCTGCACTTGCCGCCAGTCACCCGGTGCCACACGCAGCTGGGGAACCACAACACCCAGCTGCCCCGGGGCTCGCGCGGCAGGAGTGACGCTCTTCACGCGCCAGGAGGTGGCTTATCAGCAGGAGTGCCTCTCGCCCCCGCGAGTCGCGCGCGGGAGCGACCGGGAGAAGCCTGGGACAAGGGTGGGGCCGTCTGTGGCCGTCCGGGGCAGAACGAGGCTGGGCTGGGCCATACTCCCTGTGTGTCATTCGTTTGAATCACAGTAAGTTTAGTGATTCTGTTATTTTATTTCAGACTGTATTCCAACACCTCAAATCGTGACCCCTTTGCTGCAAAACTAATTTCACCTTGCAGCAATACCGTTTGTTTATCTAGGAAGTGGAACTGCTGGATTTAGCAATTGGATTTCATGATGTCGAAACCGTCGGCTGCCCTGGATAACTACCTTGTCAAATTATTGAGTAAAATAAACAATGAGCGGAGAAAATCTTTGGGGCGAGGGGCTTTACCTATACCCACGCCGTTCCCTTCACCCCCTACTGTAGACGATGCACTGATTCCAGATACCATCTGCGCCCCTGAGGTTGTGTTGGTGGAAATCCCAGCTACGCCAGTACCACCATTGGATCTGCCGGTTGAGACCCGAGAACAGTCTACTAAGGTTCCGCTGGATGTACCAGTTGAAACTCTAGAACGGTCTGCCAAGGCTAAGAGAGAAGTGAGGGCGTGTAGGAAAGTGCAGCTTAAGTATGGGGGGACTAATATCAAGAAAAGAGCTGCAGCAACGCCAAAGAACATTGTCCATAATGTGGGGACCACAACTGAGAACTGTGTTGTTAATCTGAACTCTGAGCAATTTGACTTATTAGTCAGCATCATTGAGGTTAAGTTTGAAACCATTGTTAAACCCTTGGTGGATAAAATAGACTTAGTTACAGCTGAAGTTTCTAGGCTAGGTAGTCTTTTGATGGCCCATACTGCTAATGTTGTAAGCCCTAGGCCCAATGAAAGAGGTGTATTGGTTAGCAATGCTGGGTCAAGGTCGCAAGATGGTAAGGTGGGCCCCAGTAAAGTAGCTACACCTAACCCCTCGTTAGGCCAGAATAAAAAGGTAGCTGCGGCTCCGTTGCCGGTGATCCAGAAGAAACAGGTAACAGCGGCCCGTTACCAGCTAGCATGAGTAGTAAGGTAACAACGGCACATGTTAGCAAGAAGGAGTTGCCAGTATTTAAAGGTAGCTATATTAATCTCCCCCCTGAATGTGCACCCTATGTAGTAGTTCTCACTAACGTACCACCTTTGATTCCTAGTCCAACTAAACCACACCATGAAAATAATGAAACTATTTCATGGCTGCATAGACAGTGCGGTTTCCCACCCAATTACTCTGACCAAATATTAAGTACTATAAGAGTAAAATGGATTGGTAACTCAAGGAAAACTTACAGGGGCGATTGCGTTGTCGTTAATTTTAGACACCCACAACATGTTGCAACGGTCCTACTTAGAGCTGCCGCTCTAACCCCAGATGAGGATAACGTGCACGTACACCCATTGGGATACTTCTATAATCATCTCAATAATCAACCCCAGGCTATTAACAGAGGTATACCCTTTTTTCCTACTCTTCATCAGATGCCCTGGGTTCCAACTGTTAGACAGGGACCTGGAGGGTCGGCCGAGGACAGGGGGAGAGGCCTCAGGTGAGGGCCGTCTCCAGCGATCGTACAGACAAGTAACTTCCCCCCACAGATGGACACCACACAAGGATGAGGACAACACTCTTTATATACGATTCTTGAAGCAAGGTTATCAACGGTACAGGGAGGTCAGGACACGAGGGTCCCCTCAATTCTAGTCCCTGAGGGGGAAAGGGTAGCTGGACAGTCTTGGTACCGGTCTGGTATGGGTGGTGGCAAGATGGGTAGCTCACAATCCTCGAGCTCGGAGTTCTGGCAGGTCGGGCCACGGCAGCGCCAGCAGGCTAGGATGATAGTTCACTCAAAGATGGGCCGCGGCAGCGCCAGCAGGTCCCGATGACGGCGTAGGTTGCAGAGGGCCGCGGCAGCGCCAGCAGGCAGGAGCGATGGTTCACAAGGATGGGCCGCGGCAGCGCCAGCAGGTCCCGACGACGATGTAGGTTGTAGAGGGCCGCGGCAGCGCCAGCAGGCAGGAGCGATGGTTCTTAAGGATGGGCCACGGCAGCGCCAGCAGGTCCCGACGACGATGTAGGTTGCAGAGGGCCGCGACAGCGCCAGCAGGCAGGAACGATGATTCACAAGGCAGGGCTGTGGCAGCGCCAGCAGTCCGTCAAGGATGAGTTCATCTCGGTGTCTCTCGACTCCAGGATACAACTGCCTTCCTGCTCTGGAGCTGCCCCAGTTATAGGTCTGGCCTCCTTTGATGTCCGGACCCTCGCTCTTGGAGGTCGGGAGGTCCGGGATGAGGGAGTCCAGACACCCAGCAGGGGGGTGGAGCCAGTGCCCGGGGAGGCTGGGGTCGATCGGCACCTGGCGGGGGAGAGCCATCGACACTCCGTTCTCCCATTGACCTGCCAAGTGGTCTCTTCACCTCCTGGGTGAATGGTGGTGCCTCGATGTCGGGGCCTGGCCAGGCCCAGGGTTGGGGTCGAGCTGAGGCCATGCGGCCTCGTGGTGCAGTGTCCAAGATGGCGGCTGGGCCGGGCAATGCTGCTGATGGTGGCCCGGGCCGGCCGATGTCGGGGTGGTCAGGAGCAGGCGTCCTGTTGGGGACGGGTTGCGGGTTGCTTCTGTGGGTTGCCGGGGTGGTTCTTCGGGTGACACCGGGAGGGCCGGTGTTCGGTCTTTGCTGTGCAGGGCGGGAGCGGCCCCCTTCATGAGGCCTGTCCAACACCAACACAGAACAGATTTCAAGCCCTGAGGTCTTTGGACCTGAACGATTGACAGCCAAAGGTCAGTAGGTCACATTTGAACACACACGGGGATACTTTAGTTAACAAACTGTACCGGGGTAGTGTTGACTCTGAGCAAACTATGAATGGGTCCTCGATTGTCATTACTAATAGATGTCCCGAGCAAGTCCCTGTCATTGAGAGGGTGTGTCTTGACAGGGTTTTTGGCTCTATTTAGCAGTAGTATAGACTTTAATCTTGCTCACATCTAGGATGTGTGTTCCTGGCTTGTGTTGGCCCTTTTAGGCCCTTTCTTTCTGACATAGAAGAGGCCATCTATTGCCTATTGGCTTTGGCCTGTTATATTTGCTTATAGTAGAGGTTGGATCCTGTGGTCCTGACTTTATATTACACATTGGTATGGTTTATGTAGGTACTCTGACAGAGCTAAGGGTTATTTCATCCTTCTCAGGGGTACAGGCCTAGAACTAGAGGGACTCCATGTTGATGGAGCTGAGAGGCTTGCAGAGTAAAGGTAAAGTTTATAGTTAAAGCTGTTGTTCACTTGGAGAGAACCGGTCTGGGCCAGCCCTTATCGGTAGGCTGTATTATTCTCTGTGTGGAAGACACAACAAAAGGCCGGCCGGCTGGGTGTGTGTCCTTGACGTGGAGTGGTGCAGGGATCTGATGGGCGGCAGGCTGATGGCTGGAACTTTCCATGAGGAAACAGCATTCTATATCAGTGAAGTGCAGAGGCGGAGTCAGGGAATTGAGCTGGAGTGGTAGAAGAGAGAGGAGTTGTTGGAAGAGCAGAGAGAGCTGAGCTGAAGTTGCAGTTAGTTGAATTGGAGAAGCAGAGAGTGTTGGTAGAGTTGGAGGAGTGGAACTGCAGGAGGAGAAGAGACAGAAAATGCTTGGAACAGAGAGAAGACAAACAGACAGTCAGTGAGCTGGAACTGAAGGAAGCAGTCAGATGCAGTTACTTATCAGGAGGAGTTGTGAATAGCTGGAGTCTGAAGTAATGCCTTTTAGAAGAGACTGAAGTATATTGTGGATTAACCTGTGGGAGCAGCTGGAGTTAATTGGACATTGGCACAGAAACCTTGAAACAGAGTGAACAAGCTAGTGGAATGAACGGTGATCAGAACGGCAGAAACTATTAGATTGAAGTTGGAAGGTGGAGAGAGTCCGTGGGGGAGAGAAATCCAGTGCAAAGTGATCAGCGCAGAGGTGTATCCAAGAGTGCAGGAGAGAGAGAGAGTCTGAGATGAGCCAAGACACAGACGAGAGAGGAGCCCAGATGACAGCTAGAACAAGACTTCACACTAATCAGGTGATATCAGCCCTGTCATATTAGTTTACTTTACACTTACATCTTAATCTTGTCTTTATTCCCTAGGCCATTCTATTGCTAATCCTTTTCCTTGCAGCGGTGTGTTCTATTTATAGTTTTTGTCAGTTACATGTGGATGTGTCCATTATAATACAGATCTGTGTATGTGTCTATATTGCATATTAAAGATGACCCCAGTTCTTAGTGAACTGACATGTGCCTTGTATTCTTGTTCAATCATGGTAACTGATCTTTCTCACTGAAGCATTGTTTGCATGAACGGATGTGAAATCTCGATCAGGTAAGGAGTGATCAGGCAAATAGGAAGCGAGGGGACCTTTGATGCCAGGAGCAGAAGGCACATATTAGTAATTGGCTAACTCCTAATATTGTAGTAGCAAGCCCTTAGTGAATAGTGAGAGAGACTTCCCAACATATAGAGAGAAAACCATAGGTGTCCATAGGAAAGTGGTCGTCATTGGTAAGTGGCGTTAATGAGAACGCTGGGGGGGATACCAGCGTGGAGGTCTGCCAGATTGCGGACCGTGTGTAAATGAGAGCGTTGGGGAGGAGACCAGCGTGGAGGTCTGCCAGATTGCGGACCGTGTGTAAATGAGAGCACTGGGGCTGCAGACCCATGTGTGTAGACACGCCGGATTGTGTGTCATATCTGCCCCAGGGTAGATTAGTCTGGGTCTGAGTGGCCGCGAAACTAGCTGATATGAATAGGATATGGTAGAAAACCTATGCATGTTTATTGCTATTTCCCCATCCTTAGGTACGAAATGTACATATATGTATCCATACCCATTGTAAATACGTTCTAAGGAGGGAGGTGATTACGTTTTGGCTGGGTTAGAGGGGCCCCTAGGGGCTGATCCCATCTAAGCAGAAAATCCGGTCATTACATCTGGCGTAGTCGACTGTTTACGAATACTGTGTGTCCTGGCCATGTGCTTAGAGAGTTTCCCATGTGTTGTGAGGGAGTGCCCTGATTGCCAGTTCCATCTGGCGTAGTCAACTGTTTACGAATACTGTGTGTCCTGGCCATGTGCTTGGAGAGGTTCCCATGTGTTGTGAGGGAGTGCCCTGAGCGCCAGTTCCATCTGGCGTAGTTGTCCGTTTACGAATCCTGTGTAACCTGGCCATGTGCTTGGAGAGGTTCCCATGTGTTGTGAGGGAGTGCCCTGAGCGCCAGTTCCATCTGGTGTAGTTTTGCAGTTTATGTAGCCTGTGTGACCTATGGGCTTGAACAGTTGCAGTGTGAGGAGATTGCAGTACATCATTACGCAGGGTGGAAGAAATGGTTTTCATTTTGGTGTTTGACCTGTCAGGGTTGAAGGATGACATTACATGAAGGAGCCAGTTACATCTTTGTGATGATCCAATTGTAGAAATGTGTGTGAAAAATGCTTTTAAATTGCCCATTATATTGCTTGCTGCATCTGCTTATGCTGTGAAATGTGAAATGTGTTCAATGTAATATGATTTGTGGAGTTCTTTGTAAATAGCCCCTTGTAAATATGGCTTGTGAATAGCGCCATGTAATTGTGGCTTGTGAGGAGCATGTTCTCATTTTGATTTGCTGTGTTCCTTGTGAATTGCGCCTTGGTTGTATTACTTGTGAAGAGCTTGTCTTGTAAATATGGCTTGTGAATAGCGCCATGTGGTCATGGCTTGGACAGGGCATGTTATCATTACGTTAGGCAGGGGGGCGTGGCTTGGGCGCCGATGGCGATGGTCGCCTGAGAGCTCGGCTCCGGGACTGAGCCCGGATTTATCCTGTAAATCGGAGGCTGCGGGGCACCCCGGACCCTGCATTCGGCTGAGCGGACCGACGGAGACCTGCCGGGGCCCTTGGTGGGGCTCGGACGAGGGTTGCTCCGGAGTGCAACCGAAGTTTGCGGAGTCGCGGAGTGCGACCCAACATGGCGCCCGGACTTCTTTGTCCCCCTGGCCGGACCCACTGACTTGGAGGAGCGTCGCGAGCGGCGACTTGCGCCCGACTTCGCCATCCCCGACTGCTTTGTGCACTGGTTGTCTATTGGATCGGATTTCTCACGACGAGTTTACACTCGGTTGGGTGGCCGGGCGGATGCCCACGTTATAGGAGACCCCGGGAGACCCCGGGAGCGGACGCCCTGTGATCCGGGCGGTGGCCCGTCTCGCGACTCCGCACTTAGCTACATCTTCCCGGCCAGCCCACTTCCATGGGAGGCGCGACACCTTGGCGCTACACATCGTCCAGTGGAGTTGGAGACCCTCACCCTGGATCTCTAGCGGGTGAGCGGGCCTGCCTGGCACGGCGACGGTTGTCTCCACCCCCTCATCGGTGCGTTCGGATGCCGTGGCGGTGGCGTGAGTTGAAGCGGAGAAGTCTTCACAGGCCCTGGAGACGGAGGTCTCCTGTACTCGATCTGAGGACCAGTAGCCGGGAGGGTCGTGGTCGACACCTGCGCCCGGAGACGCCTACTCCGGGACCTTCACGGAGTGCCCCCGGCGACATGGGGAAACCTAGAGGAGCCAAGGGGCCCACCCCGACCGCCTCGGACTCGGAAGCCCAGGACAAAGAGGAGCTTGGGGACCCAAAGAGTTCTGATGGCGCGTCGATGCAACGGCAGTTCGACCGCGTCCTAGAGGCGATAACGACCACGAGATCGGCCCTCCAACAAGACATTGCCCAGGTGGCGACGAGCCTAGGTCTCCTCAGAGCGGACCATGGCAAACTTTCGGACCGGGTCAAAGAAGTGGAGAGCTCGGTGAAAACCTTGGAGCCGGCGCAGCGAACCTTGGCTGCGACGATGAAGGATGCCCTGTCCCGAATTGCGTCCCTGGAGCAGAGGGCGGAGGATGCGGAAGGCCGCAACAGGCGGAACAACATTCGTGTCGTGGGCCTCCCGGAAAAAATCGAAGATGGCGACATGGTGACATACTTGGAGGCCTGGCTCCGTGACACGGTGGCCCCGGAGGGGCTATCCTCCTTCTACACTCTGGAGCGTGCCCACAGAGTCCCGGCGCGGCCGCCGCAACAGGGACGCCCCCCGAGGCCAGTGGTGGCGCGATTATTGCACTTTAGGGACAGGGATCTAATCCTCAACGCCGCCAGGCGTAATGGTCCATTTAAAGTAGCGAACAGTCAGGTGAACATCTTTCCGGATTACACCTACGAGACTCAACGCAAGCGTTTCTCCTTCTTGGCGGTCAAGCGCGAGCTCAGGAGCGAGGGCATCCAGTACTCGCTTCTCTACCCTGCAAGGCTCCGCATCATAGTCGACGACAAAACTCAGTTCTTCGACACCCCGGAGGATGTCTGTGCCTGGCTCGAGCTCTATAGGGCAGGGAAGGATGGTTTCGGCTCCTCGTCCCAACAGGCAGATGAGCCGGAACAGAGGCGGTGATCCAGGAGGATCAGGAATCGCCGCGGCCGCACGGGAGGGCCCTCCACTGCAGAGACGTCGTCGGAGCGGAGGGGAGTGCTGGAAGTGTTGTCGGAGTTGTCGGGTGCACGGGACGAAGCCATCGAGGAGGAGGAAAACCTGGGTGAAGAGGTGGCACCATCGGACTCGGAGGACTCAGTGACTGATAGTGCCCATACACCGGTGATCACACCGAAATCGGTGGAGGACCTTTTGGACGGACAAGGGTAACGGGGTGTGCTGCCTTATGTTGGGTGGGGGCCCGGCAGGGGGGAGGCGGTTGCCGTCCATAAGCTGCTGACAACGAGGGGGGGGGGGGGTGCCCCTGGTTCTGCCCCGGGAGAGGTTGTTGACACTGTTTAGGGCTTGCAATGGTCCTGGTGGCCTAAGCGTCGAGGGCCCACTGCCTCCGCCCGGCCCGCACCTGGCCCTTAAGGCCTTCCCACGGTGGCGACCGTGGGATTAGTTGGGGTTACTGGGTTGATGGAAGGCGAGGTTTGGATGGGATCTAGATGGTATAGTTTGGGTCCTGTTCTGGGGTGGGTGGGTGAGGGTTTGGTTCGTTCTTGGGTGGTTTGGTTTTGGTTGGGGGAAATGGCCGCCATCAGTGCTGGGTGGAATGATGTCCTTTTTTTGTGGGAACCCGAATGGGGAGATTGTGCGAGAACGTTATGGGACAATGGCTCATGTTGCTAATTTGAAATGTGTCACTTGGAACGTAAGGGGGCTTCATACTATGTCCAGGCGCCACAAGGTCCACGCTTATTTAGTGCGTAGGGGAGTGCAAATGGCGCTGCTGCAGGAAACTTATCTGAACAAGGCGGAAGGGGCGGCGCTACAGCGTAGATGGCGGGGGCAGGTCTTTTCCACCTCGTACTCCGCTTATGCCAGAGGGGCGCTAATATGGATCAGGGCGGGGGTCCCCTTCCAGGTCACGAGAACAGTGGTAGATCCGGAGGGGCGATACGTGGCTATCTCGGGAACACTGGGAGGGAGGGATTTGAACGTTTGCTGTGTGTATGCTCCTAACATGGACCAGACTGCCTTCCTTTCCAGGTTATCGGGCTCGTTGGCCCACTTCTTCTCCGGGCCCCTTCTGCTTGGCGGAGACTTCAATTCCGTAGTGGACGTAGACATTGATCGCTCGCATCCACCGCTTCCCGATTCTCCGGTTCGTCGCACAGCTAAGGGTCGTCAGGATTGGCAGACTCGCTGGGGTTTGACGGACATCTGGAGAGCGCATCACCCCGCAGCTCGGGATTATTCATATTTCTCGAGCCTTCATGAGTTACATGTCAGACTAGATGGCTTTCTAGGGTCGCCCGAATTGGTCTCGGCGGCGGTCCGATCCGAGTACTTATCCAGGACCATATCGGACCATAACCCCCTCCTGCTGGACCTTCGCTGGTTCCCCGGGAGGCCGGCGGTGCCCACCTGGAAGCTGCAACCCGAGACCCTTGAGGACAGTGTTTTCTGGGCGGACCTGGGGGACAAGGTGGTGGAATTTTTTGCGTCCAACGGCGGCACCGCGAGTACCAGAGCGTTAGAGTGGGATGCTTTTAAGGTAGTGGTGAGGGGTTACTGTATCTCTAAGAAGGTGGGCATGAGGCGTGTTATCCTAGCTGACTTAGATGCAGCGGATCGGAAACTCCGTGAGCTCGAACTTCGGCGCCCCGGGCACCCGGAATTGCAAGTACCAATGGCGGAGGCGAGGGAAAAGGTGGCGGCAGAGGTCGAACGGCTCCGCTGTTTTGACTATAAGGCCTACACGGTCCGATCCATCGCAGAGGGGGACAGATCGAGCGCGTTGTTAGCGTGGCTGGCGAACCCTACGCGCCAATCCCAACCGACGACAAGTATGCGACAGGCAGACGGCACCGAGGTGCACACCCAACCGGAGATTCTTAGCTGCTTCCGGCATTATTATGAATGCTTATACCGTAGTCGTTCCGCACGAGACCCTGACCGACTTGAGGATTATTTACGTCCACTGGAGCTCCGCACGGTGGAGCAGGAAGTGGCGAAAGCCCTGGGATCCGACATTGAGCTGGGGGAGATCCGTGGGGCCATCAAACGGATGGCGAGAAACAAGACCCCGGGCCTAGATGGCCTGCCGGTGGAGTTTTATGCAGCTTACGCTGACCTCCTGGCCCCTCGACTATTGGTGGTCTACAGGGAGGCGAAGAGGCTGGGGCGACTCCCGAGCTCGATGTGTGAGGCGTTGGTGGTTCCTCTCCTTAAGCCAGGCCGCGACTCGTCCGACCCGGGGTCTTACCGTCCCCTATCGATGCTGACGGTGGACTATAAAATACTGAGCAGCATCTTGGCCTCGAGGCTGCTGGGACACATGAGTTCCCTCGTGCATGTGGACCAAGCTGGTTTCATCCCACGACGGAACACGACTATGAATATCCGCAGGTTGTTCCGTTTGCTAGGGGAACCATTTGTGGATGCCCCGTCCCCGGTCGTCCTGTCGGTGGACTTGGAGAAGGCTTTTGATAGCCTGGAGTGGGACTACCTCTGCACGGTACTGCGGAGATTCGGCCTGGGGGAGGGCTTTGTCAGATGGACCACGGTTCTATATGCCTCCGCGTCGGCCAGGGTCCGGGCGGGACCGCTGATCTCCTCGCGGTATCCGGTAGAACGAGGCACGCGGCAGGGGTGTTCACTGTCCCCACTCCTCTTTGCGCTGGCGGTGGAGCCACTCGCGCTGCACCTTCGATCGGGAGCCCATTATACGGGCTTGTGGACGCCTGCGGGCCCGCATTATGTTTCACTGTATGCGGACGACCTGTTGCTCTTCCTGGAGGACCCGATTGACGCTTTACGTGGAGCGGCGGGGGCGCTTACAGAGTTCGGGGAGGTCTCGGGTCTCCGTGTGAATTGGCCCAAGACCTGTCTTTTTCCGGTACGCAGGGGCACTCTTGCCCCTGCCCTAAGTAGGGAGATTAGGTGGGAACCCGACTGCTTTAAGTACCTCGGGGTATTTGTTTATCACGACCAACCTGACCTCCTAGATGGGAACATTGCCCGCAGCATTCGGGCACTCCGAGGCTGCATGGCCTTTTGGGCCACGCTGCCGCTTTCGGTGGCGGGACGGATCGCCCTGCTTAAAATGGTGGCGCTTCCCCGGCTATTGTACTATTTCCGGACTCTACCGATCTGGGTCCCACCGGCCACGTTTCAACTGTTACGCTCCATGGTGGTCGGATTCCTCTGGGGATCGGGCCGCCGGCGGGTGGCCCTCAAGACCCTGATGAGACCGAAAGACGAGGGGGGGCTCGCGGTGCCGGATTTTGAAAAGTATTATCTGGCGGCGCAGCTCCAGACCTTCACCCAGGAGGTCGCCAGGGAATTCCGGGGCCCGGAAGACGGGAGGGGAACGGGCATGGCCAGGCATGTTCTATCCTTTATAGCGCTGCGACAGCGATTGGCCCTTCGGGACTTGTCGATGGAGGAGCGGACTATCCGCCTGTGTTGGAACCGGGCCCACGCCCGGGGCCAACTGAGGATCCCGTACGCGCCTGAAATACCGTTGGGGATGTTGACGGCCCTCCCCCACGGAGGGGATTGGTCACGCTTGGCGGCCTGGGAGGATGCCGGTTTACAGCTGGTTGGGGATCTGTACGAGGACGGAGCGCTCTTGTCCTTTCAAGCTCTTATTGACCGCTTCGAGATCCCCCGTGGTGACTTTCTGCTACACTCGGCCATTATGAGAGCGATCCAGGCGCACTGGAAAAACGGGCAGGAGGAACCCCCCTTATCTCAGGTGTGCCAGTACGTGATGATGTCGGCGGGCACGGTGAAGGCGGTCACTTGCCTCTACGGCAGGTTGATTAACGAAGGGTTAGCTCCTCTCACCACTCTCAGAAATCGTTGGGAGGAGGACATTGGTAGGGAGATCCCGGAGACGACTTGGTCCCAGCTGGTGAGACGAGCCTGGAAGGGCACACGCAACGCCCGTTTTCAGTTGGTACACTATTACGTTCTCCATAGAGCGTACCTGACCCCGGTGAAGATCAGGCGATATTTTGCCACGAATTCGGCGGCATGCCCTAGATGTCCGGCTCCGGAAGCGGACCTCCTACATATGTTATGGGCCTGTCCAGGTCTGTCATCTTACTGGAGGGACGTAGAGACGACCCTGGAGGAGGTGACGGGGAGAGCCTTATCATTCGATGCGGCGGTGGGGCTCCTGCACTGGTTCCCCCATACCCCCAGAAATAAAATTTCTAGTAAATTTATCGACCTGGGGCTCCTCCTGGCTAAGCGAGAGGTGACCAGGAACTGGAAGGCACGGGTTGGTCCAACGGGCAGCAGATGGCACAGTGAGCTTTTGAAGTGGGCGGCGGGGGAGAGCGCGCTGAGATATCAACTAGCTTGGAGGCAGCGTAATGAGAAGGCGCAGGAGGCCGCGTTGGAATGGGAAATGTTGGTTCAGGCCCTCAGGGATTATTGTGCCCCCAGCGACTCTGAAAGTGAAGAAGCGACTCGCCCGAGTCCCGGTAAACGTTTGTACTGATTGTCCTATTGCTTTCCCCGTGGGTCCCAAGGCAGATCCTGTATAAGTGACTCCCTGGCGCTGGTGGTGGGGTGGGGTGGGGTGGGGTTTCTTTGTTTAGTAGTTCTTTGTGGGTGGGGGTTTTCTTTTCTTTTCTTTTGGGTTTATAGGCTTGTTTAGAAAAGCAGATGACGGACAGTGAATCATCCGGACCAGCTCAAGCATCCTACTGATCCCCCTCTGTATTTCGCCGCCCGACCCCAGGGTTGTGGGCCGGATGGCTGTGTTCGGGATTGAAGGTGGGGGGCCAGTGGGTCTTATACTGTTGATACTGTTTATGATACATAGCTGGTCGATACTGTAACGATTTACTAATTCCTGCAATAAAAATATATTTAAAAAAAAAAAAAAAATCATTACGTTAGGCAGGAGAGAGCTGGATCTCTTTCGGGTGCTTGGGGATAACGTTTTGAAGATGTGCAAACATGTTATGTGAAAACGTGGAGAGATACTATCTTGAATTTCCCTTGTACTACGGTCATTGGGAAATGATTTTGTTTGAGCTGCCAAAGGGTTAATATCTTGCATTGAGATGGCAGTATTTATTTTAACATGCTGTTTAACATGCATGGTTATTTGAGCTGACTATAAAAGTCAGTGAGTGTTTTGATGGTTGATGATTTGATTTGACTTTTATTGGTTTCTGGGTCTGCCTATGTGCTTAGTCAGCTTCTTGATGGAAAGGTAACATCTTGTGCTGAGCGTAGGGCTCTGTTCATTTAACATTCTTTTTGAATTGCGTCTACGAATTTGTGTGGGTTTGCCTTGGAGCTGATGTTTCGTGTGTCTGACTCTTGGAGGTCGGTAAGTTATAAATCAACCAGTCGGATTGAGATAAGGGTTTGCACGGAGAGAGCAGTGTTCTTTTAAATGTGCTACTTAATATGCATCCACAGACGTGTGGAGAATTATTTTTGAATGCATGATTTAAAATGAGTGAAATATTAGAAGATGGGCCAGTTGGTGTGCGCGCGCTACGGGGCTGTTTTCATTATTATTTCTTTGAGGGTTTTCCATCTAGAATGGAATGTGCTGGCCGATGTTTTGCAATGATCACAGGTTGAGAATAATAAATCTTGCCCAACAGTGCAAAGTAACATGTGCTTTTAATTAGTGACAGGCAACCGTGTGCTTTTAAAACAAATGTGTTCTCATTATTATTTTTCCCTGATGCAAGCTGAACCTTTTTTTTTTCAAATGTAGTTGTTTTAATGTGCAGCAGATCGGCATATGTAAGTTAACCCACACAGTTGGAAAATAAATGGCTGTTTGATAATATATGAATTTGGCCCTTTTACTAGGTTGAATTGAAAGGCTTGCACGATAAATTATGCTGCAATGCAAAATTACATGTTGCCCCTGGTTGGAAAAAAAATCAATGATGAAATGTGTTTGCATTTTATGTTGTTTTAATATTATTTCCCTTTCAACAGCTGCAAGCATATTGTGATTTCGTTTTTTTTATTTTTTGGATGGTAGTGTGTATAGTTAGGGTGGAGCAGAGTATATTGTTCTATTTTGATTAAAAATGATAACTATGACACACTACCATCTTAATGCATTGCTATGTGTCCCTTATATTAGTTTAATTTGCATTTAGTTACAAGGCTCGCCTATGTACTTTGACAAGCTGTTGATAGAAAGGTAATACCTTGCACGGTAAAAGCAGTGTTCATTAAACATGCTGCCTGATATATATATGTGCAGAGAAATATTAAACCCAACAGTCCATGATAATTCGTTTTTTCAAATGCAAAATGCATAGTCTTGTGTGCAGAAGCAAATTGCCCCTTTCTGTGTGTTGATCTGCATGCTAAATAAATGCCCATGTTTCAAATGTCTTGCCTTCTAGCTGAATTAATTAGACAAAAGTGTTTTTTAGAAAGTGGAGCTTTTAAGTAGCAGTACACTGTACCAGAATTATTTTTAATTGCTTGCATATGACTGTGTTACAGATTACTTTGCTTTTTACCACATTTGAATTTGCTTTCGTTAGTTAGAGAATGTGGCCTGGGAACAGCTTACAAGGAATGTGTTTTTCGACCTTGGCAGACCAGCTGTTTTGTAAAGGGGGGCTTTTTCCCTCTAGAGGCTCCGAACACTGCCTGTCTTGTTATGATTGGCCAACATCCAATTTTGTTCCGCGGACGGAATGTTTATGTAAGGGGGGGGTCAACTCGCTCCTCCTGGCTGTCGGCGCAGACAGCTTCATTGCCTGCTGATAAGGGATCCTTGCACATGCAGAGTAGTTGGCAGACTCTTGGCCCTTGGAGTTAGTTAGATACAGTAGGCCTGGGTAGGCTTCCCTGATTAGAGACTAGAGATGCTTGGATCGAGTGCTTGGCAGCGCCTTCCCCTTGCAATGAGATCCGCACTTGGCAGTGATTCAAATTACTTCACACTGTAGCCTGGCTTCTGCGTATTCTGAAGGGAGGGGCTGTCTCACAGAGGATTAGGGTATTACTAGGCCCTTCTGGCTGTGTATGTAAAGAATTAGATTTTGCCCAAACAAATTTAAAAGTATATGATTTTAATTATTTCTTGACTTTAGAAGAATGTTTTTAATTAATTAAGTTTATTTTTTTTCCGACAATGAAAAGCACTTGGGGTGCTTTTTAAATGGAAAATTTTATCTTGCTAGATTAATGATACTTGTTTTCTTGTCCTAGGTTGTGGTGTTTGGTGTGTGCGTCGGCCCACCCCCCTCCCACTCCTTTTTTTTTGTTTTTCACTTTTTTATGTTAGTTTATTATTTTTGGAAGATGGAACCAGACCAGACCAGACCGGATTGGTGGTGGATCAACGGTGGAGGACGTGCTTCCTTGCTAACAGATGAAGATGCAGGGTGGTGACCTACACTGATATCCCAAAAATTGACTGCCCCAAAAATTGACTGCCTTGAGTCCCAAATTTCCCCTGTGCTGAACATTGACTGAGCTCGTCATGAGCATGGAAGGGGTTAATTATATTCTGCAATTGGCTGCCTCAGCGGTCAGGTTCAGACCGCCTTAAATAACTTTGGATATATTTTTGACAAAGCCAATAGTATTCTACATGAACCCATTTTTATTGGATTTTGATAATGTTTCCCACAACGGGAATATGTTATGTAATTCCTTGGCCTGCATTATTCCCATGTTTTTCTTTCCAATCACCACGAACAGGCCCCACTTTTAAACAAAAAGAAATGTTTTCATGGTTTTGATGTTTATGAAGTACTATCTTTGCTTTTTAGGATGCAGTCACCTATTATAGTTTTCCTGTTTTCTGCAAAACAGTTTTTGCCAATGAAGGATTGATAATTTTTAAATGGTGGTACACACATGTGTTCCACAGTGTGAAGAACCTGGATGCTAACTGTTTTATGATATTGTGCTTTTATATATACATCACATTTATATATATTTCTATGCTTAGTGCTACACCAGCTATCTTGTAGGAATGGGGTTGTCTTTATTTTCCTGTTATTACACTTTCACTTTGATTGATCCAAGGGTGGTTACCCTAGACTTTAAGTTGTCCTGGGAGGTGTGTCTTTTAGTATGATTATGTCCTACATCTATTATTAATGTTTGCCCAGACCTTGAGAACCGTTTGTCATGTTTATTTCTCAGATTTCACCAAATGTTTCCTTAAGTTGACCAATGTCAGTAGGCCTCATTTAGGCCCATTGTTATTTTTATTCCACAAACAAGCCCCTACACCAATAGATTTCATGAGTTATCATTAGCTTAAGTTGACCATAGTAGGTAGGCCTCATTTAGGCCCTTTTGTTGTTTTATCATTAGAAGTTGAGGCACATTTAGTTCTTAAGTTGTCCGAAGTAGGTAGGCCCCATTTAGGCCCCTTGCTGTTTTCATTCAACACATAAGTCCCTACATCACTAGATTTCATCAGTTATCACTAGAAGTTGAGGCACATTTAGTTTGAGGATGCTTTAGATAGTTTCTGTTCTTATCAGTTCACATCTTAGATATGTTTCAGCATTCAGGTCGAGGGTGCTTTGATTTGTTTTCAGTTAGTTGTTAGATTTGTATTCCCTACATTAAATTTCAGGTGGAATTTCTTTAAGTTGTCATTCATTTTAGAGAGTTTTTTGGTTTTTGATTTGTTGATAGATTGTGTTGATGTTTGTTTATATGGATGTTGTTGTTGTTAGATGTTCGCAAGATAAAGTCTAAGGGTGGAATGTCTTGACAGGGTTTTTGGCTCTATTTAGCAGTAGTATAGACTTTAATCTTGCTCACATCTAGGATGTGTGTTCCTGGCTTGTGTTGGCCCTTTTAGGCCCTTTCTTTCTGACATAGAAGAGGCATCTATTGCCTATTGGCTTTGGCCTGTTATATTTGCTTATAGTAGAGGTTGGATCCTGTGGTCCTGACTTCATATTACACATTGGTATGGTTTATGTAGGTACTCTGACAGAGCTAAGGGTTATTTCATCCTTCTCAGGCGTACAGGCCTAGAACTAGAGGACTCCATGTTGATGGAGCTGAGAGGCTTGCAGAGTAAAGGTAAAGTTTATAGTTAAAGCTGTTGTTCACTTGGAGAGAACCGGTCTGGGCCAGCCCTTATCGGTAGGCTGTATTATTCTCTGTGTGGAAGACACAACAAAAGGCCGGCCGGCTGGGTGTGTGTCCTTGACGTGGAGTGGTGCAGGGATCTGATGGGCGGCAGGCTGATGGCTGGAACTTTCCATGAGGAAACAGCATTCTATATCAGTGAAGTGCAGAGGCGGAGTCAGGGAATTGAGCTGGAGTGGTAGAAGAGAGAGGAGTTGTTGGAAGAGCAGAGAGAGAGAGCTGAGCTGAAGTTGCAGTTAGTTGAATTGGAGAAGCAGAGAGTGTTGGTAGAGTTGGAGGAGTGGAACTGCAGGAGGAGAAGAGACAGAAAATGCTTGGAACAGAGAGAAGACAAACAGACAGTCAGTGAGCTGGAACTGAAGGAAGCAGTCAGAAGCAGTTACTTATCAGGAGGAGTTGTGAATAGCTGGAGTCTGAAGTAATGCCTTTTAGAAGAGACTGAAGTATATCGTGGATTAACCTGTGGGAGCAGCTGGAGTTAATTGGACATTGGCACAGAACCTTGAAACAGAGTGAACAAGCTAGTGGAATGAACGGTGATCAGAACGGCAGAAACTATTAGATTGAAGTTGGAAGGTGGAGAGAGTCCGTGGGGGAGAGAAATCCAGTGCAAAGTGATCAGCGCAGAGGTGTATCCAAGAGTGCAGGAGAGAGAGAGAGTCTGAGATGAGCCAAGACACAGACGAGAGAGGAGCCCAGATGACAGCTAGAACAAGACTTCACACTAATCAGGTGATATCAGCCCTGTCATATTAGTTTACTTTACACTTACATCTTAATCTTGTCTTTATTCCCTAGGCCATTCTATTGCTAATCCTTTTCCTTGCAGCAGTGTGTTCTATTTATAGTTTTTGTCAGTTACATGTGGATGTGTCCATTATAATACAGATCTGTGTATGTGTCTATATTGCATATTAAAGATGACCCCAGTTCTTAGTGAACTGACATGTGCCTTGTATTCTTGTTCAATCATGGTAACTGATCTTTCTCGCTGAAGCATTGTTTGCATGAACGGATGTGAAATCCCGATCAGGTAAGGAGTGATCAGGCAAATAGGAAGCGAGGGGACCTTTGATGCCAGGAGCAGAAGGCACATATTAGTAATTGGCTAACTCCTAATATTGTAGTAGCAAGCCCTTAGTGAATAGTGAGAGAGACTTCCCAACATATAGAGAGAAAACCATAGGTGTCCATAGGAAAGTGGTCGTCATTGGTAAGTGGCGTTAATGAGAACGCTGGGGGGGATACCAGCGTGGAGGTCTGCCAGATTGCGGACCGTGTGTAAATGAGAGCGTTGGGGAGGAGACCAGCGTGGAGGTCTGCCAGATTGCGGACCGTGTGTAAATGAGAGCACTGGGGCTGCAGACCCATGTGTGTAGACACGCCGGATTGTGTGTCATATCTGCCCCAGGGTAGATTAGTCTGGGTCTGAGTGGCCGCGAGACTAGCTGATATGAATAGGATATGGTAGAAAACCTATGCATGTTTATTGCTATTTCCCCATCCTTAGGTACGAAATGTACATATATGTATCCATACCCATTGTAAATACGTTCTAAGGAGGGAGGTGATTACATTTTGGCTGGGTTAGAGGGGCCCCTAGGGGCTGATCCCATCTAAGCAGAAAATCCGGTCATTACAGGGTGGCAGCCACTCCGACAGGCACCTGCAATGGGTATACTAACGCAAGTTTAACTGAGGATGGACCGGATTTGATTGTAGATACAGCACATGGTAACTCGACCAGTATTTCCAAAAGCTGTACCATAGGGGGGACCACTATGGTTAGCTGGAACATAGCAGGTTGGGCATCCAAGGAAAAAAATCAGGGATGGGAGGACCTGGTTAGGTCATATGATATCCTTTGTTTACAGGAAACGTGGTAATGTAAGTATACTTGTAAAGTGCACTGTTACCTCGTTACGCGGTGTCCTGGCGCTGTATACCGCTGGGGATCCCGTCCTGGCTTTCCCTGAGAGAGGGCACCCCCAAGGTGAAGCCAGGCATCCCTGGCGCTGCTAGGGCCATTGTGGAGATTAAGCAAGCTATTGCCCAGAGTTGCAGAGTGGGACCCATGGTTAGCGTAGGCACCTAGGCGAGAATTATCGAGTCCGCGGACATTGACCCAAGACCCTGCCGCATCAGGAATTGAACCCTGGTCCCAGGCCGACTTCTGCTTCAGGGTCTGCCGCTTCTAACCAGTGAGCCACACTTCTCCACAGAGAAGTGTGGCTCACTGGTTACTAGGTTTAATGGTGCCCCATTAAACCTAGTATTGATGGTTTTGTTTGTTATAGCTTAGAAGCCTCTGAATCTAGACATGGTAGAGCAAAGGGTGGTTTGCTTTTCTTGTTATCCGTGGAGTTATCGCTTATTGTTGTTAAACACATAACAGTAGGAACACACTCACAAATTCTATGGGTAAAAGAAAAAGAAGGCCCCGAGGTGTTGTTAGTAAATTTTTATAATAACATTTTTAATAATACCCGACATTTAGTTATTGAGGAACTATAAAGGGTACTCGTGAAGCTAGTAGCTTAAGCAAAATGTTCTTTTAATATTATTTGGTTAGGTGATTTTAATCTTCCCATTTGTCCTTTGTCACTCTCTAGGGCTTGTGGGGTGTTAGACAATAGTGATAATAACACAGCGCATTTTCCGCACAATGCCTATGGTGATGCGATTAATAATATCATGGCAACTTATGATCTAGAGCTACTGCAACCTTGAAAGGATCCTGAGGGCCAAATTATCCCCACTTATACAGGAAGGAATTTCAATTCCTTCATTGATCATGTTATGGTGTTATCTTCCATTGTGCCAAATTTCTCGATCCCTGTAATCGAGGAATCTACATTAAGTGATCACAACCGTATCGTAATGAAAACCGATATATGGAAGTGTAGCAGACGGCAGGTGTCTAGAACCTTGTGTAACGTTGAGCCTCATAGTCGAAACGGAACAAGGTTAAGATGGAAAGGGGAAAAATCTGCAATAGTCATGAGCACAATTATATCCAAATCTTTGGTTGAAATGGAAGGCATATTGAACCTGGGTAGTACACCTACTGTCATTATGGATAATTTAATTAAAATTAATAAAACAATTGAGGCCGTTTCTATCGGCAGCAGGAATGACAAGTCATCCCGGGGAAAGGGTTGGTTCTATCATGCATGTACAACTCTCTTAACCCAACTGAAACAGGCCCTAGGATCGAGACCCAGGGATAAAATTCAAGTTGTTCACCTGAGATCTGAATATAAATTGGCACTGTCTAGAAGAAAGAAGGGGTTACAGCAAGAAGCGTGGGATAATCTATTGCAGGCGACAGAAACTTCTGATAACTGCCTGTTTTGGTCCACGGTTAATTCTCCCTTCCTTAGGGATGATAAACTACCACACCTCGCATCTAATGTTGGTAGCGAGGCCTGGATCTCCCACTTTTTGGCCATATTTTATGCAACAGGTCCCGCTGATGTCGAACCAAGTACTTGGCCCATAGTTCCTCTAGACATCACCCTGGAAGAAGTTGAAAATAGCATTAAGTCTAGCTAGGGGGGTAAGGCGCAGGGTCCAGATGGAGTACCCATCGACGTTTATAAAACAGTCCCACTGATGTGGGGACCCATACTCACTCTGGTATTGCATGCAGCCGTAACAACCCAGATTCCATCTACGTGGGCAGATTCCATCATTGTTCCTATCTATAAGAAAGGGGACAAGGCGGCAGCTAGTAATTACCGCCCGATCAGCTTGCTTGACTCTTCTGTAAAAATTATGAGCAGAGTGTTGTTGTTTAGGCTGGAAGAGCGGGCAGAAGAACATGGGATTTTGGCTAGCTCCCACGATGGTTTTAGAAAGGGAAGAGGAACACTTGATCAATGCCTGAACTTAGATTTAATTATCGGAAAGTATACCAGGGCTCGGCCTGGTATTTTATATCTCTGCTTTGCCGATCTAAGCAGTGCATTTGATCTAGTAGATCACTCCATCCTGTGGCCAGTCCTGTTGGAACTTGGCGCACCAGAGGCTGTTATTTTCTTCTTAGCCAGATTATATGACAGAATGCAAACTTGTGCGCGCTATGGGGTAAGTGGGGAGTGTACCCCAAATTTGGATGTAAAACGTGGAATTATACAGGGCAGTGTTCTCGCCCTTTTTCTGTTTACTCTTTTTATTAATGCCGTTGATTCTGTCCTGAAAACAGTCAAAGCCGATGCTCCTCAGATTGGCGGGACAGGTGTCCCAGGTCTGCTTTATGCAGATGATGCTGTGCTCCTGTTCCGGACTCCGATAGGTCTGCAGCGACTGATGGACCGGTTTTCAGATTTTATCAGTAAACGGAGGCTGGTCATTAATAAGAGTAAAGCCCACACTATGGTCTGCGGTGCTAGTCAAAAAAAAATCATGCCTTTTTTATTGACGGGGTGAAAGTTCAGGATGTGGAAACATTTTGTTAGCTGGGTGTTATTTTTGCCCATGATGGTAGCTGGACTCAGGATTTCGTGAATGTTAGGTCTAAGATGAAGAAAAGTGCCTATGGTATATTTAAATTTGCCTCTAAGATCGGTGACAGAAGAATCAGTGACATGATTCAAATTTATAATGCGAGGAGCGTATCCATCGCATTATACGGGGCGGGGCTGTGGGGCTATTCCAACGTTGACTCCTTGCAAAGGGAGGAAAATTGTTTTATTAAAAAACTGTTTTGTGTACCCACCTCAGCCTCCACTGATTTGATCCATAGGGAAGTTGGGATTGCCCACTTAAGTGACCTGATTTTGTTAAGGCCCCTAATGATATGGCGTGCCATCTGGATCCAGGAAGAGAGAGCCTTTAACCAGTCTGTCATTAGTGATTGCCTTAAACAGGATAATTTTATTAAGATACCCTGGCTTAAATATATTGTTGACAGTTTTCAAATCATATATGGACTCAACATAGTGGTAGATCCAGGTTCTGCTGGAAATTATTCGAAATTTGACATGAAATATATTTTCATGATGTATAGAGCCCAAAAACGTCTAGCAATCAGTGGTCGCCTCACTTCAGTTAATCTGTACAATAAATATATCCAAAGTGAGGGCTTCCAACTGTATTTGAGCCAGGTAACTATACCAGCACATAGGTTTGTTTTGACCAGACTTAGATTTGGGATGGCTCATGGGTTGGTGGCTTTTCCACAACTAAAGAAGCACCCAGTTGGACCATGCCCATGTGATGGTCATTCGAAACAGAGCACCCTGCACTTTATGCTAATTTGCACTCTTTTCTTGAATATTAGGATTGTTTAATTAAAACCAATTTTCAAAAAATATGGTATTTATAACGTGGAGGATGCCATGAAATTGATCTATGAAATGAATTCACCGGACAAGTGTTTTTATATTGCCATGTTTTTATGTAAATCAATGCAGCTTAGGAAAAGCATGATTTTTAAAAATGTTAATGTTTTTATCTGTGTTATTTCTGTATCGTAACTGTATAATCATTTTGCGTGTGCGCTTTTATGGTCATTGTTTTTAATGTACCGAATAAAGCTTCATGAAATGAAATGATTGATAAAAGCTTTAGATACGCCCCAAAAAATGACCCAACACTGACGTCTGCTTGGGAACAAGCCCAACAAAATCCACAGGCAGGGCCGATCTCTTACCCTTGCTTTTCAATACAAAACGAGCTGCTGTACAGGGTAGGGAAACAAGGGGACTCGGCACAGCTGGTTGTACCTCAAACATTTCGAGAGCAAGTCCTTTTCTTCGCCCACTCGTACTTACTGGCGGGACATAGAGGTGCCCAAAAAACCATCCAAATGTTGTTACAACACTTTTATTGGCCTGGTATATTTGCCCATGTCACCCACTTCTGTAAGGAATGTGAGGTGTGTCAATGGAAGAACCCTTACAGACCACCTGCGGTTCCTTTACAGCCTCTCCCAATTGTGGGTAACCCATTCGAAAGGGTTGGGATGGACCTCATTGGGCCACTCCCACGCACCAAAAGAGTCCATATATACGCACTGGTCGTCGACAACTACGACACGAGATATCCCGAGGCCTTCCCTTTACGGACTCCTACAACCCAAAACATATCCGAGAAGTTGTTGGAGTTGTTTTCCAAAGTAGGATTCCCTCGCGAAATCTTAACAGATCAAGGGACCCCCTTTGTTTCAAAATTGATTAAACGAATTTGCAAAGCCCTGGATGTCTCTCACATTAGGACATCTGTATACCACCCCAGACAGATGGATTATGTGAGAGATACAACGCCACTTTGAAGCTAACGCTAAAAAAACTCCTGACCGTGGAAGGTAAGGAGTGGGACATGTTGCTTCCAGTGGCCCTATATGTTGTAAGGAGCCAGGTTCAGACCAGTTTAGGCTGCTCCCCGTTTCAGCTTCTGTATGGGAGAGAACCCCAAAGTCTTTTAGAGATCACTAAGGAAGTTTGGAAAAAAGAGAAGGAAGAGGAAACAAAGTCCTTTCTGGAGTATACCAAAGGTCTTCGCTCCAGACTACACAAACTCAGAGAATTCGCAGATTCTAACCTGGAAAAGGCACAGGTGAAACAACAAATGGTGTACAACAAAGGCAAGAAGTGGCGACAGCTCTCTGATAACGATTTGGTTTTAGTCCTTCTACCATCAGCCATAGGAAAAACAAAGTCAGGATGGCAAGGCCCATACCAAATTGTAGAAAAAGTTGGTCTCACTTCTTATAAGATAAGGGTAGCCCCCAAAAGGGTCCAGCTATATCACATAAACCTTCTAAAGAAGTGGCTGGGTCCCCCTCCCCGGGACGCACAGAAAATAGACCGACCACCACAGACCATGAACAGCGTACAACAGTTGGTCATAAACCCAGATTTGACCCCAGAACAGAATAGGGACCTTCATGATACTTTGGCCCCTTTTGAAACCATCTTTTCTGATTTGCCCGGAAAAACCAAGATGGCGGAACATGCTATACATACAGAACCAGGGAAGATAGTAAAACAAAAACCATACCGAATACCAGCTGCAAGAAGGCAGGCCATTGAACAAGAAGTAGAAAACATGTTACAGTGAGGGGGTCATAAAACCATCCACAAGTGAATCGTCTTCCGCTATTGTGCTCGTGCCAAAACCGGACGGGTCAATCCGTTTTTGTATTGACTTTTGGGCTGTAAACACCATCTCAAAATGTGACGCATACCCTATACCGAGAGTTGATGAACTCATAGAGAAACTAGGGGAGGCCCAGTACATCACTACCATAGACCTTACAAAAGGCTACTGGCAGGTGCCCCTTAAGAGGGAAGACCAGGAAAAAACGGCCTTTGTTACACCCAGTGGTCTGTACGAGTTCACGGTCTTACCGTTCGGTTTGCACGGGGCACCAGCCACGTTCCAGAGGTTGATGAATCAGGTATTGCGACACCATCAATCATATTCCTCAGCCTACCTTGATGATATTGTTATATTCAGCCCAGACTGGAAAACCCATCTACAGCATGTCACTCAGGTGTTAACAGCACTTCACCAAGCAGGTTTGCATATCAATGCAAAGAAATCCAGAGCAGGCTTTAGGAAAGTAAAGTACCTGGGTTACCTGTTAGGAAATGGATTAATTGAGCCACAGTCCGAGAAAGTAAAAGCTATAGCGGAAGCCCCCTTTCCATCTACAAAAAAAGAAGTACGGGCGTTCTTGGGGCTTCTTGGGTACTACCCCAATATTCTGAGCTAGCTACACCAGTAACGGACTTTCAACAGAAAAACGTGAAAACCAAGGACCTCCAACAACCCAACCCTAGGGCAAGACAAGCTTTTACAGACCTCAAAACAGCGATAACCCCAGCACCTACAGCACCTGTTCTCCGCTCTCCTGATTTTTCCAAACCCTTTTTGTTGCATACAGACGCGTCAGAACACGGGCTGGGGCTGTTCTTCGCCAGAGAGAACAGAACATCCTGTAGTATTTATCAGTTGCTAACTGTTTCCTTGGGAACAACGCTACCCTACCATTGAGAAAGAATGCCTTGATATCAAGTGGGCAGTGGAAAAATTGAAGTACTATTTAGAGGGTGCTCATTTCATGCTTTTTACTGATCATGCACCACTCCTCTGGATGAGTCATAACAAGGGGAACAATCCCCGAGTCCTTAGGTGGTTCCTTTCCCTTCAGCCTTATTCTTTCACAATACATCATCGGAAAGGTGAGGAATGCTGATTTCCTGTCCCTTCTTCATTTGTTCCCCGATCGTGAACAATCTGGTGTAGGGGTGTGTGAGGATGTTCAATCCCTGGACGATGCTTCGGGACAATTTCCGCCCTTTCTATCCCCGTCTCCCCTTATGTATTCACAGCCCGGGCGAGGAGAAAACTGGCCCTTTAAGGAGTTGGATGGGGCATACCAGGTGACTGAGTCACGTGGTCCGGAAGGCAGCTACATCAAGGAAGACGCGAGAGAGTTACGGCGTTCACTGGGACCACACCACATCGTGAGCCGGAGGAGACGCCGGTGAGGACCTTCCTTGTACCGCCGTGGGAGAACACAGGGACGAAACCTGAGGACCTGAAGGGCGCGACGTCGACGGAGGAAGCCTACGAGGCCGAAGAAGTGAGGACCGGAACAGACGGGCAGCCAGACCCTACCTGGCAACGCGAGCACGCCAGTCACGGCCACCGGGGGTCGTGGCTGCACAAGGTACGGAGTCGTTTGCAGCTTTCTTGGGGTCGCTGGGCGGAGGAGGGAAAAGGAGGGGGTGAAGGGGGCGGAACCCAGTAGTTTGTGGTTGTAACGGCTCACAAAGGGGTGTTTTTGAGATAAGCCGCACGCACACTGGTGAAGGTTCGGTGGTAACTCCCCCTCACTTATCTGGCTTCCTGCGCCGCTTCCGTATCAGAACCCATGCCTTATGGTTGTTCTTGTTCTTGTTTTCTTTTTCCCTTCCCGGTATCTGCACAAGCCTATCAGTCCTATGAGCCAGTCCGGAAGACCAATTTGTCTGGAAACCCAAGAAGGACAACAGAGTGGGACAAAGCCACGTTGCCAGAATCCCCTGTTTGTTTTGGACTTACAACTACATCTCCCAGAATCCTTTGTTTGCTTTGGACTGTATAGCTACACCTCCCTGAATCCTTTGGTTTTTGACTGTGAATAAACCCTAACAAGCATAAATCACCCCAGTTGTCCTGGTCTGCTTCTCCACCGTGCTACACAGCGTCTCTCTGGAAATGGGGAAATGGGTAGATCTATACCTGTTCACCCTCACTGCCACCTTATGAGCCGCGTAGAGACATTGAACCCAGCAAACAAAGTTATCCCCGACACCATAGCTCGCAAGTCCTTGAATAGATAGTGTCAGTCTACCCGGTCAAAGGCCTTTTCTGCATCGATGGAGAGGAGAAAGGCCTGAGTTTGAGAACAGTGCACCAGGTCTATAAGGTGCAGGATCCGTTTGGTATTGTCCCCTCCCTGCCGCGTCGGGATAAATCCAGATTGATCTGGATCAATGATGTCGGCCATCAGGGGGCTAAGGCGCGCTGCAGAATGCTCGTGAAAAGTTTCGCATCGATGTTTAGAAGAGAAATCGGCCAATAGGAACCCAGTCTTTCGGATCTTTCCCCGGCTTAAGGATGACCGTAATTGCTGCCTCCGACATGGAGGGGGTTACCTCCCCAGTGTCGAGGAAGGAGTTGAAAAGGCGCGTTAAAAGAGGAGCCAGCTCCACACAGTAAGTTTAAAAAAAAACAGCGCTGAAAAGCCTTCCCGTCCCAGAGATTTGGCGAGCTTTAATCGCGCTATCTCTGAAATGACCTCCTCTATGCGTATGGCAGCGTCCAAAGTGTTGACGGACGTCTGAACCAGCAGCTGAATGTTGCAGGAGTCAAGGTACTCCATCTTCCCTCCCGGGCTGGACGTCTCCCCACTATACAGGCACTGATAGAAGTGGCGGAAGGAATCTACAATAAGGGCATCCGTAGAGTTCTCAACCGCCTGCAAATCCCTAATAGACTGAACAGCTGAGGGCTGCGCCCGTGCCGGCAGTCTATGGGCTAACACAAGGTAAAATGCATGCCGCTAGTGCAAGAGGGCATGTTCCGCTCCGTCTAAATCCAAGTGCTTTAGCATGCTTCGCTTTGTTTCCAGCTCCCTCCAAACTCACAGGCCCCCGTCCGCTTGTGCACTGCCTCCAAAGCTCCCACCTCCCCTTCCAATTCCGCACGCTTAGCTTTGCACAGTCGCTGAAATGATGCCGCCACTGCAATGAACTCTCCCCTCACCACTAATTTCAAGGCTTCCCACACCGCTGCCAAGGATGTATCCCCCCTGGTGATTTTCTGCAAGATAATTAATGATTGTATCCCATATTCGCAACACAACCGATTCCAAATGGAGTAGGGAATCCTGGAGACGCCAGCCGGGGTCGGCGGTCATCCACTGCCGAAGGTTAGCTGCACCGAGATAAAGGCATGGTCCGGGAGGGAGCGCGGGTAATCGGAGCCTCAGATAAGTAGGGCAGGAGAGAGGTCGTAGCTAAAAAGTGGTCAAGGTGGGATAGGTTTTGTGTGCTGCAGAGTACTAGGTGTAGTCACGCTCAGTAGGGTGTTGGACACGCCACACATCATGCAATCCACCATCAATCAACCATTGCCTACCCCCTGCGACAGCGCACCCGACTGATGCCATCGCTGTTCAGACCTGTCCATCTCAGAATCCATCACCACATTTAGATCTCCACCCACCTGGATCGAGGTGTCCGGAAATGCCAGAACCTCGGAAAGGACGACCCTCAAGAAGGGTTCTTGTCGCTTGTTCAGGGCATATAGTGACCCTAGGGTAAGCTGCGCGTCCCCCCACTGGACCCTGACTGCCAGGAACCTGCCCTTGATATCAGCCACTTGGGAAAGCAATTTACAATTTGCACACGCGCTAAAAAGGATTGCCACCCCATGCTTCTTAGCTGGACCTGAGGACCACAGTTGCAAGGGGAAGCGCTTGTCCCTCATCCGCCTAGTATCCTTTGAAATAAGATGGGTCTCCTGCAGCAAACACGCATCACCCCCCCACATTCTCCAAGAGGTAGAGGATGGCTGCATGCTTGACTGGGCTATTCAATCCCCTGACATTCAAACTCACAATCTTTAGGTCTCTACCCATAGTACCAACATAGTGAGTAGGAGCCAACTAATCGCCCAGAGCCAGAGGCATGAAATGGGACAGAGTGCTGCGGCCACAGACCATATACCTGCCATGTCCGACCGAAGACTGATGCAGAGCCTCAAAAATAACCCCAAAACCCCAACAAAGCCCCTTAACCTAAATCATAATGTAATGTAACATAATGAAGAATGAAAACCACAAGTCTTGTCTAAGGACATTAGTCTGTCAAGAGAATCAAACAAGAAGGGGAACAAGGCACCATTCCAGAGAGCATACTGCACCTGATACTGGGCAACTCCACTATACAAGGGTTGAGGGATGGTACCACTTCTCAACAGAACATTTCCCACCTCCGGCGCCGAGAAACAGCCCACCTGATGCCAATCGAACATCTCTCAAGGGACGTCATTGGTGCCACAGATGTAACTGCCGCTTCTCTTTCCATCAGGCTGGAGGGCAAATCCGGTTTCGACTGCTGGGGAGATCTCAGGACCCTCTGCCAGTCAGTAGAGCATCTGTGCTTCCTCAGGGGGGATTCCGCAAGCCCTGGCTGAGGGGAGGACCGCTCCAATCCCAGAACATCATATGCAACAGGCAGAGAACGAATCTGGTAGAGCTTGCTCTGGTGATTTAAGATAAGTCGGAAGAGGTGGCCCCATGAGTAGGGGGTACCCTTCTCACGCAGATGGTTGGTAATAGGCTTGAATTCCCTGCGCTTGGCAAGGGTGTAGGCCGGCAGGTCTTGGACGAGCGCCGGGTGATGGCCCCGGAATTGCACAGGATGGAGGTCGCGGGCTTTGCGAAGGATACGCTTCTTAAGCTGGAAATCATGCACAAACCAGAATGCCCGGTAGGGGGGCCTTAGCGCCCCTTGGTAAGCTGACGCAGTGAACCTGATCCATCTGTATGGCAAATCCCTCTCCTTCCTCCAGTATTTTCCGGAAAAGCTCACAGATGTACTCACGAAGGTCATCCCCCTCACCCATCCAAGGCACCGCTTGAATCCTAATGTTTTTACGCCAAGACCGGTTCTCTAAGTCCTCAGCGTGGGCTTGGAGATCTAGGTATTGCTCCGTGAGGCGAATGGAGTTGATGGAGATCATCCTCCCGACCCAAGTCATGTTCCTCCAAGGTTGCCGCCCGCTCGTCAATGGCATCCACATCACGACGTACCACTCGTAGGTCGGAGGAGAGCTGAGCGCGAATCTCCAAAATGTCTTCTTTAACAGCCGAAAACAACTCAAGCACGAAGGCTTTGGTCGCCGATACCTCGTTATCCTCCGATAGCGGCGATTTGGCGTCTGCATGAGAAGTGGACTGACCTGCCGATTTCTGCAGCAGATCTTTCAGAAGCTTGTCTTTCCTGTTCCTGGAAGAAGACATGGCGACTAAGGCGCAGGCCTATTCTCCAAAGTGCGCAGCTCAGACAAACGCAGTGCCAGCACCCAGAGGAGCTCTAGGAATGCCCGCTTCCGACAGGGACAGAACAGCAAAAACACCAGAGCTCAATATTAGCTGGCCCACATGATTATCAAGATGCAAATGAGCCCGGGCCTTGCGTATGTTGTGAGCAAAGAGTTAGGACATGGGAGACACCCCCGTCCCCCCTCACCGCAAGGACTCTCCCCGTCAAGGCCCCAGTAGCTCCGCTTGGGGGGCCAGCACTCACAGAGCCCAGGGGATCAGGGTTCCAGTCGGGCAGAAGGCCAGATCAGCGCTCCCCCTCAGCCCCTCAGATGGCAAAAGGAACAGAATGGGTCAAAAGCCCCCAATCTGCCTATCCACAAACCATGAGGCGGCCCCAACACCCAGCAGAACAAGTCTCACAAGCCCCGGCCCACCAGCAATGGTCAAAAAGTACACCGCTGTGAGGGACTCTCCCAGTGTAGGCCCCACTCTCACTCTCAGTCCCCGCTGGACGGGGGGGGGGTGCATATGCTGCCACTATCCACAACCTCAGTTTCAGGCCAGCAAAGCGCTAGTTCCTGCCGTCCGCCCCCGCCAGCACCCCCCCGCTCCTCACTCCGCCGTCTGCCGACGTGCGGACCGATCCATATCTCTGGAGGGTAGGTCAGCAAGCCACTAATCCTCCCGGCCTCATCCAGGCCAGCACACAGGAGCGACCGCTACCCGAAGCAGCCAGGGCAGGTATCACAGATCTGGGCCAGTAGAGAGGAGCTCTGCCCGCCGACGCGCGGGCCGATAGCAGACCCAGCCCCACTCGCAATGCAGGCTCCAGGACCCCAAGCAAAGTTGAGGAGAGCGTACCTAGTGGGCACTTAAGGGGGGAGGGCATCCACACCCGTCACGCCGCACAGTCTCACTGCCAGCGGCCCTCGCCCCCGACCGACTCCACAGGTACTGCCAGTCCTTCAACCACTGTGACGCAGATCAGGCATACCACTAGGCCCCTCCGGTCGGATCTACAGGGCTCGGGGATCACAGCAGGTGCCCAGACACCATCTAAACATGCTCAGTGCGGGTCCCTGTCTCCCCCGCAGTACAGGAGCACGCCGTCCATTGGTATACGGACCGAGTCCCGCTACCCAAGGCCTGCTGCCCCCTCTCACCTTGCTGCACTGTGTTTGGGCTTTCTCTTCTTCTCCGCCACGCTGCTCAGCACTCGTGGGCCCCGGATCCGGCAGTCCCACACAGCTACGGGCACAGACAAGCCGCCGCTCGCCAGGGGGCCCGCCCGCACGCCTAGTTGGGAGCGGGGTACCAGAAGCACACGTCGCTAGCCTGCACTCAGCTTCGGTTTCAGCAGGCATGGGCCGCTCACCCACGCGGGCCTCACAAAATGTCGGCTTGGAGGCAGACCCTTGATCTCTGCATTCCGGGCTGCTCCGTAAGATGGGTCCTCAGCCCACACACACCTCTACTATGCTGGGGAAGCTGTTGACTCTTCACAGCGCGGCCCTAAGGTGCCGCGGCACTAGGATCCCCGCCGTTAGAGTCTCGCTAACAAGCCCGCTAGACCGCAGCAAGGCCAAGGCCGGGCGGATCAAGTCAGCACCGAGCACCACTGTTGAGCGCCGAAATACACCCTCCACTGGAGCATCCACGCTCACCTTCCAGTGCGGATGGGCACCAGGAGGGCAGATATCCAATGCTAATTACAGTCGGCGCCGGAGGGACAGAGAAACGCGTCCTACTCCGCCGCCATCTTGGCCACGCCCCTCCTTCCCGATGCTTTTAGATAGAGGTTTTTATAACACCTGTGGTTTCATTTGCTGACAGCTTATGACAGATAATACAGTTTAGTTGCATATTTGATCTTTTAGTTAGATTGCTCTATTTGAAAATCCATTATAGAGACCTGCGCTGAAATGCCACCCTGGCTTCAATTTGAGAATGTCAAAGCCCAGTTTGTTTTTGTTTCCATTGTAATTATAAAATGTTGAAGCTTTCTGTTATAGTTTAATGTTGGCAAAATCCCTGGATCCTGAAATGTTATAGTCTAGGGAGAACTTGACTTTCTCCCCTGCCTGGTTCCCCCTCCCATTCCAGTCTGGCCTAGTCATGACTGTTGACCCAGTAACCTTTGTTCCAAGATAGGTTTCTGCTCCCTTGCATTCTGGGACATTGTGATTTTTCTCCCTTAATCTTTGCGTGGAAATTAATCTCTTTCCTGCTTTTTATTAGCCAAAACAAAAAAGGTTCACTATAATTTTGCAGTTACAGGTCTAGAAAACTACTTAGTTCTCACTATTTTTTATGCCAGGGTAAGGAAATAGTGACATTTGGATGTGGTATTTAGATTGGATGTCTGTTTTTTTTGTTATTATTCTTGCTACATATATATATATATATATATATATATATATATATATTATTTTTTTATTCGTTTTCTGTTTCTTTTTTATTTTTTGTGTTTTTCCTTACTCTGTGAGTCAGCGCTTTTAGTGCTTATGTTGAATGTTGTTCTTACCGCTCGGCTTTGCTCACGGCGAGCAACTCTCACACTTGGCGGTAAGTGACAGTAGCATTAAATGGCATTGCGGGGTTGGTTGGGTTGGGAAGCCAATGGGTACCACCACTATATAGACTTACAGCTCTGAGTGAAACCTATTGCTCTGTTTACACAAGTCTTCCACGCACAAACAGGCATTCAGGTTACTTGTTGCTTAGACTTGAACAGCCGAGCCCACCCTCAGGATATCCAGGGTTTATGGTCTTAAGCAGCAAAGATAGAAGTCTTTCAGGTTTTATAGTTCTCGCAGTTACTTCTTCTTGAGTTCGTTCCTCTAATTGCGAAATATTAGTTCTTGGCTGCTTCCCTTTAATAGAGTAAAAAGGCACACTAATTTCAGAGCATTCGAGCTTAGTTTGGGCCTGTATTTGAGGTAGACACCCCTGTCCCCAGAGCCATTTGAGGTGCCTCAGCCCTTCTACTGAACCAATAAAGGCTCTGCAGTCCTGCTTTAATTATCCTTTATGCCACAATGTTGCTCAAGTATTTAGCAACTCAGATGTGATCCTGAAGAAACTGAGGAGAGACTATTCCCAAGCTTAAGTGCTGCTTGGGAGATTGGCCTGCAGTGGTTGCCTTGCTGCCAAAGGAAGGAGAAATGAACTTTTGAGTAACTTTGCTTTCAACTTGTGAAGTATCTCCAAGGGCTTGGAAAAGAGCTTGCCTCTTCCTGAAGTCTCAGGGACAACAGACTTCACCCCCCAGCTCCCCAGAGTTCTTGTGGAAGTGCCAGCTGCTGTTTGGGCCTTCTGAGGAACTGCGCGTCGCAAGGAGCTGGAAGCGCGACTCAACGAGAAGAAGCGTGTCGCTGTCGCTGTGCCTGCCATTGCAACTCCGGAGAAAGGAGGGTGTCGCCGCTGGAACTGTCACACTGCACCGGATCAGAGAGAAGCGTGCCGCAACGAAGAGGAAGCGTGTCGCCGTCGCTGCTGCTGCTGTAGCAACTACGAAGAAGGAGGGTGTCACCGCTGGAGCTGTTGCACTGCACCGCATCAGGAGAATGATCTCGCAACGAGGCCAGAGAGTGTCACCGTTGCTGTGCCTGCCGTCGCAACTCCGAAGGAGGGTGTCGCCACTGGAACTGTCGCACTGCACCACATCAACCAAGAGCACCTTGCATCCCCGGGAAGCAAGCCGCCGTCGGAGCTGCTGCCGTCGCATCTTGTACATCACTGTAGTTGTCGCATCATGAGGAAGCTTCACGCATCGTGGAGAAGAGCGTCGCCGCTGGAGCTGTTGCATCGTAAGGGTGTCGCCGCTGCAGTCCACGCATCGAACCGAGAGTTTGTCGCATCCCCGAGAAGCGTGCCGCATCTGGAAGATCTTCACTTCTTTATTTCTTTGTATCTGAACTTTGCCGCTTTTCCCATCACTGTGACATTGCTTGTTGTGGAAGTGCAACCCAACCTAAGGTACATTGACGCAGAGTGTCGCATCTAAGAACTGAACTGAACTAAGCTTAAATCTACCATCTTAATGTAATCATAGTGTGTATTTTTTTTGTTTATGGTCTTGTGGTAACTCTATATAAAGTCTACTTATTTTTTATATAAACCTTGTGTGGTGTCCATTTGTAGTGTTGTCACTGGGTTACTGTGTGTGGTCACAAATGCTTAACTTACAACGCCTCTGAAGTAAAGCCTTGGCTGCTCTCGCCACGCTACCTTGAGGGTGAGCAGGGGTTATTTTAGGGTTTAATCCCCCTTGTCCTGACTAGAGGAGAGGGTCCCTGCTTGTCACAAGTACCTACCTGTGCCAACTAAAGACCCCCAAATCTAACATTGGCAGTCAGCGGGAAGGATTCTGGATTTGCATTTGTGACTCATGTACAGTGACTGGTGAACACTACTTAGTGAGTGCAGACCATAACGATACCGCATACTTTTCTGGTAGATTCCTATTTTTGAAAGAGGCCTGGATCCATTGTAGTAGAGAGAGCAGAAACTGGAGCCTCCCTAATTGTGAATGGGAAGAAGATAGGCTGGAATGTTACACAGTAAAGCAGATGAAGTACTTTTGCAAGAAATTCAATGTTTCCACTTTTGGATTTAAAGTGAAGGAAGAATTTTACAAGGCGCTGAGGGTGACAGGTGTTTGAGCCCTGAAGAAGTCTCAGTTGATGAGACGAAACGCGTTGGCTAAGAAAAGAAAAATCTACTGTGAATTGGACCATTTTTTTCTACTGTTGAAAATACAATAAAGGATTGAAAATACACGACTATCAAGTTCGGACCTGTTCATTTGATATGGACTTTAACTATTGATTCAAGGACACTGACTATTATTGCAAAAAAATGTTTTGTTGATGGGTGCTGATTCCACAGTTTTTGTTGTGTATTTGGACTTTGTCCTTGAAGGAACAGATAGGGTTGTGTTCCTTGGTTTCTCAAGCACCATCATACCACTTAAAAGTCACAGGCCATAACAGGTGCAGGCTTCTTGCTCCAACCCTTCGTTTGCTAGTGTGTTTCAGCCTCTAACATGGTTTATCTCCAATACATAGCTTTCTGATATCGAGTATCCGCCAGTCTTTCAGAGGGGGTCTGTGCTGATACCTGCACACTCTGCTCCTTTCCCCAGCTGGGAGGAACGCCCCTTAATTACTGCCAAAAGCAGCAGACATCAATTTAATACTCAGTCCTTTGTTTAAATTGCAGTGCTGATGTACGTATTATCCACATATCACATACCGTAAATAGCCTTAATGACATGAAGTACATCGGCCACCCGCCAAGCGGCCGATCAATATTTATTACAGTTTGAAAAGCTGCTCTTCGTACCATATAATCATAAATTACTTTGAACTTATAAACAATAGTTCTCTTTCTCAGCCACTGCAAAGACTCTCCCACAATATGATCAACACTTACTACTTAATAATTAAAACTAACAAAAGGGAAACAAGCATTGACAAAGCTAACAGGTTTTGCCTACGCAAGCGCTACTGACTGCCAATGTGTTTTAGCCATGCTGTTCACCAGTATGACTGCTGTTAAGCATGGCTAAAAGAGTGGCGTGGAGTGATGTAAAGTGGAGTGGTGTTGAGTAGAGTGGAGTATTATGGAGTGGCGGTGTAGAGGGTCGTGGAGTGGCGTAGAGTGGAGTTGAGCGGTGTGGAGTGAAGCGGATTGTTATGGAGTAGTGTAGAATGTTGTGGAGTGTCATAGAGGGAGTAGAGTGTTGTAGATCTGAGTGACGTACAGTGGAGTGGCATAGTGTTGTAGAATGCCATACAGTGGAGTAGAGAGGTGTGGAGAGGAGTATCGTGAAGTGGTGTGTTATGGAGTAGAGCGGATTGTTCAGCGTGGAGTGGCATAGACTGTGGTGAGTGGCATAGGACAGAGTGGAGTGGAGCAGATGGTGTTGGTTAAAGTGGAGTAGAGTTTCGTAGATCTGAGTGGCGTGCAGTGGAGTGGCATAGTGTTGTAGAATGCCGTACGGTGGAGTAGGGAGGTGTGGAGAGGAGTATCGTGAAGTGGTGTGTTGTGTAGTAGAGCGGAGTGTTCAGAGTGGAGTGGCATCGACTGTGGTGGGTGGCATAGGACAGAGTGGAGTGGAGCAGATGGTGTTGGTTAAAGTGGAGTAGAGTGTTGTAGATAGAAAGAATGGAAAGCAAGCAGCCCTTTAGCACTGTCTGAGGAGTGTAATGTTGTCTAAACATGAAAATAAAAAAAGTATTAGCAAAGCCAATAGGTCTCACCCATGGAGATTTTAGCCATGTACATCAATGGAGGTTTGGTCGGAAGTACACAAAAAAAGCGCTATGACGTGGTAAACGCTGGTTGCATCAAAGCACTTAAAAAAATCTTAACAATACCATATAGTAGAGCGGTTTGGCTTTGTCTATTGTGTTTACCACGTTGTACAGCAGCGGCCAGCTGTGCAGCACCCAGAGACTTCAGCTTCTGCTGCAGGGATTCTGCACAAACACAGAACTATGCGCAGGACTATAGGATTTTCGTGTATAGGGAGTGGGTATTTCTGCCACCTTAACACCCATAAGCCCAGGACTGACTAGCTATAGTGTCTCGATTGTTCTCCTACTCACTCACAGAGAAACAAATGATTAGACACCCCAGAACACAACACTCCCAGATCTCTCAGGAATCGTGGTAACAAGACACACCCTTTCGCTGGCACTCTCGTACTTGTCCACAATAAGATCTGACAGAGACACAAAGCAGTTTAAAATATTTATTTTAACTAAGGTGCCCACACATGCAGTATACGTGCCACAACAAGCAGGAGAATGCATAGTACAAATACAGTCAGCATAGCAGCTAGTCCGTAAATCATGAAGGGAGACCTCATCATAGAAAGGCATTAGAGCCGAACCTCCCTCCCCTTTGCTACGGAGCAGTATTATTATATATCTGAAGATCTCTGGGCTTTGTCGTCACGCCCTATACCATAGCCTATAGATGGTTGATCTGCATCACACGTGCGGTCTCGCTCTTCTCCCTGGAAAAGCCCCTCTCTAAGTGTGTGTTACCTAATTTGTCTATCCCACTAAAAACCAAAGTACGTTGTACAAATAACAGCTACATCAGTTTGTTTTGTCCAAGGGCTGAGGCCTGGCCAGAACAAAATAACAAGGGGCATTGTTGTTCCCCCTTGTACATGATGTTCAGTCATAATCTCAGGGACCTGCGGAGAGTGAACACAGCGATGAGTTTACATGTGAAAGCCGCCCGAGAAAATATTGCAAAAAAATAAAGACGTATAGTAAAGTGTGCAAAGCAGCAGGCAGGCTGCAACGTGCTCAAGCAAACTTAGTGAAGACGACAATGTCCCTATGGGGCACGTTACACTTTGAGCAGCTGAAATTTAAGTGAAATCCGCTAGATCAGCAGGGTTCCCACAGATCACGTCATTGCTGACGGGACTGGTAACTCCTGATCCTAAATGTACTCATGTACCATTTATATTTCGATGGGAACAGCAACAGAATGATAGGAAGTTGACCAATGACATCTGGTTGGGTGATAACAAGGTGCCCATTTGGATAAGCATTCAGGTGTCACACTGTGCAGTGCCTTGTCCTTAAGAGAAATGAAAGTTTTCTCTATGCAGAATGTCCTTTTAAAGCGGTGGACAGAATCCAGCTAGTCATGACCGTTGGCCGCTCACCAGTTGTGGCCCAACAGCTGGCTCCCAACAATGTGCAATAGTGGACTATTCATTTTACAGTTGCCCTAATGACAAACCAAACATGGCCAGTTTATGGCCTCATTTCTTGCTCTACGTTGATCTAGCAACTTTCATTGGTATGACAGTTCTGGTTGCAGATAGAAGCAGTGTAAGCACAATGTCTCACTCACTGACCTCATTAGGGGTGACTGAGGCTCTAAGAACAGGGATGACGCGACTGTATCTGCAAAGCTTGTGCAGTGGTCTCCAACCTGGAGCCAGTGAATGCGCGGGGAATGCGACAGCCACATCATGCTGAAATATTAATTTTCAAGTTTCCAGTTTAATCCGATTTATTTGCATTCATAATCAGTCAACAAAGCAGAAATTACAAACAATGCAATAGCAAAAGCAAGTAAAGCCGCAAGACAGATAATCGTGAGGAAAACCTTGTGTCCTACAGGATAGCCCATGTTTGAGAAACTGGAGCCAGCAGGAGGAAGAAAACAGCAGTGTGGGGGCAGGGACAAGAGCACATGAGGGAAGGACCTGGAATAAATGAAATGGCAAGCAGCAAATGAAGGCATGCCAACCACAACACAGCGGATACGCAGATTCTATCACAGTGACATATGCCATGCCTCGTTCAATTGCGACTTGATAGCATCTTTCTGATCCACACCCAGGGACAGGAGTGGGTCAGCAGGCTTAGCATCATCAGCCCCAAGGGCAATGCAGCAACACCAGCTCAGTGTCAACACTTTGCAACAATCCAGAAAGCAGAGGCGTTCCATGGTTATATAAGAAGATTGACATTTGTCAGATCACAACACAATGCAGCTCTTTGCCTGGCTGTTGCTGCTCTGCTGCTGACGCTGTTACTGCTGCTGGTGCTGCTGCTGCTGTTGCTGCTCTGCTGTTGCTGCTGCTCTTCTGCTGCTGCTGCTGCTGCTGTTGCTGCTCTGCTGCTGCTGCTGCTGCTGCTGTTGCTGCTGCTCGGCTGCTGCTGCTGCTGTTGCTGCTGCTCGGCTGCTGCTGTTGCTTTGCTCTGCTGCTGCTCTGCTGCTGCTGTTGCTGCTGCTCGGCTGCTGCTGTTGCTTTGCTCTGCTGCTGCTGCTGCTGCTGTTGCTGCTGTTGCTGCTGCAGCTGCTGTTGCTGCTGCTCGGCTGCTGTTGCTCTGCTCTGCTGCTGCTGCTGCTGCTGTTGCTGCTGTTGCTGCTCTGCTGCTCTGTTGCTGCTGCTGCTCGGCTGCTGCTGCTGCTGCTGCTGGTGGTGCTGCTGCTGCTCTGCTGCTGCTGCTGTTGTTGCTGCTGCTCGGCTGCTGTTGCTGCTGCTCTGCTGCTGCTGCTGTCGGTGCAGGAAGGAGAGGCGTGGCTGAGCTCTTGCTCTACCAGTTCTGCTGATACCACTGAGCTCTGGCCACCGCATCGTTGGAGTAGTCGCCGCCGATAGTATGTCTGTCCACATCATCATAATCAGAGACTCTTCTTGGGCCACAATTGTAGGCTGCAATTCCACCTGAAAGACAGAGGGACAGAGGCGTCAGTCCAGACTCAGACTGGCTCAGGGCTGCTGTGTGCACGGGAGGGGCCCTCTCTGCCAGAATCACTAGCAGGGGACACTTTCACCGATGCTTACTATATTGTTATTGTGCATATACTACTCTTTTACAATATTATTATGTGAAGGCTGTTTGATATTCTTTCAAGGTGAAGCTCCAACCGCTCAATGCAGAGCGCGTCATTATTGGGCTCTTACTGCACTATTCAGACTCTTCATGGTTCAACTGCTGACTCCATGTCAGTGTATTTATTACACCCATTGACATTGTTACACTTTATACACTTATGTTATATATATGAATCTATGACTTGTACATTATATTTGAGCTTCAGAATTTACTGTTAACACTTTGTGCCTGATTCAATTCAATTCAATTCAAAATCTTTATTCGATTGTAGGTTTTACAATCATAAAAGTACAATTTATAAGCACACATTTAAAAAACATTACAGACAATTCATTTCAGATGACAAATAATGACACAGTATACAGTACAATATATCACACAGAATGAGCATGGGCAGTATATAGTTAAAAATATAAATAGCTGTAATCTTAAAAAGCACCTAAAATTTTAACATCGTGGTTAGCCATCCATGCTTTTCCTAAAGCAAATGGCTTTTTTAAAAAAGTTACAAACAAATAAAGTGCAATCGCTATTCAGTAGTTGTAAGTGATAAAGTGCAGGTTTAATTTGTGTGAAGCTCAATTTTTTAAGGCACGGTTTAAGGTATAATTTCCGTGGGGTGGAGTAATAGGGGCAGATAAAAAGGAAGTGTGCCAGATCTTGTGGAGACTTTCCGTCGCAGCCACAAGCTGGCAACACTTCGCCCCGTTGGGCCCCACTTGGGACTGCCAGTAGAAGGTGATAGAGATCAAAGCGGAACCTTGTTAGCAGAAACCGTTCATAGCTGGACATAGGCCAGGTCAGGTAAGGTTCCATTTGCAAGCATGTTTTTAATAATAGGTGTTTCCTAACACTGACCTTCTGTGTCTCAACCTCTTCTCTGTCAGTACATCTTAGCAGTAGTAAAGCATTCTTAACCAAGCTCACGTCAGATTTTGTAATTGTGTTTGGGGCATGGAACAGATCCTGTCGATCAATTCCCGTTAGGCTGTCCTTTATGTACTTCACCCACGGTACTTTAAACCTCCCATCTAGCTGTAAGGCTTCTTTCAATAGAGAATGTGTTAATGGGATGTCATTATTCAGCCAACAGTTCAGCCAGCATATGACTGGGCTTACTGCTATTCTGTCGCCTAAAAAGGGGATCCCCAGCTCCTCGTGTACCGAGTAGTTCCCAATGCCCCTGGGCAGTCTCAGAATCTTTTTTAGGAAGTTATTTTCTGTAACCTCTAGGTCTTTAATCTTACGGTAGCCCCAAAGGTCACTCCCATAGCAGGCAACAGCAACGCTTTTTGCCTGGTACAGTTTAAGCAATGCGGCCGTCGGGCAATTGCCGATTTTTTTTGCAAATCCAAGGATGGCCGCGTTGACCCTTGTTGTTTCTCCCTTCTTCTTAGAGATTGCTGGGCCCCATGATAACTTGTGATCTAGCAGGACCCCGAGGTAAGAGAAGGAGTTGGTTGATGGAATTTTCTCCCCGTTTATACTAAAATAGACAGTTTTTGGGACACCCTTCCCTGCTTTCATAACGTAGGACTTGGAGTTATTTATGTTTAGGCCACGTGACTCCATGAATTTGTGGAAGGAGTTTAATAGTTTCTGGAGACCGATTGCTGTTCTAGAAATAAGAACAGCATCGTCGGCGTAGAGTAATACAGGTACCCCTTTGCGCTCAACTAAGGGGTAATCTGCTTCTACGTTTAGAAGAAATTCCTCCAGTTCATTAATATACAGGTTAAATAAAAATGGGGCCAAGATGCAGCCTTGTCGGACACCCCGGTTTATTTTAAATTCGTCCGTTACATTAAGGTCTTGGGAGTAACGGACGTTCGCTCTTGTGTCTATATGCAGATCAGCGAGAAAATTGACAAGGTTCCTCTCTATACCCATTCTCAGCAAAGTAGCCCATAATAGGCTTCTGTCTACACAGTCAAAAGCGGACGACAGGTCCATAAATGCCATGTAGACAGTGCCTTGTCTCGCCAGTGTGTACTTGCTTAGGATAAGGTATAGGTTCAGGCACTGCGTAATGGTCGAGTGACCTGGTCTGAACCCGTATTGTATGGGTGAAAGGATGTTGTTATCTTTAGCCCAAGTAGATAACCTGTTGAGAATTACTCCCCCCACCACTTTAACTACTGAATTTAATAAAGAGATTGGCCTGTAACATAACGGGCTACTGCGATCGCCCTTCTTAAAAATGGGGACTATAGTCGAGAGACCCCAAATTCTTGGGCATCCAGTTGTCACCGCTGCGTTTATTACAGCCGTGAGAACCGGAGCCCAGAAAGGGATGCTGGACTTAAACAGGTCCGGCGGCAATCCATCCGGACCCGGGGCCTTGTTGATGGTTAGACCCTGTATTCCCCTAACAGTCTCTTGTACTGTGAAGCATAATGGAGACGCAGTTGAAGTTAAAAAATCATAGTCTTCCCGAAGCTCATTACTCTTAAAAATTGTACTGAAGTGGGACACCCACTCCCCCTCTGGGATGTTTGTTCCAAGGGCTGTGTCGTTTGGATTATCAAACAGAGGTTTGTTAATTATTTGCCAAAACTTGCTGCTGTTCCCCAACACTGATGGGTCTAAAAGGGATTCAATTACGTTGGCCTTAATTTCCTTTTTTCTAATAGCTATTGCTTTCCTATAGGCCAAGCGGAGATTTTTTTATCAGGTCACGATCTCTGGGTTTAGTTTTTAGTGCGTATTTCAGATCCCTACTTGCCTTTGAGCAATTATGGTCAAACCATTTGGAATTGTTCTCGCTATGTCCCTTTGTTGGCGCTGTGAGCATGGAGCCAATTTTGGTGACCAACCCCTCAAACCTGGACAAAATATTCGAGGGGGTTGAATCAGACGATAGGCAAACAGACAGCTCCTCTTCACATGCGCTGGTTATCTTAGTATACAGGGTGTCTTGATTTATCATTGACCATCTAATGGGACGCCTGCCATTTACGCACCTTAGCGTGCCATGATCGATGCGTGACTGTCGTTTTGCTAATAATGGTCCGCACAAGTTTATGACAAGGGGATTATGATCGCTGTATACACTAGTGAGGATAGTAAAGTGCGAGACCCATTGAACAACATCTGGAGATAATAATATATGATCAATGAAGGATCCCTGCCCATGTCCTTTAAAAGTTGGGGTGTCAAAGGTTTTTGTATCGGGGACCAACGACATAGCTACAGTCAAATTGTGTTCATTCACTAAGTCGTTTAAGATCTTACCGCCCCTACTATGGGAGAAGTGAAAACCGTCCTCATTATTACACCCTAAAGACCCCATTGGCGTACTAGCTGGGTTACCACATGGTTGGACATTGAAATCACCTGCTATCATCAAATACCGTGTTACAGTGTGAACATTTTTGCTCAATATATCAGTTAGGGAGGCAATATTACAAGCTTCATTACTACTGTTAGCATTATAAAAGTTAACCAGTGTCAGCACATTCTTGCCATTTTTTATGTCAATCTTCTGTATATTCAGACTAACATTGTGGCAGTTACTTATATTGCAGCGCAGGCCTAGGTTGATGAAAATGGCCAGGCCACCCTTGGCTCTGCCCCTAGTCGAGGCAATCGCTGGAATAGTAAAGCTTAGGAAACCCTCGATGTGAACGTTTTCATCCTCTATCCAAGTTTCTTGGAGGCACACAATGCTAAATTTTCTAATGAATGTTAGCCATACTGGGTCCCGTAACTTGTTTGCCAAGCCTGCAATATTCCATGAGATTAAATTTACACAGTCTTCGGGTGCAGGGCAGATAACAGACTCTCTGGTAAATGGAGTAGATGTTGGAGTAGGCGACATTGCGCCTGCTACCGCCAGGCCCACAGTACTTGTTACAACTGGCTCCTGATACTCGGATATAGGGACAAATGCCCCGTGCTGGCTGTGAGGGTTCTCAATTTTAGATGGAGAATCCGTAATTGACAAAAGTATGCTAGGGTGGTTTTCATGGGTGCTTTCTGTCTTGTCGGCGCCACTTTCGATGTCACCATTTACTGGCCTTGTGTCTGGTAGGAGTGTTGAAGGCGCCTCTATTTCCCCAGAGAACACTGTAGGTAATACTTTAGGGGAACTACTATTTTTAGCAGCAGTTGTTGGAACAGTGTGTGTATCTTTATCACTGCGACGACACCCCAGCTTCTCAGCTGACCTTGTAGTGCATGATGTACTTACCCCTACCCCCATAGCTTCTGCACTCCTTAGGCATCAGTCGCAATCCTCCAGTCCGCTAAAGGCCTCAAACCTATTAGAAAGCTCTAAAGGCGTGAATGGTAACAAGTTAGACATATTCCCATTAAATCCTGTTTTATGATTAAGAGGTATAGTGTTCCACCCATGTATAACTGGTGGTGGAGCCAGTTGGTGCATGTATACAGGGTTCAAAGCAGACTCAATATTGGAGAATTGCGAAGTGATGAGGGTGTTGTTATTATAGTGATGTGGGGGGAAGACAGTGGATCTAGGGTAAAAGTACGTCAGGGGGCCTGATTCATAAAGGTACATTTTAACTTTTGTGTAAGTTTAAGTTTTTTTGGTACTCACAAACTACGAGTTATTAGTAAGTTTACGACTGCAGACATTCCGCAGTCAGGGCATAGAACATATAAAGGTAGGACAGGTCTGTCTTTGTTTACATTAGTCCCTATAACACAACTCCCAGCCTGGCTACACAGATCAATTGAAAGGCATCTGAGCTGAAGCGTCAATCAAGCCAGAGGTCACTGGCGACTGAGGCAGGGCGGGACAAACATCCCGCCACCACGGCAAGGAGCAGAAACATCACATAAGGAGTGACATGAAGAGGCAAACCTAGACACACAGTGCAGCCAGTAAGACCGCAGAAATGGCAGTGGCAGTGAGACTGGCTCAAATGCCCCTCATTGGCTTAAGTGAACTGTGAGGAGTTCTGGGAGTGTATAGATTTTGGACCAAGCAATAATGATAGACATGGGCCTTGGGAGAGGCTTCAGCAGACTGTTATTCCCCAGGGCAGATGCAGACACTCCATCATTCACTTGCCCAACCATCATGGGGAATCCTTGGGGGACCTCTGCCAGATCCAAGCAGCCAAGTGATGCCCTGCACTGGACTGAAGCGATTCTCACCCGTCCGCGGTGCGCTTATGCACACGTGTTCATGTAACCTTAGCATACGTGTTCATGTAACCTTAGCATACGTGTTCATGTAACCTTAGACTACGTGTTCATGTAACCTTAGCATACGTGTTCATGTAACCTTAGCATATGTGTTCATGTAACCTTAGCATAGGCTCAGTCTGCTCTATGAAGGCCAACAGTATTGTTTCTGGTTTTACTACTCTTGTCAGAAAATGTGAAATGTATCCACCAGATAGTTTCAAAAACATAAAAATAGCCTACAAGACCGTGGAAGAATTCTAGAACTGGAGGCGAACACAGGGACTTTTCTTCTGCCTTCTGCATATTCGCATAAACGATTTCCTTTTAGCCAGGCTTTGTTACTTTTTTATTGGTTGAGACATTTGGCGGCCTCCAAGTTGCATTGAGCACATTTTGTCTACGAAAACGTAGGGCCATATTTATGGCCAAGGCACACAGCGCAGCGAGTCACTGCGCTGTGCGGCGCTGCGCGACAGGAAAAGGGCAGGAATGCAACATATTTAAGGCACTCCTGCACATTCCTGTCTTTCCCCCTGCGCTGGGGCCCTCTTCTCTGCCTAGCACTAACAGAAGCACCCGTGCACGACAGCGCAAGGGTGCCTGCGTTGTAAATTGGATTGTTTTTGTGCCGGAAGGTACACCTTCCGGCACAAAAACAAGGTACTGAGGCTTTCTCCGTGTGCGCTGCAGAATGCAGGACACTCACAAAAAGGACAACACGAGGAGAAACAAACCTATTTCACCTTGTTATGTCTCACCAGGGGAGGTGTAGGTTTTTAGCACATTCCACGTTTGGCAATTCTGGGAATGCGTCAAAATCCATGGATGTTGTGTGGGAACACCCATGTATCGTCCATGGAAACGCCTCCCTGGCGCAGAGTAATGCAACACCGCGGTTTGCGATGCTTTGCACTGCTCGAGCTTCATTAAGCCGCTCAGGGCCACACACGGTGGCCTTGCGTGGCGTCATAAATCTCATTTTTAGTTTGCGTCGCTCTTGCACCATGTTGTGTGGTGTAAAAGTGATGCAAAGGGGCTTGTAAATATGCCCCTGAGGGCATAATTTGGATGCAGCGAGATCTGAGGGAAACCTTTCTGAAAGTTGATTTCTGATGTTTTAGTCCGTTTTTTAAAAGGGGTTGAGGAGCCCAAAGTCACCACAGAAGTGAAACACGAGGAAACTGATGGGAACAAATGCACCCTGCAGGACTGAGCAATCAGTGCATCATGGAAGCATTGTCTGAGATGAGTCCACCCTGTCCTAGGAGGAGTCTGGAATATTGCGACGCGCGCTCGACTGACGCGTTCCTCAGCTGCACTTTAAGCAGTGAAAGAGCTTCTGGCTTGTTTCTTGCCATCTCCTTTCTTAGTTCTCTCAGAAGACACCTGAGATCAGAGCAAATGAACCACTTAAGTGCACGATCATGGAGTGGACAAGCATTAGCACCTAGCTGGCCCAAGCAGGCTGCAACTCAACAGCTGTCATGAACCTTTGCATCCTGTGTACTTACACTGCATCTCCCTGGAGTATCTCTGACAGGAACAGCAGACCTTACTTCAAAGCCATGTCTCAGAGAGAGAATTCCACAAATGACCCCCAGAAGAGTAACAGAGCACCGCACACCTGCAGCCGGACAATCTCCAAATCAAAGGAGGTTCCATACGCCCAGGTGCACCGGCTCAAGAGGCCGCCCCGCGAGGACGCCCCACGAGGATGCCCCATGAGGACGCCCCACGAGGACGCCCCATGAGGATGCCCCATGAGGATGCCCCACGAGGCCGCCCGCTAGGCCCCCCGCGGGGACGCCCCACGAGGATGCCCCATGAGGACGCCCCACGAGGACGCCCCACGAGGACGCCCCATGAGGATGCCCCACGAGGCCGCCCCGCTAGGCCCTCCGCGAGGACGCCCCACGAGACCGCCGCGCGAGTCCGCCCTGCGAGACCACCCTGCAAGGACGTCCTGCGAGACTGCCCCGCGAGTCCGCCCCTATGGCACACAGGTGGATGCTGCTGTCCTTCCCAGAGAGTGAGAAGTCGGTGTCAATGGAGGTCCAAGGTTATCTATGGCTCAGCCTGCTTTGGAGCACTTCTGATTTAATGTGCATGAAAACCACCGCCCAGAGCTAGAGCTTGGCTAGTGATGGAGCTCAGATTTCACCTATAAAATGTATGCATTATTTTATGACAAAAAGCTGCAGGCAGCATGTATGAACTGGCACGCAGATTTTGGCGCAAGCAGAATGAAAACATGAAAGAGGCCTGCAAATGAAACCATGTAAAACAATGCTCATTTCATTAATCAGCCAGGTAAAATGTGTAGTTTAGATTTAACCTCACTATAGAATACATATTTAATTTAGAAAATGTGTCTTGAACTAGCATATTTGTGCTGAATTAACAAGCATTTTTGCAAGAATAGAAATGTGCTGAAATGTGTTTTTGCGGGGTAGATACCCACATGATTTCAGTTTGCTTTAGTGGACTCAGCTCACTGCAGTGTTTGCCCTTGAAGATTAGAATGGAATGTGTTCCTCTTCCCTTCCACCTTTCAATCAAAGGGCTTTGTTAATAAATCAGCCCTCCTGTTCCCTCTCTTCCACCTTCACAGGGACCATAAGAAGGAATACTGAATTTAATGACCTGCACAGCCCGGGCAGGACCACAGAAATGTGCGGGAGCCCTGCACGTACCCGGTCACTGCCCCCTCACAATCCGTGTGGATTGCAATGATCTCAGTCCTTTTTGGCAGAGCAGCATTGTTCTTGGAAGTTCACATTTGACAGGACCCTGCGATCACTAAAGACTTGGGATGAGGCTGAGGTTCAGGAGGGGAGTGGGTGGAGAGGAAGATACTGCTGCTCCAGGCTTCAAAAGATGAGATTTGCACCCACATGTCTCCATCCTTCATGAGACATTCTCTGCTGAGATGTCTACATGGGGTCAGGATCTGATATATGAGATCAGTTCTCACCCGAGACCTAGGCAGGGCTGCTGACTTACTCCGGGACTATTTACATGACATCTTGAACCATTCTTGTTCCATCTGAATGGAGCTGTTGATATTCCATCTGTGATTGTGAATGGGGCAGTCGGTATAATAGCCGCCAATGCATAGGACATTGTGTTTTCTGCGTCAGATGCTCATAAGGCTGTTGGCCCCACTGAAGCAGAGGCGCAGAAGTTTTGGTAGAGTTTCGGGGCTTCTACTTAATTAAGGAAATCCCCAAATTTGATTAAATTCTTCCCTCTCAGGAAAAGATGTCCGGGTTGTATTATCTGTGGTTCATCTTGGCCTCACTCCTGCAGTGACAACAGACTGCAGAGTTGTGACTGGCTTAGGGGACCCTGAGTGCTTCCTGCTTGGTTCCGGCTGGAAGAGATGCAGAAAGATGCCTGAGAGAAAATATGAGTGTCGTTTTTATTTTCCTCTCCCCAGCCCCGCCACCCCTGATCCATGCCAGGCACCACTGCATTTTTAAACATAGTCAAAAAGTTGTACTAATCCATGAAATTCTAAGTATTCCTCAATGTGGTGCAACCTATCTTTAACCGATTCATTTCATCATGCTTTTCTTTGTCAATGGAAAAACTCTGCTCTTGCTAAGGCTGGTCAACTTTTGAAGATGAAGTGCTTTTGTCTTTCGATAGATGTGTGTCCGAGGTGCTTTTGTCTTTTGATAGATGTGTTTCCGAGGTGCTTTTGTCTTTCGATAGATGTGTGTCCGAGGTGCTTTTGTCTTTCGATAGATCTGTTTCCGAGGTGCTTTTGTCTTTCGATAGATGTTTGTCCGAAGTGCTTTTGTCTTTCGATAGATGTGTTTCCGAGGTGCTTTTGTCTTTCAATAGATGTGTGTCCAAGGAGCTTTTGTCTTTTGATAGATGTGTGTCCAAGGAGCTTTTGTCTTTTGATAGATGTGTTTCCGAGGTGCTTTTGTCTTTCGATAGATGTGTGTCCGAGGTGCTTTTGTCTTTCGATAGATGTGTTTCCAAGGTGCTTTTGTATTTTGGTAGGTGTGTGTCCGAGGTGCTTTTGTCTTTCGATAGATGTGTTTCCGAGGTACTTTTGTCTTTCGATAGATGTTTCCGAGGTGCTTTTGTCTTTCGATTAATGTGTGTCCGAGGTGCTTTTGTCTTTCGATAGATGTGTTTCCGAGGTGCTTTTGTCTCTTGCTAAGGCTGGTCAACTTTTGAAGATGGAGTGCTTTTGTCTTTCGATAGAAGTGTGTCCGAGGTGCTTTTGTCTTTTGGTAGATGTGTTTCTGAGGTGCTTTTGTCTTTCGATAGATGTGTGTCCGAGGTGCTTTTGTCTTTCGATAGATGTGTTTCCGAGGTGCTTTTGTCTTTCGATAGATGTGTTTCCGAGATGCTTTTGTCTTTCGATAGATGTTTTTCCGAGGTGCTTTTGTCTTTCAATAGATGTGTGTCCAAGGAGCTTTTGTCTTTTGATAGATGTGTGTCCAAGGAGCTTTTGTCTTTTGATAGATGTGTTTCCAAGGTGCTTTTGTATTTTGGTAGATGTGTGTCCGAGGTGCTTTTGTCTTTCGATAGATGTGTTTCCGAGGTACTTTTGTCTTTCGATAGATGTTCTCGAGGTGCTTTTGTCTTTCGATTGATGTGTGTCCGAGGTGCTTTTGTCTTTCGATAGATGTGTTTCCGAGGTGCTTTTGTCTCTTGCTAAGGCTGGTCAACTTTTGAAGATGGAGTGCTTTTGTCTTTCGATAGAAGTGTGTCCGAGGTGCTCTTGTCTTTTGGTAGATGTGTTTCTGAGGTGCTTTTGTCTTTCAATAGATGTGTGTCCAAAGTGCTTTTGTCTTTCGATAGATGTGTTTCCGATATGCTTTTGTCTTTCGATAGATGTGTGTCCGAGGTGCTTTTGTCTTTCGATAGATGTGTTTCGGAGGTGCTTTTGTCTTTCGATAGATGTGTTTCCGAGGTGCTTTTGTCTTTCGATAGATGTGTTTCCGAGATGCTTTTGTCTTTCGATAGATGTTTGTCCGAGGTGCTTTTGTCTTACGATAGGTGTGTTTCCGAGGTGCTTTTGTCTTTCGATAAATGTGTTTCCGAGGTGATTTTGTCTTTCTATAGATGTGTTTCAGAGGTGCTTTTTTCTTTCGATAGATGTGTTTCCGAGGTGCTTTTGTCTTTCGATAGATGTGTTTCCGAGGTGCTTTTGTCTTTTGGTAGATGTGTTTCCGAGTATAACATTCCACGCATGCGCTTTTTAAATGACTTACAACTGCAAGAGGGTTTGTGAGTCGCCAAATGATATCAGCTTTGCCACATTTCCTCTGACTGAGGGGCCCCATCATGGCGGGATAGGATCAGGGCACTCCATCAGCCCTGTATCAGGACATACAGATAACTTGTAACACTTAGCAGATGGATTGTTGGCCAATCTAAAGAAGGCTGTGACAGTACAGAGGGTTACAGAGAGTGTTGTGCAGGGGCACTATATCAATTCTACTTACATTATTACAGGATTTATATTATGGTGCAAACACGTTGCATCAATAGGATGTTGAGTAAAAGCTCAGGGCCTCTTGGCCTCCATGCAGTCCACCTGTTTATCAAGTGCGAGAGTGTCACAGAAAACAGGAACAAAGTACTTCCAGGTGTAAACACACTGCTCTCTGCCACATTGTCCCCTCTTCTAACCTTCCATCACTCTCTGGAGGTTCAGCCAATGCTGCCCCTCCCAGTGAGAGGCCTTGGTAGTTTAAGTCTGTACATTTATGTGGCTTGGAGAGGTTCCTGCTCTCTCAAGGCCACGAGAGGCCACATCCGATGAGGCTACCTATGCGGCAGGAGTTACAAGTATTGTTTGGAGACACTAGAGGACATATTTGGCAGAAAAAAGGATCAGACGATTGAAAAGATTGTGACCGGAGGGTGACCACCATTACCCCAGCACAGCAGATTGAATCACGTAAGGTGAATGGTGGGATTGTGGATCTCCCCGCTAAAGGGGTATTTATACCCTAGGGGATTTGAACTCTTGTTGTGAGTGAGTGTTCGGAGAAGATTACAGATATTTTGTCCCCTTGTCCTGAAGAGGCCAAAAGAAATTGTGGGCTGAAACGCGACCACGACCGCGTCAACAGACATTTGAGGAGTCCAATGAATTATATTTTTTGGCATGAGATTATTGGCGCATATTAGAGACTAAGAGAGAGGTTTGATAACTCTGCTGCTAAGAGGACTACCTCACAGTGTATCACTTAGATTAAGGAGTGTGCATTAGTAGTTGTATATGTTAGGGTTTTGTATAGATTGAATATATTGTGTATATGTATTATATTGATGCTATAGTAATGATTTATGTATTTGTTCATGTATGTATATTATGTTTCATGTTTTTGTTATGAATAATTGTTTTTTGTCCATTTGTCCTGCCGAATAGTATGTGTATCTTACTGAATTGTTCATAGTGATTTTGAAAAATACCTTGAAAACATCAGGGTAATTGATGGTGCCTTGACTCAAAATAAGTGAGGGATTTATCCCTCCGTGCCATTTCCTTCTTCACACATTTCCAGCTCACAGGGCTCCAGCTGAGCTGCAGATCAGACCCGGAGACACATCAGTCAACTGTTTTTCGATGTTATATTCATGATTAAGATATGCTCCTGATGAATTGAGTCAAATATTATTGTAATACCTTACACAGATTTGCTCGATCGCTTTTGTATGATGAATGTTGTAATCCTACATTGTCTTTCATAAAAAAAAGAAAATCAAATGCTCAACTGGCTGAGCTGCCTTATCAGCTATGGAGATCAGATGCTGCTGACATGAAAGAAAGTGTAAGACAGTAAGGGCAGGCGAAGAGAAAAAGAAAAGGCTAAGTGGAATGAGTGTGTGTTCACAGGACAATTCGGAGAGTAGGTAGTGAGGTATTGTCAGCGCATAGCCTATGCAGCAATAAATCTACAGCTTACTATCTCAAAATGGGGCATCAAGGGAACCACGGACAGCTACCACCCACCGCAGTACATATGATAAAATACATTGACGTGTATGTTAAAAAATCAGTTAATGTAATCACATATACACTTGTATGAAGAATGTCAAGTTGATTATGTAATTATGGTTACATTTGTCACACAGTAATGTTGATTAATTTCCTTCCTTCTTTTTCACTTGGGCTGCCTTAATGCTGTCCTTTTTCTGTTTCTACTCTCCTTTAATAATTTTCCCACTAAGACTGCCTTAATTCAATCCTTTTGTGTCTAGACACTGTTCAAAAAAGCCTTGCTGGAAACACAGCAGTACTAAGGAGTTTTGAAGTCGTTTTTATAAAAATACATATTAATTTGGTTTTACTAACAAATATATATGTTTTGAGTATTACCATTACCAGTACTACTCTATAATGGTGCCGGCGCTAATGTACTACTGAACGTTATATTTCAATCAATTACGATCGGATCCACGATCTAATTTATAATTGCGTTAATTCTCGCAATATAACAGGCAAAGCACTACTAACACAACAAATTAGCTTTTAAAAAGTAATCCTGACTACTGTACATTATATTTTAATCAATTACGATCGGATCCACGATCTAATTTATAATTGCGTTATTTTCCGCAATATAACAGGCAAAGCACTACTAACACAACAAATTAGCTTTTAAATGTAATCTTGATGGCCGTAACTATTATCGGCCGATGGTCTGAATTGTCTGGCGTGACTTAGGCATTGTGTCGAGTCCTTCCTCGACATCCATGCCCCAGTGTAAGTATTTAATACTTACCCAAGATGGCGCGGGTGCAACACGCCGTCCGAATGATAATGATCGTGTACGGGAACCCGAGGTGAGTTTAATGCTTACTCTGTTTATTAATAATTGGCAGCTTATGGCCGTTATGTCGGAAATATAATTCAATGCCTTTTTCGACTGCGGGGGATAGGACTAGCATACCGGTCGGTTAGCATTTGTGTGGTTAGGCGGTATTGTACATACCGAAGGGATTTTTACAACATAAAACATAAGTTTGACTTCGGTTCAGCGCGATAGCAGTGCACTGGCAGCATTAGATGCTAAGCATTCTATGCACATAATAGACACCTATAGTGTCAATATGATTCAAAATGTGAGATTCTATTGGTAAACAATTGCTTGCTTGACGTTTTATTGCAGACATACTTGATGGTTCCAAGATTTACAGGCTTATCTTGCCCGTCGTTTCCATAATGAGATTGTTCTACTGTTGAAGACATTAGTGAGGAACAAAGTTACGATATCACTTAAAGGGTAAGAGAATTATCGTTTTTACCTAATGTGGCAACTTCTCTTAAAACGTTGTTATTTTTTAAGTGATTTGATACTGAGTTTATTTCTAAAGTATTTTGTGATTTCTATATTATATTTCGCAGTGGATTGCTCTATAGAATTTCCTGATACTCAGCCGTTCTCACATCTACAAGTGATATCATTTTTATGGTGAGTTTCAGGCTTGAGCATAACACAAACTGCTAGGTCCTTGGTTGTTTATACACACCCCAGTGATGGCACTGATTTGCATTCAGTCTGTTTCACTTTACTAACTGGATAGCATATTTGCTCTGATTAGGTGCTCGCTTTAAGGTTCTTCACTTTTGTGTCTTCTCTCTTTTTGGTTCTTTGTGCATGCTTTTACCTATGTCACAGGGGTCTATCTGATGGTCGAGTTTCTGGAATTAGTGTTATTTGTTATTTATGGCGTATTTCTGTTCTTTCCTTTTTCTTTTCCCTTTTTCCTTTTGACTTACGAGATGGCTTACTTATTGGTATGAGGTTTTTTCTTTGAATGGCACACTTAGGTGTAATGTTTGGTGGTGGTATTTCTTAATTTGACTTGGTTTTCCCAACTGTTGGGATTTATAATAGGGTATAATTTGTTGTTTCAGCCCTGAGGAAGTCCTTGGGTGATGCCCCTTGACGAAACACGTGTTGGCGTTTGGCTGTTGTAAATTATATCAAGACTGTACTGCTATATCTACAAGTCTTCGTGATCATCTGGATGAAAAATAAAATAAAGACTTTTTTCAAACTTGGATACATGGATATGGACTTTCATTGTTTGAATTGATATTATCTGTAAATCATACAGATACACTTACATATTTTTGTGCTCAGGGAACTCTGCAAAACTTGTGTTCACAGGACACCAGACCTGGGTGGGAGGCAGAGTGTCCTTCACTGGTTCAAGGGACCCTGCAGGAAGGGAAGGGTGCAAACGAGTTCAGGGAGTGACTGCTAGATGCAGCCACTCACCCCTGTCAGTTTTCAAAGGCTGCGAATCACTCACCAGAGAACTAACCCCCAGATAAAGATTCAGCCTCAACCCACGTCTGCCGGGGTCTTTCTCCCAACACAGGGCATACTTGACTCCAGCCGCGGCCCTGGTCCACACCGGTCACTGAAGACCTTGGAGCAGAGATAAAGGTCTGAGCTGCAGGAGAGGGACTATACCAAGGAAGAGGACATCTATCGCCAGGACCACAAACATGTCTTTAGAACCCTGTCGCCACTGATGAAAGAATATTCTAAATTAAAGAGGGAGCTACATTAGAAGAAACTTTGAAATGATGGATCAGGAGACTTCTAAGGGCCATTTTTGGCCCTCCGCCTCTTCCCTTCGGCGGGGCCCCCACACGCAATGTTCTAAGGCAATCCACGGCTGATTGATTGGATTTAATTTGATGGCTGTTCTTGTGATGGAGAAAGAATGGCCTTAGAACACTATCGCCTCCTGTAGCACAGAAGAGGCCATGTTTGTCAGCTGCACACAGTCCAAGTGATGCATGTGAAAGACAAGTACTTAAGGACTCACCCTTTAGTTGCTGCTCCCTTGTCCACTGCGGGAACTTCTTCTGGATGGTGGTGATCATGTGAACGAGGGTCCCAGTGGCTTGTAAGAGATGTTCTTTGCTGTCCCAGGCCCCTCTGGGGGTGTGCCACTCCTTAGCTACCTAATGCAAAGCAAGACAAACAGATTCAAGGAGAGCATGTGTCGTGTTCACGCATAAAGATTGCTTTGAGTGTCGATAACCCACAGAGCTGTCCGGTGGTGACTCTCAGTGAAGTGTGTCCGGCTGAGCTGCTTAGCTTGTGAGACTGATGTTTCTTTCACCTCTGCTTGTTTTTGCAAACGACCCTTAGGGAGAAAGGAACCCACTGAGGGAGTCTTGATGAACCTTGACTTAGACATGAGGAGTCTAATGTGGGTCAAGGGGGCATATCACAGCGGGGTGCCCAGAGCACAAGATACACGTGTGCCCGCTGCATGCAATGATGGAAGCCTTTGTCTCACACCCATGTCATATTACAGGTGTGGGTGCATGTGCAAACACGTCATTGCATGCACAGTAATGTCATAGGGTACCCCTTGAACGCGAGGTATGGAGGTCCCGGGGACCCCTCAAGCATGCCAGTGCAGGCAGATGCAGTCAAACTCTCCATTCACTTCAAGTACATCCCTCTCCCCTTTCAAAAGTGAGGCAGATGCAGCGTATGATGAAACATGGAACCGAGTTCCAAGCCGCGCACTCACTAACGAGCGGTCCCTATCAGAGGTGCAAAGGGTCAGAGGTGAAGCTTGCACTGCTGAGGATGCAGCACCTCAATCTGGCACACCCACATATGTGTGAGAGGTGGCACAGCATGGATGGGGCATTGTGCCTGATAGCTGGCAAGGCTCCAGCAGTGGAGAATTGTGTCTTCTCTGGGATAACCACTGACCGGGTACATGTTTCTCATTTAAAATGGTCCTCTTGAAATGTGTCATTTATGACAATATTTTAACGCAGGCCTGGCTTGGGCCTAGATAGAATATTGTACAGAGCTCCAGACTAACCATATTCAAAAGGGTTCAGTGACTAAATATCGAGGGACATAATATAGAACGCACAAAATATTGACTCCAAAATATTGAAGTACAGAATATAGAATCCCTATCTACAAACAGGTAAGTACTAAAATATTGAGTACAAAATATCGATAGTTAAAATGATGAATTTTTTAAATGTATTAAAAATAATATAAAAGTAATTAAATATTAAACACAATTAAATACAAAATACTTAAAATAATGTAAAAAGCTTAACATGTACAAATAATAAATGCAATCTAAAAAAACATAATTTTTTAAACATATATATTTACTTAATAATATTATAAAATAATTATTAATCTTAATTATAAAATATTTTAAACATTATGAAACATATATTTACATATATGTAAACTTATTATATAAATATAAAAATAAATAATATATAACAATTTAAATAATTAAAGTGATACTTTTCATACAAATTAATAATTTACACTACATTAAATATAACAAAATTAAAAACATTACATAGCTAAGGAAATAACATTAGTATTCACACTCCAAGAATTTATTGGATTGTGAGAGGGTAAAAATGACTATTCAACTAATAAGAACCTTTTGGTGTATTTCCCATGTATCTCAAAATGCCAAAAACAATTCAAAGTGTGTACCATGTAGGCAATTAAAAACATAGAATAAACAAATCAAGAACCCTAAACAGTGTGTATGTTATAAAAATATACAATTTATTATAATACCATTAAAACATTTTGTTGTACAGCGTAATGATAGTACCCAAAATCACATATGATATAAAAACCAATAAGAAATTCACAATTTAATTTAAAACAATTAGTAACGGAATCACAGTTGTTGTAGACAACTACAACAACTGTGGTCAAATTCCTGAAATGTCTGGAACTGAATTAAAAAATCTGGAAGATGGCACCAGATCGGACTAGTTGAATATTGGCCAAGACACCACACTTGGACCACACACCTGCACCAAACAGTTTTTATCAAAATTCTCTTGTTTTAAAAATAATATATTTTTCTAAAAATCTTTTTATCCGAAGGTATGAGCTATCAATGTACTTTTGTAATGGTTTTAATTAACCTAAAACAATAAAATTACTTACTTACTTACTCACTCCAGAGAGTGCAACATTAGAAAAAGTAATGATTTAATATTAAAATAAGATCAAATTCATTAGCGATACCAATAGAAAATTAATTAAAATTAATTACCAATTAATAAACATTAATTACCAATTAATATTTAATTAACAATAAATGAATTATTCATACATATAAATAAAAATAAATCTTTACTGTATTACAATTAAATTACTTCCCACCTTTTTCCTCTATAAACCCACAACCCGCTACAGAACTAAAACACAAAATTACATTAAAAATATTTAATTCATGAAAAGTAATATTTAATTGACTATAATTAAATGACTTCCCAAACTATTCCCCTATAAACCCACAACTCGCTACGGAATTAAATTACGCAAAAATAAAATTACATAACATTCATTACTTAAAAAAAATTAAACATACATTACAAAAATAATATATACTTTTAACACATATACAACCATACATAACACTAAAAAAAATCAGATAGTATGGAAAGCAATATTTTAAATTCGATATTATGGAATTCGATATTTCCTACCTGAATTTCGATATTCTGACCAACTATATTTTGGTAATTCAATCTTCTGTCATCTCTATATTTTGGATTCGATATTCTGCCCTGTCGATATTTCGAATTCAGTATTTTGGGCGTTTACCATTCAAAAGACGTGAACGTTAAGTAGCCTGAGTCCTACGCACACATCCTGAAGCTGTGCTGGCCATGGCTGCAACCTTTGGCTCATCTATAGGTGAATGAAGACCAGTCTGTCGCATGAGCTTAGCTTGATCTGCTTTTAGTTTAGGACTTGGTGAGGACTGGATGAAGGACACACATCTGATCACCTGTGAAACCAATCTTCAGGGCTGTACTTTCCTTTTTGCATCCATGCACATTTGAGCTCCATGAACTTCGAACAATCTCAACTTGTTCATATTTAAGCTCCACCCGCTTACAATGTCTTAATTTTAAAATTCTTTCTCAAGCACCTTTGTTAGCGCCAAGAGGCCTTGTCGGGTCCCTGCTGCTCTTCATCTAAGGCTCCCTAGCCCCCCCCCCCCTATATGCAAGGAAAGGAATGGCTCAAACCCCCTCTGAGTCCCAGGACAAGTCGAGGGGCGTCAGTGGGTCAGGATTTGCACCAAGGTTAATCTTTACTGCACCAAGCGTGCTGGGAAGACTCCAGTGAAACTCTGTAGGAGGGGACTCAGCCCTCGTGGGCTGGAGTTCAGAAACTATGGGTTGTTGCAAGAAACACCAGCACTCGTATCAAGACGGGTGTCAACAAAATGCAACAAAGTTTACAATCTCACACCATGCATTGATGGCTGCAAGGTACAGAAACAGATGTAAATACCATCCCTAGGGTTCAGGTTTGTGATCTACAGAGAGTAACCAGCTCTCCACACTAGGCTTAGCACTGGTCCCATCACCCTTAAGCAATCGTTTCAGAGCTACTATCAATATCCTATATCCCCCAATTCACCTCCATGCGGATTCATCGTATTTCTACAAAACGTGAACAAGATCTATTGTTACACGAAATGGACTCACTGGACTGGGAATACATCCAAAGACTCTTATAGAGACTCACATCACTTATTAACATTAGCCTCCAGCAAACATAATGAGGCCAGTTATATTTACAAACTATTGCTCAGAGAATATTCAGAACACCCAGATTCCCAATGACCAATCAAAAAACCGTGCTCTAGAGGTGGATCTGGAGTTGTTCTGTTCTACCTTGCAACCCTGCTGACCATTGATAAACAAGTAGACAAAGAAAAGACATATTTCTCAAGGTATGCCGCAAGCTACAAGGGTATATAATCTGTAGAAACAGCAATGGACCGCACTCCGCTAGCCCCTCCTCCGGGTCGCCCCTTGGGATTCTGGTACTTGGTGTTCAAGAGTGGTTCACCCAGTTGGGTGCAAGTAAGTACTTGTAGGACTGATGATCTCTAGACCCGATCCATGACCCGGGTTTTTGGATGTCGCCCGAGACATGGCTCGGGTTTCGGGATGACTTCCCTCATCAGTAGAGAAATGGTGTAGGGGTGGAAGAGAAGGCCGCCAAACAAACGTCAAAGGCCTCGATGCCAGAACCTTTGACGTTTGTTTGGCGGCCTTCTCTTCCACCCCTACACCATTTCTCTACTGATGAGGGAAGTCATCCCGAAACCCGAGCCATGTCTCGGGCGACATCCAAAAACCCGGGTCATGGATCGGGTCTAGAGATCATCAGTCCTACAAGTACTTACTTGCACCCAACTGGGTGAACCACTCTTGAACACCAAGTACCAGAATCCCAAGGGGCGACCCGGAGGAGGGGCTAGCGGAGTGCGGTCCATTGCTGTTTCTACAAATTGGCTCCCTTGAGCTTTGAGCCGACGGGCTCGTTGGACTACGCACCTGCGTGCCGGTTCTGGCATCGAGGCCTTTGACGTTTGTTTGGCGGCCTTCTCTTCCACCCCTACACCATTTCTCTACTGATGAGGGAAGTCATCCCGAAACCCGAGCCATGTCTCGGGCGACATCCAAAAACCCGGGTCATGGATCGGGTCTAGAGATCATCAGTCCTACAAGTACTTACTTGCACCCAACTGGGTGAACCACTCTTGAACACCAAGTACCAGAATCCCAAGGGGCGACCCGGAGGAGGGGCTAGCGGAGTGCGGTCCATTGCTGTTTCTACAAATTGGCTCCCTTGAGCTTTGAGCCGACGGGCTCGTTGGACTACGCACCTGCGTGCCGGTTCTGGCATCGAGGCCTTTGACGTTTGTTTGGCGGCCTTCTCTTCCACCCCTACACCATTTCTCTACTGATGAGGGAAGTCATCCCGAAACCCGAGCCATGTCTCGGGCGACATCCAAAAACCCGGGTCATGGATCGGGTCTAGAGATCATCAGTCCTACAAGTACTTACTTGCACCCAACTGGGTGAACCACTCTTGAACACCAAGTACCAGAATCCCAAGGGGCGACCCGGAGGAGGGGCTAGCGGAGTGCGGTCCATTGCTGTTTCTACAAATTGGCTCCCTTGAGCTTTGAGCCGACGGGCTCGTTGGACTACGCACCTGCGTGCCGGTTCTGGCATCGAGGCCTTTGACGTTTGTTTGGCGGCCTTCTCTTCCACCCCTACACCATTTCTCTACTGATGAGGGAAGTCATCCCGAAACCCGAGCCATGTCTCGGGCGACATCCAAAAACCCGGGTCATGGATCGGGTCTAGAGATCATCAGTCCTACAAGTACTTACTTGCACCCAACTGGGTGAACCACTCTTGAACACCAAGTACCAGAATCCCAAGGGGCGACCCGGAGGAGGGGCTAGCGGAGTGCGGTCCATTGCTGTTTCTACAAATTGGCTCCCTTGAGCTTTGAGCCGACGGGCTCGTTGGACTACGCACCTGCGTGCCGGTTCTGGCATCGAGGCCTTTGACGTTTGTTTGGCGGCCTTCTCTTCCACCCCTACACCATTTCTCTACTGATGAGGGAAGTCATCCCGAAACCCGAGCCATGTCTCGGGCGACATCCAAAAACCCGGGTCATGGATCGGGTCTAGAGATCATCAGTCCTACAAGTACTTACTTGCACCCAACTGGGTGAACCACTCTTGAACACCAAGTACCAGAATCCCAAGGGGCGACCCGGAGGAGGGGCTAGCGGAGTGCGGTCCATTGCTGTTTCTACAAATTGGCTCCCTTGAGCTTTGAGCCGACGGGCTCGTTGGACTACGCACCTGCGTGCCGGTTCTGGCATCGAGGCCTTTGACGTTTGTTTGGCGGCCTTCTCTTCCACCCCTACACCATTTCTCTACTGATGAGGGAAGTCATCCCGAAACCCGAGCCATGTCTCGGGCGACATCCAAAAACCCGGGTCATGGATCGGGTCTAGAGATCATCAGTCCTACAAGTACTTACTTGCACCCAACTGGGTGAACCACTCTTGAACACCAAGTACCAGAATCCCAAGGGGCGACCCGGAGGAGGGGCTAGCGGAGTGCGGTCCATTGCTGTTTCTACAAATTGGCTCCCTTGAGCTTTGAGCCGACGGGCTCGTTGGACTACGCACCTGCGTGCCGGTTCTGGCATCGAGGCCTTTGACGTTTGTTTGGCGGCCTTCTCTTCCACCCCTACACCATTTCTCTACTGATGAGGGAAGTCATCCCGAAACCCGAGCCATGTCTCGGGCGACATCCAAAAACCCGGGTCATGGATCGGGTCTAGAGATCATCAGTCCTACAAGTACTTACTTGCACCCAACTGGGTGAACCACTCTTGAACACCAAGTACCAGAATCCCAAGGGGCGACCCGGAGGAGGGGCTAGCGGAGTGCGGTCCATTGCTGTTTCTACAAATTGGCTCCCTTGAGCTTTGAGCCGACGGGCTCGTTGGACTACGCACCTGCGTGCCGGTTCTGGCATCGAGGCCTTTGACGTTTGTTTGGCGGCCTTCTCTTCCACCCCTACACCATTTCTCTACTGATGAGGGAAGTCATCCCGAAACCCGAGCCATGTCTCGGGCGACATCCAAAAACCCGGGTCATGGATCGGGTCTAGAGATCATCAGTCCTACAAGTACTTACTTGCACCCAACTGGGTGAACCACTCTTGAACACCAAGTACCAGAATCCCAAGGGGCGACCCGGAGGAGGGGCTAGCGGAGTGCGGTCCATTGCTGTTTCTACAAATTGGCTCCCTTGAGCTTTGAGCCGACGGGCTCGTTGGACTACGCACCTGCGTGCCGGTTCTGGCATCGAGGCCTTTGACGTTTGTTTGGCGGCCTTCTCTTCCACCCCTACACCATTTCTCTACTGATGAGGGAAGTCATCCCGAAACCCGAGCCATGTCTCGGGCGACATCCAAAAACCCGGGTCATGGATCGGGTCTAGAGATCATCAGTCCTACAAGTACTTACTTGCACCCAACTGGGTGAACCACTCTTGAACACCAAGTACCAGAATCCCAAGGGGCGACCCGGAGGAGGGGCTAGCGGAGTGCGGTCCATTGCTGTTTCTACAAATTGGCTCCCTTGAGCTTTGAGCCGACGGGCTCGTTGGACTACGCACCTGCGTGCCGGTTCTGGCATCGAGGCCTTTGACGTTTGTTTGGCGGCCTTCTCTTCCACCCCTACACCATTTCTCTACTGATGAGGGAAGTCATCCCGAAACCCGAGCCATGTCTCGGGCGACATCCAAAAACCCGGGTCATGGATCGGGTCTAGAGATCATCAGTCCTACAAGTACTTACTTGCACCCAACTGGGTGAACCACTCTTGAACACCAAGTACCAGAATCCCAAGGGGCGACCCGGAGGAGGGGCTAGCGGAGTGCGGTCCATTGCTGTTTCTACAAATTGGCTCCCTTGAGCTTTGAGCCGACGGGCTCGTTGGACTACGCACCTGCGTGCCGGTTCTGGCATCGAGGCCTTTGACGTTTGTTTGGCGGCCTTCTCTTCCACCCCTACACCATTTCTCTACTGATGAGGGAAGTCATCCCGAAACCCGAGCCATGTCTCGGGCGACATCCAAAAACCCGGGTCATGGATCGGGTCTAGAGATCATCAGTCCTACAAGTACTTACTTGCACCCAACTGGGTGAACCACTCTTGAACACCAAGTACCAGAATCCCAAGGGGCGACCCGGAGGAGGGGCTAGCGGAGTGCGGTCCATTGCTGTTTCTACAAATTGGCTCCCTTGAGCTTTGAGCCGACGGGCTCGTTGGACTACGCACCTGCGTGCCGGTTCTGGCATCGAGGCCTTTGACGTTTGTTTGGCGGCCTTCTCTTCCACCCCTACACCATTTCTCTACTGATGAGGGAAGTCATCCCGAAACCCGAGCCATGTCTCGGGCGACATCCAAAAACCCGGGTCATGGATCGGGTCTAGAGATCATCAGTCCTACAAGTACTTACTTGCACCCAACTGGGTGAACCACTCTTGAACACCAAGTACCAGAATCCCAAGGGGCGACCCGGAGGAGGGGCTAGCGGAGTGCGGTCCATTGCTGTTTCTACAAATTGGCTCCCTTGAGCTTTGAGCCGACGGGCTCGTTGGACTACGCACCTGCGTGCCGGTTCTGGCATCGAGGCCTTTGACGTTTGTTTGGCGGCCTTCTCTTCCACCCCTACACCATTTCTCTACTGATGAGGGAAGTCATCCCGAAACCCGAGCCATGTCTCGGGCGACATCCAAAAACCCGGGTCATGGATCGGGTCTAGAGATCATCAGTCCTACAAGTACTTACTTGCACCCAACTGGGTGAACCACTCTTGAACACCAAGTACCAGAATCCCAAGGGGCGACCCGGAGGAGGGGCTAGCGGAGTGCGGTCCATTGCTGTTTCTACAAATTGGCTCCCTTGAGCTTTGAGCCGACGGGCTCGTTGGACTACGCACCTGCGTGCCGGTTCTGGCATCGAGGCCTTTGACGTTTGTTTGGCGGCCTTCTCTTCCACCCCTACACCATTTCTCTACTGATGAGGGAAGTCATCCCGAAACCCGAGCCATGTCTCGGGCGACATCCAAAAACCCGGGTCATGGATCGGGTCTAGAGATCATCAGTCCTACAAGTACTTACTTGCACCCAACTGGGTGAACCACTCTTGAACACCAAGTACCAGAATCCCAAGGGGCGACCCGGAGGAGGGGCTAGCGGAGTGCGGTCCATTGCTGTTTCTACAAGGGTATATAATCTATCCGCTATTTTGCCAGACTGGTTATATCACACAGGTGCAAACAAGCCCAGAGGGTGCAAACAAGCCCAGAGGGTGCAAACAAGCCCATAGGGTGCAAACAAGCCCAGAGGGTGCAAACAAGCCCAGAGGGTGCAAACAAGCCTAGAGGGAGCAAACAAGCCCAGAGGGTGCAAACAAGCCCAGAGGGTGAAACAAGCCCATAGGGTGCAAACAAGCCCAGAGGGTGCAAACAAGCCCAGAGGGTGCAAACAGGACCAGAGGGTGCAAACAAGTCCAGAGGGTGCAAACAAGCCCAGAGGGTGCAAACAAGCCCAGGGGGTGAAACAATCCCAGAGGGTGCAAACAGGACCAAAGGGTGCAAACAAGTCCAGGGGGTGAAAACAAGCCCAGACTGTGCAAACAAGTCCAGGGGGTGAAAACAAGCCCAGACGGTGCAAACAAGCCCAGGGGGTGCAAACAAGCCTAGGGGGTGCAAACAAGCCCGGAGGGTGCAAACAAGCCCAGACGGTGCAAACAAGCCCAGAGGGTGCAAACAAGCCCAGAGGGTGCAAACAAGCCCAGAGGGTGCCAACACGCCCAGAGGGTGCAAACAAGCCCGGAAGGTGCAAACAAGCCCAGAGGGTGCAAACAAGCCAGAGGATGCAAACAGGCCCAGAGGGTGCCAACAAGCCCAGAGAGAGCAAACAAGCCCAGAGAGTGCAAATAAGCCGAGAGGGTACAAAGAAGCCCAGATGGGTGCAAAGAAGCCCAGGAGGTGCAACAAGCCCAGGGGGTGCAAAGAAGCCCAGAGTGTGCAAATAAGTCCGTAGGGTGCAAAGAAGCCCACAGGGTGCAAACAAGCCCAGAGTGTGCAAACAAGCCAGAGGGTGCAAACAAGCCCAGAGGGTGCAAACAAGCCCAGAGGGTGCAAACAAGCCCAGAGGGTGTAAACAATCCCGGAGGGTGCAAACAAGCCCAGAGGGTGCAAACAAGCCCAGAGGGTGCAAACAAGCCCAGAGGGTGCAAACAAGCCCGGAGGGTGCAAGCAAGCCCGGAGGGTGCAAACAATACCAAAGGGTGCAAACAAGCCCAGGGGGTGCAAACAAGCCCAGAGGGTGCAAACAAGCCCAGAGGGTGCCAACAAGCCCAGAGGGTGCAAACAAGCCCGTAGGGTGCAAACAAGCCAGAGAGTGCAAACAAGCCCAGCGGGTGCAAACAAGCCCAGAGGGTGAAGACAGCAACAGACAGAAGCTACTTCCTCCCCTGGATGTCGCAATATCACAGATCTGGTCCTCCATTTCTTCGCCTTCTCCTCTATCTCAATTCATGTATTTGCTCACTCTTTTGAACTGTTCTCATTGTTTCCATATTTCCCCATTTTCCTGTTCTCTTTCCAAGCACAAAACACTCCCTCTGTTCTGCTTGTGTGGGTCTATTTTCAGCTTCGAGGATAACAGATCACTGTATAGTTTGGTTCACTGTCAAGCATTTGGAATCTATTCTTTTAGCACGTATTTTGCATGAAAAGGCAGCTGAATTTCCAAGCTAGGAGTGCCATAGAGTGGAGTGCCGCTGAGTGGACTAGAGTTATATACTGGAGGTGCGTAGTTTGGAGTAAAGTGGCCTATGATTAAGTGTCATACAGAGGTGTAGAGTCGAGTGCCGCTGCATGGACTAGAGGTGTATACTGGAGGTGCGTAGTTTGGAGTAAAGTGGCCTATTATTATGTGTCATACAGAGGTGTAGAGTGGCTTAGAGTGGAAATGCGTAGAGTAGAAGGGCATAGAGTGGAGTAGATAGTGGTGCATTAGAGTGGAGTGGTGTAAAGTGGGGTAGTGGAGTACTTCTGGCAAGAGTGAGCTCTTCTCATGAGCCGTTTCAACCAATTAGGGGAGAGGATGTAGTCTTACGGCTTGAGCGGTCAACTTCGAAGCCGGGGTACTGGGTTCTTGTCTCGGCAACAACGCTCAACATCCTGTGATTCTGGGAAAATCACGTAATCTCCCCATGCCTAAGAAAAATGAATGTGTCCTCATGTAACGCAACTGGTGCTCATGTAAAGCGCTCTGATACCCGATGTCTCGGGTCTTATTTGCGATATAGAAAACTCTTAATGATAATTAAAATAAATAAATTAACTTGTATTTCCGGCTATTCCACCAACCACTTACGTGGTGATAAACACATGACAAGTGTTACAAATAGTGCTGATAATGTGGTTAGGATTCCAGGAATGGACTGAATTGTGATCATTACCCTAATAAGGGTACATCCCCACCACAGACATTCAGAGAGGATCTGCAGAATTTAAAAAGCTTTATAGCCCCGGGTCAGTTGCACTTCTTAGCAAAAGGCCCACTTTTTCAATCATGTCACTTCCAAAGTTATATACTCTCTTATCTTATGAAACACACCTTGATGTGGGTTACGTCAGTTATCCAAAATCAAAGCCCGCTGTTGTCCAGCTGGACCCAAGTGATGGCTCAATTCTCCCCTATGTTTCTCCGCTATATTTATATCAAACATGCATTACATAATCAGCTAAAGCTGGTCTAATAATGCTCAAACTGTGAAATCAGGATATTCTGACTTACGCCAATCATTTCCAACCCCTGACCTCTGAGGTGACGTGTCCACTGCTGCAGCCTTTCATCTGGGTCTCAGGAAAAACCTCAAAGATTCCTCGTGGTTATTGTTAAATCAACCAACCCCATTGGGGGCTTTAATCAACCTGAAGCTGCAAATGGATGCCCAGAAAAACCTTCGGAGAACCAAGGGATGGACTCAAAATTGAAGACCCTGACTTAATAAAGTCCCAGGTGGCAGTGCCTGATGTTACCCCTCAGGCGGCAGAACCCATGCAGATTGGGAACTCGTGAGTGACCCTGTCAACCAAAGAAAGGAAAAGCTGTAGGGAGACATGATTGTGTTTCTAGTGTGTACATTTGGTGAGAGGCTATCCTCAGTTACAGGCAAAGAAATCTGCTCGCCCATCTACGGCGGGCCTGTGAAGGGCTCACAATTACCGAAGTGTGCTTTACTGATTGATCACATCGATCTCATGCAAGTTCATTCTTGAGGACTTGTGATACTTCCTGCTGTAGTAGACCCTGGAGCATCTGATTGGTTTATGGGTAATCGATTTCAAACTGGATGCTAGAGTCCTATCAAGGTGAAAAACATGAAGGAAGCGAGACCAGGAATAGATGCAACTGCTTCCACTGTAGAAGCTGTAACTTTTGAAATCCTTCCATTATTGATTCACTTTAATGTATTCAATGTTCCATCCTAAGCCCTTTCTATTGCTCTCGGCACTACATGACCGAGGAAACAACACCCCCATATATACTTGAATATGCAACCTTTAACTCATCTTACTGCGATACACAGTGCTTTCAAAAGCAGCCACTGACAAGACTCAGGCCTAATTTCGAGTTAAGAGTAAGGGTTACTCTGCCACAAGCATGCGCCTTATTGCATGTGCTTTATATCCCATGGCCCTTGTAATAAGGCAGATGGGGTATCCAACCCGTCCGCCAAACTCTATGGGGTCGATTAGGTCCGCCATCCTGTCTAGGGCAGGTACCGCCCGACACAAGGGCGGAGGAACCGTGCCCCCAATTAGGATGCACCCGCTACAGTGGCGGGTGCATCCCGCATTTTTAACATTGCGGCGGACGGTGCTGAAAGCACCGCCCGCGGCAATGCTAAAAAGGCATGCTGTGCGTTTCAAAGCACAACATGGCAGGCACCACGCGGTGCCTGCCATGTTGTACTGTACCCCCCATGTGCACCCCCCACCACCCCATTCACCCTGGCCCCCAAACCAAGGACCGCATGCCTTTCTGTGGCGGCATTGCCGCCACATAAAGGCATACCCCACAGCCCATCCTAATATGGCTGGCGGTGTCTGATAGACACCGCCTCCATATTAGAGCTTTTCTGCCACAGTCGCAAGCCGACTGCGGCGGAAAAGCGGCAGACGGTGTTTCTGACCGCCGCGGTCCCCCCGCCATTGTAATATGGCGGGGGGAAATTGAGAGCGGACAGGCATGGATGGCGGACGGATCGCCACCGCCTGCATGGCGAAGGCGATCCGTCCGCCATCCTAATCGGCCCCTAAGTCAGGCCATCAGCCTGAAAAACTAAAAAGAAATCAAATCCCTGCACGGAAATAGTATGTGACACGTAAGAAATGGTACCAGCCCAGTTTTCCACATAAACCTTGTCAGCATCAGCCTTTCCATGCTCTGAGGTACAGCCAAATTCTTCTGAAGCCCCCCCAAAAGTACAGAAGGATGTCGAGGTTGTTCCTCCAAATGATCATGAATTTAGATGTGTTTATAAAGAAAAGAGTCGACACTCGTCCACCTCATTGAGAGTATGACAGACAAATCAATCTATTACCTGGAGAGCCTATTCCACACAGGAAGATCTATCCACTGGAAGGTGAAAGAGGCCGGCATTGTACAACAATATCTTCAGTAAAACTTTGCTAAAAGCTTTATTCAACAGACCACCTTTCCAGCAGGGGCCCCAATCCTTTTTGTGTCGAAGGCAAATGGGGAATACAAGCCATGCATAAACTATCGAGAATGAATGTGATTATCATAAGAAATCGATATCTGCCATCCCTGGATCAAGTCAAATCGGTCAAAGTATTGTATAAGTTGGATCTTAGAGGAACATACAACTACGTGAAAAGGATTAATGGAATGTGGCATTCAATACCCAATATGGACATTTTGAATAACTGGTACTGCCTTTCAGCTTCCGTAATTTCACTGCAGCCTTCCAGCATTTTGACAACAACATTTTTAGTGATATTCTGGATTTGTGCATCGTGATTGGAAGGATTTGAGTTAGGACAGAACATGTGCATCTAGCCTTGAGCCCCGGATGATAACCAGTGCAGGCAATAACACAATCTCACATAGGACAGTAGATCAAGATAAAAGGATTTTAATCATACAAACCTGCATGAGTCCAAAGCAATTGCCATCGTCATCCCACCCTTGGATCAGGTCAGCTCCAGCACAGGACTCCCGCGAGATAATTCCAGCAATAATGCACGCTTGGACATTCTTCTCCCGTGCTACGCTGTCGATAAGGCCCTTGTATTTTTGCATATTGGAGGAGTCACTCTGAGCCATCTTACGAGATGCTGCAACTCCTGGAATCAAAAATCAACATTTTGTCCTTGATCACCCACAATCATGCATGAAAAAAGCTCATTAGGTTAGTTTTAGATCCAGCTGACCTGTTATTCCTCCTATGTCCTAAAATGGTTCACAGGCCCTGAACATTACCCTGTGCTACACAACCTGTCTCCAGTTTGAACAGAAACCATAACTTGGGCAGAATCCATGACTTCATGCCATGGACTGCAGGCCACTGAGAGGCCATGGACCGCAGGCCACTGAGAGGCCATGGACCGCAGGCCACTGACAGGCCATGGACTGCAGGCCACTGACAGGCCATGGACTGCAGGCCACTGAGAGGCCATGGACTGCAGGCCACTGAGAGGCCATGGACTGCAGGCCACTGAGAGGCCATGGACTGCAGGCCACTGAGAGGCCATGGACTTCAGGCCACTGAGAGGCCATGGACGGCAGGCCACTGAGAGGCCATGGACTGCAGGCCACTGAGAAGCCATGGACATCAGGCCACTGAGAGGCCATGGACTGCAGGCCACTGAGAGGCCATGGACTGAGGGCCACTGAGAGGCCATGGATTGCAGGCCACTGAGAGGCCATGGACTGCAGGCCACTGAGAGGCCATGGACTGCAGGCCACTGAGAGGCCATGGACTGCGGGCCACTGAGAGGCCATGGACTGCAGGCCACTTAGAGGCCATGGACCCCGGGCCACTGAGAGGCCATGTACCGCGGGCCACTGAGAGGCCATGGACCGCAGGCCACTGAGAGGCCATGGACTGCAGGCCACTGAGAGGCCATGGACTGCGGGCCACTGAGGCCATGGACCGCAGGCCACTGAGAGGCCATGGACTGCAGGCCACTGAGAGGCCATGGACCGGGGGCCACTGAGAGGCCATGGACTGCAGGCCACTGAGAGGCCATGGACTGCAGGCCACTGAGAGGCCATGGACTGCAGGCCACTGAGAGGCCATGGACTGTGGGCCACTGAGAGGCCATGGACTGCAGGCCACTGAGAGGCCATGGACTGCGGGCCACTGAGAGGCCATGGACCGCAGGCCACTGAGAGGCCATGGACTGCGGGCCACTGAGAGGCCATGGACTGCAGGCCACTGAGAGGCCATGGACTGCGGGCCACTGAGAGGCCATGGACTGCAGGCCACTGAGAGGCCATGGACTGCAGGCCACTGAGAGGCCATGGACTGCAGGCCACTGAGAGGCCATGGACAGCAGGCCACTGAGAGGCCATGGACCGCGGGCCACTGAGAGGCCATGGACTGTGGGCCACTGAGAGGCCATGGACTGCAGGCCACTGAGAGGCCATGGACCGCGGGCCACTGAGAGGCCATGGACGGCAGGCCACTGAGAGGCCATGGACCGCGGGCCACTGAGAGGCCATGGACGGCAGGCCACTGAGAGGCCATGGACCGCGGGCCACTGAGAGGCCATGGACCGCGGGCCACTGAGAGGCCATGGACCGCAGGCCACTGAGAGGCCATGGACCGCAGGCCACTGAGAGGCCATGGACTGCAGGCCACTGACCTGTCCTGAGTCCGACTCTGTTCCATCTGTATATGGTTTCTTTGGCTGGCCTGAGTCCGACTCTGTTCCATCTGTATATGGTTTCTTTGGCTGGCCTGAGTCTGACTCTGTTCCATCTGTGTATGGTTTCTACGGCTGGCCTGAGTCCGACTCTGTTCCATCTGTATATGGTTTCTTTGGCTGGCCTGAGTCTGACTCTGTTCCATCTGTATATGGTTTCTTTGGCTGGCCTGAGTCTGACTCTGTTCCATCTGTGTATGGTTTCTACGGCTGGCCTGAGTCCGACTCTGTTCCATCTGTATATGGTTTCTTTGGCTGGCCTGAGTCCGACTCTGTTCCATCTGTATATAGTTTCTTTGGCTGGCCTGAGTCCGACTCTGTTCCATCTGTATATGGTTTCTTCGGCTGGCCTGAGTCCGATTCTGTTCCATCTGTGTATGGCTTCTTTGGCTGGCCTGAGTCTGACTCTGTTCCATCTGTGTATGGTTTCTACGGCTGGCCTGAGTCCGACTCTGTTCCATCTGTATAAGGTTTCTTTGGCTGGCCTGAGTCTGACTCTGTTCCATCTGTATATGGTTTGTTTGGCTGGCCTGAGTCCGACTCTGTTCCATCTGTATATGGTTTCTTGGCTGGCCTGAGTCCGACTCTGTTCCATCTGTATATGGTTTCTTTGGCTGGCCTGAGTCCGACTCTGTTCATCTGTATATGGTTTCTTTGGCTGGCCTGAGTCTGACTCTGTTCCATCTGTATATGGTTTCTTTGGCAGGCCTGATTGCATTCTATGGGGTGCAGGTTATATGGAGTCCCAGAAGGCTCAGCTTTGAGTCCGACTCTGTTCCATCTGTATATGGTTTCTTTGGCAGGCCCGATTGCATTTTATGGGGTGCAGGTTTTATGGTGTCCCAGAAGGCTCAGTTTGAGCCCGACTCTGGTTCATCTGTATATGGTTTCTTTGGCTGGCCTGAGTCTGACTCTGTTCCATCTGTATATGGTTTCCTTGGCTGTCCTGAGTCTGACTCTGTTCCATCTGTATATGGTTTCTTTGGCTGGCCTGAGTCCGACTCTGTTCCATCTGTATATGGTTTCTTTGGCTGGCCTGAGTCTGACTCTGTTCCATCTGTATATGGTTTCTGTGGCTGGCCTGAGTCCGACTCTGTTCCATCTGTATATGGTTTCCTTGGCTGTCCTGAGTCTGACTCTGTTCCATCTGTATATGGTTTCTTTGGCTGGCCTGAGTCTGACTCTGTTCCATCTGTATATGGTTTCTTTGGCTGGCCTGAGTCCGACTCTGTTCCATCTGTATATGGTTTCTTTGGCTGGCCTGAGTCGACTCTGTTCCATCTGTATATGGTTTCTTTGGCAGGCCTGAGTCCGACTCTGTTCCATCTGTATATGGTTTCTTTGGCTGGCCTGAGTCCAACTCTGTTCCATCTGTATATGGTTTCTTTGTCTGGCCTGAGTCTGACTCTGTTCCATATGTATATGGTTTCTTTGGCTGGCCTGAGTCTGACTCTGTTCCATCTGTATATGGTTTCTTTGGCTGGCCTGAGTCTGACTCTGTTCCATCTGTATATGGTTTCTTTGACTGGCCTGAGTCCGACTCTGTTCATCTGTATATGGTTTCTTTGGCTGGCCTGAGTCCGACTCTGTTCATCTGTATATGGTTTCTTTGGCTGGCCTGAGTCTGACTCTGTTCCATCTGTATATGGTTTCTTTGGCTGGCCTGAGTCCGACTCTGTTCCATCTGTATATGGTTTCTTTGGCTGGCCTGAGTCTGACTCTGTTCCATCTGTATATGGTTTCTTTGGCTGGCCTGAGTCCGACTCTGTTACATCTGTATATGGTTTCTTTGGCTGGCCTGAGTTCGACTCTGTTCCATCTGTATATGGTTTCTTTGGCTGGTCTGAGCCCGACTCTGTTCCATCTGTATATGGTTTCTTTGGCTGGCCTGAGTCCGACTCTGTTTATCTGTATATGGTTTCTTTGGCTGGTCTGAGCCCGACTCTGTTCCATCTGTATATGGTTTCTTTGGCTGGCCTGAGTCTGACTCTGTTCCATCTGTATATGGTTTCTTTGGCTGGCCTGAGTCCGACTCTGTTCCATCTGTATATGGTTTCTTTGGCTGGCTTGAGTCTCACTCTGTTCCATCTGTATATGGTTTTTTTGGCTGGCCTGAGCCCGACTCTGTTCCATCTGTATATGATTTCTTTGGCTGGCCTGAGTCTGACTCTGTTCCATCTGTATATGCTTTCTTTGGCTGGCCTGATTGCATTCTACGGTGTGCCGGTGACACCCAGCTCCTATGGTTATTTCAGGAGCATTCCAAGGTTGCTCTCAACAAAAGGAGAGACTTAAGGGAGTGGCTGGATGGATTGAAGGGAACTTTCTCCGATTGAACTCCAATTAAACAGCAGTTCTATTCTTCGTTCTTGTGGTCCTTCTCCTCCACCCACGGGTTCCTACTGCTCCTGCCAGAAATTCTTGGTGTTATCTTTGACGCAGACCTTTCCTTCCCTGCGCAAATGTAGTAGATTTAGTCAGTATGTTTCTCCAAACTGAAATACAGAAGTTGCTGCACCTTATACCTGAGGACTCACGAACATGTTGCTTCACACACTGCTTACCCGCTGCCTGAATTACGCCATAGTCTTGAGTTTAAATCTTTCCTTTCTAATTCAAAGACTTCGGATTATTCAACACGCAGCAGCACGTCATATCGGGAGAGTTCCTCCCACCCCCATCTCAAGCAGGTACATTGGCTGCCAGTAACTAAACGCATTAAATTCATGCTATCATGTTGGCGTTTAGAGCGTTTGCAGGGGGAGGTCCGCTCTATAGTATCCCTTGTCTGCAGGAGCCTTTCTTGGCAAGTGTTGTGCATCTGAATTTGGATGCACGTCCTCTTCAATGGAGCAGGAAGGTTCACTTGTCACTGTCAGACCATTCCGAGCAGGCTGGCTTGCAGTGTGTAAGAAGCAACACATGAACACACGTGTGGCCAAGAGCACAGCCAATGCACACCACCAGCACACCCATCCCAGGCACTAGGATACACAATCAATATTAAGGGCCTTTTGATGAGTACTGTGGTCCTAGGACCGCTATACTCATGGTGGCGGTCTGACCACCGTCACCACTGGGAGTCCACTTGCCGTATTTCAAGTGTGACGGTTGGACCGCCGTGTCTGCCGGGATCCAGGATTGCGTGGTGGTGGCGCACCGGAAAGGTGCAGGAATATGCTGGTGGTGCCACTGCAGCACCGTCGAGCATATTCCGAGTTGTATTTCCACCACCCATTTCATGGAGGTGAACCCACCATGAAAAGGGCGGCCGAGATGCAACCCGGTCGCTTCTGGGCCTGGGGGTGCTTCCGGGAGGACACATGTTGTGCCAGCCTAGATTTGACCCCTGGTTCATGCACGACATGGGGCATTCCTCGCTGCGCAGGAACGTGCTGCAGGCACTGTCACTGTTGCGGTCTGCTGTTAAGGCTCTTCTATAGGCCTAACACAGCCACCACCGTGAGACCACTGCAGCACCGTCCGCCCTAGATTCAACTCAGAATCCAGGCAGGTAGTCGCACCACAGGCTTGGCGGCCTTCCTGCCAGCACAGCGGTGCTGGTGCTCATGGAGGACCACCAAACACGTAACAAAGCTCTAAAACTGGAAGTGCTTATTTTAATCCTTTTACAGCTAAGGAAGTAGAAGCCTACCAACAGCTCTTGATTGTCACAAGGCTGCCTGGGCCTGATACGCTTACCCAGTGGACATTACGGGGGTTCTACAGTTACCAAGGAAACACAAGAGACTCCACAACTTTTAGGATGCCGGCATTCATGGAGTTGACTAGTTACACTGTGATGGGACCAAGTTCGGGCAGTACACAAGCCTTATCGTCTGCTATAATGGGATCAACGGGATATTTCTAATACAATACTTTCAGGGAGGTGGGAGCGCACCAGACACGCCCCAACAAAATCACTCTACGACATCGGACCAGATTGCCTCAACTCTCGACTGTCCTTCTACACCCCCTCCCGCCAACTTCGCTCTTCCAGCCAAGCCCTCGCCACTGTACCTCGCATCAACAAGTCCACCATGGGGGGCAGATCCTTCTCATACCTAGCTGCCAAAACATGGAACTCCCTCCCCGCTTACCTTCGCCTCACCCAGAATCACCTAGCGTTCAGAAAGCAGCTTAAAACGTGGATATTTGACAAATAATCCTCCCCCCTTCCTTAGCGCCTTGAAACCCTCTGGGTATGTAGTGCGCTATATAAATGTTTTGACTTGACTTGACTTGACTAGTTCATTATTTCTCGCTCATTTTAATTCAAAGTGTTCATAGCCAGTGCTGTATTATTAATTTCAATTTGTATCCCTAGACACGTGTTTCATGATTCCTCAATCGTCAGTAGTGAAAAAAAGCAAAGTTCATAGGTTGCAGGGCATGCTGCCTTATCTCCCAGGACCAGTTCCACTCACAGCATGAACTTTGAACTTTGCTTTTTTCCCTACTGACGATTGAGGAATCATGAAACACGTGTCTAGGGATACGAATTGAAACTAATAATGCAGCACTGGCTATGAACACTTTGAATTGAATGGAGCGAGAAATAATGAACTTCATGAACCATCATGCAAGAGGTAATTACGTTGGGGCGTGTCTGGTGCGCTCCCACCCTGATAAGAATATTTCTAATACAAAACTGATTATGCACCTCAGACATTAATACAAAGGAGAAAAAACTTTGGGAATGGCTGCAATTAAGGCTGCACTGATTTTCTGGAGAAGAGTTAATATGTAAGAAATGGGACAGCATTTTGCCAGAAATTGGTGGACCAAAATTATGACAAATAGGCAGATATGGGCAGGGTTCACTATTTTTAAATATTTGGCTATATTTTGAATATGATTGTGGGGAAATCCATTCTGGGGGTGTCTGTTTCTAAAGACCATTTCCAGTCAGTTAGTGGGAAGTTACTATTAATAACCCTGGGTGGATAGCGCAACTCCGCAAAGTGGGAAAAAATACTCCGCTGTGCTACGCGAAGCTCCGCAAGTGCAGAGTTTGATAGAAAAATGCCATTCGCTGTGATTGCACAGTGCTGGATGCTTGTCCGCCCTGTGCAATCTTCGTGAACAGCACCATACACAGCGCAAGCGAGCGCTGCTTTCCTTTCTGCTGCTCGAGTAGATTTTTACTCGAGCGGAAGCTTTCTGAACGCGAACGTGCAGTTTCTCAATACGAGCGGTCACGGGCATATGCGACCTCTCGCAATGAGAAACCTGACCTGCCCGCATTAAGAAATCTCGCCGGGATACTTATTTTCCACACTCGCACTCGGCAACTTAATTTTGACAATTGTAAACGAGGAAAAATCTCGCCGGGAGGTTGATTTTCTTTGATTGCGGTCGCCAATTTGAAGTTGACGAATGCGAGTGAGGAAAAAGACTCCACTCCGCAACGCGGTGCAGAGTTTTTGGGAACTCTGCAAGCTGCACGTAACACGGAATGCGTAAATCTCTGCAAATTCCGCGAGCGAAGCGGAGTTCACCGCCCAGGGTTAACTATTAAATGAGAAATTGCATTCCGAGGCCAAACAAACGCTGAATGTGTGCGCAAGGGTGTTGAGCTTACCTCTCTCAGTCAGTCTTTCCTGCCGCGCAGTCTGCTCGGAAGCTCCAGAGGTCTCCACTCTCATAATGTCACCTAAGGGTCACACCATGAAAGCTGCTGTAAAATGGGATACACAACAGCTACAAAACACATAGATCTGATCTTAACAGATAGGAAACATGCCTCAGTTGCGAAACAGAGTTTTTGGGAACTCGGCGAGCTCCATGTAACACGGAATGCGGTAAATTCCACAAACTCTGCGAGCGGAGTTCACCGCCCAGGGTTAACTGATAAAAGAGAAATCGCATTTCGAGGGCCCAAAAAACTCTGCATGTGTGCGCAAGGGTGTTGAGCTTACCTCTCTCAGTCAGTCGGCCCTGCTGCGCAGTCTGCTTGGAAGCTCCAGAGGTCTCCACTTTCATGACGTCACCTAAGGGTCACACCATTAATTAAAAGAGTATTTCATTGAGAAACAGCACAGACATGGAAACATGACATCTTAATTCTGACTTGTGTTGTGATCATGATTGACGGTGTGAAAGGGTGGCGCAGAAGAACACGTCACATGCTCCTTTCAGTGCCAAAAGGCTTGAAGTTCTGTAAAGAGCGGTAGGAGGCAGTAATTAGGTTTAAATTATTAATTTTACAAGTAGTATTAAAACCCACTGGTGCTAGAGCCTAGGCATCTCTCCAGATCAGCTCCAACAGCTTCACTGAAGTAGAATCTAGACTCACAATAAAAGGATTCTCAATTACATACTTAGGAATCTAAATGAGGTAACAGAACTACAGAACTAAAGAAAAGGTAAAGAACTACAACAGAAATAGAAGACATATACCACAAGTTCCTGCTAAACATAACACTATACCACTGTAGCAGACTGGGCATCCCCCACCATAACACACTAAAGAAACAAATCTATCTTGAAGGCCCAGAAAGCTGATTTAAAATGGGATACAAAACAGGTAAAAAAGACACAGATCTGATCATAACAGATAGGAAACATGCCTTCGATGCTTAGCGGAGTTTTTGGGAAGTCCGCGAGCTCCGCGTAACGTGGAAAATTCCGCAAACTCTGTAAGCGGAGTGGAGTTCACCCAGGGTTAACTATTAAATGAGAAATTGCATTCCGAGGGCCCAAAAAACTCTGCATGTATGCGCAAGGGTGTTGAGCTTACCTCTCTCAGTCAGTCTGTCCTGCTGCGCAGTCTGCTTGGAAACTCCAGAGGTCTCCACTCTCATAATTTCACCTAAGGGTCACACCATGAATTAAAAGAGTATTTCATCTGAGAAACAGCACAGACAGGGAAACATGACATCTTAATTCTGACTTGTGTTGTGATCATGATTGACAGGTGTGAAAGGGTGGCGCAGAAGAACACGTCACATGCTCCTTTCAGTGCCAAAAGGCTTGAAGTTCCTGCTAAACATAACACTATACAACTTTAGCAGTCTGGGCATCCCTCACCATAACACAAAAAATAAAAACAAGTCTATCTTGAACGCCCCGAAAGCTGCTGTAAAATGGGATACACAACAGGTACAAAACACACCGATCTGATCCATAACAGATAGGAAACACGCCTAAGTGGAACGTCGTAATATAAAGTCAAGCCTCAAAGGCTGTTAAGTCTTCATGCTAAGTTATCCGAAAAAACACGACGTGATCTCAGCCATGGTGCCTTCTTCTGTTTGCGTCGTTCCTCGGTGGGCAGAACGCGCGTCGGTGGTCTTGTTGTCTCTAGGTCCGCTTTATATGAGTGGTATGCTTCGCTTTCGGTTTCCCTGTGACTGAAGTAACGTTTCAGCCCCTCCCACCCCGGAAGCGGTCATGCTGTGGCCTGCATTCCATCTGGTAACCCCTTGGGATCGTGTATCCCCTGCTCTTCGGCACTTTTCGGAAACGAAACTCAGCCCGGGCAGGTTCAGACAGAAGCAGCTGATCTCTGGGGCTGAGTGCAGGGACACACGATTCAACAGGATACCTAACTCAGCTCCGGCGATAAATCACCTGATACTTTTGCAGGAAAAAGGACAGACAGAAAGCGCAAAAAAAATACAGAGAAGGGATCGCAATAAAAATAGCAATTACATAAATAAACAGTGTGAAAGCAAGGAAACTATTGCTCAAACATATGGAATCATAACAAAATAAACATGAGGGGAAGAGAATAGAAACAGCAGGGGTTCAAATAAGGGGAAAACTAGTATCAAAACGTGAGAAACATTAAAGGGTGAAGGGAAAAAAAAAGACAATGAAAAAAGCAAAGCATTAAAATGGGGAAATAAATTGATTTGATTTGTATATAGTGAATATGTTACAAGGTGTTAATGACAAACATGGAACTTGCACAGTAAGTTGAATAACTGCATGTTTGGTTAGTCTCATACAACATACTTGGCATTTTACCAGTCTGCCCTATATTTTTGTGTCCATGCTAATTAAACAAGCATTTGCAACACAATCGGTCTCATACTTGTGTGAAAGTTAGAGCTATTGGCGTTGTAAATGACAATGTTTTTTTACTTATTTTTAGGACGAGCCTGGGCAGCGCATGCGCTACTCTGTGGCAAGATGTATTGGAGTATGGAGTAGAATCTCCGCCCACTCTCCTCCTATATTTGCGATTGGCTTGTGTCATTGTCTTTCGTTAATGCTGGCTTCTGATTCGTTAATAGGCTTGTTAATCCCTCCTTAGTACCGCCTTGTCTTTATTTGTAACCTTCCATGAGGCCTGGACCTTTTACTTCAGTTGTTACACGGTACGTCTTTTTTAGCCTGTAAGCTCTATTTTCTTTAATGAGTTTCTCCTACTGCAGGCACGGCATGCTTTCCTGCAACCTTCAGTGCATCATGTGTGCTTTCACTTTCCGAGCAGCCTGGGATAATGGCGGCCGCTTCTTTAAATAGGTCTCGCATTTACAAGAGTTTGAGCTGTTGGTATTGTAAATGATGATTCCTTTTATTTATGTGTTAATTAGTAAAACATATAAATAAAAGGCACTGTCATTTACAATGCCAATAGCTGAAACTCTCGTAAATGCGACACCCATCGCATTGCAAATGCTTGTCATACATGGCTCCTGGTACACACTGGTGGCGCACATTCTAATGTTCGTTTTGCTGGTTTTCGTACGCAGACACTGGTGTACGCTCGTATCTCAGGCTGCACAGCACACATTCTGGGACTAGTTCTCTTACTGCCTTTGTTCGTACACGGATCTTGGTGCATGCTGGTGGCTCACGGCACACATTCTGGGACTAGTTCCCTTACTGCCTTTGTTTGTTCACATCCTGGTGCATGCTGGTGGCTCACAGCACACATTCTGGGACTAGTTCTCTTACTGCCTTTGTTCGTACACGGATCTTGGTGCATGCTGGTGGCTCACAGCACACATTCTGGGACTAGTTCCCCTTCTGCCTTTGTTTGTTCACATCCTGGTGCATGCTGGTGGCTCAGGGCACACATTCTGGTGCTGGCTTCCTACGTGGCAGGTTTTCGTACAGGAATTCTGGTTCATGCTCATGTCACTTGCTGCACAGCACACTCTAGTGCTGGTTTTCCTCATAGCAGGACAGGATTTCCTACACAAATCCTGGTGCAGGCTTGTGTTGCATGCTGCACAGCACACTCTAGTGCTACTTTTCCACATGTTTGGTTTTCATGCACAGATTCTGGTGCAAGCTCATGTCTCATGCTGCACAGCACACTCTATTGCTGGTTTTCCACAGGGGTATTTTTCATGCATTTATCCTGGTGCACGCTCGTGTCTCACGTGGCACTGCACACATTTTGATGCTGGCTTTCATACATGGATCCTGGTGCATGCTCGTGTCTCACCCTTCACAGCACATTCTAATGCTGGTTTCCCACATGGCTAGCTGTAGCCCACGGATCCTGGTGCACGCTTGTGTCTCATGTTGCACAGCACACACTAATGATGGTTTACCATAGGGATGGTTTTAATGCACGGGTCTGGTGAAAGCTGCACAACAAACTCTAAATCTAGTTTCCCATACTGCTGGTTTTCGTGCACGGATCCTGGTGCACACTCATGCTTCACATTTCACAGCCAACTCTAATGCTAGTATTTCACACTGCTGGTTTTCGCTCACGGATCCTTGTGCACGCTCAGCCTCCTCTGTCCGTTCGTCTGCGCATGGGGTGCCCCAGGGGTCCTCACTGAGCCCTATGCTCTTTAACATCTATGTGAGGCCCCTGGCAAGCATCGTGGAAGACGCGGGTCTTTCCCTTTACTCATACGCAGACGACACTCAAATCATCTTTTCCCTCTCCCCGGCTAAGACGTGTGCTTCGTCTACTCTCAAGCTAGGGCTTAGCCAAGTGGCGGAGTGGATGCAGACTAATCTTCTGAAATTAAACTGAGACAAGACGGAGGTGGTCATCCTAGGCAAACATAAACACCTCTGGGGCCCTCAACACTGGCCGGCAGAAATGGGCCCACTACCCCTGCCGGTCACGCAGGTACGGAACCTTGGCTTTGTCCTGGATGATTCACTATCTATGCGGCACCAAGTAGTCAGAGTGGCAGCCACCTGTTTTACCATCCTAGGGTGGCTTCGCAAAATCCTCTGGATGCTCCCGGACTCCACAAGGCGCACGGTAGTCCAGGCTCAAGTCATCTCACGCCTGGACTACGGTAACGTGCTTTACCTTGGAGTCACTGTGGAGTCTCAGAGGAAACTCCAGCTTGTTCAGAACGCGGACCCTCGTCTACTCTGTAAAGTCCCTTGGAGATCCCCCATCTCCCCCATCTTAAGGATCTACACTGGCTCCGCATCGAAGCAGAATCAAATTCAAGGCCCTTTGCTTTTTGCACAAGATCAAGCAGGGGTCAGCCCCAGCTTACCTCCAGTCTCTCGTCCAACTTTACTCTCCTTCCCGCCCTCTCAGATCCTCGTCCCAAGGGAATTTCCTGATTCCACGTTTTAAACTGACAAGAATGGGCGGACGCTCTTTCTCCTGTCTTGCCCCCAAACTGTGGAACTCCCTTCCAGCTCCATTGAAACTCGAACCTTCCCTGACGAAATTCCGTAAAAAACTTAAAACCTTACTTTTCCCTCAGTGAAGACTGCCTGACCCTTATCACCTCTACCTCTAGCTGGCGCCGGGAGACCCCATGTGGGTAGCTGCGCGCATTATAAGTTTAATTACAATACAATACAATACAATACGTTGCACAGCAAACTCTAATGTTAGTTTTTCGCACTGCTGGTTTTCGCATACGGATCCTGGTGCACACTCCTGCCTCACGCTGCAAAGCACACACTAATGATAGTTTTTATACACGGTCCCTGGTGCACGCTCATGTCTCACGCGCACAGCACACTCTAATGCTGGTTTTCACGCACGGATCCTGGTGCACGCTCATGCCTCACTCTGCAAAGCACACACTAATGATAGTTTTTATACACGGTCCCTGGTGCACGCTCATGTCTCACGCGCACAGCACACTCTAATGCTAGTTTTCCTTCATGCTGTTTTTAATGCACAGGTCCTTGTGCACACTTGTGTCTCACGCTACACAGCACACTCTAATGCTGTTTTCCCACATGGCTGCTTTTCACGCACTAATCCTGGTGCACGCTATTGCCTCACGCTGCACAGCACACTCTAATGCTGGTTTCCCACATGGCTGCTTTTCCCGCACTAATCCTGGTGCACGCTATTGCCTCACGCTGCACAGCACACTCTAATGCTGTTTTCCCATATGGCTGGTTTTCACGCACTAATCCTGGTGCACGCTATTGCCTCACGCTGCACAGTACAATCTAATGCTGTTTTCCCACATGGCTGGTTTTCACGCACTGATCCTGGTGCACGCTATGGCCTCACGCTACACAGCACAATCTAATGCTGGTTTTCAAATGAGTTTCTCCTACTGCAGGCAGAACAGGCTTTCCTTTAACATTCAGTGCACCATGCGCGCTTTCACTTTCCAGGCAGCTCGGGACAATGCGGCCGCTTCTTTGCAAGGAAATAGGTCTCGTATTTACAAGAGTTTGAGCTATTAGCATTGTAAATGGCAATGCTTTTTATTTATGTGTTAATTAGCAAAACAGATAAATAAAAGGCATTGTCATTTACAATGTCAATAGCTTAAACCAGAGGTCTTCAATCTGTGGGGCGCGACCCCCAGGGGGGTCGTGGAGTCCTGGGAAGGGGGTCGCAGATTCTGTTGGAGCGTGCAGCAGTTCCTGGCGTCAGGCTGATTGAGGCCGGGTGATCACGGTGGAGGCCTAATTCACGCCTCATTAACAAGTAAAGGTCTTCTGAAGACCTGTGAAGTACTCGGGTGTGCCTTTCTGTGTGTCCCGAAGCTGTTTCAGCCGGGCTCACTTACACGTGCTGGGGAGGGGGTGGGGGGGGGTGTCTGGGGGAGGAGGCTGTAGCCCTTTGAGTTCAATCAATGGACTTAGCTGTGGGGTTTATTTTTATTTTTAACGTTTTATATAGCGCTAGCTTAACCCGTAGGTATCAGAGCGCTTTACAAACACACATAGCAAACAGCAGAAGGACATTACAGTCATTGGTTCAAGTCCCACATACCTGGCGCCTGTGCAGGAGAAATGTGCCTGAAACTGTTCTTCACCGTGAGGTGTTTATACAGCCTGTCTGCCCCCCCCCCACCCCCCCCCCCCCCCCCAAGCAGGGAAGCACAGAGATGCCCTCCCATGAGAGAGGACGAAGGAAGAAGACACAGAGAGATACTGACCCCACCCCCATGAGAGAGGCACAGAAAAGGTGGGTGGATGAAGGATGAATGTATGTGTGGATGGAAGGATGAAGGGTGGGTGGATGGATGGATGGATGGAAGGAAGGATGAAGGATGGATGGGTGGATGTAAGGATGAATAGATGGATGTGTGAAAAGGTGGGTGGATGAATGATGAGTGGATGGATGTAAAGATGAAAGGGTAGATGGATGGATGAAGGATGAATGGATGGATGTGTGAAAAGGTGGGTGGATGAATGATGAGTGGATGGATGTAAAGATGAAAGGGTGGATGGATGGATGAAGGATGGATGGATGTGTGAAAAGGTGGGTGGATGGATGGATGAAAGGGTGGGTGGGTGAATGATGAGTGGATGGATGTAAAGATGAAAGGGTGGATGGATGGATGAAGGATGGATGTGTGAAAAGGTGGGTGGATGGATGGATGAAAGGGTGGGTGGATGAATGATGAGTGGATGGATGTAAAGGTGAAAGGGTGGATGGATGGATGAAGGATGGATGGATGTGTGAAAAGGTGGGTGGATGGATGGATGAAAGGGTGGATGGATGAAGGATGTATGTATGGATGGATGTGTGAAAAGGTGGGGGATGAATGATGGGTGGATGGGGGTGGATGGATGGATGAAAGGGTAGGTGGATGGATGAAGGATGGATGGATGAAAGGGTGGATGGATGAAGGATGTATGTATGGATGGAAGGACAAAACGGTAGATGGATGAAGGATGGATGTATGGGTGGATGGAAGGATGAAGGGTGGGTGGATGGATGGATGGATGGAAGGAAGGATGAAGGATGGATGGGTGGATGTAAGGATGAATAGATGGATGTGTGAAAAGGTGAGTGGGTGAATGATGAGTGGATGGATGTAAAGATGAAAGGGTAGATGGATGGATGAAGGATGAATGGATGGATGTGTGAAAAGGTGGGTGGATGAATGATGAGTGGATGGATGTAAAGATGAAAGGGTGGATGGATGGATGAAGGATGGATGGATGGATGTGTGAAAAGGTGGGTGGATGAATGATGAGTGGATGGATGTAAAGATGAAAGGGTGGATGGATGGATGAAGGATGGATGGATGTGTGAAAAGGTGGGTGGATGGATGGATGAAAGGGTGGGTGGGTGAATGATGAGTGGATGGATGTAAAGATGAAAGGGTGGATGGATGGATGAAGGATGGATGTGTGAAAAGGTGGGTGGATGGATGGATGAAAGGGTGGGTGGATGAATGATGAGTGGATGGATGTAAAGGTGAAAGGGTGGATGGATGGATGAAGGATGGATGGATGTGTGAAAAGGTGGGTGGATGGATGGATGAAAGGGTGGATGGATGAAGGATGTATGTATGGATGGATGTGTGAAAAGGTGGGGGATGAATGATGGGTGGATGGGGGTGGATGGATGGATGAAAGGGTAGGTGGATGGATGAAGGATGGATGGATGAAAGGGTGGATGGATGAAGGATGTATGTATGGATGGAAGGACAAAACGGTAGATGGATGAAGGATGGATGTATGGGTGGATGGAAGGATGAAGGGTGGGTGGATGGATGGATGGATGGAAGGAAGGATGAAGGATGGATGGGTGGATGTAAGGATGAATAGATGGATGTGTGAAAAGGTGAGTGGGTGAATGATGAGTGGATGGATGTAAAGATGAAAGGGTAGATGGATGGATGAAGGATGAATGGATGGATGTGTGAAAAGGTGGGTGGATGAATGATGAGTGGATGGATGTAAAGATGAAAGGGTGGATGGATGGATGAAGGATGGATGGATGTGTGAAAAGGTGGGTGGATGGATGGATGAAAGGGTGGGTGGATGAATGATGAGTGGATGGATGTAAAGATGAAAGGGTGGATGGATGGATGAAGGATGGATGGATGTGTGAAAAGGTGGGTGAATGGATGGATGAAAGGGTGGATGGATGAAGGATGTATGTATGGATGGATGTGTGAAAAGGTGGGGGATGAATGATGGGTGGATGGATGGATGGATAGATGAAAGGGTAGGTGGATGGATGAAGGATGGATGGATGAAAGGGTGGATGGATGAAGGATGTATGTATGGATGGAAGGACAAAAAGGTAGATGGATGAAGGATGGATGTATGGGTGGATAAAAGGTTGCATGGATGAATGATGGATGCATGGATGGATGTGTGAAAAGGTGGGGGATGAATGATGGGTGGATGGATGGATGAAAGGGTGGGTGGATGAAGGATGGATGTATGGATGAAAGGGTGGATGGATGTATGGATGGAATAATGAAAGGGTGGATGGATGAAGGATGGATAGGTGAAATGGTGGATGTATGGATGGAAGGATGAAAGGGTGGATGGATGAAGGATGGATGTATGGATGGATGGGTAAAAGGTTGCATGGATGAATGATGGATGGATGGATGTGTGAAAAGGTGGGTGGATGAATAGATGGGTGGATAGGTAAAGGATGGACGTATGGATGGAAGGATGAAAGGGTGGATGGATGTGTGAAAGTGTGGGTGGATGAATGATGGATGGATGGATGTGATGAGGTCTAACAGGCGCATTTATGGTTGTCGATAGTTGTTGATGATGAGGAGTACCAGTTTCTAGAATCTTTTGTCTTAAGGGGGTCCTTACGCCTAAAAAGGTTTTACAAGGGGGTCTCGGCATCAAAAAGTTTGAAGACCTCTGGCTTAAACTCTCACAAATGCGAGACCTATTGCATTGCAAATGCTTGGTTTTGTTTGCAGTGGAGTAATGAGTTAGAAACCGAGAGTTTGAGCTATTGGCATTGTAAATGTAAATATTTATGTGTTATATAATAGAGTGGGTGTATGCGGTGTGTGGTGGAATTATGTGGCTATCATCCTGATAATGTGAGCATTTAAACCCTTCCGTGCGTCGGACGGCTGGGAGCCATCCGACGTCACGGTGGGCGTGGGCGTCAGATGGCTCCCAGCCATCCTAGCACCCACCCACGGGGAAGCACTGGTGCCCCCCGTGGGCCGCCCATCTACGTGCCCCCACCGGGGAAAGCAGGGAAAGCCCTTCCCCTGCCTCCCCCACCCCCCTCCCATGTCATCAATGACATCAGCGCGCTGGAAGTCATTTGCTTCCAGCGTGTCGTACAGAGAGGAGGTGAGTTTCTTCTGGTTTGGGGTTGGGAAGGGGCCGCCTTTTAAACAAAGAGGGATTGGGGGAAAGGAAAGGGTTTTCCTTTGCCCTGATGCCTTGTTTGTGCATTCCTGCTGCACGATTGTGTAGTAGGGATGCCCACTAGACACAGGGTAGATTTCACCATTTTTTTTAACTGGCCCACTGGACCACCAGGGAATAACGTGTGGGGAGTGGCTTATTTCTGCAGGTGTAATTTGCTCTTAGGAAGGTTCAATGGGAGAAAAGCCCCAACGTGCCCCTGAACAAGGGATTTCAATTCACACATTTTGTATTCTGAGCTCGACAGGAACACATTGCTGAGCTCCAAGACACACAGAACAACATCCGGGTACTTACATCTCTGCACAAGGTCGTTTCTAGGAATTTTCTTCAATACTTGTCGTGTGATCTCAGTGGCTGTTTGATCCCTGTAATATTGAATCATAGTCTTCGCCGTATCCATGCGGTCAGCATTTTCAAGCCGTGATCTTGGGATCTTCACCTGTCCAGGTTCCACAGCGGAGTCTTGGAGCCACGTTTTGAAGAGCTTGAACTCTTGCCCAGCCAGTTCTACTAAACAACCATAGATCACCTCACTGGCTGTCTCTGGGCTGCTTCCCTGAGCCATTATAAAGCATGAACCTCAGTGCCTGCAATGAAAATGCATCTTTCAGTTGAAGTTAGCTGAGATCTGTCACAGTTAGTTTATGATATGGAGGTCTGATTGGGTTAACAACATTATGAGCTCCTGCATAGGGTACAGGAGCCCTGAAATCTAACATCATTAAATATAAAGACAGAGCCCAGCCATATTCAGAGTCCTACATTTATTGATCAAGCCATGGCATAGTGATAACTGGTGGCGGCTCCTCGGCTAGGGCGGAGGAGCATCGCCCCACTGCTCATTGAGCAGTGGAAAATAAAATGATAATAACAAGTTGGTATCATTTTATTTTCCTTTGCGACTACTGATGGGGCAGTGCTGGCTCGCCGCAGAGGAAGCATGAGTGGTTTGCACTCCCTCCCTAAGTGCGCATGATGCTTTGACCGGCCCTCTAGGGCCGGCCAGACAGTCGTAGTTGGCATGTTCTCCATTGGGCTGTGGTGCACAGCACCGTAGTGAACATGCCCAGCTCCCCGGCACTCCCTGAGCAGTCAAACAGCCCTCTCAAACCAATCACGATGCTGCTCCTGCAGCACCGTGATTGGCTGCCAGAGCCCGGAAGACTGGGTGCTTCCGGTGCAGGCTGCAGGCATCAGTCGGGAAGAAGACAAGAAGACGGAGGAGAGGTGGCAGCAAAGCAGGTAAGTTGATTTAGATGTTTTTTTCAGCCCTCCCCCATCCCAGCACCTCCGTTCAGATGCAGCCGCCACAGCTGATAACCCTACATAGAGTGACAGAGCCCTCCCCCACCCCAGCACCTCCGTTCAGATGCAGCCGCCACAGCTGATAACCCTACATAGAGTGACAGAGCCCTCCCCCACCCCAGCACCCCTGTGAGATGCAGCCGCCACAGCTGATAACCCTACATAGAGTGACAGAGCCCTCCCCCGCCCCAGCATCTCCGTTCAGATGCAGCCGCCACAGCTGATAACCCTACATAGAGTGACAGAGCCCTCCCCCACCCCAGCACCTCCGTTCAGATGCAGCCGCCACAGCTGATAACCCTACATAGAGTGACAGAGCCCTCCCCCGCCCCAGCACCTCCGTTCAGATGCAGCCGCCACAGCTGATAACCCTACATAGAGTGACAGAGCCCTCCCCCGCCCCAGCACCTCCGTTCAGATGCAGCCGCCACAGCTGATAACCCTACATAGAGTGACAGAGCCCTCCCCCACCCCAGCACCTCCGTTCAGATGCAGCCGCCACAGCTGATAACCCTACATAGAGTGACAGAGCCCTCCCCACCCCAGCACCTCCGTTCAGATGCAGCCGCCACAGCTGATAACCCTACATAGAGCGACAGAGCCCTCCCCCACCCCAGCATCTCCGTTCAGATGCAGCCGCCACAGCTGATAACCCTACATAGAGTGACAGAGCCCTCCCCCACCCCAGCACCTCCGTTCAGATGCAGCCGCCACAGCTGATAACCCTACATAGAGTGACAGAGCCCTCCCCCACCCCAGCACCTCCGTTCAGATGCAGCCGCCACAGCTGATAACCCTACATAGAGTGACAGAGCCCTCCCCCAGCCCAGCACCCCTGTGAGATGCAGCCGCCACAGCTGATAACCCTACATAGAGTGACAGAGCCCTCCCCCACCCCAGCACCTCCGTTCAGATGCAGCCGCCACAGCTGATAACCCTACATAGAGTGACAGAGCCCTCCCCCAACCCAGCACCTCCGTTCAGATGCAGCCGCCACAGCTGATAACCCTACATAGAGTGACAGAGCCCTCCCCCACCCCAGCACCTCCGTTCAGATGCAGCCGCCACAGCTGATAACCCTACATAGAGCGACAGAGCCCTCCCCCACCCCAGCACCTCCGTTCAGATGCAGCCGCCACAGCTGATAACCCTACATAGAGTGACAGAGCCCTCCCCCACCCCAGCACCTCCGTTCAGATGCAGCCACCACAGCTGATAACCCTACATAGAGTGACAGAGCCCTCCCCCACCCCAGCACCTCCGTTCAGATGCAGCCGCCACAGCTGATAACCCTACATAGAATGACAGAGCCCTCCCCCACCCCAGCACCTCCGTTCAGGTGCAGCCGCCACAGCTGATAACCCTACATAGAGTGACAGAGCCCTCCCCCACCCCAGCACCTCCGTTCAGATGCAGCCGCCACAGCTGATAACCCTACATAGAGCGACAGAGCCCTCCCCCACCCCAGCACCTCCGTTCAGATGCAGACGCCACAGCTGATAACCCTACATAGAGTGACAGAGCCCTCCCCACCCCAGCACCTCCGTTCAGATGCAGCCGCCACAGCTGATAACCCTACATAGAGTGACAGAGCCCTCCCCCACCCCAGCACCCCCGTGAGATGCAGCCGCCACAGCTGATAACCCTACATAGAGTGACAGAGCCCTCCCCCACCCCAGCACCCCCGTGAGATGCAGCCGCCACAGCTGATAACCCTACATAGAGTGACAGAGCCCCCCCCACCCCAGCACCTCCGTTCAGATGCAGCCGCCACAGCTGATAACCCTACATAGAGCGACAGAGCCCTCCCCCACCCCAGCACCTCCGTTCAGATGCAGCCGCCACAGCTGATAACCCTACATAGAGTGACAGAGCCCTCCCCCACCCCAGCACCTCCGTTCAGATGCAGCCGCCACAGCTGATAACCCTACATAGAGTGACAGAGCCCTCCCCCACCCCAGCACCCCCGTGAGATGCAGCCACCACAGCTGATAACCCTACATAGAGTGACAGAGCCCTCCCCCACCCCAGCACCCCCGTGAGATGCAGCCACCACAGCTGATAACCCTACATAGAGTGACAGAGCCCTCCCCCACCCCAGCACCTCCGTTCAGATGCAGCCGCCACAGCTGATAACCCTACATAGAGTGACAGAGCCCTCCCCCACCCCAGCACCTCCGTTCAGATGCAGCCGCCACAGCTGATAACCCTACATAGAGCGACAGAGCCCTCCCCCACCCCAGCACCTCCGTTCAGATGCAGCCGCCACAGCTGATAACCCTACATAGAGCGACAGAGCCCTCCCCCACCCCAGCACCTCCGTTCAGATGCAGCCGCCACAGCTGATAACCCTACATAGAGTGACAGAGCCCTCCCCCACCCCAGCACCTCCGTTCAGATGCAGCCGCCACAGCTGATAACCCTACATAGAGTGACAGAGCCCTCCCCCACCCCAGCACCTCCGTTCAGATGCAGCCGCCACAGCTGATAACCCTACATAGAGTGACAGAGCCCTCCCCCACCCCAGCACCCCCGTGAGATGCAGCCGCCACAGCTGATAACCCTACATAGAGCGACAGAGCCCTCCCCCACCCCAGCACCTCCGTTCAGATGCAGCCGCCACAGCTGATAACCCTACATAGAGTGACAGAGCCCTCCCCCACCCCAGCACCTCCGTTCAGATGCAGCCGCCACAGCTGATAACCCTACATAGAGCGACAGAGCCCTCCCCCACCCCAGCACCTCCGTTCAGATGCAGCCGCCACAGCTGATAACCCTACATAGAGTGACAGAGCCCTCCCCCACCCCAGCACCCCTGTGAGATGCAGCCGCCACAGCTGATAACCCTACATAGAGTGACAGAGCCCTCCCCCCACCCCAGCACCTCCGTTCAGATGCAGCCGCCACAGCTGATAACCCTACATAGAGTGACAGAGCCCTCCCCCACCCCAGCACCTCCGTTCAGATGCAGCCGCCACAGCTGATAACCCTACATAGAGTGACAGAGCCCTCCCCCACCCCAGCACCTCCGTTCAGATGCAGCCGCCACAGCTGATAACCCTACATAGAGTGACAGAGCCCTCCCCCACCCCAGCACCTCCGTTCAGATGCAGCCCCCACAGCTGATAACCCTACATAGAGTGACAGAGCCCGCCCCCACCCCAGCACCTCCGTTCAGATGCAGCCGCCACAGCTGATAACCCTACATAGAGTGACAGAGCCCTCCCCCACCCCAGCACCTCCGTTCAGATGCAGCCGCCACAGCTGATAACCCTACATAGAGCGACAGAGCCCTCCCCCACCCCAGCACCCCCTTGAGATGCAGCCGCCACAGCTGATAACCCTACATAGAGTGACAGAGCCCTCCCCCACCCCAGCACCTCCGTTCAGATGCAGCCCCCACAGCTGATAACCCTACATAGAGTGACAGAGCCCTCCCCCACCCCAGCATCTCCGTTCAGATGCAGCCGCCACAGCTGATAACCCTACATAGAGTGACAGAGCCCTCCCCCACCCCAGCACCTCCGTTCAGATGCAGCCACCACAGCTGATAACCCTACATAGAGTGACAGAGCCCTCCCCCACCCCAGCACCTCCGTTCAGATGCAGCCGCCACAGCTGATAACCCTACATAGAGTGACAGAGCCCTCCCCCACCCCAGCACCTCCGTTCAGATGCAGCCGCCACAGCTGATAACCCTACATAGAATGACAGAGCCCTCCCCCACCCCAGCACCTCCGTTCAGATGCAGCCGCCACAGCTGATAACCCTACATAGAGTGACAGAGCCCTCCCCCACCCCAGCACCTCCATTCAGATGCAGCCGCCACAGCTGATAACCCTACATAGAGTGACAGAGCCCTCCCCCACCCCAGCACCCCTGTGAGATGCAGCCGCCACAGCTGATAACCCTACATAGAGCGACAGAGCCCTCCCCCCACCCCAGCACCTCCGTTCAGATGCAGCCGCCACAGCTGATAACCCTACATAGAGTGACAGAGCCCTCCCCCACCCCAGCACCTCCGTTCAGATGCAGCCGCCACAGCTGATAACCCTACATAGAGTGACAGAGCCCTCCCCCACCCCAGCACCCCCGTGAGATGCAGCCGCCACAGCTGATAACCCTACATAGAGTGACAGAGCCCTCCCCCACCCCAGCACCTCCGTTCAGATGCAGCCGCCACAGCTGATAACCCTACATAGAGTGACAGAGCCCTCCCCCACCCCAGCACCTCCGTTCAGATGCAGCCGCCACAGCTGATAACCCTACATAGAGTGACAGAGCCCTCCCCCACCCCAGCACCTCCGTTCAGATGCAGCCGCCACAGCTGATAACCCTACATAGAGTGACAGAGCCCTCCCCCACCCCAGCACCTCCGTTCAGATGCAGCCGCCACAGCTGATAACCCTACATAGAGTGACAGAGCCCTCCCCCGCCCCAGCACCTCCGTTCAGATGCAGCCGCCACAGCTGATAACCCTACATAGAGTGACAGAGCCCTCCCCCACCCCAGCACCTCCGTTCAGATGCAGCCGCCACATCTGATAACCCTACATAGAGTGACAGAGCCCTCCCCCACCCCAGCACCTCCGTTCAGATGCAGCCGCCACAGCTGATAACCCTACATAGAGTGACAGAGCCCTCCCCCACCCCAGCACCTCCGTTCAGATGCAGCCGCCACAGCTGATAACCCTACATAGAATGACAGAGCCCTCCCCCACCCCAGCACCTCCGTTCAGATGCAGCCGCCACAGCTGATAACCCTACATAGAGTGACAGAGCCCTCCCCCACCCCAGCACCTCCGTTCAGATGCAGCCGCCACAGCTGATAACCCTACATAGAGTGACAGAGCCCTCCCCCACCCCAGCACCTCCATTCAGATGCAGCCACCACAGCTGATAACCCTACATAGAGTGACAGAGCCCTCCCCCACCCCAGCACCCCTGTGAGATGCAGCCGCCACAGCTGATAACCCTACATAGAGCGACAGAGCCCTCCCCCACCCCAGCACCTCCGTTCAGAGGCAGCCGCCACAGCTGATAACCCTACATAGAGTGACAGAGCCCTCCCCCACCCCAGCACCTCCGTTCAGATGCAGCCGCCACAGCTGATAACCCTACATAGAGTGACAGAGCCCTCCCCCACCCCAGCACCTCCGTTCAGATGCAGCCACCACAGCTGATAACCCTACATAGAGTGACAGAGCCCTCCCCCACCCCAGCACCTCCGTTCAGATGCAGCCGCCACAGCTGATAACCCTACATAGAGTGACAGAGCCCTCCTCCACCCCAGCACCTCCGTTCAGATGCAGCCGCCAAAGCAGATAACCCTACATAGAGTGACAGAGCCCTCCCCCACCCCAGCACCTCCGTTCAGATGCAGCCGCCACAGCTGATAACCCTACATAGAGTGACAGAGCCCTCCCCCACCCCAGCACCTCCGTTCAGATGCAGCCGCCACAGCTGATAACCCTACATAGAGTGACAGAGCCCTCCCCCGCCCCAGCACCTCCGTTCAGATGCAGCCGCCACAGCTGATAACCCTACATAGAGTGACAGAGCCCGCCCCCATCCCAGCACCTCCGTTCAGAAGCAGCCGCCACAGCTGATAACCCTACATAGAGTGACAGAGCCCTCCCCCGCCCCAGCATCTCCGTTCAGATGCAGCCGCCACAGCTGATAACCCTACATAGAGTGACAGAGCCCTCCCCCACCCCAGCACCTCCGTTCAGATGCAGCCGCCACAGCTGATAACCCTACATAGAGTGACAGAGCCCTCCCCCACCCCAGCACCCCTGTGAGATGCAGCCGCCACAGCTGATAACCCTACATAGAGTGACAGAGCCCTCCCCCACCCCAGCACCTCCGTTCAGATGCAGCCGCCACAGCTGATAACCCTACATAGAGTGACAGAGCCCTCCCCCACCCCAGCACCTCCGTTCAGATGCAGCCGCCACAGCTGATAACCCTACATAGAGTGACAGAGCCCTCCCCCACCCCAGCACCTCCGTTCAGATGCAGCCGCCACAGCTGATAACCCTACATAGAGTGACAGAGCCCTCCCCCATCCCAGCACCTCCGTTCAGATGCAGCCGCCACAGCTGATAACCCTACATAGAGTGACAGAGCCCTCCCCCACCCCAGCACCTCCGTTCAGATGCAGCCGCCACAGCTGATAACCCTACATAGAGTGACAGAGCCCTCCCCCACCCCAGCACCTCCGTTCAGATGCAGCCGTCACAGCTGATAACCCTACATAGAGCGACAGAGCCCTCCCCCACCCCAGCACCTCCGTTCAGATGCAGCCGCCACAGCTGATAACCCTACATAGAATGACAGAGCCCTCCCCCACCCCAGCACCTCCGTTCAGATGCAGCCACCACAGCTGATAACCCTACATAGAGTGACAGAGCCCTCCCCCATCCCAGCACCTCCATTCAGATGCAGCCGCCACAGCTGATAACCCTACATAGAGTGACAGAGCCCTCCCCCACCCCAGCACCTCCGTTCAGATGCAGCCGCCACAGCTGATAACCCTACATAGAGTGACAGAGCCCTCCCCCACCCCAGCACCTCCGTTCAGATGCAGCCGCCACAGCTGATAACCCTACATAGAGTGACAGAGCCCTCCCCCACCCCAGCACCTCCGTTCAGATGCAGCCGCCACAGCTGATAACCCTACATAGAGTGACAGAGCCCTCCCCCACCCCAGCACCTCCGTTCAGATGCAGCCGCCACAGCTGATAACCCTACATAGAGTGACAAAGCCCTCCCCCGCCTCACCACCCCCTTGAGATGCAGCCGCCACAGCTGATAACCCTACATAGAGTGACAGAGCCCTCCCCCATCCCAGCACCTCCATTCAGATGCAGCCGCCACAGCTGATAACCCTACATAGAGTGACAGAGCCCTCCCCCACCCCAGCACCTCCGTTCAGATGCAGCCGCCACAGCTGATAACCCTACATAGAATGACAGAGCCCTCCCCCACCCCAGCACCTCCGTTCAGATGCAGCCGCCACAGCTGATAACCCTACATAGAGTGACAGAGCCCTCCCCCACCCCAGCACCTCCGTTCAGATGCAGCCACCACAGCTGATAACCCTACATAGAGTGACAGAGCCCTCCCCCACCCCAGCACCCCCGTTCAGATGCAGCCGCCACAACTGATAACCCTACATAGAGTGACAGAGCCCTCCCCCACCCCAGCACCTCCGTTCAGATGCAGCCGCCACAGCTGATAACCCTACATAGAGTGACAGAGCCCTCCCCCACCCCAGCACCTCCGTTCAGATGCAGCCGCCACAGCTGATAACCCTACATAGAGTGACAGAGCCCTCCCCCACCCCAGCACCTCCGTTCAGATGCAGCCGCCACAGCTGATAACGCTACATAGAGTGACAGAGCCCTCCCCCACCCCAGCACCTCCGTTCAGATGCAGCCGCCACAGCTGATAACCCTACATAGAGTGACAGAGCCCTCCCCCACCCCAGCACCTCCGTTCAGATGCAGCCGCCACAGCTGATAACCCTACATAGAATGACAGAGCCCTCCCCCACCCCAGCACCTCCGTTCAGATGCAGCCGCCACAGCTGATAACCCTACATAGAGTGACAGAGCCCTCCCCCCACCCCAGCACCTCCGTTCAGATGCAGCCGCCACAGCTGATAACCCTACATAGAGTGACAGAGCCCTCCCCCACCCCAGCACCTCCGTTCAGATGCAGCCGCCACAGCTGATAACCCTACATAGAGTGACAGAGCCCTCCCCCACCCCAGCACCTCCGTTCAGATGCAGCCGCCACAGCTGATAACCCTACATAGAGCGACAGAGCCCTCCCCCACCCCAGCACCTCCGTTCAGATGCAGCCGCCACAGCTGATAACCCTACATAGAGCGACAGAGCCCTCCCCCACCCCAGCACCTCCGTTCAGATGCAGCCGCCACAGCTGATAACCCTACATAGAGTGACAGAGCCCTCCCCCACCCCAGCACCTCCGTTCAGATGCAGCCGCCACAGCTGATAACCCTACATAGAGTGACAGAGCCCTCCCCCACCCCAGCACCTCCGTTCAGATGCAGCCGCCACAGCTGATAACCCTACATAGAGTGACAGAGCCCTCCCCCACCCCAGCACCTCCGTTCAGATGCAGCCACCACAGCTGATAACCCTACATAGAGTGACAGAGCCCTCCCCCACCCCAGCACCTCCGTTCAGATGCAGCCGCCACAGCTGATAACCCTACATAGAGTGACAGAGCCCTCCCCCACCCCAGCACCTCCGTTCAGATGCAGCCGCCACAGCTGATAACCCTACATAGAGTGACAGAGCCCTCCCCCCACCCCAGCACCTCCGTTCAGATGCAGCCGCCACAGCTGATAACCCTACATAGAATGACAGAGCCCTCCCCCACCCCAGCACCTCCGTTCAGATGCAGCCACCACAGCTGATAACCCTACATAGAGTGACAGAGCCCTCCCCCACCCCAGCACCTCCGTTCAGATGCAGCCGCCACAGCTGATAACCCTACATAGAGTGACAGAGCCCTCCCCCACCCCAGCACCCCTGTGAGATGCAGCCGCCACAGCTGATAATCCTACATAGAGCGACAGAGCCCTCCCCCACCCCAGCACCTCCGTTCAGATGCAGCCGCCACAGCTGATAACCCTACATAGAGCGACAGAGCCCTCCCCCACCCCAGCACCTCCGTTCAGATGCAGCTGCCACAGCTGATAACCCTACATAGAGTGACAGAGCCCTCCCCCACCCCATCACCTCCGTTCAGATGCAGCCGCCACAGCTGATAACCCTACATAGAGTGACAGAGCCCTCCCCCACCCCAGCACCTCCGTTCAGATGCAGCCGCCACAGGTGATAACCCTACATAGAGCGACAGAGCCCTCCCCCACCCCAGCACCTCCGTTCAGATGCAGCCGCCACAGCTGATAACCCTACATAGAGTGACAGAGCCCTCCCCCACCCCAGCACCTCCATTCAGATGCAGCTGCCACAGCTGATAACCCTACATAGAGTGACAGAGCCCTCCCCCACCCCAGCACCTCCGTTCAGATGCAGCCGCCACAGCTGATAACCCTACATAGAGTGACAGAGCCCTCCCCCACCCCAGCACCTCCGTTCAGATGCAGCCCCCACAGCTGATAACCCTACATAGAGTGACAGAGCCCTCCCCCACCCCAGCACCTCCGTTCAGATGCAGCCGCCACAGCTGATAACCCTACATAGAGTGACAGAGCCCTCCCCCGCCCCAGCACCTCCGTTCAGATGCAGCCGCCACAGCTGATAACCCTACATAGAGTGACAGAGCCCTCCCCCACCCCAGCACCCCCTTGAGATGCAGCCGCCACAGCTGATAACCCTACATAGAGCGACAGAGCCCTCCCCCACCCCAGCACCTCCGTTCAGATGCAGCCGCCACAGCTGATAACCCTACATAGAGTGACAGAGCCCTCCCCCAGCCCAGCACCCCTGTGAGATGCAGCCGCCACAGCTGATAACCCTACATAGAGTGACAGAGCCCTCCCCCATCCCAGCACCTCCGTTCAGATGCAGCCGCCACAGCTGATAACCCTACATAGAGCGACAGAGCCCTCCCCCACCCCAGCACCTCCGTTCAGATGCAGCCGCCACAGCTGATAACCCTACATAGAGTGACAGAGCCCTCCCCCACCCCAGCACCTCCGTTCAGATGCAGCTGCCACAGCTGATAACCCTACATAGAGTGACAGAGCCCTCCCCCACCCCAGCACCTCCGTTCAGATGCAGCCGCCACAGCTGATAACCCTACATAGAGTGACAGAGCCCTCCCCCACCCCAGCACCTCCGTTCAGATGCAGCCCCCACAGCTGATAACCCTACATAGAGTGACAGAGCCCTCCCCCACCCCAGCACCTCCGTTCAGATGCAGCCGTCACAGCTGATAACCCTACATAGAGTGACAGAGCCCTCCCCCGCCCCAGCACCTCCGTTCAGATGCAGCCGCCACAGCTGATAACCCTACATAGAGTGACAGAGCCCTCCCCCACCCCAGCACCCCCTTGAGATGCAGCTGCCACAGCTGATAACCCTACATAGAGTGACAGAGCCCTCCCCCACCCCAGCACCTCCGTGAGATGCAGCCGCCACAGCTGATAACCCTACATAGAGTGACAGAGCCCTCCCCCACCCCAGCACCTCCGTTCAGATGCAGCCGCCACAGCTGATAACCCTACATAGAGTGACAGAGCCCTCCCCCACCCCAGCACCTCCGTTCAGATGCAGCCGCCACAGCTGATAACCCTACATAGAGTGACAGAGCCCTCCCCCACCCCAGCACCTCCGTTCAGATGCAGCCGCCACAGCTGATAACCCTACATAGAGTGACAGAGCCCTCCCCCACCCCAGCACCTCCGTTCAGATGCAGCCGCCACAGCTGATAACCCTACATAGAGTGACAGAGCCCTCCCCCGCCCCAGCACCTCCGTTCAGATGCAGCCGCCACAGCTGATAACCCTACATAGAGTGACAGAGCCCTCCCCCACCCCAGCACCCCCGTGAGATGCAGCCGCCACAGCTGATAACCCTACATAGAGTGACAGAGCCCTCCCCCACCCCAGCACCCCCGTGAGATGCAGCCGCCACAGCTGATAACCCTACATAGAGTGACAGAGCCCTCCCCCACCCCAGCACCTCCGTTCAGATGCAGCTGCCACAGCTGATAACCCTACATAGAGCGACAGAGCCCTCCCCCACCCCAGCACCTCCGTTCAGATGCAGCCGCCACAGCTGATAACCCTACATAGAGCGACAGAGCCCTCCCCCACCCCAGCATCTCCGTTCAGATGCAGCCGCCACAGCTGATAACCCTACATAGAGCGACAGAGCCCTCCCCCACCCCAGCACCTCCGTTCAGATGCAGCCGCCACAGCTGATAACCCTACATAGAGTGACAGAGCCCTCCCCCACCCCAGCACCTCCGTTCAGATGCAGCCGCCACAGCTGATAACCCTACATAGAGTGACAGAGCCCTCCCCCACCCCAGCACCTCCATTCAGATGCAGCCACCACAGCTGATAACCCTACATAGAGTGACAGAGCCCTCCCCCACCCCAGCACCCCTGTGAGATGCAGCCGCCACAGCTGATAACCCTACATAGAGCGACAGAGCCCTCCCCCACCCCAGCACCTCCGTTCAGATGCAGCCGCCACAGCTGATAACCCTACATAGAGTGACAGAGCCCTCCCCCACCCCAGCACCTCCGTTCAGATGCAGCCGCCACAGCTGATAACCCTACATAGAATGACAGAGCCCTCCCCCACCCCAGCACCTCCGTTCAGATGCAGCCACCACAGCTGATAACCCTACATAGAGTGACAGAGCCCTCCCCCATCCCAGCACCTCCATTCAGATGCAGCCGCCACAGCTGATAACCCTACATAGAGTGACAGAGCCCTCCCCCACCCCAGCACCTCCATTCAGATGCAGCCGCCACAGCTGATAACCCTACATAGAGTGACAGAGCCCTCCCCCACCCCAGCACCCCTGTGAGATGCAGCCGCCACAGCTGATAACCCTACATAGAGTGACAGAGCCCTCCCCCACCCCAGCACCTCCGTTCAGATGCAGCCGCCACAGCTGATAACCCTACATAGAGTGACAGAGCCCTCCCCCATCCCAGCACCTCCGTTCAGATGCAGCCGCCACAGCTGATAACCCTACATAGAGTGACAGAGCCCTCCCCCACCCCAGCACCTCCGTTCAGATGCAGCCGCCACAGCTGATAACCCTACATAGAGTGACAGAGCCCTCCCCCACCCCAGCACCTCCGTTCAGATGCAGCCGCCACAGCTGATAACCCTACATAGAGTGACAGAGCCCTCCCCCAGCCCAGCACCCCTGTGAGATGCAGCCGCCACAGCTGATAACCCTACATAGAGTGACAGAGCCCTCCCCCACCCCAGCACCTCCGTTCAGATGCAGCCGCCACAGCTGATAACCCTACATAGAGTGACAGAGCCCTCCCCCACCCCAGCACCTCCGTTCAGATGCAGCCGCCACAGCTGATAACCCTACATAGAGTGACAGAGCCCTCCCCCACCCCAGCACCTCCGTTCAGATGCAGCCGCCACAGCTGATAACCCTACATAGAGTGACAGAGCCCTCCCCCACCCCAGCACCTCCGTTCAGATGCAGCCGCCACAGCTGATAACCCTACATAGAGTGACAGAGCCCTCCCCCACCCCAGCACCTCCGTTCAGATGCAGCCGCCACAGCTGATAACCCTACATAGAGTGACAGAGCCCTCCCCCCACCCCAGCACCTCCGTTCAGATGCAGCCGCCACAGCTGATAACCCTACATAGAGTGACAGAGCCCTCCCTCACCCCAGCACCTCCGTTCAGATGCAGCCGCCACAGCTGATAACCCTACATAGAGTGACAGAGCCCTCCCCCACCCCAGCACCTCCATTCAGATGCAGCCGCCACAGCTGATAACCCTACATAGAGTGACAGAGCCCTCCCCCACCCCAGCACCTCCGTTCAGATGCAGCCGCCACAGCTGATAACCCTACATAGAGTGACAGAGCCCTCCCCCACCCCAGCACCTCCGTTCAGATGCAGCCGCCACAGCTGATAACCCTACATAGAGTGACAGAGCCCTCCCTCACCCCAGCACCTCCGTTCAGATGCAGCCGCCACAGCTGATAACCCTACATAGAGTGACAGAGCCCTCCCCCACCCCAGCACCTCCGTTCAGATGCAGCCGCCACAGCTGATAACCCTACATAGAGTGACAGAGCCCTCCCCCACCCCAGCACCTCCGTTCAGATGCAGCCGCCACAGCTGATAACCCTACATAGAGTGACAGAGCCCTCCCCCACCCCAGCACCTCCGTTCAGATGCAGCCGCCACAGCTGATAACCCTACATAGAGTGACAGAGCCCTCCCCCACCCCAGCACCTCCGTTCAGATGCAGCCACCACAGCTGATAACCCTACATAGAGTGACAGAGCCCTCCCCCACCCCAGCACCTCCGTGAGATGCAGCCGCCACAGCTGATAACCCTACATAGAGTGACAGAGCCCTCCCCCATCCCAGCACCTCCATTCAGATGCAGCTGCCACAGCTGATAACCCTACATAGAGTGACAGAGCCCTCCCCCACCCCAGCACCTCCGTTCAGATGCAGCCGCCACAGCTGATAACCCTACATAGAGTGACAGAGCCCTCCCCCACCGCAGCACCTCCGTTCAGATGCAGCCGCCACAGCTGATAACCCTACATAGAGCGACAGAGCCCTCCCCCACCCCAGCACCTCCGTTCAGATGCAGCCGCCACAGCTGATAACCCTACATAGAGTGACAGAGCCCTCCCCCACCCCAGCACCTCCGTTCAGATGCAGCCGCCACAGCTGATAACCCTACATAGAGTGACAGAGCCCTCCCCCACCCCAGCACCTCCGTTCAGATGCAGCCGCCACAGCTGATAACCCTACATAGAGCGACAGAGCCCTCCCCCACCCCAGCACCTCCGTTCAGATGCAGCCGCCACAGCTGATAACCCTACATAGAGTGACAGAGCCCTCCCCCACCCCAGCACCTCCGTTCAGATGCAGCCACCACAGCTGATAACCCTACATAGAGTGACAGAGCCCTCCCCCACCCCAGCACCTCCGTTCAGATGCAGCCGCCACAGCTGATAACCCTACATAGAGTGACAGAGCCCTCCCCCCACCCCAGCACCTCCGTTCAGATGCAGCCGCCACAGCTGATAACCCTACATAGAGTGACAGAGCCCTCCCTCACCCCAGCACCTCCGTTCAGATGCAGCCGCCACAGCTGATAACCCTACATAGAGTGACAGAGCCCTCCCCCACCCCAGCACCTCCGTTCAGATGCAGCCGCCACAGCTGATAACCCTACATAGAGTGACAGAGCCCTCCCCCACCCCAGCACCTCCGTTCAGATGCAGCCACCACAGCTGATAACCCTACATAGAGTGACAGAGCCCTCCCCCACCCCAGCACCTCCGTTCAGATGCAGCCGCCACAGCTGATAACCCTACATAGAGTGACAGAGCCCTCCCCCACCCCAGCACCCCGTTCAGATGCAGCCGCCACAGCTGATAACCCTACATAGAGTGACAGAGCCCTCCCCCACCCCAGCACCTCCGTTCAGATGCAGCTGCCACAGCTGATAACCCTACATAGAGTGACAGAGCCCTCCCCCACCCCAGCACCTCCGTTCAGATGCAGCCGCCACAGCTGATAACCCTACATAGAGTGACAAAGCCCTCCCCCACCCCAGCACCTCCGTTCAGATGCAGCCGCCACAGCTGATAACCCTACATAGAGTGACAGAGCCCTCCCCCCACCCCAGCACCTCCGTTCAGATGCAGCCGCCACAGCTGATAACCCTACATAGAGTGACAGAGCCCTCCCTCACCCCAGCACCTCCATTCAGATGCAGCCGCCACAGCTGATAACCCTACATAGAGTGACAGAGCCCTCCCCCACCCCAGCACCCCTGTGAGATGCAGCCGCCACAGCTGATAACCCTACATAGAGTGACAGAGCCCTCCCCCACCCCAGCACCTCCGTTCAGATGCAGCCACCACAGCTGATAACCCTACATAGAGTGACAGAGCCCTCCCCCATCCCAGCACCTCCATTCAGATGCAGCCGCCACAGCTGATAACCCTACATAGAGTGACAGAGCCCTCCCCCACCCCAGCACCTCCATTCAGATGCAGCCGCCACAGCTGATAACCCTACATAGAGTGACAGAGCCCTCCCCCACCCCAGCACCCCTGTGAGATGCAGCCGCCACAGCTGATAACCCTACATAGAGTGACAGAGCCCTCCCCCACCCCAGCACCTCCGTTCAGATGCAGCCGCCACAGCTGATAACCCTACATAGAGTGACAGAGCCCTCCCCCATCCCAGCACCTCCGTTCAGATGCAGCCGCCACAGCTGATAACCCTACATAGAGTGACAGAGCCCTCCCCCACCCCAGCACCTCCGTTCAGATGCAGCCGCCACAGCTGATAACCCTACATAGAGTGACAGAGCCCTCCCCCACCCCAGCACCTCCGTTCAGATGCAGCCGCCACAGCTGATAACCCTACATAGAGTGACAGAGCCCTCCCCCAGCCCAGCACCCCTGTGAGATGCAGCCGCCACAGCTGATAACCCTACATAGAGTGACAGAGCCCTCCCCCACCCCAGCACCTCCGTTCAGATGCAGCCGCCACAGCTGATAACCCTACATAGAGTGACAGAGCCCTCCCCCACCCCAGCACCTCCGTTCAGATGCAGCCGCCACAGCTGATAACCCTACATAGAGTGACAGAGCCCTCCCCCACCCCAGCACCTCCGTTCAGATGCAGCCGCCACAGCTGATAACCCTACATAGAGTGACAGAGCCCTCCCCCACCCCAGCACCTCCGTTCAGATGCAGCCGCCACAGCTGATAACCCTACATAGAGTGACAGAGCCCTCCCCCACCCCAGCACCTCCGTTCAGATGCAGCCGCCACAGCTGATAACCCTACATAGAGTGACAGAGCCCTCCCCCCACCCCAGCACCTCCGTTCAGATGCAGCCGCCACAGCTGATAACCCTACATAGAGTGACAGAGCCCTCCCTCACCCCAGCACCTCCGTTCAGATGCAGCCGCCACAGCTGATAACCCTACATAGAGTGACAGAGCCCTCCCCCACCCCAGCACCTCCATTCAGATGCAGCCGCCACAGCTGATAACCCTACATAGAGTGACAGAGCCCTCCCCCACCCCAGCACCTCCGTTCAGATGCAGCCGCCACAGCTGATAACCCTACATAGAGTGACAGAGCCCTCCCCCACCCCAGCACCTCCGTTCAGATGCAGCCGCCACAGCTGATAACCCTACATAGAGTGACAGAGCCCTCCCTCACCCCAGCACCTCCGTTCAGATGCAGCCGCCACAGCTGATAACCCTACATAGAGTGACAGAGCCCTCCCCCACCCCAGCACCTCCGTTCAGATGCAGCCGCCACAGCTGATAACCCTACATAGAGTGACAGAGCCCTCCCCCACCCCAGCACCTCCGTTCAGATGCAGCCGCCACAGCTGATAACCCTACATAGAGTGACAGAGCCCTCCCCCACCCCAGCACCTCCGTTCAGATGCAGCCGCCACAGCTGATAACCCTACATAGAGTGACAGAGCCCTCCCCCACCCCAGCACCTCCGTTCAGATGCAGCCACCACAGCTGATAACCCTACATAGAGTGACAGAGCCCTCCCCCATCCCAGCACCTCCATTCAGATGCAGCTGCCACAGCTGATAACCCTACATAGAGTGACAGAGCCCTCCCCCACCCCAGCACCTCCGTTCAGATGCAGCTGCCACAGCTGATAACCCTACATAGAGTGACAGAGCCCTCCCCCACCGCAGCACCTCCGTTCAGATGCAGCCGCCACAGCTGATAACCCTACATAGAGCGACAGAGCCCTCCCCCACCCCAGCACCTCCGTTCAGATGCAGCCGCCACAGCTGATAACCCTACATAGAGTGACAGAGCCCTCCCCCACCCCAGCACCTCCGTTCAGATGCAGCCGCCACAGCTGATAACCCTACATAGAGTGACAGAGCCCTCCCCCACCCCAGCACCTCCGTTCAGATGCAGCCGCCACAGCTGATAACCCTACATAGAGCGACAGAGCCCTCCCCCACCCCAGCACCTCCGTTCAGATGCAGCCGCCACAGCTGATAACCCTACATAGAGTGACAGAGCCCTCCCCCACCCCAGCACCTCCGTTCAGATGCAGCCGCCACAGCTGATAACCCTACATAGAGTGACAGAGCCCTCCCCCACCCCAGCACCTCCGTTCAGATGCAGCCGCCACAGCTGATAACCCTACATAGAGTGACAGAGCCCTCCCCCACCCCAGCACCTCCGTTCAGATGCAGCCGCCACAGCTGATAACCCTACATAGAGTGACAGAGCCCTCCCCCCACCCCAGCACCTCCGTTCAGATGCAGCCGCCACAGCTGATAACCCTACATAGAGTGACAGAGCCCTCCCTCACCCCAGCACCTCCGTTCAGATGCAGCCGCCACAGCTGATAACCCTACATAGAGTGACAGAGCCCTCCCCCACCCCAGCACCTCCATTCAGATGCAGCCGCCACAGCTGATAACCCTACATAGAGTGACAGAGCCCTCCCCCACCCCAGCACCTCCGTTCAGATGCAGCCGCCACAGCTGATAACCCTACATAGAGTGACAGAGCCCTCCCCCACCCCAGCACCTCCGTTCAGATGCAGCCGCCACAGCTGATAACCCTACATAGAGTGACAGAGCCCTCCCTCACCCCAGCACCTCCGTTCAGATGCAGCCGCCACAGCTGATAACCCTACATAGAGTGACAGAGCCCTCCCCCACCCCAGCACCTCCGTTCAGATGCAGCCGCCACAGCTGATAACCCTACATAGAGTGACAGAGCCCTCCCCCACCCCAGCACCTCCGTTCAGATGCAGCCGCCACAGCTGATAACCCTACATAGAGTGACAGAGCCCTCCCCCACCCCAGCACCTCCGTTCAGATGCAGCCGCCACAGCTGATAACCCTACATAGAGTGACAGAGCCCTCCCCCACCCCAGCACCTCCGTTCAGATGCAGCCACCACAGCTGATAACCCTACATAGAGTGACAGAGCCCTCCCCCATCCCAGCACCTCCATTCAGATGCAGCTGCCACAGCTGATAACCCTACATAGAGTGACAGAGCCCTCCCCCACCCCAGCACCTCCGTTCAGATGCAGCTGCCACAGCTGATAACCCTACATAGAGTGACAGAGCCCTCCCCCACCGCAGCACCTCCGTTCAGATGCAGCCGCCACAGCTGATAACCCTACATAGAGCGACAGAGCCCTCCCCCACCCCAGCACCTCCGTTCAGATGCAGCCGCCACAGCTGATAACCCTACATAGAGTGACAGAGCCCTCCCCCACCCCAGCACCTCCGTTCAGATGCAGCCGCCACAGCTGATAACCCTACATAGAGTGACAGAGCCCTCCCCCACCCCAGCACCTCCGTTCAGATGCAGCCGCCACAGCTGATAACCCTACATAGAGCGACAGAGCCCTCCCCCACCCCAGCACCTCCGTTCAGATGCAGCCGCCACAGCTGATAACCCTACATAGAGTGACAGAGCCCTCCCCCACCCCAGCACCTCCGTTCAGATGCAGCCACCACAGCTGATAACCCTACATAGAGTGACAGAGCCCTCCCCCACCCCAGCACCTCCGTTCAGATGCAGCCGCCACAGCTGATAACCCTACATAGAGTGACAGAGCCCTCCCCCACCCCAGCACCTCCGTTCAGATGCAGCCGCCACAGCTGATAACCCTACATAGAGTGACAGAGCCCTCCCTCACCCCAGCACCTCCGTTCAGATGCAGCCGCCACAGCTGATAACCCTACATAGAGTGACAGAGCCCTCCCCCACCCCAGCACCTCCGTTCAGATGCAGCCGCCACAGCTGATAACCCTACATAGAGTGACAGAGCCCTCCCCCACCCCAGCACCTCCGTTCAGATGCAGCCACCACAGCTGATAACCCTACATAGAGTGACAGAGCCCTCCCCCACCCCAGCACCTCCGTTCAGATGCAGCCGCCACAGCTGATAACCCTACATAGAGTGACAGAGCCCTCCCCCACCCCAGCACCCCGTTCAGATGCAGCCGCCACAGCTGATAACCCTACATAGAGTGACAGAGCCCTCCCCCACCCCAGCACCTCCGTTCAGATGCAGCTGCCACAGCTGATAACCCTACATAGAGTGACAGAGCCCTCCCCCACCCCAGCACCTCCGTTCAGATGCAGCCGCCACAGCTGATAACCCTACATAGAGTGACAAAGCCCTCCCCCACCCCAGCACCTCCGTTCAGATGCAGCCGCCACAGCTGATAACCCTACATAGAGTGACAGAGCCCTCCCCCCACCCCAGCACCTCCGTTCAGATGCAGCCGCCACAGCTGATAACCCTACATAGAGTGACAGAGCCCTCCCTCACCCCAGCACCTCCATTCAGATGCAGCCGCCACAGCTGATAACCCTACATAGAGTGACAGAGCCCTCCCCCACCCCAGCACCCCTGTGAGATGCAGCCGCCACAGCTGATAACCCTACATAGAGTGACAGAGCCCTCCCCCACCCCAGCACCTCCGTTCAGATGCAGCCGCCACAGCTGATAACCCTACATAGAGTGACAGAGCCCTCCCCCACCCCAGCACCTCCGTTCAGATGCAGCCACCACAGCTGATAACCCTACATAGAGTGACAGAGCCCTCCCCCACCCCAGCACCTCCGTGAGATGCAGCCGCCACAGCTGATAACCCTACATAGAGTGACAGAGCCCTCCCCCATCCCAGCACCTCCATTCAGATGCAGCCGCCACAGCTGATAACCCTACATAGAGTGACAGAGCCCTCCCCCACCCCAGCACCTCCGTTCAGATGCAGCCGCCACAGCTGATAACCCTACATAGAGTGACAGAGCCCTTCCCCACCCCAGCACCTCCGTTCAGATGCAGCCGCCACAGCTGATAACCCTACATAGAGTGACAGAGCCCTCCCCCCACCCCAGCACCTCCGTTCAGATGCAGCCGCCACAGCTGATAACCCTACATAGAGTGACAGAGCCCTCCCTCACCCCAGCACCTCCGTTCAGATGCAGCCGCCACAGCTGATAACCCTACATAGAGTGACAGAGCCCTCCCCCACCCCAGCACCTCCGTTCAGATGCAGCCGCCACAGCTGATAACCCTACATAGAGTGACAGAGCCCTCCTCCACCCCAGCACCTCCGTTCAGATGCAGCCGCCACAGCTGATAACCCTACATAGAGTGACAGAGCCCTCCCCCACCCCAGCACCTCCGTTCAGATGCAGCCGCCACAGCTGATAACCCTACATAGAGTGACAGAGCCCTCCCCCACCCCAGCACCTCCGTTCAGATGCAGCCGCCACAGCTGATAACCCTACATAGAGTGACAGAGCCCTCTCCCACCCCAGCACCTCCGTGAGATGCAGCCGCCACAGCTGATAACCCTACATAGAGTGACAGAGCCCTCCCCCATCCCAGCACCTCCATTCAGATGCAGCCGCCACAGCTGATAACCCTACATAGAGTGACAGAGCCCTCCCCCACCCCAGCACCTCCGTTCAGATGCAGCCGCCACAGCTGATAACCCTACATAGAGTGACAGAGCCCTCCCCCACCCCAGCACCTCCGTTCAGATGCAGCCACCACAGCTGATAACCCTACATAGAGTGACAGAGCCCTCCCCCACCGCAGCACCTCCGTGAGATGCAGCCGCCACAGCTGATAACCCTACATAGAGCGACAGAGCCCTCCCCCCACCCCAGCACCTCCGTTCAGATGCAGCCACCACAGCTGATAACCCTACATAGAGTGACAGAGCCCTCCCCCACCCCAGCACCTCCGTTCAGATGCAGCTGCCACAGCTGATAACCCTACATAGAGTGACAGAGCCCTCCCCCACCCCAGCACCTCCGTTCAGATGCAGCTGCCACAGCTGATAACCCTACATAGAGTGACAGAGCCCTCCCCCACCCCAGCACCTCCGTTCAGATGCAGCCGCCACAGCTGATAACCCTACATAGAGTGACAGAGCCCTCCCCCACCCCAGCACCCCCGTTCAGATGCAGCCGCCACAGCTGATAACCCTACATAGAGTGACAGAGCCCTCCCCCACCCCAGCACCCCTGTGAGATGCAGCCGCCACAGCTGATAACCCTACATAGAGTGACAGAGCCCTCCCCCACCCCAGCACCTCCGTTCAGATGCAGCCGCCACAGCTGATAACCCTACATAGAGTGACAGAGCCCTCCCTATTTGGAGCCTTACATTTATCAACGGGGCCCTGACCTACTTATATACTTGATATACTAACAGAACCTGCCGTATTCAGAGCTTTACGTGGTGCCACAAACCACTGACATGTTCACTGACTTACATCTATTGCTGGAGGCCTGACACACTCAGGGGCATATTTACAAGCCCCTTTCGGCACGGGAACCTCACATATTTGGACACTGTGGTGGTGATACAGGCTTTGCCTTAGTACACGGTGCCGTTAAGCCACTTAACGTGGCTTAACGCCAACTTGCGAATGAGGCAACCTCTCACGCTGTATTTAGGGCAATGGGTGTTGCTGTGGGGGTTCCACCACAACACCGCAACACCCATTGATTCTGACGCTGCTTAAATATGCGGCATTAAGCAGCACACATAGAAGTTATAAAACACTGTTTAAAGATTGGAGACCTTCCTGCACATAAACAATCTTCCCCTACAATGCAGACACCCTTGCACTGTGGTGCACGGGGTCCTGCATTGGCGCTAGGCAGCTAAATTTAGTGCCAGAGCACGGGGAAACGTTCAGAGCCTTGAGCAGAGCGAAAGAACCCTCCCACATTGACAGCCTTGAGTAGAGCAATAGAGGTATGCCATATTCAGAACCTTGAGTAGAGTGATAGAGCCCTGCCATATTCAGAGCCTTGAGTAGAGTGATAGAGCCCCGCCATATTCAGAGCCTTGAGTAGAGTGATATAGCCCTGCCATGTTCAGAGCCTTGAGTAGAGTGATAGAGCCCCGCCATATTCAGAGCCTTGAGTAGAGTGATATAGCCCTGCCATGTACAGCGCCTTGAGTAGAGTGATAGATCCCTGCCATGTTCAGAGCTTTGAGTAGAGTGATAGATCCCTGCCATGTTCAGTGCTTTGAGTAGAGTGATAGAGCCCTGCCATGTTCAGAGCCTTGAGTAGAGTGATAGATCCCTGCCATGTTCAGAGCTTGGAGTAGAGCGATAGACCCCTGCAAAGTTCAGAGCTTGGAGTAGAGTGATAGATCCCTGCCATGTTCAGAGCCTTGAGTAGAGTGATAGAGCCCCGCCATATTCAGAGCCTTGAGTAGAGTGATAGATCCCTGCCATGTTCAGAGCCTTGAGTAGAGTGATAGAGCCCTGCCATGTACAGCGCCTTGAGTAGAGTGATAGAGCCCTGCAATGTTCAGAGCTTTGAGTGGAGTGATAGAGCCCTGCAATGTTCAGAGCTTTGAGTAGAGTGATAGAGCCCTGCCATGTTCAGAGCCTTGAGTAGAGCGATCGAGCCCTGCCATGTACAGCGCCTTGAGTAGAGTGATATAGCCCTGCCATGTTCAGAGCCTTGAGTAGAGTGATAGAGCCCTGTCAGGTTCAGAGGTTTGAGTAGAGTGATGGAGCCCTGCCATGTGCAGAGCTTTTAGTAGAGTGATAGAGTCCGGCCATATTCAGAGACTTGAGTAGAGTGATCAAGCCCTGCCATGTTCAGTGCTTTACATAGAGCGAAAGAGCCCTTCCATATTCAGAGCTTTGTATAGTGTGATAGAGCCCTGCCATGTTCAGAGCCTTGAGTAGAGTGATAGAGCCCTGCCATATTCAGAGCCTTGAGTAGAGTGATCGAGCCCTGCCATGTTCAGTGCTTTGAGCAGAGTGATAGAGCCCTGCCATGTTCAGAGCTTTGTATAGTTTGACAGAGCCCTGCCATGTTCAGAGCTTTGAGTAGTGTGATAGAGCCCTGCCATGTTCAGAGCTTTGAGTAGAGTTATAGATCCCTGCCATGTTCAGAGCTTTGAGTAGAGTGATAGAGCCCTGCCATGTTCAGAGCTTAGAGTAGAGTGATAGAGCCTTTTCGTGTTCAGGGCTTTGAGTAGAGTGATAGAGCCCTGCCATGTTCAGAGCTTTGAGAAGAGTGATAGAGCCCTGCCATGTTCAGGGCTTTGAGTAGAGTGATAGAGCCCTGCCATGTTCAGAGCTTTGAGTAGAGTGATAGAGCCCTGCCATGTTCAGAGCTTTGAGTAGAGTGATGGAGCCCTGCCATGTTCAGAGCTTTGAGTAGAGTGATAGAGCCCTGCCATGTTCAGAGCTTTGAGTAGAGTGATAGAGCCCCCCTACATTCAGAGCTTTGAGTAGAGTGATAGAGCCCTGCCATATTCAGAGCTACGAGTAGAGTGATAGAGCCCTGCCATGTTCAGAGCTTTGAGTAGATAGAGCCCTCCCATGTTCAGAGCTTTGAGTAGATTGATAGAGCCCTGCCATATTCAGAGCTTTGAGTAGAGTGATAGAGCCCTGCCATGTTCAGAGCTTTGAGTAGAGTAATAGAGTCCTGCCATATTCAGAGCCTTGAGTAGAGTGATCGAGCCCTGCCATGTTCAGTGCTTTACATAGAGCGATAGAGCCCTTCCATATTCAGAGCTTTGTATAGTGTGATAGAGCCCTGCCATGTTCAGAGCCTTGAGTAAAGTGATAGAGCCCTGCCATGTTCAGTGCTTTGAGTAGAGTGATCGAGCCCTGCCATGTTCAGTGCTTTGAGTAGAGTGATAGAGCCCTGCCTTGTCCAGAGCTTTGAGTAGAGTGATAGAGCCCTGCCATGTTCAGGGCTTTGAGTAGAGTGATTGAGCCCTGACATATTCATAGCTTTGAGTAGAGTGATAAAGCCCTGCCATGTTCAGAGCTTTGAGTAGAGTGATTGAGCCCTGACATATTCAGAGCCTTGAGTAGAGTGACAGAGCCCTGCCATATTCAGAGCCTTGAGTAGAGTGATAGAGCCCTGCCATATTCAGAGCCTTGAGTAGAGTGACAGAGCCCTTCCATATTCAGAGCCTTGAGTAGAGTGATAGAGCCCTGCCATATTCAGAGCTTTGAGTAGAGTGATAGAGCCCTGCCATATTCAGAGCCTTGAGTAAAGTGATAGAGCCCTGCCATATTCAGAGCCTTGAGTAGAGTGATAGAGCCCTGCCACGTTCACAGCTTTGAGTAGAGTGATAGAGCCCTGCCATATTCAGAGCCTTGAGTAGAGTGATAGAGCCCTGCCACGTTCACAGCTTTGAGTAGAGTGATAGAGCCCTGCCATGTTCAGAGCTTTGAGTAGAGTGATAGAGCCCTGCCATGTTCAGAGCCTTGAGTATAGTGATAGAGCCCTGCCATGTTCAGAGCTTTGAGTAGAGTGATAGAGCCCTGCCATATTCAGAGCTTTGAGTAGAGTGATAGAGCCCTGCCATGTTCAGAGCTTTGAGTAGAGTGATAGAGTCCTGCCATATTCAGAGCCTTGAGTAGAGTGATCGAGCCCTGCCATGTTCAGTGCTTTACATAGAGCGATAGAGCCCTTCCATATTCAGAGCTTTGTATAGTGTGATAGAGCCCTGCCATGTTCAGAGCCTTGAGTAAAGTGATAGAGCCCTGCCATGTTCAGTGCTTTGAGTAGAGTGATCGAGCCCTGCCATGTTCAGTGCTTTGAGTAGAGTGATAGAGCCCTGCCTTGTCCAGAGCTTTGAGTAGAGTGATAGAGCCCTGCCATGTTCAGGGCTTTGAGTAGAGTGATTGAGCCCTGACATATTCATAGCTTTGAGTAGAGTGATAAAGCCCTGCCATGTTCAGAGCTTTGAGTAGAGTGATTGAGCCCTGACATATTCAGAGCCTTGAGTAGAGTGACAGAGCCCTGCCATATTCAGAGCCTTGAGTAGAGTGATAGAGCCCTGCCATATTCAGAGCCTTGAGTAGAGTGACAGAGCCCTGCCATATTCAGAGCCTTGAGTAGAGTGATAGAGCCCTGCCATATTCAGAGCTTTGAGTAGAGTGATAGAGCCCTGCCATATTCAGAGCCTTGAGTAGAGTGATAGAGCCCTGCCACGTTCACAGCTTTGAGTAGAGTGATAGAGCCCTGCCATGTTCAGAGCCTTGAGTATAGTGATAGAGCCCTGCCACGTTCACAGCTTTGAGTAGAGTGATAGAGCCCTGTCAGGTTCAGAGGTTTGAGTAGAGTGATAGAGCCCTGTCAGGTTCAGAGGTTTGAGTAGAGTGATAGAGCCCTGCCATGTTCAGAGGTTTGAGTAGAGTGGTAGAGCCCTGCAATGTTCAGAGCTTTGAGTAGAGTGATAGAGCCCTGCAATGTTCAGAGCCTTGAGTAGAGTGATAGAGCCCTGCCATGTTCAGATCTTTGAGTAGAGTGATAGAGCCCTGCCATGTTCAGAGCTTTGAGTAGAGTGATAGAGCCCTGCCATGTTCAGAGCTTTGAGTAGAGTGATAGAGCCCTGCCATGTTCAGAGCTTTGAGTAGAGTTAAAGAGCCCTGCCATGTTCAGAGCTTTGAGTAGAGTGATAGAGTCCTGCCATATTCAAAGCCTTGAGTAGTGATAGAGCCCTGCCATATTCAGAGCTTTGAGTAGAGTGATAGAGCCCTGCCATGTTCAGAGCTTTGAGTAGAGTGATAGAGCCCTCCTACATTCAGAGCTTTGAGTAGAGTGATAGAGCCCTTCCATATTCAGAGCTTTGTATAGTGTGATAGAGCCCTCCTACATTCAGAGCTTTGAGTAGAGTGATAGAGCCCTGCCATATTCAGAGCCTTGAGTAGAGTGATCGAGCCCAGCCATGTACAGAGCTTTGAGTAGAGTGATAGAGCCCTGCCATGTACAGAGCTTTGAGTAGAGTGATAGAGCCCTGCCATGTACAGAGCTTTGAGTAGGGTGATAGAGCCCTGCCATGTTCAGAGCTTTGAGTAGAGTGATAGAGCCCTGCCATGTTCAGGGCTTTGAGTAGAGTGATGGAGCCCTGCCATGTTCAGAGCTTTGTATAATGTGATAGAGCCCTGCCATGTTCAGAGCTTTGAGTAGTGTGATAGAGCCCTGCCATGTTCAGAGCTTTGAGTAGAGTTATAGATCCCTGCCATGTTCAGAGCTTTGAGTAGAGTGATAGAGCCCTGCCATGTTCAGAGCTTAGAGTAGAGTGATAGAGCCCTTTCGTGTTCAGAGCTTTGAGTAGAGTGATAGAGCCCTGCCATGTTCAGAGCTTTGAGTAGAGTGATAGAGCCCTGCCATGTTCAGAGCTTTGAGTAGAGTGATGGAGCCCTGCCATGTTCAGAGCTTTGAGTAGAGTGATAGAGACCTGCCATGTTCAGAGCTTTGAGTAGAGTGATAGAGCCCCCCTACATTCAGAGCTTTGAGTAGAGTGATAGAGCCCTGCCATGTTCAGAGCTTTGAGTAAATTGATAGAGCCCTGCCATATTCAGAGCTTTGAGTAGAGTGATAGAGCCCTGCCATGTTCAGAGCTTTGAGTAGAGTGATAGAGCCCTGCCATAATCAGAGCCTTGAGTTGAGCGATAGAGCCCTGCCATATTCAGAGCCTTAAGTAGAGTGATCGAGTCCTGCCATATTCAGAGCCTTGAGTAGAGTGATCGAGCCCTGCCATGTTCATTGCTTTACATAGAGCGATAGAGCCCTTCCATATTCAGAGCTTTGTATAGTGTGATAGAGCCCTGCCATGTTCAGTGCTTTGAGTAGAGTGATAGAGCCCTGCCATGTTCAGAGCTTTGAGTAGAGTGATAGAGCCCTGCCATGTTCAAGGCTTTGAGTAGAGTGATAGAGCCCTGCCATGTTCAGAGCTTTGAGTAGAGTTAAAGAGCCCTGCCATGTTCAGAGCTTTGAGTAGAGTGATAGAGTCCTGCCATATTCAGAGCCTTGAGTAGTGATAGAGCCTGCCATATTCAGAGCTTTGAGTAGAGTGATAGAGCCCTGCCATGTTCAGTGCTTTGAGTAGAGTGATAGAGCCCTGCCATGTTCAGAGCTTTGAGTAGAGTGATAGAGCCCTGCCATATTCAGAGCCTTGAGTAGAGTGACAGAGCCCTGCCACATTGACAGCCTTGCGTAGAGCGATAGAGCTATGCCACGTTCAGAGCCTTGAGTAGAGTGACAGAGCCCTGCCATATTCAGAGCCTTGAGTAGAGTGACAGAGCCCTGCCATATTCAGAGCCTTGAGTAGAGTGATAGAGCCCTGCCATATTCAAAGCTTTGAGTAGAGTGATAGAGCCCTGCCATATTCAGAGCCTTGAGTAGAGTGATAGAGCCCTGTCAGGTTCAGAGGTTTGAGTAGAGTGATAGAGCCCTGCCATGTTCAGAGCCTTGAGTATAGTGATAGAGCCCTGCCATGTTCAGAGCTTTGAGTAGAGTGATAGAGTCCTGCCATATTCAGAGCCTTGAGTAGAGTGATCGAGCCCTGCCATGTTCAGTGCTTTGAGCAGAGTGATAGAGCCCTGCCATATTCAGAGGTTTGAGTAGAGTGATAGAGCCCTGCAATGTTCAGAGCTTTGAGTAGAGTGATAGAGCCCTGTAATTTTCAGAGCCTTGAGTAGAGTGATAGAGCCCTGCCATGTTCAGATCTTTGAGTAGAGTGATAGAGCCCTGCCATGTTCAGAGCTTTGAGTAGAGTGATAGAGCCCTGCCATGTTCAGAGCTTTGAGTAGAGTGATAGAGCCCTGCCATGTTCAGAGCTTTGAGTAGAGTTAAAGAGCCCTGCCATGTTCAGAGCTTTGAGTAGAGTGATAGAGTCCTGCCATATTCAAAGCCTTGAGTAGTGATAGAGCCTGCCATATTCAGAGCTTTGAGTAGAGTGATAGAGCCCTCCTACATTCAGAGCTTTGAGTAGAGTGATAGAGCACTGTCATGTTCAGTGCTTTAAATGGAGTGATAGAGCCCTCCTACATTCAGAGCTTTGAGTAGAGTGATAGAGCCCTGCCATGTTCAGAGCCTTGAGTAGAGTGATAGAGCCCTGCCATATTCAGAGCCTTGAGTAGAGTGATCAAGCCCAGCCATGTACAGAGCTTTGAGTAGAGTGATAGAGCCCTGCCATGTACAGAGCTTTGAGTAGAGTGATAGAGCCCTGCCATGTACAGAGCTTTGAGTAGAGTGATAGAGCCCTGCCATGTTCAGAGCTTTGTATAGTGTGATAGAGCCCTGCCATGTTCAGAGCCTTGAGTAGAGTGATAGAGCCCTGCCATATTCAGAGCCTTGAGTAGAGTGATCGAGCCCAGCCATGTACAGAGCTTTGAGTAGAGTGATAGAGCCCTGCCATGTACAGAGCTTTGAGTAGAGTGATAGAACACTGCCATGTACAGAGCTTTGAGTAGAGTGATAGAGCCCTGCCATGTTCAGAGCTTTGAGTAGAGTGATAGAGCCCTGCCATGTTCAGAGCTTTGAGTAGAGTGATAGAGCCCTGCCATGTTCAGGGCTTTGAGTAGAGTGATGGAGCCCTGCCATGTTCAGAGCTTTGTATAGTGTGATAGAGCCCTGCCATGTTCAGATCTTTGAGTAGTGTGATAGAGCCCTGCCATGTTCAGAGCTTTGAGTAGAGTTATAGATCCCCGCCATGTTCAGAGCTTTGAGTAGAGTGATAGAGCCCTGCCATGTTCAGAGCTTTGAGTAGAGTGATAGAGCCCTGCCATGTTCAGAGCTTTGAGTAGAGTGATGGAGCCCTGCCATGTTCAGAGCTTTGAGTAGAGTGATAGAGACCTGCCATGTTCAGACCTTTGAGTAGAGTGATAGAGCCCCCCTACATTAAGAGCTTTGAGTAGAGTGATAGAGCCCTGCCATGTTCAGAGCTTTGAGTAAATTGATAGAGCCCTGCCATATTCAGAGCTTTGAGTAGAGTGATAGAGCCCTGCCATGTTCAGAGCTTTGAGTAGAGTGATAGAGCCCTGCCATATTCAGAGCCTTGAGATGAGTGATAGAGCCCTGCCATATTCAGAGCTTTGAATAGAGTGATAGAGTCCTGCCATATTCAGAGCCTTGAGTAGAGTGATCGAGCCCTGCCATGTTTATTGCTTTACATAGAGCGATAGAGCCCTTCCATATTCAGAGCTTTGTATAGTGTGATAGAGCCCTGCCATGTTCAGAGCCTTGAGTAAAGTGATAGAGCCCTGCCATATTCAGAGCCTTGAGTAGAGTGATGGAGCCCTGCCATGTTCAGTGCTTTGAGTAGAGTGATACAGCCCTGCCATGTTCAGAGCTTTGAGTAGAGTGATAGAGCCCTGCCATGTTCAAGGCTTTGAGTAGAGTTATAGAGCCCTGCCATGTTCAGAGCTTTGAGTAGAGTGATAGAGCCCTGCCATGTTCGGGGCTTTGAGTAAAGTGATTGAGCCCTGACATATTCATAGCTTTGAGTAGAGTGATAGAGCCCTGCCATGTTCAGAGCTTTGAGTAGAGTGATAGAGTACTGCCATATTCAGAGCCTTGAGTAGAGTGATCGAGCCCTGCCATGTTCAGTGCTTTACATAGAGCGATAGAGCCCTTCCATATTCAGAGCTTTGTATAGTGTGATAGAGCCCTGCCATGTTCAGAGCCTTGAGTAAAGTGATAGAGCCCTGCCATATTCAGAGCCTTGAGTAGAGTGATCAAGCCCTGCCATGTTCAGTGCTTTGAGTAGAGTGATAGAGCCCTGCCATGTTCAGAGCTTTGAGTAGAATGATAGAGCCCTGCCATGTTCAAGGCTTTGAGTAGAGTTATTGAGCCCTGTCTTGTTCAGAGCTTTGAGTAGAGTGATAGAGCCCTGCCATGTTCAGGGCTTTGAGTAGAGTGATTAAGCCCTGACATATTCATAGCTTTGAGTACAGTGATAGAGCCCTGCCATGTTCAGAGCTTTGAGTAGAGTGACAGAGCCCCGCCATGTTCAGAGCTTTGAGTAGAGTGATAGAGCCCTGCCATGTTCAGAGCTTTGAGTAGAGTGATAGAGCCCTGCCATGTTCAGAGCTTTGAGTAGAGTGAAATAGCCCTGCCATATTCAGAGCTTTGAGTAGAGTGATAGAGCCCTGCAATGTTCAGAGCTTTAAGTAGAGTGATAGAGCCCTGCCATGTTCAGAGCTTTGAGTAGAGTGATAGAGGCCTGCCATAATCAGAGCTTTGAGTAGAGTGATAGAGCCATGCCATGTTCAGAGCTTTAAGTAGAGTGATAGAGCCTGGCATGTTCAGAGCTTTGAGTAGAGTGAAAGAGCCATGCCATGTTCAGGGCTTTGAGTAGAGTGATTGAGCCCTGCCATGTACAGAGCCTTGAGTAGAGTGATAGAGCCCTGCCATGTTCAGAGCTTTACGTAGAGTGATAGAGCCCTGCCATATTCATAGCTTTTAGTAGAGTGATAGAGCCCTGCCATGTTCAGAGCTTTGAGTAGAGTGATAGAGCCCTGCCATATTCAGAGCTTTAAGTAGAGTGATAGAGCCCTGCCATATTCAGAGCTTTGAGTAGAGTGATAGAGCCCTGTCATGTTCAGAGCTTTGAGTAGAGTGATAGAGCCCTCCTATGTTCGATGCTTTGAGTAGAGTGATAGAGCCCTGCCATGTTCAGAGTTTTGAGTAGAGTGATAGAGCCCTGCTATGCTCAGAGCTTTGAATAGAGTGATAGAGCCCTGCCATGTTCAGAGCTTTGAGTACAGTGATAGAGCCCTGCCATGTCCAGAGCTTTGAGTAGAGTGATAGAGCCCTGCTATGTCCAGAGCTTTGAGTAGAGTGATAGAGCCCTACCATGTCCCGAGCTTTGAGTAGAGTGATAGAGCCCTGCCATATTCAGAGCTTTGAGTAGAGTGATAGAGCCCTGCTTTGAGTAGAGTGATAGAGCCTGCCATGCTCAGACCTTTGAGTAGAGTGATAGAGCCCTGCCATGTTCAGAGCTTTGAGTAGATTGATAGAGCCCTGCCATGTTCAGTGCTTTGAGTAGAGTGATAGAGCCCTGCCATGTTCAGAGCTTTGCATAGAGTGATAGAGCCCTGTCATATTCAGAGCTTTGAGTAGAGTGATATAGCCCTGCCATGTTCAGAGCTTTGAGTAGAGTGATAGAGCCCTGCCATGTTCAGAGCTTTGTATAGTTTGACAGAGCCCTGCCATGTTCAGAGCTTTGAGTAGTGTGATAGAGCCATGCCATGTTCAGAGCTTTGAGTAGAGTTATAGATCCCTGCCATTTTCAGAGCTTTGAGTAGAGTGATAGAGCCCTGCCATGTTCAGAGCTTAGAGTAGAGTGATAGAGCCCTTTCGTGTTCAGAGCTTTGAGTAGAGTGATAGAGCCCTGCCATGTTCAGAGCTTTGAGTAGAGTGATAGAGCCCTGCCATATTTAGAGCTTTGAGTAGAGTGATAGAGCCCTGCCATGTACAGAGCTTTGAGTAGAGCGATAGAGCCCTGCCATGTTCAGAGCTTTGAGTAGAGTGATAGAGCCCTGCCATATTCAGAGCTTTGAGTAGAGCGATAGAGCCCTGCCATATTCAGAGCTTTGAGTAGAGTGATAGAGCCCTGCCATGTCCAGAGCTTAGAGTAGAGTGATAGAGCCCTGCCATATTCAGAGCTTTGAGAAGAGTGATAGAGCCCTGCCATGTTCAGAGCTTTAAGTAGAGTGATAGAGCCCTGCCATGTTCAGAGCTTTGAGTAGAGTGATAGAGCCCTGCCATATTCAGAGCTTTGAGTAGAGTGATAGAGCCCTGCCATATTCAGAGCTACGAGTAGAGTGATAGAGCCCTGCCATATTCAGAGCTACGAGTAGAGTGATAGAGTCCTGCCATGGTTAGAGCTTTGAGTAGAGTGATAGAGCCCTGCCATATTTAGAGCTTTAAGTAGAGTCATAGAGCCCTGCCATGTTCAGAGCTTTGAGTAGAGTGATAGAGCCCTGCCATGTTCAAAGCATTGCATAGAGTGATAGAGCCCTGCCATGTCCAGAGCTTTGAGTAGAGTGATAGAGCCCTGCCATGTCGAGAGCTTTGAGTAGAGTGATAGAGCCCTGCCATGTAAAGAGCTTTCAGTAGAGTGATAGAGCCCTGCCATATTCAGAGCTTTGAGTAGAGTGATAGAGCCCTGCTTTGAGTAGAGTGATAGAGCCTGCCATGCTCAGCAGCTTTGAGTAGAGTGATAGAGCCCTGCCATGTTCAGAGCTTTGAGTAGATTGATAGAGCCCTGCCATGTTCAGTGCTTTGAGTAGAGTGATAGAGCCCTGCCATGTTCAGAGCTTTGAGTAGAGTGATAGAGCCCTGCCATGTTCAGAGCTTTGAGTAGAGTGATAGAGTCCTGCCATGTTCAGAGCTTTGAGTAGGGTCATAGAGCCCTGCCATATTCAGAGCTTTGCATAGAGAGATAGAGCCCTGCCATGTTCAGAGCTTTGCATAGAGTGATAGAGCCCTGTCATATTCAGAGCTTTAAGTAGAGTGATATAGCCCTGCCATGTTCAGAGCTTTGAGTAGAGTGATAGAGCCCTGCCATGTTCAGAGCTTTGTATAGTGTGATAGAGCCCTGCCATGTTCAGAGCTTTGAGTAGTGTGATAGAGCCCTGCCATGTTCAGAGCTTTGAGTAGAGTTATAGATCCCTGCCATGTTCAGAGCTTTGAGTAGAGTGATAGAGCCCTGCCATGTTCAGAGCTTAGATAAGAGTGATAGAGCCCTTTCATGTTCAGAGCTTTGAGTAGAGTGATAGAGCCCTGCCATGTTCAGAGCTTTGAGTAGAGTGATAGAGCCCTGCCATATTTAGAGCTTTGAGTAGAGTGATAGAGCCCTGCCATGTACAGAGCTTTGAGTAGAGCGATAGAGCCCTGCCATGTTCAGAGCTTTGAGTAGAGTGATAGAGCCCTGCCATATTCAGAGCTTTGAGTAGAGCGATAGAGCCCTGCCATATTCATAGCTTTTAGTAGAGTGATAGAGCCCTGCCATATTCAGAGCTTTGAGTAGAGTGATAGAGCCCTGCCATGTTCAGAGCTTTGAGTAGAGTGATAGAGCCCTGCCATATTCAGAGCTTTAAGTAGAGTGATAGAGCCCTGCCATATTCAGAGCTTTGAGTAGAGTGATAGAGCCCTGTCATGTTCAGAGCTTTGAGTAGAGTGATAGAGCCCTCCTATGTTCGATGCTTTGAGTAGAGTGATAGAGCCCTGCCATGTTCAGAGTTTTGAGTAGAGTGATAGCGCCCTGCTATGTTCAGAGCTTTGAATAGAGTGATAGAGCCCTGCCATGTTCAGAGCTTTGAGTACAGTGATAGAGCCCTGCCATGTCCAGAGCTTTGAGTAGAGTGATAGAGCCCTGCTATGTCCAGAGCTTTGAGTAGAGTGACAGAGCCCTACCATGTCCCGAGCTTTGAGTAGAGTGATAGAGCCCTGCCATATTCAGAGCTTTGAGTAGAGTGATAGAGCCCTGCTTTGAGTAGAGTGATAGAGCCTGCCATGCTCAGAGCTTTGAGTAGAGTGATAGAGCCCTGCCATGTTCAGAGCTTTGAGTAGATTGATAGAGCCCTGCCATGTTCAGTGCTTTGAGTAGAGTGATAGAGCCCTGCCATGTTCAGAGCTTTGAGTAGAGTGATAGAGCCCTGCCATGTTCAGAGCTTTGAGTAGAGTGATAGAGTCCTGCCATGTTCAGAGCTTTGAGTAGAGTGATAGAGCCCTGCCATATTCAGAGCTTTGCATAGAGAGATAGAGCCCTGCCATGTTCAGAGCTTTGCATAGAGTGATAGAGCCCTGTCATATTCAGAGCTTTGAGTAGAGTGATATAGCCCTGCCATGTTCAGAGCTTTGAGTAGAGTGATAGAGCCCTGCCATGTTCAGAGCTTTGTATAGTTTGACAGAGCCCTGCCATGTTCAGAGCTTTGAGTAGTGTGATAGAGCCCTGCCATGTTCAGAGCTTTGAGTAGAGTTATAGATCCCTGCCATGTTCAGAGCTTTGAGTAGAGTGATAGAGCCCTGCCATGTTCAGAGCTTAGAGTAGAGTGATAGAGCCCTTTCGTGTTCAGAGCTTTGAGTAGAGTGATAGAGCCCTGCCATGTTCAGAGCTTTGAGTAGAGTGATAGAGCCCTGCCATATTTAGAGCTTTGAGTAGAGTGATAGAGCCCTGCCATGTACAGAGCTTTGAGTAGAGCGATAGAGCCCTGCCATGTTCAGAGCTTTGAGTAGAGTGATAGAGCCCTGCCATATTCAGAGCTTTGAGTAGAGCGATAGAGCCCTGCCATATTCAGAGCTTTGAGTAGAGTGATAGAGCCCTGCCATGTCCAGAGCTTAGAGTAGAGTGATAGAGCCCTGCCATATTCAGAGCTTTGAGTAGAGTGATAGAGCCCTGCCATGTTCAGAGCTTTAAGTAGAGTGATAGAGCCCTGCCATGTTCAGAGCTTTGAGTAGAGTGATAGAGCCCTGCCATATTCAGAGCTTTGAGTAGAGTGATAGAGCCCTGCCATATTCAGAGCTACGAGTAGAGTGATAGAGCCCTGCCATATTCAGAGCTACGAGTAGAGTGATAGAGTCCTGCCATGGTTAGAGCTTTGAGTAGAGTGATAGAGCCCTGCCATATTTAGAGCTTTAAGTAGAGTCATCGAGCCCTGCCATGTTCAGAGCTTTGAGTAGAGTGATAGAGCCCTGCCATGTTCAAAGCATTGCATAGAGTGATAGAGCCCTGCCATGTCCAGAGCTTAGAGTAGAGTGATAGAGCCCTGCCATGTCGAGAGCTTTGAGTAGAGTGATAGAGCCCTGCCATGTAAAGAGCTTTCAGTAGAGTGATAGAGCCCTGCCATATTCAGAGCTTTGAGTAGAGTGATAGAGCCCAGCTTTGAGTAGAGTGATAGAGCCTGCCATGCTCAGAGCTTTGAGTAGAGTGATAGAGCCCTGCCATGTTCAGAGCTTTGAGTAGATTGATAGAGCCCTGCCATGTTCAGTGCTTTGAGTAGAGTGATAGAGCGCTGCCATGTTCAGAGCTTTGAGTAGAGTGATAGAGTCCTGCCATGTTCAGAGCTTTGAGTAGAGTCATAGAGCCCTGCCATATTCAGAGCTTTGCATAGAGAGATAGAGCCCTGCCATGTTCAGAGCTTTGCATAGAGTGACAGAGCCCTGCCATATTCAGAGCTTTGAGTAGAGTGATAGAGCCCTGCCATGTTCAGAGCTTTGAGTAGAGTGATAGAGCCCTGCCATATTCAGAGCTTTAAGTAGAGTGATAGAGCCCTGCCATATTCAGAGCTTTGAGTAGAGTGATAGAGCCCTGTCATGTTCAGAGCTTTGAGTAGAGTGATAGAGCCCTCCTATGTTCGATGCTTTGAGTAGAGTGATAGAGCCCTGCCATGTTCAGAGTTTTGAGTAGAGTGATAGCGCCCTGCTATGTTCAGAGCTTTGAATAGAGTGATAGAGCCCTGCCATGTTCAGAGCTTTGAGTACAGTGATAGAGCCCTGCCATGTCCAGAGCTTTGAGTAGAGTGATAGAGCCCTGCTATGTCCAGAGCTTTGAGTAGAGTGATAGAGCCCTGCCATATTCAGAGCTTTGAGTAGAGCGATAGAGCCCTGCCATGTTCAGAGCTTTGAGTAGAGTGATAGAGCCCTGCCATATTCAGAGCTTTGAGTAGAGCGATAGAGCCCTGCCATATTCAGAGCTTTGAGTAGAGTGATAGAGCCCTGCCATGTCCAGAGCTTAGAGTAGAGTGATAGAGCCCTGCCATATTCAGAGCTTTGAGTAGAGTGATAGAGCCCTGCCATGTTCAGAGCTTTAAGTAGAGTGATAGAGCCCTGCCATGTTCAGAGCTTTGAGTAGAGTGATAGAGCCCTGCCATATTCAGAGCTTTGAGTAGAGTGATAGAGCCCTGCCATATTCAGAGCTACGAGTAGAGTGATAGAGCCCTGCCATATTCAGAGCTACGAGTAGAGTGATAGAGTCCTGCCATGGTTAGAGCTTTGAGTAGAGTGATAGAGCCCTGCAATATTTAGAGCTTTAAGTAGAGTCATAGAGCCCTGCCATGTTCAGAGCTTTGAGTAGAGTGATAGAGCCCTGCAATGTTCAAAGCATTGCATAGAGTGATAGAGCCCTGCCATGTCCAGAGCTTTGAGTAGAGTGATAGAGCCCTGCCATGTCGAGAGCTTTGAGTAGAGTGATAGAGCCCTGCCATGTAAAGAGCTTTCAGTAGAGTGATAGAGCCCTGCCATATTCAGAGCTTTGAGTAGAGTGATAGAGCCCTGCTTTGAGTAGAGTGATAGAGCCTGCCATGCTCAGAGCTTTGAGTAGAGTGATAGAGCCCTGCCATGTTCAGAGCTTTGAGTAGATTGATAGAGCCCTGCCATGTTCAGTGCTTTGAGTAGAGTGATAGAGCGCTGCCATGTTCAGAGCTTTGAGTAGAGTGATAGAGTCCTGCCATGTTCAGAGCTTTGAGTAGAGTCATAGAGCCCTGCCATATTCAGAGCTTTGCATAGAGAGATAGAGCCCTGCCATGTTCAGAGCTTTGCATAGAGTGACAGAGCCCTGCCATATTCAGAGCTTTGAGTAGAGTGATAGAGCCCTGCCATGTTCAGAGCTTTGAGTAGAGTGATAGAGCCCTGCCACATTCAGAGCTTTAAGTAGAGTGATAGAGCCCTGCCATATTCAGAGCTTTGAGTAGAGTGATAGAGCCCTGTCATGTTCAGAGCTTTGAGTAGAGTGATAGAGCCCTCCTATGTTCGATGCTTTGAGTAGAGTGATAGAGCCCTGCCATGTTCAGAGTTTTGAGTAGAGTGATAGCGCCCTGCTATGTTCAGAGCTTTGAATAGAGTGAGAGAGCCCTGCCATGTTCAGAGCTTTGAGTACAGTGATAGAGCCCTGCCATGTCCAGAGCTTTGAGTAGAGTGATAGAGCCCTGCTATGTCCAGAGCTTTGAGTAGAGTGACAGAGCCCACCATGTCCCGAGCTTTGAGTAGAGTGATAGAGCCCTGCCATATTCAGAGCTTTGAGTAGAGTGATAGAGCCCTGCTTTGAGTAGAGTGATAGAGCCTGCCATGCTCAGAGCTTTGAGTAGAGTGATAGAGCCCTGCCATGTTCAGAGCTTTGAGTAGATTGATAGAGCCCTGCCATGTTCAGTGCTTTGAGTAGAGTGATAGAGCCCTGCCATGTTCAGAGCTTTGAGTAGAGTGATAGAGCCCTGCCATGTTCAGAGCTTTGAGTAGAGTGATAGAGTCCTGCCATGTTCAGAGCTTTGAGTAGAGTGATAGAGCCCTGCCATATTCAGAGCTTTGCATAGAGAGATAGAGCCCTGCCATGTTCAGAGCTTTGCATAGAGTGATAGAGCCCTGTCATATTCAGAGCTTTGAGTAGAGTGATATAGCCCTGCCATGTTCAGAGCTTTGAGTAGAGTGATAGAGCCCTGCCATGTTCAGAGCTTTGTATAGTTTGACAGAGCCCTGCCATGTTCAGAGCTTTGAGTAGTGTGATAGAGCCCTGCCATGTTCAGAGCTTTGAGTAGAGTTATAGATCCCTGCCATGTTCAGAGCTTTGAGTAGAGTGATAGAGCCCTGCCATGTTCAGAGCTTAGAGTAGAGTGATAGAGCCCTTTCGTGTTCAGAGCTTTGAGTAGAGTGATAGAGCCCTGCCATGTTCAGAGCTTTGAGTAGAGTGATAGAGCCCTGCCATATTTAGAGCTTTGAGTAGAGTGATAGAGCCCTGCCATGTACAGAGCTTTGAGTAGAGCGATAGAGCCCTGCCATGTTCAGAGCTTTGAGTAGAGTGATAGAGCCCTGCCATATTCAGAGCTTTGAGTAGAGCGATAGAGCCCTGCCATATTCAGAGCTTTGAGTAGAGTGATAGAGCCCTGCCATGTCCAGAGCTTAGAGTAGAGTGATAGAGCCCTGCCATATTCAGAGCTTTGAGTAGAGTGATAGAGCCCTGCCATGTTCAGAGCTTTAAGTAGAGTGATAGAGCCCTGCCATGTTCAGAGCTTTGAGTAGAGTGATAGAGCCCTGCCATATTCAGAGCTTTGAGTAGAGTGATAGAGCCCTGCCATATTCAGAGCTACGAGTAGAGTGATAGAGCCCTGCCATATTCAGAGCTACGAGTAGAGTGATAGAGTCCTGCCATGGTTAGAGCTTTGAGTAGAGTGATAGAGCCCTGCCATATTTAGAGCTTTAAGTAGAGTCATAGAGCCCTGCCATGTTCAGAGCTTTGAGTAGAGTGATAGAGCCCTGCCATGTTCAAAGCATTGCATAGAGTGATAGAGCCCTGCCATGTCCAGAGCTTTGAGTAGAGTGATAGAGCCCTGCCATGTCGAGAGCTTTGAGTAGAGTGATAGAGCCCTGCCATGTAAAGAGCTTTCAGTAGAGTGATAGAGCCCTGCCATATTCAGAGCTTTGAGTAGAGTGATAGAGCCCTGCTTTGAGTAGAGTCATAGAGCCTGCCATGCTCAGAGCTTTGAGTAGAGTGATAGAGCCCTGCCATGTTCAGAGCTTTGAGTAGATTGATAGAGCCCTGCCATGTTCAGTGCTTTGAGTAGAGTGATAGAGCGCTGCCATGTTCAGAGCTTTGAGTAGAGTGATAGAGTCCTGCCATGTTCAGAGCTTTGAGTAGAGTCATAGAGCCCTGCCATATTCAGAGCTTTGCATAGAGAGATAGAGCCCTGCCATGTTCAGAGCTTTGCATAGAGTGATAGAGCCCTGTCATATTCAGAGCTTTAAGTAGAGTGATATAGCCCTGCCATGTTCAGAGCTTTGAGTAGAGTGATAGAGCCCTGCCATGTTCAGAGCTTTGTATAGTGTGATAGAGCCCTGCCATGTTCAGAGCTTTGAGTAGTGTGATAGAGCCCTGCCATGTTCAGAGCTTTGAGTAGAGTTATAGATCCCTGCCATGTTCAGAGCTTTGAGTAGAGTGATAGAGCCCTGCCATGTTCAGAGCTTAGAGTAGAGTGATAGAGCCCTTTCATGTTCAGAGCTTTGAGTAGAGTGATAGAGTCCTGCCATGTTCAGAGCTTTGAGTAGAGTGATAGAGCCCTGCCATATTTAGAGCTTTGAGTAGAGTGATAGAGCCCTGCCATGTACAGAGCTTTGAGTAGAGCGATAGAGCCCTGCCATGTTCAGAGCTTTGAGTAGAGTGATAGAGCCCTGCCATATTCAGAGCTTTGAGTAGAGCGATAGAGTCCTGCCATATTCAGAGCTTTGAGTAGAGTGATAGAGCCCTGCCATGTCCAGAGCTTAGAGTAGAGTGATAGAGCCCTGCCATATTCACAGCTTTGAGTAGAGTGATAGAGCCCTGCCATGTTCAGAGCTATAAGTAGAGTGATAGAGCCCTGCCATGTTCAGAGCTTTGAGTAGAGTGATAGAGCCCTGCCATATTCAGAGCTTTGAGTAGAGTGATGGAGCCCTGCCATATTCAGAGCTACGAGTAGAGTGATAGAGCCCTGCCATATTCAGAGCTTTGAGTAGAGTGATAGAGCCCTGCCATATTCAGAGCTACGAGTAGAGTGATAGAGTCCTGCCATGGTTAGAGCTTTGAGTAGAGTGATAGAGCCCTGCCATATTTAGAGCTTTAAGTAGAGTCATAGAGCCCTGCCATGTTCAGAGCTTTGAGTAGAGTGATAGAGCCCTGCCATGTTCAAAGCATTGAATAGAGTGATAGAGCCCTGCCATGTCCAGAGCTTTGAGTAGAGTGATAGAGCCCTGCCATGTCGAGAGCTTTGAGTAGAGTGATAGAGCCCTGCCATATTCAGAGCTTTGAGTAGAGTGATAGAGCCCTGCCATGTAAAGAGCTTTGAGTAGAGTGATAGAGCCCTGCCATGTAAAGAGCTTTGAGTAGAGTAATAGAGCCCTGCCATATTCAGAGCTTTGAGTAGAGTGATAGAGCCCTGCCATGTCCAGAGCTTTGAGTAGAGTGATAGAGCCCTGCCATATTCAGAGCTTTGAGTAGAGTGATAGAGCCCTGCCATATTCAGAGCTTTGAGTAGAGTGATAGAGCCCTGCCATGTAAAGAGCTTTGAGTAGAGTGATAGAGCCCTGCCATATTCAGAGCTTTGAGTAGAGTGATAGAGCCCTGCCATGTCCAGAGCTTTGAGTAGAGTGATAGAGCCCTGCCATGTAAAGAGCTTTGAGTAGAGTGATGGAGCCCTGCCATATTCAGAGCTTTGAGTAGAGTGATAGAGCCCTGCCATGTCCAGAGCTTTGAGTAGAGTGATAGAGCCCTGCCATGTAAAGAGCTTTGAGTAGAGTGATAGAGCCCTGCCATATTCAGAGCTTTAGGTAGAGTGATATAGCCCTGCCATATTCAGAGGTTTGAATAGAGTGATAGAGTCCTGCTTTGAGTAGAGTGATAGAGCCCTGCCATATTCAGAGCTTTAGGTAGAGTGATATAGCCCTGCCATATTCAGAGGTTTGAATAGAGTGATAGAGTCCTGCTTTGAGTAGAGTGATAGAGCCCTGCCATGTTCAGAGCTTTGAGTAGAGTGATAGAGCCCTGCCATGTTCAAAGCATTGAATAGAGTGATAGAGCCCTGCCATGTCCAGAGCTTTGAGTAGAGTGATAGAGCCCTGCCATGTCGAGAGCTTTGAGTAGAGTGATAGAGCCCTGCCATATTCAGAGCTTTGAGTAGAGTGATAGAGCCCTGCCATGTAAAGAGCTTTGAGTAGAGTGATAGAGCCCTGCCATGTAAAGAGCTTTGAGTAGAGTAATAGAGCCCTGCCATATTCAGAGCTTTGAGTAGAGTGATAGAGCCCTGCCATGTCCAGAGCTTTGAGTAGAGTGATAGAGCCCTGCCATATTCAGAGCTTTGAGTAGAGTGATAGAGCCCTGCCATATTCAGAGCTTTGAGTAGAGTGATAGAGCCCTGCCATGTAAAGAGCTTTGAGTAGAGTGATAGAGCCCTGCCATATTCAGAGCTTTGAGTAGAGTGATAGAGCCCTGCCATGTCCAGAGCTTTGAGTAGAGTGATAGAGCCCTGCCATGTAAAGAGCTTTGAGTAGAGTGATGGAGCCCTGCCATATTCAGAGCTTTGAGTAGAGTGATAGAGCCCTGCCATGTCCAGAGCTTTGAGTAGAGTGATAGAGCCCTGCCATGTAAAGAGCTTTGAGTAGAGTGATAGAGCCCTGCCATATTCAGAGCTTTGAGTAGAGTGATAGAGCCCTGCCATGTCCAGAGCTTTGAGTAGAGTGATAGAGCCCTGCCATATTCAGAGCTTTGAGTAGAGTGATAGAGCCCTGCCATGTAAAGAGCTTTGAGTAGAGTAATAGAGCCCTGCCATATTCAGAGCTTTGAGTAGAGTGATAGAGCCCTGCCAAGTCCTGAGCTTTGAATAGAGTGATAGAGCCCTGCCATGTTCAGAGCTTTGAGTAGAGTGATAGCCCTGCCATATTCAGAGCTACGAGTAGAGTGATAGAGTCCTGCCATGGTTAGAGCTTTGAGTAGAGTGATAGAGCCCTGCCATATTTAGAGCTTTAAGTAGAGTCATAGAGCCCTGCCATGTTCAGAGCTTTGAGTAGAGTGATAGAGCCCTGCCATGTTCAAAGCATTGAATAGAGTGATAGAGCCCTGCCATGTCCAGAGCTTTGAGTAGAGTGATAGAGCCCTGCCATGTCGAGAGCTTTGAGTAGAGTGATAGAGCCCTGCCATATTCAGAGCTTTGAGTAGAGTGATAGAGCCCTGCCATGTAAAGAGCTTTGAGTAGAGTGATAGAGCCCTGCCATGTAAAGAGCTTTGAGTAGAGTGATAGAGCCCTGCCATATTCAGAGCTTTGAGTAGAGTGATAGAGCCCTGCCATGTCCAGAGCTTTGAGTAGAGTGATAGAGCCCTGCCATATTCAGAGCTTTGAGTAGAGTGATAGAGCCCTGCCATATTCAGAGCTTTGAGTAGAGTGATAGAGCCCTGCCATGTAAAGAGCTTTGAGTAGAGTGATAGAGCCCTGCCATATTCAGAGCTTTGAGTAGAGTGATAGAGCCCTGCCATGTCCAGAGCTTTGAGTAGAGTGATAGAGCCCTGCCATGTAAAGAGCTTTGAGTAGAGTGATGGAGCCCTGCCATATTCAGAGCTTTGAGTAGAGTGATAGAGCCCTGCCATGTCCAGAGCTTTGAGTAGAGTGATAGAGCCCTGCCATGTAAAGAGCTTTGAGTAGAGTGATAGAGCCCTGCCATATTCAGAGCTTTAGGTAGAGTGATATAGCCCTGCCATATTCAGAGGTTTGAATAGAGTGATAGAGTCCTGCTTTGAGTAGAGTGATAGAGCCCTGCCATATTCAGAGCTTTGCGTAGAGTGACAGAGCCCTGCCATATTCAGAGCTTTGAGTAGAGTGATAGAGTCCTGCTTTGAGTAGAGTGATAGAGCCCTGCCATGTTCAGAGCTTTGAGTAGAGTGATAGAGCCCTGCCAAGTCCTGAGCTTTGAATAGAGTGATAGAGCCCTGCCATGTTCAGAGCTTTGAGTAGAGTGATAGCCCTGCCATATTCAGAGCTTTGAGTAGAGTGATAGAGCCCTGCAGTGCTTTACATAGAGTGATAGAGCCTTGCCATGTTCAGAGCTTTGAGTAAAGTGATAGAGCCCTGCCATATTCAGAGCTTTGAGTAGAGTGATCGAGCCCTGCCATGTTCAGAGCTTTGAGTAGAGTGATAGAGCCCTGCCGCATTCAGAGCTTTGAGTAGAGTGATGGAGCCCTGCTATGTTCAGAGCTTTGAGTAGAGCGATAGAGTCCTGCCATATTCAGAGCTTTGAGTAGAGTGATAGAGCCCTGCTATGTTCAGAGCTTTGAGTAGAGTGATAGAGCCCTGCCATATTCAGAGCCTTGAGGGGAGCGATAGAGCCCTGCCATGTACAGAGCTTAGAGTAGAGTGATAGAGCCCTGCCATGTTCAGAGCTATAAGTTGAGTAGAGTGATAGAGCCCTGCCATGTTCAGAGCTATAAGTTGAGTAGAGTGATAGAGCCCTGCCATATTCAGAGCTTTAGGTAGAGTGATATAGCCCTGCCATATTCAGAGGTTTGAATAGAGTGATAGAGTCCTGCTTTGAGTAGAGTGATAGAGCCCTGCCATATTCAGAGCTTTGCGTAGAGTGACAGAGCCCTGCCATATTCAGAGCTTTGAGTAGAGTGATAAAGTCCTGCTTTGAGTAGAGTGATAGAGCCCTGCCATGTTCAGAGCTTTGAGTAGAGTGATAGAGCCCTGCCAAGTCCTGAGCTTTGAATAGAGTGATAGAGCCCTGCCATGTTCAGAGCTTTGAGTAGAGTGATAGAGCCCTGCCATATTCAGAGCTTTGAGTAGAGTGATAGAGCCCTGCAGTGCTTTACATAGAGTGATAGAGCCTTGCCATGTTCAGAGCTTTGAGTAAAGTGATAGAGCCCTGCCATATTCAGAGCTTTGAGTAGAGTGATAGAGCCTTGCCATGTTCAGAGATTTGAGTAGAGTGATAGAGCCCTGCAGTGCTTTACATAGAGTGATAGAGCCTTGCCATGTTCAGAGCTTTGAGTAAAGTGATAGAGCCCTGCCATATTCAGAGCTTTGAGTAGAGTGATCGAGCCCTGCCATGTTCAGAGCTTTGAGTAGAGTGATAGAGCCCTGCCGCATTCAGAGCTTTGAGTAGAGTGATGGAGCCCTGCTATGTTCAGAGCTTTGAGTAGAGTGATAGAGTCCTGCCATATTCAGAGCTTTGAGTAGAGTGATAGAGCCCTGCTATGTTCAGAGCTTTGAGTAGAGTGATAGAGCCCTGCCATGTTCAGAGCTTTGAGTAGAGTGATAGAGCCCTGTAGTGCTTTACATAGAGTGATAGAGCCCTGCCATGTTCAGAGCCTTGAGTAGAATGATAGAGCCCTCCCATGTTCAGAGCTGTGCATAGAGTGATAGAGCCCTGCCATGTACAGAGCTTTGAGTAGAGTTATAGAGCCCTGCCATGTTCAGAGCTTTGAGTAGAGTGATAGATCCCTGCCATGTTCAAGGCTTTGAGTAGAGTGATAGAGCCCTGCCATGTTCAGAGCTTTGAGTAGAGCGATAGAGCCCTGCCATTTTCAGAGACTTGCATAGAGTGATAGAGCCCTGCCATGTTCAGAGTTTTGAGTAGAGTGATAGAGCCCTGCCATCTTCAGAGCTTTGAGTAGAGTGATAGAGCCCTGCCATGTTCAGAGCTTTGAGTAGAGTGATAGAGCCCTGCCATGTACAGAGCTTTGAGTAGAGTTATAGAGCCCTGCCATGTTCAGAGCTTTAAGTAGAGTGATAGCGCCCTGTCATATTCAGAACTTTGAGTAGAGTGATAGAGCCCTGCCATCTTCAGAGCTTTGAGTAGAGTGATAGAGCCCTGCCATGTTCAGAGCTTTAAATAGAGTGATAGAGCCCTGCCATGTACAGAGCTTTGAGTAGAGTTATAGAGCCCTGCCATGTTCAGAGCTTTGAGTAGAGTGATAGCGCCCTGTCATATTCAGAACTTTGAGTAGAGTGATAGAGCCCTGCCATGTTCAGAGCTTTGAGTAGAGTGATAGAGCCCTGCCATGTACAGAGCTTTGAGTAGAGTTATAGAGCCCTGCCATTTTCAGAGCTTTGAGTAGAGTGATAGAGCCCTGTCATATTCAGAACTTTGAGTAGAGTGATAGCGCCCTGTCATATTCAGAACTTTGAGTAGAGTGATAGCGCCCTTTCATATTCAGAACTTTGAGTAGAGTGATAGCGCCCTGCAATATTCAGAGCTTTGAGTAGTGATAGAGCCCTGCCATGTACAGAGCTTTGAGTAGAGTGATAGAGCCCTGCCATGTTCTGAGCTTTGAGTAGAGTGAGAGACCCCTGCCATATTCAGAGCTTTGAGAAGAGTGATCGAGCCCTGCCATTGTTCAGAGCTTTGAGTAGAGTGATAGAGCCCTGCCATGTTCTGTGCTGTGCATAGAGTGATAGAGCCCTGCCATGTTCAGAGCTTTGAGTAGAGTGATAGAGCCCTGCCATATTCAGAGCTTTGAGTAGAGCGATAGAGCCCTGCCATGTTCAGAGCTTTGAGTAGAGTGATAGAGCCCTGCCATGTTCAGAGCTTTGAGCAGAGTGATAGAGCCCTGCCATGTTCAGAGCTTTGAGTAGAGCGATAGAGCCCTGCAATGTTCAGAGCTTTGAGTAGAGCGATAGAGCCCTGCCATGTTCAGAGCTTTGAGTAGAGCGATAGAGCCCTGCCATATTCAGAGCTTTGAGTAGAGCGATAGAGCCCTGCCATGTTCAGAGCTTTGAGTAGAGCGATAGAGTCCTTCCATGTTCAGAGCTTTGAGTAGAGTGATAGAGCCCTGCCATGTTCAGAGCTTTGAGTAGAGTGATAGAGCCCTGACATGTTCAGAGCTTTGAGTAGCGTGATAGAGCCCTGCCACTTTCAGAGCTTTGAGTAGAATGATAGAGTCCTGCCATGTTCAGAGCTTTGAGTAGAGTGATAGATCCCTGACATGTTCAGAGCTTTGAGTAGAGTGATAGAGTCCTTCCATGTTCAGAGCTTTGAGTAGAGTGATAGAGCCCTGCCATGTTCAGAGCTTTGAGTAGAGCGATAGAGCCCTGACATGTTCAGAGCTTTGAGTAGCGTGATAGAGCCCTGCCACATTCAGAGCTTTGAGTAGAATGATAGAGTCCTGCCATGTTCAGAGCTTTGAGTAGAGTGATAGATCCCTGACATGTTCAGAGCTTTGAGTAGAGTGATAGTCCTTCCATGTTCAGAGCTTTGAGTAGAGTGATAGAGCCCTGCCATGTTCAGAGCTTTGAGTAGAGTGATAGAGTCCTGCCATGTTCAGAGCTTTGAGTAGAGTGATAGAGCCCTGCCATATTCAGAGCTTTGAGTAGAGTGATAGAGCCCTGCCATGTACAGAGCCTTGAGTAGAGCGCTAGAGCCCTGACATGTTCAGAGCTTTGAGTAGAGTGATAGAGCCCTGCCATGTTCAGAGCTTTGAGTAGAGTGATAGAGCCCTGCCATGTTCAGAGCTTTGAGTAGAGTGATAGAGTCCTGCCATGTTCAGAGCTTTGAGTAGAGTGATAGAGCCCTGCCATGTTCAGAGCTTTGAGTAGAGCGATAGAGCCCTGCCATGTTCAGAGCTTTGCATACAGTATGCAGGTGCCCTCAAAAGGCTTGCAGATAGTGCCAGAGCTGCGGCTTATTCAAAGACCCGTTACACCGCACTGGAGACCTTGTATTTTCTAAAAATTATATATATAGTTTCAAAGTCCTGATATGATAGGGCAGAGCCCTGCCTTATAGTAAAAGAGATAGGAGATACAGCAACAGAGTCCTGATATCATAACTACAGAGGTTGATGTTGTAGTGAAAGAGTCCTGAGATTATAGTGACAGTGTTGGAGGACAAAGAAGCAGTTTCCTGACACAACAGAGACAGAGTTTGAGCGTATAATAAAAGAGTCTTGCTATAATAATGACAATGGGCCTCATTACAATGGTGATCGGACAAGCAGTCGACCGCCATGGCAGCGGGATTGAGACTGCTTGCAAGTATTCAGCCGTCTCACCCACTCTATTGTGATAAAAACGTCAGTGTAGGGGGTTGGAAACTGTCTTTTTTCTACTGCAGCTTTTGCTGCGGCCCACAAAAGGGCTGCAGCACAAGCCACAGTAGAAAAAGGCATGTTTTCAAACACTACTATATCAACAAAGACCTGATTGTGCTCGGACACAAAATTCTTGAGGGTCCTACAGACAGGGTAGTAATATCTCTGCCCAAAAGCTGGCCTAAAAAGAATGCCAAAAGCAACCGGACCTCGGTGTCCAAATTTCAGTGTTTTTCAATCCACCACACTTGTACCCCCACTGATTAGTGCATACATGAAAAAATTGTGTGCGAGGTCAGAAAGTACCTCATGTAAGCATTACCAAGGGAGCTGCTGGTAGGTACTCACCAGTTTGCTCACGTTTGTTCATCATCAGTGACTTTAATGACCGTGAAAAATGAAATATGTGTCAAATATGAGTTTAAGAAGTGAGAAAAAGAAAAGAGTAGTGAAATGTGAACAAAAGCACAAACAGTACTTATTTTGTGCTATCCCTCTTGGACCTCGTAGTGAGAGAAAGGTAAACTTGCTTCTCCAAGCTACAATGAGTTGGGACACACTGGCAAATAAGCCTACTTTATTAAATGGTGTGAGCTCACTCAAATTAAACAAGACTTCTGTTGGAGGAAGCCGGTTGAGACGACGCTCGTGGGAATGCCGTAGGATCGCTCTTATCACGTTGCGACCCTGTCCCTCATACTCAATTGGGCCACCTGGGGAATCTCTGCTTGCTGTTTAACTATACGTGTCCCCTAATAAGGATAAAGCATACATATCCAGCTCATAGATGATTACTCCATCAGACTATTGATTACTCAAGGACTAACTACCGCCACTAATTGTCTTCAAGTTCAACTTTCAGAATTCAATCAACATTAGAAGAGAGTATTGACACACCCCCAACTCATAGCGTATAATCATGTCCAATTTATTGTACCCAACATGTGGATTGTCTCTTGAAATGTAATTCCCGTCGGAGGACATATAGCTCTTTTTTTATTGATGGTACCGCTCAACAGAGATCGCATATACATTGGAATCCTCGCCCTGAAGAAGTCCTATAGCAGGACGAAACGCGTCAGCTGTATTGTTCTTTCCACAAAACAAGAAAATGGAATAAAGAAACTAAATTGAAGATCTCTGACTTTTGCTATGTACTGTTTTGTGAAATACTAAAACGAGTCCTACTTCGAATCACTGTTTATGTGGTGCACCTGTGCATTTTTGTTTCAAGCATTGGTATAGCCAATAGGTCTTGCTTTTGGGATCTTATAAGTCTTTAGCTATGCAGCACAATCTCCTTGGTGCAACAACATCAAATGTTGCATGGCTCAACACTTATAAGATCCCAAAGGCGAAACCTATTGGCTATGCCAATGCTTGTTCTAAACGGTTGTAGAGTCATTTTCTGGTGTTTTCAATGTGTTACTTTTGAAGTGTTACACAAATACTTTACACATTGCCTCGTAAGTTAAACCTGACTGCTCAGTGCTGAGCTACTAGAGGGTGGTCCTCTTCTAGGTGGGGCCCATGCTGGTCCAGTGATCACTGTCCTCCTGGTGCTGTGGGTGCTCCTCTTCTAGGTGGGGCTCATGCTGGTCCAGAGATCACTGTCTTCCTGGTGCTGTGGGTGGTCTTCTTCTAGGTGGGGCTCATGCTGGTCCAGTGATCCCTGTCTTCCTGGTGCTGCGGGTGGTCCTCTTCTAGGTGGGGCTCATGCTGGACCAGTGGTCTCTGTCTTCCTGGTGCTGTGGGTGGTCCTCTTCTATGTGGGGCTCATGCTGGTCCAGAGATCCCTGTCCTTCTGGTGCTGTGGGTGGTCCTCTTCTAGGTGGGGCTCATGCTGGTCCAGTGATCCCTGTCCTCCTGGTGCTGTGGATGGTCCTCTTCTAGGTGGGGCTCATGCTGGTCCAGTCATCTCTGTCCTCCTGGTGCTGTGGGTGGTCCTCTTCTAGGTGGGGCTCATGCTGGTCCAGTGATCACTGTCCTCCTGGTGCTGCGGGTGGTCCACTTCTAGGTGGGGCCAATGCTGGTCCAGTGATCCCTGTCCTCCTGGTGCTGCGGGTGGTCCTCTTCTAGGTGGGGCTCATGCTGGACCAGTGATCCCTGTCCTCCTGGTGCTGCGGGTGGTACTCTTCTAGATGGGGCTCATGCTGGTCCAGTGATCACTGTCCTCCTGGTGCTGTGGGTGGTCCTCTTCTAGGTGGGGCCATGGTGGTCCAGAGGTCACTGTCCTCCTGGTGCTGTGGGTGGTCCTCTTCTAGGTGGGCTCATGCTGGTCCAGTGATCACTGTCCTCCTGATGCTGTGGGTGGTCCTCTTCTAGGTGGGGTTCATGCTGGTCCAGTGATCCCTGTCCTCCTGGTGCTGTGGGTGGTCCTCTTCTAGGTGGGGCTCATGCTGGTCCAGTGACCCCTGTCTTCCTGCTGCTGTGGGTGGTCCTCTTCTAGGTGGGGCTCATGCTGGTCCAGTAATCCCTGTCCTCCTGATGCTGTGGGTGGTCCTCTTCTAGGTGGGGCTCATGCTGGTCCAGTGATCCCTGTCGTCCTGATGCTGTGGGTGGTCCTCTTCTAGGTGGGGCTCATGCTGGTCCAGTGATCCCTGGCCTCCTGATGCTGTGGGTGGTCCTCTTCTAGGTGGGGCTCATGCTGGTCCAGTGATCCCTGTCCTCCTGGTGCTGTGGGTGGTCCTCTTCTAGGTGGGGCTCATGCTGGACCAGTGATCCCTGTCTTCCTGCTGCTGTGGGTGGTCCTCTTCTAGGTGGGGCTCATGCTGTACCAGTGATCCCTGTCTTCTTGGTGCTGTGGGTGGTCCTCTTCTAGGTGGGGCTCATGCTGTACCAGTGATCGCTATCCTCCTGGTGCTGCGTGTGGTCCTCTTCTAGGTGGGGCTCATGCTGGTCCAGTGATCACTGTCTTCCCGATGCTGTGGGTGGTCCTCTTCTAGGTGGGGCTCGTGCTGGTCCAGTGGTCCCTGTCTTCCTGGTGCTGTGGGTGGTCCTCTTCTAGGTGGGGCTCATGCTGGTCCAGAGATCAGTGTCTTCCTGGTGCTGTGGGTGGTCCTCTACTAGGTGGGGCTCATGCTGGTCCAGAGATCACTGTCCTCCTGGTGCTGTGGGTGGTCCTCTTCTAGGTGGGGCTCATGCTGGTCCAGAGATCAGTGTCTTCCTGGTGCTGTGGGTGGTCCTCTACTAGGTGGGGCTCATGCTGGTCCAGAGATCACTGTCCTCCTGGTGCTGTGGGTGGTCCTCTTCTAGGTGGGGCTCGTGCTAGTCCAGTGATCCCTGCCTTCCAGCTGCTGTGGGTGGTCCTCTTCTAGGTGGGGTTCATGCTGGTCCAGTGATCACTGTCCTCTTGGTGCTGTGGGTGGTCTTCTTCTAGGTGGGGCTCATGCTGGTCCAGTGATCCCTGTCCTCCTGGTGCTGCGGATGGTCCTCTTCAAGGAGGGGCTCAAGCTAGTCCAGTGATCACTGTCCTCCTGGTGCTGTGGGTGGTCCTCTTCTAGGTGGGGCCATGTTGTACCAGTGATCAGTGTCTTCCTGGTGCTGTGGGTGGTCCTCTTCTAGGTGGGGCTCATGCTGGTCCAGTGATCCCTGTCCTCCTGGTGCTGGGGGTGGTCCTCTTCTAGGTGGGGCTCATGCTGGTCCAGAGATCCCTCTCCTCCTGGTGCTGTGGGTGGTCTTCTTCTAGGTGGGGCCCATTCTGGTCCAGTGATCCCTGTCCTCCTGGTGCTGTGGGTGGTCCTCTTTTAGGTGGGGCTCATGCTGGTCCAGTGATCCCTGTCCTCCTGGTGCTGTGGGTGGTCCTTTTCTAGGTGGGGCCCATGCTGATCCAGTGATCCCTTTCCTCCTGGTGCTGTGGGTGGTCCTCTTCTAGGTGGGGCTCATACTGGTCCAGAGATCCCTGTCCTCCTGGTGCTGTGGGTGGTCCTCTTCTAGGTGGGGCTCATGCTGGTCCAGTGATCCCTGTCCTCTTGGTGCTGTGGGTGGTCCTCTTCTAGGTGGGGCTCATGCTGGTCCAGTGATCCCTATCCTCCTGGTGCTGCGGGTGGTCCTCTTCTAGGTGGGGCTCATGCTGGTCCAGTGATCCGAGTCCTCCTGGTTCTGTGGGTGGTCTTCGTCTAGGTGGGGCTCATGCTGGTCCAGTGATCCCTGTCTTCCTGGTGCTGCGGGTGGTCCTCTTCTAGGGGGGGCTCATGCTGGTCCAGAGATCCCTCTCCTCCTGGTGCTGTGGGTGGTCCTCTTCTAGGTGGGGCCCATTCTGGTCCAGTGATCCCTGTCCTCCTGGTGCTGTGGGTGGTCCTCTTTTAGGTGGGGCTCATGCTGGTCCAGTGATCCCTGTCCTCATGGTGCTGTGGGTGGTCCTTTTCTAGGTGGGGCCCATGCTGATCCAGTGATCCCTTTCCTCCTGGTGCTGTGGGTGGTCCTCTTCTAGGTGGGGCTCATACTGGTCCAGAGATCCCTGTCCTCCTGGTGCTGTGGGTGGTCCTCTTCTAGGTGGGGCTCATGCTGGTCCAGTGATCCCTGTCCTCTTGGTGCTGTGGGTGGTCCTCTTCTAGGTGGGGCTCATGCTGGGCCAGTGATCCCTGTCCTCCTGGTGCTGTGGGTGGTCCTCTTCTAGGTGGGGATCGAGCTGGTCCAGTGATCCCTGTCTTCCTGGTGCTGTGGGTGGTCCTCTTCTAGGTGGGGTTCATGCTGGTCCAGTGATCCCTATCCTCCTGGTGCTGCGGGTGGTCCTCTTCTAGGTGGGGCTCATGCTGGTCCAGTGATCCGAGTCCTCCTGGTGCTGTGGGTGGTCTTCGTCTAGGTGGGGCTCATGCTGGTCCAGTGATCCCTGTCTTCCTGGTGCTGTGGGTGGTCCTCTTCTAGGTGGGGCTCATGCTGTACCAGTGATCCCTGTCCTACTGGTGCTGCGGGTGGTCCTCTTCTAGGTGGGGCTCATACTGGTCCAGTGATCACTGTCCTCCTGGTGCTGCGGGTGGTCCTCTTCTAGGGGGGGCTCATGCTGGTCCAGTGATCCCTGTCCTCCTGGTGCTGTGGGTGGTCCTCTTCTTGGTGGGGCTCATGCTGGTCCAGTGATCCCTGTCCTCCTGGTGCTGTGGGTGGTCCTCTTCTAAGTGGGGCTCATGCTGTACATGTGATCCCTGTCCTCCTGGTGCTGTGGGTGGTCCTCTTCTAAGTGGGGCTCATGCTGGTCCAGTGATCCCTGTCCTCCTGGTTCTGCGGGTGGTCCTCTTCTAGGGGGGCTCATGCTGGTCCAGTGATCCCTGTCCTCCAGGTGCTGTGGGTGGTCCTCTTCTTGGTGGGGCTCATTCTGGTCCAGTGGTCTCTGTCCTCCTGGTGCTGTGGGTGGTCCTCTTCTAGGTGGGGCTCATGCTGGTCCAGAGATCCCTGTCCTCCTGGTGCTGCGGGTGGTCCTCTTCTAGGTGGGGCTCATGATGGTCCAGTGATCACTGTCTTCCTGGTGCTGTGGGTGGTCCTCTTTTAGGTGGGGCTCATGCTGGACCAGTGATCCCTGTCCCCCTGGTGCTGTGGGTGGTCCTCTTCTAAGTGGGGCCCATTCTGGTCCAGTGATCACTGTCTTCCTGGTGCTGTGGGTAGTCCTCTTCTAGGTGGGTCTCATGCTGGTCCAGTGATCACTGTCCTCTTGGTGCTGTGGGTGGTCCTCTTCTAGGTGGGGCTCATGCTGGTCCAGTGAATCCTGTCCTCCTGCTGCTGTGGGTGGTCCTCTTTTAGGTGGGGCTCATGCTGGTCCAGTGATCACTGTCCTCCTGGTGCTGTGGGTGGTCCTCTTCTAGGTGGGGCTCATGCTGGTCCAGTGATCCCTGTCCTCGTGGTGCTGTGGGTGGTCCTCTTCTAGGTGGGGCTCATGCTGGGCCAGTGATCCCTGTCCTCCTGGTGCTGTGGGTGGTCCTCTTCTAGGTGGGGATCGAGCTGGTCCAGTGATCCCTGTCTTCCTGGTGCTGTGGGTGGTCCTCTTCTAGGTGGGGTTCATGCTGGTCCAGTGATCCCTATCCTCCTGGTGCTGCGGGTGGTCCTCTTCTAGGTGGGGCTCATGCTGGTCCAGTGATCCGAGTCCTCCTGGTGCTGTGGGTGGTCTTCGTCTAGGTGGGGCTCATGCTGGTCCAGTGATCCCTGTCTTCCTGGTGCTGTGGGTGGTCCTCTTCTAGGTGGGGCTCATGCTGTACCAGTGATCCCTGTCCTACTGGTGCTGCGGGTGGTCCTCTTCTAGGTGGGGCTCATGCTGGTCCAGTTATCACTGTCCTCCTGGTGCTGCGGGTGGTCCTCTTCTAGGGGGGGCTCATGCTGGTCCAGTGATCCCTGTCCTCCTGGTGCTGTGGGTGGTCCTCTTCTTGGTGGGGCTCATGCTGGTCCAGTGATCCGAGTCCTCCTGGTGCTGTGGGTGGTCTTCGTCTAGGTGGGGCTCATGCTGGTCCAGTGATCCCTGTCTTCCTGGTGCTGTGGGTGGTCCTCTTCTAGGTGGGGATCGAGCTGGTCCAGTGATCCCTGTCCTCCTGGTGCTGTGGGTGGTCCTCTTCTTGGTGGGGCTCATGCTGGTCCAGTGATCCGAGTCCTCCTGGTGCTGTGGGTGGTCTTCGTCTAGGTGGGGCTCATGCTGGTCCAGTGATCCCTGTCTTCCTGGTGCTGTGGGTGGTCCTCTTCTAGGTGGGGATCGAGCTGGTCCAGTGATCCCTGTCTTCCTGGTGCTGTGGGTGGTCCTCTTCTAGGTGGGGTTCATGCTGGTCCAGTGATCCCTATCCTCCTGGTGCTGCGGGTGGTCCTCTTCTAGGTGGGGCTCATGCTGGTCCAGTGATCCGAGTCCTCCTGGTGCTGTGGGTGGTCTTCGTCTAGGTGGGGCTCATGCTGGTCCAGTGATCCCTGTCTTCCTGGTGCTGTGGGTGGTCCTCTTCTAGGTGGGGCTCATGCTGTACCAGTGATCCCTGTCCTACTGGTGCTGCGGGTGGTCCTCTTCTAGGTGGGGCTCATGCTGGTCCAGTGATCACTGTCCTCCTGGTGCTGCGGGTGGTCCTCTTCTAGGGGGGGCTCATGCTGGTCCAGTGATCCCTGTCCTCCTGGTGCTGTGGGTGGTCCTCTTCTAAGTGGGGCTCATGCTGTACATGTGATCCCTGTCCTCCTGGTGCTGTGGGTGGTCCTCTTCTAAGTGGGGCTCATGCTGGTCCAGTGATCCCTGTCCTCCTGGTTCTGCGGGTGGTCCTCTTCTAGGGGGGCTCATGCTGGTCCAGTGATCCCTGTCCTCCAGGTGCTGTGGGTGGTCCTCTTCTTGGTGGGGCTCATTCTGGTCCAGTGGTCTCTGTCCTCCTGGTGCTGTGGGTGGTCCTCTTCTAGGTGGGGCTCATGCTGGTCCAGAGATCCCTGTCCTCCTGGTGCTGCGGGAGGTCCTCTTCTAGGTGGGGCTCATGATGGTCCAGTGATCACTGTCTTCCTGGTGCTGTGGGTGGTCCTCTTTTAGGTGGGGCTCATGCTGGACCAGTGATCCCTGTCCCCCTGGTGCTGTGGGTGGTCCTCTTCTAAGTGGGGCCCATTCTGGTCCAGTGATCACTGTCTTCCTGGTGCTGTGGGTAGTCCTCTTCTAGGTGGGTCTCATGCTGGTCCAGTGATCACTGTCCTCTTGGTGCTGTGGGTGGTCCTCTTCTAGGTGGGGCTCATGCTGGTCCAGTGAATCCTGTCCTCCTGCTGCTGTGGGTGGTCCTCTTTTAGGTGGGGCTCATGCTGGTCCAGTGATCACTGTCCTCCTGGTGCTGCGGGTGGTCCTCTTCTAGGTGGGGCCCATGCTGTACCAGTGATCCCTGTCCTCCTGGTGCTGTGGGTGGTCCTCTTCTAGGTGGGGCTCATGCTGGTCCAGTGATCCCTGTCCTCCTGGTGCTGTGGGTGGTCCTCTTCTAGGTGGGGCCCATGCTGTACCAGTGATCAGTGTCTCCCTGGTGCTGCGAGTGGTCCTCTTCTAGGTGGGGCTCATGCTGGTTCAGTGATCCCTGTCCTCCTGGTGCTGCGGGTGGTCTTCTTCTAGGTGGGGCTCGTGCTGGTCCAGTGATCCCTGTCCTCCTGGTGCTGTGGGTGGTCCTCTTCTAAGTGGGGCTCATGCTGTACATGTGATCCCTGTCCTCCTGGTGCTGTGTGTGGTCCTCTTCTAGGTGGGGCTCATGCTGGTCCAGAGATCACTGTCCTCCTGGTGCTGCGGGTGGTCCTCTTCTAGGTGGAGTTCATGCTGGACCAGAGATCACTGTCCTCCTGGTGCTGTGTGTGGTCCTCTTCTAGGTGGGGCTCATGCTGTACCAGTGATCACTGTCCTCCTGCTGATGTGGGTGGTCCTCTTCTAAGTGGGGCCCATGCTGGTCCAGTGATCCCTGTCCTCCTGCTGCTGTGGGTGGTCCTCTTCTAGGTGGGGCCCATGCTGGTCCAGTGATCCCTGTCCTCCTGGTGCTGCAGGTGGTCCTCTTCTAGGTGGGGCTCATGCTGGTCCAGTGATCAGTGTCCTCCTGGTGCTGTGGGTGATCCTCTTCTAAGTGGGGCTCATGCTGTACCAGTGATCCTTGTCTTCCTGGTGCTGCGGGTGGTCCTCTTCTAGGTGGGGCTCATGCTGTACCAGTGATCCCTGTCCTACTGGTGCTGTTGGTGGTCATCTTCTAGGTGGGGCTCATGCTGGTCCAGTGATCCCTGTCCTCCTGGTGCTGTGGGTGGTCCTCTTCTAGGTGGGGCCCATGCTGGACCAGTAATCCCTGTCCTCTTGGTGCTGTGGGTGGTCCTCTTCTAGGTGGGGCTCATGCTGGTCCAGAGATCACTGTCCTCCTGCTGCTGTGGGTGGTCCTCTTCTAGGTGGGGCTCATGCTGTAACAGTGATCCCTGTCCTACTGGTGCTGCGGGTGGTCCTCTTCTAGGTGGGGCTCATGCTGGTCCAGTGATCACTGTCCTCCTGGTGCTGCGGGTGGTCCTCTTCTAGGGGGGCTCATGCTGGTCCAGTGATCCCTGTCCTCCTGGTGCTGTGGGTGGTCCTCTTCTTGGTGGGGCTCATGCTGGTCCAGTGATCCCTGTCCTCCTGGTGCTGTGGGTGGTCCTCTTCTAAGTGGGGCTCATGCTGTACATGTGATCCCTGTCCTCCTGGGGCTGTGGGTGGTCCTCTTCTAAGTGGGGCTCATGCTGGTCCAGTGATCCCTGTCCTCCTGGTTCTGTGGGTGGTCCTCTTCTAGGGGGGCTCATGCTGGTCCAGTGATCCCTGTCCTCCAGGTGCTGTGGGTGGCCCTCTTCTTGGTGGGGCTCATTCTGGTCCAGTGGTCTCTGTCCTCCTGGTGCTGTGGGTGGTCCTCTTCTAGGTGGGGCTCATGCTGGTCCAGAGATCCCTGTCCTCCTGGTGCTGCGGGTGGTCCTCTTCTAGGTGGGGCTCATGATGGTCAGGTGATCACTGTCTTCCTGGTGCTGTGGGTGGTCCTCTTCTAGGTGGGGCCCATGCTGTACCAGTGATCAGTGTCTCCCTGGTGCTGCGAGTGGTCCTCTTCTAGGTGGGGCTCATGCTGGTTCAGTGATCCCTGTCCTCCTGGTGCTGCGGGTGGTCCTCTTCTAGGTGGGGCTCATGCTGGTCCAGTGATCCCTGTCCTCCTGGTGCTGCGGGTGGTCCTCTTCTAGGTGGGGCTCATGCTGGTCCAGTGATCCCTGTCCTCCTGGTGCTGTGGGTGGTCCTCTTCTAAGTGGGGCTCATGCTGTACATGTGATCCCTGTCCTCCTGGTGCTGTGTGTGGTCCTCTTCTAGGTGGGGCTCATGCTGGTCCAGAGATCACTGTCCTCCTGGTGCTGCGGGTGGTCCTCTTCTAAGTGGGGCCCATGCTGGTCCAGTGATCCCTGTCCTTCTGCTGCTGTGGGTGGTCCTCTTCTAGGTGGGGCTCATGCTGTACCCGTGATCACTGTCCTCCTGCTGATGTGGGTGGTCCTCTTCTAAGTGGGGCCCATGCTGGTCCAGTGATCCCTGTCCTCCTGCTGCTGTGGGTGGTCCTCATCTAGGTGGGGCCCATGCTGGTCCAGTGATCCCTGTCCTCCTGGTGCTGCAGGTGGTCCTCTTCTAGGTGGGGCTCATGCTGGTCCAGTGATCAGTGTCCTCCTGGTGCTGTGGGTGATCCTCTTCTAAGTGGGGCTCATGCTGTACCAGTGATCCTTGTCTTCCTGGTGCTGCGGGTGGTCCTCTTCTAGGTGGGGCTCATGCTGTACCAGTGATCCCTGTCCTACTGATGCTGTTGGTGGTCATCTTCTAGGTGGGGCTCATGCTGGTCCAGGGATCCCTGTCCTCCTGGTGCTGTGGGTGGTCCTCTTCTAGGTGGGGCCCATGCTGGACCAGTAATCCCTGTCCTCTTGGTGCTGTGGGTGGTCCTCTTCTAGGTGGGGCTCATGCTGGTCCAGAGATCACTGTCCTCCTGCTGCTGTGGGTGGTCCTCTTCTAGGTGGGGCTCATGCTGTACCAGTGATCCCTGTCCTACTGGTGCTGCGGGTGGTCCTCTTCTAGGTGGGGCTCATGCTGGTCCAGTTATCACTGTCCTCCTGGTGCTGCGGGTGGTCCTCTTCTAGGGGGGCTCATGCTGGTCCAGTGATCCCTGTCCTCCTGGTGCTGTGGGTGGTCCTCTTCTTGGTGGGGCTCATGCTGGTCCAGTGATCCCTGTCCTCCTGGTGCTGTGGGTGGTCCTCTTCTAAGTGGGGCTCATGCTGTACATGTGATCCCTGTCCTCCTGGTGCTGTGGGTGGTCCTCTTCTAAGTGGGGCTCATGCTGGTCCAGTGATCCCTGTCCTCCTGGTTCTGCGGGTGGTCCTCTTCTAGGGGGGCTCATGCTGGTCCAGTGATCCCTGTCCTCCAGGTGCTGTGGGTGGCCCTCTTCTTGGTGGGGCTCATTCTGGTCCAGTGGTCTCTGTCCTCCTGGTGCGGTGGGTGGTCCTCTTCTAAGTGGGGCCCATTCTGGTCCAGTGATCACTGTCTTCCTGGTGCTGTGGGTAGTCCTCTTCTAGGTGGGTCTCATGCTGGTCCAGTGATCACTGTCCTCTTGGTGCTGTGGGTGGTCCTCTTCTAGGTGGGGCTCATGCTGGTCCAGTGAATCCTGTCCTCCTGCTGCTGTGGGTGGTCCTCTTTTAGGTGGGGCTCATGCTGGTCCAGTGATCACTGTCTTCCTGGTGCTGCGGGTGGTCCTCTTCTAGGTGGGGCCCATGCTGTACCAGTGATCCCTGTCCTCCTGGTGCTGTGGGTGGTCCTCTTCTAGGTGGGGCTCATGCTGGTCCAGTGATCCCTGTCCTCCTGGTGCTGTGGGTGGTCCTCTTCTAGGTGGGGCCCATGCTGTACCAGTGATCAGTGTCTCCCTGGTGCTGCGAGTGGTCCTCTTCTAGGTGGGGCTCATGCTGGTTCAGTGATCCCTGTCCTCCTGGTGCTGCGGGTGGTCCTCTTCTAGTTGGGGCTCATGCTGGTCCAGTGATCCCTGTCCTCCTGGTGCTGCAGGTGGTCCTCTTCTAGGTGGGGCTCATGCTGTACATGTGATCCCGGTCCTCCTGGTGCTGTGTGTGGTCCTCTTCTAGGTGGGGCTCATGCTGGTCCAGAGATCACTGTCCTCCTGGTGCTGCGGGTGGTCCTCTTCTAGGTGGAGTTCATGCTGGACCAGAGATCACTGTCCTCCTGGTGCTGTGTGTGGTCCTCTTCTAGGTGGGGCTCATGCTGTACCAGTGATCGTTGTCCTCCTGGTGCTGTGGGTGGTCCTCTTCTAGGTGGGGCCCATGCTGTACCAGTGATCAGTGTCTCCCTGGTGCTGCGAGTGGTCCTCTTCTAGGTGGGGCTCATGCTGGTTCAGTGATCCCTGTCCTCCTGGTGCTGCGGGTGGTCCTCTTCTAGTTGGGGCTCATGCTGGTCCAGTGATCCCTGTCCTCCTGGTGCTGCAGGTGGTCCTCTTCTAGGTGGGGCTCATGCTGTACATGTGATCCCGGTCCTCCTGGTGCTGTGTGTGGTCCTCTTCTAGGTGGGGCTCATGCTGGTCCAGAGATCACTGTCCTCCTGGTGCTGCGGGTGGTCCTCTTCTAGGTGGAGTTCATGCTGGACCAGAGATCACTGTCCTCCTGGTGCTGTGTGTGGTCCTCTTCTAGGTGGGGCTCATGCTGTACCAGTGATCACTGTCCTCCTGCTGATGTGGGTGGTCCTCTTCTAAGTGGGGCCCATGCTGGTCCAGTGATCCCTGTCCTCCTGCTGCTGTGGTTGGTCCTCTTCTAGGTGGGGCCCATGCTGGTCCAGTGATCCCTGTCCTCCTGGTGCTGCAGGTGGTCCTCTTCTAGGTGGGGCTCATGCTGGTCCAGTGATCCCTGTCCTCCTGCTGCTGTGGTTGGTCCTCTTCTAGGTGGGGCCCATGCTGGTCCAGTGATCCCTGTCCTCCTGGTGCTGCAGGTGGTCCTCTTCTAAGTGGGGCTCATGCTGTACCAGTGATCCTTGTCTTCCTGGTGCTGCGGGTGGTCCTCTTCTAGGTGGGGCTCATGCTGTACCAGTGATCCCTGTCCTACTGGTGCTGTTGGTGGTCATCTTCTAGGTGGGGCTCATGCTGGTCCAGTGATCCCTGTCCTCCTGGTGCTGTGGGTGGTCCTCTTCTAGGTGGGGCTCATGCTGGACCAGTAATCCCTGTCCTCTTGGTGCTGTGGGTGGTCCTCTTCTAGGTGGGGCTCATGCTGGTCCAGAGATCACTGTCCTCCTGCTGCTGTGGGTGGTCCTCTTCTAGTTGGGGCTCATGCTGGTCCTGTGCTCCCTGTCATCCTGGTGCTGTGTGTGGTCCTCTTCTAGGTGGGGCTCATGCTGGTCCAGAGATCACTGTCCTCCTGGTGCTGTTGGTGGTCCTCTTCTAAGTGGGGCTCGTGCTGGTCCAGTGATCCCTGTCCTCCTGGTGCTGTTGGTGGTCCTCTTCTAAGTGGGGCTCATGCTGGTCCAGTGATCCCTGTCCTCCTGGTGCTGCGGGTGGTCCTCTTCTAGGTGGGGCTCATGCTGGTCCAGAGATCCCTGTCCTCCTGGTGCTGTGGGTGGTCCTCTTCTAGGTGGGGCTCATGCTGGACCAGTAATCCCTGTCCTCTTGGTGCTGTGGGTGGTCCTCTTCTAGGTGGGGCTCATGCTGGTCCAGAGATCACTGTCCTCCTGCTGCTGTGGGTGGTCCTCTTCTAAGTGGGGCTCATGCTGTAACAGTGATCCCTGTCCTCCTGGTGCTGTGGGTGGTCCTCTTCTAGTTGGGGCTCATGCTGGTCCTGTGCTCCCTGTCCTCCTGGTGCTGTGTGTGGTCCTCTTCTAGGTGGGGCTCATGCTGGTCCAGTGATCCCTGTCCTCCTGGTGCTGTTGGTGGTCCTCTTCTAAGTGGGGCTCGTGCTGGTCCAGTGATCCCTGTCCTCCTGGTGCTGTTGGTGGTCCTCTTCTAAGTGGGGCTCGTGCTGGTCCAGTGATCCCTGTCCTCCTGGTGCTGCGGGTGGTCCTCTTCTAGGTGGGGCTCATGCTGGTCCAGAGATCACTGTCCTCCTGGTGCTTCGGGTGGTCCTCTTCTAGGTGGGGCTCATGCTGGTCCAGAGATCACTGTCCTCCTGCTGCTGTGGGTGGTCCTCTTCTAGGTGGGGCTCATGCTGGTCCAGTGATCCCTGTCCTCCTGGTGCTGTTGGTGGTCCTCTTCTAAGTGGGGCTTGTGCTGGTCCAGTGATCCCTGTCCTCCTGGTGCTGTGGGTGGTCCTCTTCTAGGTGGGGCTTGTGCTGATCCAGTGATCCCTGTCCTCCTGGTGTTGCGGGTGGTCCTCTTCTAGGTGGGGCTCATGCTGGTCCAGAGATCACTGTCCTCCTGGTGCTTCGGGTGGTCCTCTTCTAGGTGGGGCTCATGCTGGTCCAGTGATCACTGTCCTCCTGGTGCTGCGGGTGGTCCTCTTCTAGGTGGGGCTCATGCTGGTCCAGTGATCCCTGTCCTCCTGGTGCTGCGGGTGGTCCTCTTCTAGGTGGGGCTCATGCTGGTCCAGAGATCACTGTCCTCCTGGTGCTGTGGGTGGTCCTCTTCTAGGTGGGGCCCATGCTGGTCCAGTGATCACTGTCCTCCTGGTGCTGCGGGTGGTCCTCTTCTAGGTGGGGCTCATGCTGGACCAGTGATCACTGTCTTCTTGGTGCTGTGGGTGGTCCTCTTCTAAGTGGGGCTCATGCTGGTCCAGCGATCACTGTCCTCCTGGTGCTATGGGTGGTCCTCTTCTAGGTGGGGCTCATGCTGTACCAGTGATCTGGTGGGCAAACTAGCAGGGCCTACACGACCCAGCTCATCTGGCTTCATGGATGGAGTTTCTGAATTTGATCAACTTTTCAGGCATTTGTTTTACATTAAACCCAGCCTATGGACAACCTCTATGAAAACGTATTATTCATATCCCTAGGATGCAAAATGTCAAAATGTTTCAGCAAAGTACTGCACAAATATTGATCCATATTAGGACATAACCCCGAAGTTGTTTGTTGCAAGCATGGTTTTATGTGTCCTTAGGACATAAAAAGTGAATGATTTAATACAAGTTGGGGTGTGCAAAGTAGCAAAGTCCAATGACTCGCAGCTTTGTGGATTTAAATGTACAAAAGCTTCATCAAGTGTAATGCGTGCACAGTTTCCATAATTAAAAGGGAGGCCCCTTCATCCTGCATTGATTGCAGTGGAAATGTGTTCGTGCGGGTGGACCGACTGATGCTGCTTGTCAGACATCCCGCTTCAGAGGATCTACTCGCAGTATGTCCTGTGCCCCAACCTGCGACCCTCACACCACCCACTACTTAATAGTCCCTTTTTCATGGTCTCTCTCATTGAATGTTCTCAGGGCTCCAGATCTACCTGTGCCCTATCCTATCACCTGGCCCATCCTCCACCAGACCATGATGACAGATGTGTTAACACTGGGGCACATCAGCAACAACCGCCGATAGTTATCGCTAAGCGCACTTAGCGCTAGGATAATTATCGCGGCTATCGCTGGATTTTATCGCAGAGCCAGTGCGGTCAGCGATGCTTATCTCCAGAGCGATAAAAATCCAAGCGATAGCTGATGGATATGCGATTATCGCTGGAAATCCAGCGATATTCGCACAGCCATTGGCGTTAGCTTGGTGATAGGCCGGGGCAGCCTTAGCCATAATATCCACCTTCCATTGGATATAATGGCTAAGTCAGATTAAAAGCAGGTGCACGAAAAGTAGCGATAAGCGCGGTGAGCGTTACTTTTCTTATCGCTCTGCAGGTTAGCGTGAAGCTAGATAATTGGAGAAATGTCGGTTAGCGACATCTCTCAAGTTATTTTGTGGGGGAACGCCCACTTTACATCTCATTAGAGATGCAAAGCTGGGCCTTCAGGAAACAGGCGCTGAAGCATGGATTCACGCGATAGCATGACCTTGCTGATATTGAGATAAAATTATTATCGCATTTTGCCCAAAAACGGACGCTAAAGCAGCGATCATTTTATCGCAGCGCTTTGTTGATAATATGCCCTTATAGGAGCTAAAAAGAGGCTGAATCTTCGACACCGCTCAATATGCGGAGTGTCGCGAGGGCGTTACATTGACATTGTTTGCTGGATGATTCTCTCTAGGACATGTTATTGTGTTTGACACAAGCTTGTGAAAGCCTAATTCCAGGCGCCCCATGCCTTAACCTTGAAGTTCTTTTAATAGAAAGATGTGATGCTAGGCTGGAACATTGGCTCAGTTGGATATGAGTTCCCAGCGTGCTCAAAATGTGTCACTAGACCAAAACTTTTTTTCTAATCAAATTTTATTGGTTTTGACAAAAACAAAAGAAACACAAGAGCCTGATAATTCATTACAATACATCCACATAGAACGCTTCCAAACTCACCCTTGTTCCCCAATTTAGACAATCTCGGAGTGCTCTGCACATCGCCCCTTGTGTCCACTTCTAGTCGGGCAGGGTCACCTCATTTTGTCAGTCCCATCCGTTGACCCCATGCACGATGATACTTGGAAGGGAATCCCCTCCCCACACACAATGGTTTTTCCTGCATGGCGCACCAATCCACCCCCCTGCGCCATGTAGAGAGAGTCAGCGGGAGGGATCTTGTTATGTTATGTTATCTGTGTCTTTTATAGCGCTCGGCTACTCCAAGGAGTGTCCCTGCGCTTTTATTTTTAACCTGTAACAGAGAACACAACAGGGCAAATAAAAAAGAGACCAGAAATCAAAAGAGAGAGCAAATCTAGAGAACAAAAAGCCAAGTTTTAAGGCCTTTCCTAAAAGCTAACAGGTTGGAAGTGCTACGCAGTGACACGGGCAGAGTGTTCCATAGCTGTGGTGCCAACAGCCTAAAAGACCGGCCCCCAATGCTTGCCCTTTTTACCCGAGGAACCACAGCAAGGAACAAAGACTCGGATCTCAGGGATCGGGCAGGATGGTAGAAAGCTAGCCTCTTTTGAAGATATTTCGCTCCAGAGGCATAGAGAGCCTTATGAGCCAAGGTCAAGGCCTTAAAAACTATCCGCTTCCGGATAGGTATCCAGTGGAGTGACTGCAGGAGGCCAGAGGTTCTGGCTCGCCCATGAGGCCAAAAATGGCCCGTGCTGCCGAGTTCTGAACCACCTGCAGCCGTTGCTAGAGATACTCCGGCAGGCCGAGATAAAGGACATTGGAATAGTCCAATCTCGAGCCAATTAAGGCCTGAACCGTAATCTTCCTGTGATCTTCCGGGAGCAGAGGAAGAAACTTACGGAGCATCCTGAGGAGGCCAAAGCATGTACCCGTTAGGCCCAGAATCTGGGATCTCAACATCTTTTCATCTGGTCACTATGTCTCGCTTTGCCACCATGGTGGCCACCCCCAGGAGTGTTCTGTCAGCTCTGGAGTCATCCAGACCCTCCATAACTCCAGCATCAGGACCACTGGGACCAGAATTGGGTCAGAGCAGTCCAGGACCAGAGCATGTGGTAAACATCTGCAGGTGCTGTCAGCTCTGAAATCCATAACTCCCAGGACCAGAGCATGGGGTAAACATCTGCAGGTTCTGTCAGCTCTGGAATCCATAACTCACAGCATCAGGACCGCTGGGACCAGTATTGGGTCAGAGCCACCCAGGCCCAGAGCATGTGGTAAACATCTGCAGTTTCCATCAGCTCTGGAGTCCATAACTCCAGCGTCAGGACCGCTGGGACCAGTATTGGGTGAGAGCCGCCCAGGCCCAGAGCATGTGGTAAACAGCTGCAGGTTCTGTCGGCTCTGGAGTCCATAACTCCCAGCATCAGGACCCCTGGGACCAGTATTGGGTCAGAGCAGTCCAGGACCAGAGCATGTGGTAAACATCTGCCGGTTCTGTCAGCTCTGGAGTCCATAACTCCAGCATCAGGACCACGGGGACCAGTATTGGGTCAGAGCCGTTCAGGACCAGAGCATGGGGTAAACATCTGCAGGTTCCGTCAGCTCTGGAGTCCATAACTCCCAGCATCAGGACCACTGGGACCAGTATTGGGTAAGAGCAGTCAAGGCCCAGAGCATGTGGTGAACATCTGCAGGTTCTGTCAGCTCTGGAGTCCATAACTCCAGCATCAGGACTACGGGGACCAGTATTGGGTCAGAGCCGTCCAGGACCAGAGCATGGGGTAAACATCTGCAGGTTCTGTCAGCTCTGGAGTCCATAACTCCCAGCATCAGGACCGCTGGGACCAGTATTGGGTGAGAGCCGCCCAGGACCAGAGCATGTGGTGAACATCTGCAGGTTCTGTCAGCTCTGGAGTCCATAACTCCCAGCATCAGGGCCGCTGGGACCAGTATTGGGTCAGAGCCGTCCAGGACCAGAGCATGGGGTAAACATCTGCAGGTTCTGTCAGCTCTGGAGTCCATAACTCCCAGCATCAGGGCCGCTGGGACCAGTATTGGGTCAGAGCCGTCCAGGACCAGAGCATGGGGTAAACATCTGCAGGTTCTGTCAGCTCTGGAGTCCATAACTCCCAGCATCAGGGCCGCTGGGACCAGTATTGGGTCAGAGCCGTCCAGGACCAGGGCATGAGGTAAACATCTGCAGGTTCTGTCAGCTCTGGAGTCCATAACTCCCAGCATCAGGACTACGGGGACCAGTATTGGGTAAGAGCCACCAAGGCCCAGAGCATGTGGTAAACATCTGCAGGTTCCGTCAGCTCTGGAGCCCATAACTCCCAGCATCAGGACCCCTGGGACCAGTATTGGGTAAGAGCCATCCAGGACCAGAGCATGTGGTAAACATCTGCAGGTTCCGTCAGCTCTGGAGTCCATAACTCCAGCATCAGGACTACGGGGACCAGTATTGGGTCAGAGCAGTCCAGGCCCAGAGCATGTGGTGAACATCTGCAGGTTCCGTCGGCTCTGGAGTCCATAACTCAAGCATCAGGACTACGGGGACCAGTATTGGGTCAGATCCGTCCAGGACCAGAGCATGTGGTGAACATCTGCAGGTTCTGTCGGCTCTGGAGTCCATAACTCCCAGCATCAGGACCACTGGGACCAGTATTGGGTAAGAGCCATCCAGGACCAGAGCATGGGGTAAACATCTGCAGGTTCTGTCAGCACTGGAGTCCATAACTCCAGCATCAGGACCCCCGTGACCAGTATTGGGTCAGAGCAGAGACGTCCAGGACCAGAGCATGGGGTAAACATCTGCAGGTTCTGTCAGCTCTGGAGTCCATAACTCCAGCATCAGGACTACGGGGACCAGTATTGGGTCAGAGCCGCCCAGGCCCTGAGCATGTGGTGAACATCTGCAGGTTCTGTCGGCTCTGGAGTCCATAACTCCCAGGACCAGAGCATGGGGTAAACATCTGCAGGTTCTGTCAGCTCTGGAGTCCATAACTCCAGCATCAGGACTACGGGGACCAGTACTGGGTCAGAGCCGCCCAGGACCAGAGCATGGGGTAAACATCTGCAGGTTCCGTCAGCTCTGGAGTCCATAACTCCAGCATCAGGACCACGGGGACCAGTATTGGGTCAGATCCATCCAGGACCAGAGCATGTGGTAAACATCTGCAGGTTCTGTCAGCTCTGGAGTCCATAACTCCCAGCATCAGGGCCGCTGGGACCAGTATTGGGTCAGAGCCGTCCAGGACCAGAGCATGGGGTAAACATCTGCAGGTTCCGTCAGCTCTGGAGTCCATAACTCCAGCATCAGGACCACTGGGACCAGTATTGGGTGAGAGCCGCCCAGGACCAGAGCATGTGGTGAACATCTGCAGGTTCCGTCAGCTCTGGAGTCCATAACTCCAGCATCAGGACCGCTGGGACCAGTATTGGGTCAGAGCCGTCCAGGGCCAGAGCATGGGGTAAACATCTGCAGGTTCTGTCAGCACTGGAGTCCATAACTCCCAGCATCAGGACCACTGGGACCAGTATTGGGTCAGAGCCGTCCAGGGCCAGAGCATGTGGTGAACATCTGCAGGTTCCGTCAGCTCTGGAGTCCATAACTCCCAGCATCAGGACCACTGGGACCAGTATTGGGTCAGATCCGTCCAGGACCAGAGCATGTGGTGAACATCTGCAGGTTCTGTCGCAGAGCGCGGACGAGGCCATTACTTAGATGTTATTTAAGACGCGGGCTGTCACTAAGCCATAACATTGACAGTGTTTTCTCATTAGGACATAACGCTTTACATGAGGCGTCATTAGGCTATAGCATGTATGTGTTTTGATCCCATATCATTGATCGCTGGTTCAATCAGAATGTGAAAGATGCCCTCACACACAGGCAATGTTCTAACTCCCTTCCGATCAGCACATGTTTAGTTTGTGAGGCTGGTTTGGTTGCACTGTGGTTGTGCAGACACAGTAGCAGCAAAAGAACACGGGCCTGTGTCCGCAAAGAACAGCGCTTCAGAGTGTAATTGAAAAGATGTACCCAGCGGTGGGCAACAACGAGACCCGGGCATCGATGAGGGACACAATGCAGTTTAATTCTGTAACATGGAGGGGCCGGGAGGGGGGTTCCTCCCTCAGTAACGCGGAACCACAAAATATATTCAAGTGCCCTTTTTTTTAAACTCAGGGGCATATTAGCAAGGAATTGCAATATTTATCGCAAAACGCGCTTTGTGAGTTTATTGTTATTGCTGCCTATCGCTGGATATGTTAGCGGAGAAAACATACTATTAGCAACGTTTATCTCCATTGTGCTAATATATCCAGCATCGATATGAAATCCAGCGATATTAACACATTAACGCCAATGGAGACTTAACCTGACAATCCACCTCCTATTGGATAAACAGGTAAGTCATGTTTTTAGCAGACTTTAGATTCTAGCGATAATCGCGCTTAGTGCGAATTTTTTTATTGCTTCACCTGCCTTGCTAATAGGCGATAGCTGTGTTAGCGACTGCTTTCAGTCGCTAACAGTTTGGGTACGCCCACTTTGCATGTCATTAGCGATAAATATCACTGACATGCAAAGCGGGCCCCAAACCGCTCGCTATCGCCTAAAAGCTGTCGCTAACTGCTGTTAGCGACAGCTTGCTGATAGGGCGATAAAAATATTGCTGCTAAAGCGGTGATAAGGCCCTTGCTAATAGGCCCCTTACATTTCATAAAGACATCGTGAAGGATACGAAGAATCGGGTCTGGCCTATCTGTGTTTAACGAGTTACGCTTCAGCAGCAGCAAATCAGTTCAAATTCGAAAATTCGGCACATTTCCTGCAAAAGAAAATACACAGCAGGCGGACCCCCACCGAGACTGTATGCATCTTTTGCTAAAACGTGTTTCTTTATTAAGAAGGGCATGGCGTCTAGAATAATGTAACCTTCATAAATACCTCGAGGTACATGCATGAATATAGGCAAAAGCCAAGCAGTTTTTCCTGTCAAGTATATCAAATGCGTACCCTTGATACATTGGCTTAAAGTCGCAGTAGGTGTTTCCCTGAGGGCTGCAAGAGAGCCTGTTGTCGTTTCGATTTACGAGCCGTGACACTTAAATGCGGGAGCACTTTAGGTTGTGTGGTGCAAAAGCGATTCGGATCGGAGCGTGCAGGCTTTGTTTGGAATATTTAACCTAAACAAAGGGGGTCAGAGGTAGCTAAAAGGCGCAGAGGCGGTCACTGTATACCCTTAAATAAGTTGAGATTGCTACATATACTGAAATGTTAACTGGTGTAGCAATTTGTACTGAATAAATTAGCGAGGAATGGCCACATGTTTCTTTTTTTTTTTTTTATTTAGTTGGTGAAGAGGAACACGGCGAATAATTAACAGAGCACAGTACACATAGTGATTTACATTTGTGCATATATCCAGAGGTGTGGCGCAGCGGCCAGGGTGCCTGACTCCGGGCACGGGGTTCACGGTTCGATCCCCGTCTCCGGCGGAAGGTCCGCCCAGCACTATGTGACTCTGGGCAATAGCTCGCTTAATCTTCCCGAAGGTCCTCTATGCCAGGACACCTCTCTGGAGGTAGCTGTGCGCTTTACAAATGCTAGCATTTCATTTCATTATAGGTTGACGGGCTGCAACTGAATGTGATTATAGGGTATAGGCCGGGTATGTGGCTAACGGCTGGAGCATACCCCTAGGACGTGGTTTACCGGTACGAATGCTGATGGCAACCACCTGGTAAATATACCATGACTGCTAAGTAGCATATGTTACCCTTTGGGCAAAGATGCCTGGTAACATTTTAATGTTTTTAAGATGTCCTCACTGTTTGGCATTGTCTTTGTCTCTTTTCTATGTTTGTCAGTCAATCTAGGCTCAGACTGAAACTTTAGTGAGCTGAAGACCGGCCCAAGCCCTGATGAAATTGCTGCAAGGTATTTGGCAATGAAACATGTTGGCCTTTTCATAGCCAAAGTGGTCTGCAATATTTTGTTCCCTTTTAGGTCACGCCTACGCAGCGCGGATGCGCTGCTTAGGAAAAACACCTGTAGCAATCGCTAGGGTGTTTGTCCCAAAAACGTGCACGAGTTGCATAGCCTTCAATGGCAACGCATGCACGTTTGGCCATTCCCTTCCCGCAAGGGAATCTTGCAGGCCCCCTCCTCTCTCCCCTCCCCCTGCTGCCGCGCGTGCTTGTCTTATATGTCTGGCCTGCCAAAGGTAAGCTAAATGTCCTTGAAGTCTCTATTGAACACAAGTGTGGTCTTCAGTGTACTTATTATTTCACTACCTTCAGGAACTTTTGCCTCCCTCAGACACTTCTTTTTTTGGGAGGGGTAGCGGGGCAAGGCATGTTACTTACTTCAGTTTCCCTCTCCTTCATACTATATCTTTGATGAAGAGGGATATTCAAATTGGAAATTAGCTGCCAGTTCTGTACACAGGCACAGTGAAAGCATCCAGTTTCCCCAAAAGCATTCAGAGGTGTTACTCTTGCCTGTGCCATGGTTGAGTCCTGCTCCAAAGGAGCATGCATGGTGTTTGCCAAGGCACTGTTTTAAAAGCAGTGGTGTTGGCCCTTTAAGAATGCTGATGGTCTGTACTCCCTTCTTCCTGGAGATGTTTCCACAGGCTAAGTAAGGCTGCTTCTCTTCCATGCAACAGAGGGAACCCTGACTGACGGAGCTGCGGGCGGAAGTGCTGTTCAGCATTTCTGCAACTACTCCTTTTCCGTTTACTTCAATAGGTTTCATTGACTCTCTTGAGACGCGCTCGATGTTAGATGATAGTTACTCTATCTAGTAGGGTCCCGCTGTGATCATATCAATGCACATTGGAAGACACTGGTACCATGAAGCACACTCTATGGGATTCATAATTAGAGGGGAAATTGTCAGCACTCCAGGAACAAATGTTTTACACGGATTCTGAAACAAAGACTTGTTTTTCTGGCACTTAGAAATGTGAACAGTATTCCAAATGATTGAACCCCATGCTGCTGCTAAAGGTTGCCTTTCTTTGGGGGTTGGTTTGTAAGGCTCAAAGCGTCTGGGGCTTTGTTATACTGCTTGATCATGTATATCGGAGACCCGCCTGCCATCCTGTAAATACTTTTTAGAATCATATCGGCCACTTTCATTTAAGAGCCCCAATACCTTCAACAATGGAGTCCTACTTCCTGGGGCTTGGGATCAGATAAGCAGCAGCTTCCTGAAGAATAATGTATTATTGTGGGCAAATGCATATGTCTGTAGTTCCTAACATCCAACAATGTACCAAGGATTAACCAAGAGTGAAGGGAGTCCTCCTGCGTTGTGTAGCATGCAACTTCAATAGAAGATTCTGTCAGTCAAATGACTTGCACAGGTGGAATTGTTTTTAGGACTTGATAAAACCACGATGTCTCGCATGAATAAGTAGACTGTACCATTTTAGAATTTATACAGTTTTCGTTGTCAATTGAAATTGTTCACAAAATGCCTCAACTCTCTCACAGACACTCTCTGACAGACTCTCTCTCTCACAGACACTCTCTGACAGACTCTCTCTCTCACAGACACTCAATCAATCAAGGCATTTATATAGCGCACTACTCACCCAGAGGGTCTCAAGGCGCTAGGGGAGGGGGGTCCGCTACTGCTCGAACAGCCAGGTCTTGAGCTGCTTCCTGAAGGCGAGGTGGTCCTGGGTCAGGCGGAGGTGGGTCGGGAGGGAGTTCCAAGTCTTGGCGGCGAGGTAGGAGAAGGACCTTCCCCCTGTGGTGGCTCTTCGGATGCGGGGGACGGCGGCGAGGGCATGGCCGGTCGATCGAAGCTGGCGTTTGGGAGCGTAGAAGTTGAGGCGGCTGTTGAGGTATCCTGGGCCTTGGTTGTGTAGCTCACTATCAGCAGCCGTGGGCAGTGACTGGAGCTCGGCCCCTGATCCCTGGAGTGATCTAATCCCTTGGTGATTGCTGCGAAGAGATAGGTGGCTGTGGTGAGGGGGTGACGGCGACCTTTGGTGCAGAGGATACACGCCGGGGAAGAGGTGAGTGAGGTGGGGCCTACTCGCAGTGCTAGTGCAGAGCGATGCTGACCTACGCGGCAAAACCTGAGCCTCAACTGGCACTGGTGCCATGCGGCGCCCAGGCGTGGCGGCGGCGGCCGGCTGGCCCCTGCTGGAATATTGGGCTTTACCTGCTCCTTCCACATGAGGGGCTCTTCGGTGAGCCAATTGGCACGGGGGGAGGTGATTTGAAGTGGGCTGCGGGTGGCATCTGGCTTCTCCTTGCAACCAAGGAGGGGGGCTGCCTTGTCACTGTGCGGGCCTGCTGGGTCTCCTCTCTCTTGCGTTGTGGTGCGATCTGGGTCCCCTGCGCTGTCACCCCTGGGAAGAGTGAGGACACTTTGGATCCTGGAGGTGCCTATCAATGCTGGACAACGTTAGGGCGGGAGAGGGATCGCGCAGTAGTAATGGCGAATGCAGGTGGGAGGGGGACGCTGTGCATCATCTACCACTATAGGCGGAAGCCTACTGTGAGGAGCTGAGTGTGAGATCCGACTCGGTCGCCGGACTATAGTGATGCGCCAACTCCTTTCCGCCACGCACTCATACCAAACTCCTCATGACATAGTGGGAGAGTGCTGGGGTACTAACAAACTAAATTGCTCCAGCTACTGTGCTGCATACCTTAGTATAGAGTGGAGGAGCTGCTTCCATGATTCAGGACAATTCCGCGCAAAACAGACGTCTCAGGAGCTGTCACCTGGAGTCACAGCTGGGCTGATACACGGCGACACAGACCATAGTGGGGTGACATATTGCACAGGCGGGCACGTCTGCCTACACCACCGGTGTTTCAAGACCATGGGGAAGACTGATCCCAAGCAACCCAAGATTCCATTTGAGAGTAATGACAAACAGGCACCATGGACTCGTCGTCGGAGACGGGTTCTGCTCAAGACCCTGGCGACACAGTGGACAACTCTGAAGAAGACATGAGATCTATATTACGAGAGGTGCGCTCTGGACTTAAAACTATTGATGGTAGGATAGATACCCTCACTTCCAGCCTTGATGCTGTTAAGAAAAAAGCTGGATGTCCATGAAACTCGGCTCGATGTTCTGGAGAATAGGCTGTCTGATACACAGGACTCTCAGGCGGAGTCGAGATCGCAAATCCTTAGTATGGAGCAGGTGCTGGTTGTAATTAGACTTGGTGGCGCATTCCTGAAGGAACAATCTCCAAATTCTTGGCCTTCCAGAAGCGACTGCTATCTCTGGCGGGGCAGCTTGCGGCACCAGCTGCAGAGGGTAGGAGTGTTGATGTTAGTACTTGTGTTGCAACTATCATTGGTGGCACTGGCAGGGGCAGTGTGCGGCACCAGCTGCAGAGGGTAGGAGTGTGAATGTTAGTACTTGTGTTGTTACTGTCATTGGCGGCGCTGGCGGGGCAGTGTGCAGAACAAGCTGCAGAGGGTGGGAGTGTGAATGTTAGTACTTGTGTTGTTACTTTCATTGGCGTTGCTGGCGGGGCAGTGTGCGGCACCAGCTGCAGAGGGTAGGAGTGTGAATGTTAGTACTTGTGTTGTTAGTATCATTGGTGGCGCTGGTGGGGGCAGTGTGCGGCACCAGCTGCAGAGGGTGGGAGTGTGAATGTTAGTACTTGTGTTGTTACTTTCATTGGCGTTGCTGGCGGGGCAGTGTGCGGCACCAGCTGCAGAGGGTAGGAGTGTGAATGTTAGTACTTGTGTTGTTAGTATCATTGGTGGCGCTGGCGGGGCAGTGTGCGGCACCAGCTGCAGAGGGTGGGAGTGTGAATGTTAGTACTTGTGTTGTTACTGTCATTGGCGGTGCTGGCGGGGGCAGTGTGCGGCACCAGCTGCAGAGGGTGGGAGTGTGAATGTTAGTACTTGTGTTGTTACTCTCATTGGCGGTGCTGGCGGGGCAGTGTGCGGCACCAGCTGCAGAGGGTGGGGGTGTGAATGTTAGTACTTGTGTTGTTACTGTCATTGGCGTTGCTGGCGGGGCAGTGTGTGGCACCAGCTGCAGAGGGTAGGAGTGTGAATGTTAGTACTTGTGTTGTTACTGTCATTGGCGGTGCTGGCGGGGCAGTGTGTGGCACCAGCTGCAGAGGCCTCCTGACGAGAGCCCTGGCACTTATTGTTTTCAAATCAAGCACTGGCAACAACAATACTCAGTCTAGGACATCCCTCCCACCGAAGCATCGCAAAGGTAAATATACAGAGGTAAGTCTGGATTTACGACTGACAGCACGCCCACGTACCCCAGTGAGGTCTATAAGGTACACAGATGTGTTCAGGATATTAAATCTGTACTTTTTTATATGTCAGTTTTCACAGTTTCCTGGTGGTCCATGTTCTGCCGTCAGTAGCCTTTTACTCTGATATTCATGACCCCAATATTCTCACCGCCCCCCCCCCTCAAGCAGGGGTGGTTTACAGCTGTGCTGTGTCCGCCCCTGTGAGAGTTCGGGCTCTGAACTGACCTCCTGCTCGTGAGATCCTTCACACGAGCACCTTGTGAATCTGGACTTTACAAGCACATGCTGCAGGTCTCACATGTGTCACTGTGACATACGCCGCACGTCTCACATGTGTCACTGTGACGTATGCTGCACGTCTCACATGTGTCACTGTGACGTACACCGCATGTCTCACATGTGTCACTGTGACGTATGCTGCACGTCCCACATGTGTCACTGTGACGTACGCCACACGTCTCACATGTGTCACTGTGACGTATGATGCACGTCTCACATGTGTCACTGTGACGTTTGCCGCATGTCTCACACGTGTCACTGTGACGTACGCCGCACGGCTCACATGTGTCACTGTGACCTATGCTGCACGTCTCACATGTGTCACTGTGACGTATGCCGCACGTCTCACATGTGTCACTGTGACGTATGCTGCACGTCTCACATGTGTCACTGTGACGTACGCCGCACGTCTCACATGTGTCACTGTGACGTATGCTGCACGTCTCACATGTGTCACTGTGACGTACGCCGCACGTCTCACATGTGTCACTGTGACGTATGCTGCACGTCTCACATGTGTCACTGTGACGTACACCGCACGTCTCACATGTGTCACTGTGACGTATGCTGCACGTCTCACATGTGTCACTGTGACGTTTGCCGCATGTCTCACACGTGTCACTGTGACGTACGCCGCTCGGCTCACATGTGTCACTGTGACGTATGCTGCACGTCTCACATGTGTCACTGTGACGTATGCCGCACGTCTCACATGTGTCACTGTGACGTATGCTACACGTCTCACATGTGTCACTGTGACGTACGCCGCACGTCTCACATGTGTCACTGTGACGTATGCTGCACGTCTCACATGTGTCACTGTGACGTTTGCCGCATGTCTCACACGTGTCACTGTGGCGTATGCATGTACAATGTTACCTGACACGTGACTTGCCGCAGCTCGGGCAGCCTGGAGAATGTACAGGACTCTGGGGCATATTAACAAGGGCCGGCGATAAATATCGCAAAGCGCGCTTAGCGCTTGCATTTTTATCGCTGGCTATCTCGGGAATTTATCACCCGTTAGCGTGTAATCAACAACACGCATTGCAGAGGCGATAAAAATTCCAGAGTTAGGGGTCCATTAGGATGACGGGCGGACTTAGTCTGCCCGCCATCCAATCGGGACCAGGGACTGCCCGCCATGAAGGCGGGAGTCCCGTGTGTGGCATTAGGATGCGGCCGCTACAGTGGCGGCCGCATCCTGCATTTATAACATTGTGGCGGGCGGTGCACTCTGAACCGCCCGCTACAATGTTATGAATGCATGCACGCATTTGCATACACAATGCGGTAGGCACAAGCGCGGTGCCTACCGCATTGCATATGCAAATGCAGGGAGGTACCACAGGTACCCCCTGTGCACCCCCCACCCCTCCTTCACTTTGGGGGCCCGCAGGGGGCCCCCAAAGTGAAGACTGCATGCCTTTCTGTGGCTGCACTGCCGTTACGGAAAGGCATCACTTACACCCCATCATAATATGACTGGCGGTGTCTGATAGACACTGCCACCATATTATTCCTTTTCCGCCCCGGCAGCAAGGCGACCGGGGCGGAAAAGCGGCGGACGGTCTTTCCGTCCGCCGTGGTCCCCCAGCCAGACTAATATGGCGGGGGGGAATTCTGGACACGATGTCGGGCGGATTGCCTCCGCCCGATATCGTAATGGGCCCCATAGTGTTGATATTGCCGTTTTCCATGGTGGAAAACGGCGATATGCTAGATGAGAGGGCCTGTGGTCTTAGCCAGGAATCCACCCCCATGTTAAGGATGCCTTAGACAAGGAATTTAACAGACGTTAATTTCCTGCGTTAAGGCATACCTAACGCAATTTAAATAATCGCTTCAATTCCTTGTTCATATCGCGAAGCTGCCTTCGCGATATTTTCCCTGGTTGGTTTCACAGCCACGCCTACTTTGCATCTCATTAGCGATGCAAAGGTAGGCGTGCTGGAAGCGATGGCGTGTCTTTGCTGATAAGCAGATAATTTTATAGCGCCGCCTTGTTAATATATTGAACATTTTGAAAGCTTTAGAAGAGGTCGCGGCAAAGAGTTTATAAATCTGTGAAGTTGAGAAACATTGGTCGTGGGTTTTACTTCCCAACCCCCTGCTCACTCAGGAGTATCTTAAAATCATGTAATAAAAATCTCTTCCTTCCGCACCAGACACATGTAGAAGCGGAGGAGCGGGAAAAGATGCCTTGGAATTCTATTCAATCCGCGCCCCCCCTAACCCCCCGTGTCATTGTTGCCAACTTTTGACCTCTCTGATCCCACCTCAATGTGCTTTAGGGGCCAGTGTTAAAGGCTCAGCGCCCTCCCCTGTTCACCTGGGGGGGGGGGGGGGGGGGGGGGGGGGGGGGGAGATGTACTGAGGTCTCTCCCGCACCCCTCCTTCCAGCGCCAAGTGCCAGAGAGTGGGCGCGTTGGCGCTTGACCCCATCAGCCGTTCGGGCTCCTGGAGCCGGTGGGACCCAAAGTGACTTGATCTGACCCCAGTCCTGGGCCCCCTCGACACGTCATCATTCCCCCAGTGAAGTCAGGACCGCCCGAGGCACACAAGCTCCCAGACACGTGACCCCACCCAGAATGGGTTTGGGGTGTCCTACCCGGCCCGTGCCCCTGCCAACGAGCATCAAATTAAACTCAAGTCGGTGGAAGGCAGCCGAGGTCTCGGTGCCACTGCACCAGTCGCACCACTGATAACTGGGCCCCTGGGATAAAGCAGCGCGGACCCTGCATTGGATGGGGAGTCTACAAACCTCCGGCCTATTTCCAAATCTGGCATAAGGAGAGTCCGAGCAGGGGAGGAGCAGCTGAGCCCTGGCATAAGGAGAGCCCTACATAAGTCATTCTTCCGCCGCTGGTGCCCTGTAATCAGCCCCTTGGTGCCCCCCGCCCTGGTGCCCGCAGACCCTCAGCAGCTGGTGATGGAGCCCCGGCACCACAATGATGAAAGACCAAGAAATATCCGAGTCTGGTCTCTGGGTGAGGCCGGGCTTCAGGGCGCTCCACGCCTCGAGGCACACTCGACCAGTGCAGGGGGGGGGGGGGGGGGAGGAGGGGGGAGGGGTCCTGCAGGAGAGAGTGAGGGGGCACAGAGAGGCCCTGGCAGTAGTGGAGTGTGTGTGTGGGGGGGTCCCCTCCACACTAGAGCTGTCCGTCTTACCGTCCCCGGGTCCGGAGGGTGATGCTGAGGGAATGAGTTCTCTCCCCGGTGCGCTCAGTGCTGCTGCCTCCTCTTCCAGGCGCTGTGTGACTCCAGCGCTTTCACTTTCACCCGTTACCTCTAGAGCCCTCCCGCCCCCGCATCCACCTGTCCCTCCTCCCTCCAGAGCATCCGTGCCTGGCTCTCACCCGTCCTCGCCTGATGGAGGGTCTCACCCCCCCTCCTCTCTCGGCCTTGGATGCTTCCACTGGAAGAGCCCACACTGGGGGAGGGGGGAGGGGGGGTGGTCTGCGTCAGCTGCAGGTGTCCTCAGCTTGTCTCTTCCCGGACACGCCCCCTTTTGATACCCCGCATCTTTTGTGGGCGCTTCGAGGCTCCGACGGGCGAGGCTGGGCGCACGAGCCCGTCCGCCCGGTTAGTTTTCTTCTTTTTTATGACATTGCTTTTATTTTTACAGCGCCGACATGTCCAAGGGTAGGGTGACCAGGCGCCCCCGTTTTACCAGGACGGTCCCCGATTTTAACCAGCTGTCCCAGCAAATTTCAAGAAATGTAGCTCCTGTCTCGGTTTTTGGAGAGGGGCGACTGAAAACGATGGGAGGGTTTTTTATGTTTTACAAAGCAGGGATAGTTAGCAGTTGTTTCAAGACAGCAATTTAATTAACAGGCAAGCTGCTGGGCTTAAAAATAGCATTTTATATTTATTCTTACTGCCTGTTCTGTAATTCTCTGCTGAGGAGCGCGCTCATCGCTTGAAGTAAAATTGTAGTCCTTCTATTTTTGTGAAATGTCCCAGTTTTTGGCTTTAAAATTCTGGTCACCCTACCCAAGGGCACAGGAGCGCTTTACAAGATACCCGGGCAGGAGCATTGGCACCGCTTGGAGTGAGCTGCAGGGTGAGCGGCTTTAAATGCCCCCAGAACCTCAGGGCGGTGAGAGGTGGCTCCTTTACACGCATCCTGTCACCGCTTTGAAAAAGGAGCTCTGTAAACGGGGAGTTTGTATTAAACCGTAAGATAAGTAATGGGCTATAATGATTGGTTTTCTGTGGAAAAAGGAACAGTGGATGAATGAAGTAGGTAAGACTGTGACACTCAGAAGAGACGCGCTCTGCTTTCTTAAAAACAAATTCAGCCCGGAGGAGGGAGAGACTGGAGGCGGGAGAGGCTGGTGCAGCTGCTCTCTGCAGGGCGCCGCTAACAAAGGCCCCTGAGCGCTCTAACAAAGGCCCTGAGCGCTGTAATAAAGGCAGCTGAGCGCTCTAAAATGCCCCTGAGCGCTCTAACAAAGGCCGCTGAGCGCTCTAACAAAGGCCCCTGAGCGCTCTAACAAAGGCCCCTGAGCGTTCTAACAAAGGCCCTGACCACTCTAACAAAGACCCCTGAGCGCTCTAACAAAGGCCCCTGAGCGCTCTAACACAGGCCCCTGAGCGCTCTAACACAGGCCTCTGAGCACTCTAACAAAGGTATAATTAACAACAAAGGAGTGACTAAAAAAGGTGCGGACGCTGATCCAAACCAAACTTGAGTGGTTGTGATCACTCTAGGTCATACACGGGGAGCCATCGGAGCGCTGTTCCCTCCGATGTGAAGGAAACCCACACCACTTTGGCCCATGATGTGAAACAAATCTCCGTTTCATATCCTCATGACCTGGAAATCCCAGGTTTAACCGGTACTAAGAACCGTGAGTTTATAAACACTTAACGTCTACACTGAGGTTAGGGTGCACCTTAGAGAGTGCATACCGCCCAGTGTTTGTCCTTTGGTCCTGATGAAAGCTCGGCCGACTTGGCCTTAAGAGCAGAAACATGTCGACCCTGTGATTTGGGTGATACGACTCAAACTTAAGGTCTATATCATCCATCCCACCCTTTTTAACCAGATGCTCACGCCGATCTTTATTAAAGTTTGGTTTGGATCAGCGTCCGCACCTTTTTACCTTTATCACTTTTTCACTTTATTCACTGTTTTTATAGAATCCAGCTCCAGTGCAGATGCAGGTGTCGTAGCACACCGGTTAGGTCTTTTACCTGCCCGGTGAAAATACCCAATGATGAAGCATGTCACCCAATAGTTGGGTGAGTGAGGGTAATATATAAAATAATTGTTATTTTTTCACATTTCACTTCACTTTTAAAAATATTTAAAAAATATTTTCCTTGTTTCCTTTTTTAGTCACTCCTTTGTTGTTAATTATATTTCGTTTGGGGTATAGGAGTGTCCTTTGAGCCCTAACTCTCTTTTTGTTGTTACACTCTAACAAAGGCCTTGAGCGCTCTAACAAAGACCCCTGAGCGCTGTAACAAAGGCCCTGAGCACTCTAACAAAGGCCCTGAGCGCTGTAACAAAGGTCCTGAGTGCTCTAACAAAGGCCCTGAGCGCTCTAACAAAGGCCCCTGAGCGCTCTAACAAAGGCCCTGAGCGCTCTAACAAAGGCCCCTGAGCGCTCTAACAAAGGCCCTGAGTGCTCTAACAAAGGCCCCTGAGTGCTCTAACAAAGGCCCCTGAGCGCTCTAACAAAGGCCCTGAGCGCTCTAACAAAGGCCCTGAGCGCTCTAACAAAGGCCCTGAGCGCTCTAACAAAGGCCCCTGAGCGCTCTAACAAAGGCCCTGAGTGCTCTAACAAAGGCCCCTGAGTGCTCTAACAAAGGCCCCTGAGCGCTCTAACAAAGGCCCTGAGCGCTCTAACAAAGGCCCTGAGCGCTCTAACAAAGACCCCTGAGCGCTCTAACAAAGGCCCTGAGCACTCTAACAAAGGCCCTGAGCGCTGTAACAAAGGTCCTGAGTGCTGTAACAAAGGCCACTGAGCGCTCTAAAATGCCCCTGAGCGCTCTAACAAAGGCCACTGAGCCCTCTAAAATGCCTCTGAGCACTCTAACAAAGGCCCCTGAGAGCTCTAACAAAGGCCCCTGAGCGCTCTAACTAGGCCTCTGAGTGCTCTACAGTGCCCCTGAGCGCTCTAACAAAGGCCCCTGAGAGCTCTAACAATGGCTCCTGAGCGCTCTAACAACGGCCACTGAGCCCTCTAAAATGCCCCTGAGCACTCTAACAAAGGCCCCTGAGCGCTCTAACAACGGCCCCTGAGCGCTCAGTTAGGGTTTGTTGTTCACCTTTCAATCAATAACAGACAATAGTACAGCTCAGTAGAGTCCTCTGGAGCTGTCCATAGGCGCTGATGTGCTTACAGGCTGTGCACCTGTAGGGGAGGTATCCAGGCTGAGGAGACCTCTGTTAGAGACAGGTTGTTGGGATGAGAGCCCTGGTCAAGCAGCACCCACAGTCCTAGTCAGAGTAAGAGGCAGGCAAACCCTAAATGAACCTCTGCTCACCCTCCGGTAGCTTGGCACAGAGCAGTCACGGTAAACTTAGAGGCAGTGTGCAAAGTATTTGTGCAGCACTTCAAACAGTGACACACCATACAACAAAACCCACACCAGGTCTAGAAAAATATAACTAACTTTAATAAATAAAACAGACCGAAACAACAAAAATCAAATGAGTAGAAATTGAGATTTTTTTAACATTTATGATGAAAAATAGCGCCAAAAAGCTCAAAGCGCTACTGAGGGGTATGTGGTCTGGACTGGGACAAAGTCCCAAGTTCAGGATGACAGCGATGGAGTGTGAGTGAGCTACAGGGAATCAATTAGGACAGCTGTAGGAAGGTGGCTACCTGACTATGGTTACCCCAGATTTTTTTGCCTTGTGTTTAGCTGGTTTTCGACTTAGTTGGCCTGGTTCCCTGCTAATCAGGGCCCAGGCTATCTGCTCTCTCTGTAAAATGGATTCCATGTACCCTAGGTGCATAACTAGATTGGCTTGGGTCACCTTATCAGCCCCTGTACAGAGCACTATAGGTGCCCAGGGCATAGGTGCATCCAAGGCCTACCAGGGGCTGCAGCATATCTTTTGCCACCCCTGGCTGGCTATCTAATATTGATACAACTGGCTGATCACTCAGCGTGGGCAAGGTGGTGTAATCACCCCTTGCTTAGATATAGTATGCCTATATCTAAACCTATCTGGACACATATAAACCTGTGAGCCTCTCCTATGGCAGGCCTTAACAATCCTGAAGGCAGAGTGCGTGGTTTAATGTGAGATGGTGCTCTAGCATGAGCTGAGCCTGTCTGCAGCTGTCAGGACCAATTCCCTTAGCTGTTCCGGGATAATGCCAAACCATATACTATTAAGTGCATTATAATCCTCGCGGGTATATGTCAACTTTGGTTTGGCTTTATCAAAACATGTCGTGTAAGGTGTCATACGAATTGGAATACTACCCCTCGCCAGTCCTGGCGACGGGGGTAGCATTCCACCCCTCTAGAGGGGACGACATGTTACTTTTGCTAAAACGCGTTTGATTTTTAAAAGAGCCTCAGATCCACAAAATGGATGCTTCTGCCACAGACACATGTCTGACCTCCTGCTGCTGACCGAAACTCAGCAGAGGAGGCCTGGACAAAGGCTTTCCTGTCGCAGGGAGGTGTCACACCACCCCAGAAAGGAGATAGTGGATTGTAGCAGGGAGGTTTGAAAGAAACCAGACAGTGCCTGGGGAGCACAAGGCTTCCCCTTGCATAATCCGGTCAAACCGGTTCTGGGGCACACCAGCCCCAGCTCCAGTGTGACCTGGACAAAGGAAAGGGGGTGTAACCGCCCCCTTCCTGGTCCCACCCACAGGGAGGGGCCTAGCAGGAGATCCACCCCTCAGATTGGAATAAGAGTGGGAGCAGTGCCAATGCAACTAAGAGTCAAGTCAAGTCAAGTCATAACATTTATATAGCGCGCTACATACCCAGAGGGTTTCAAGGCGCTTAGGAGGGGAGGAGGATTATTTGTCAAATATCCACGTTTTAAGCTGCTTTCTGAACGCTAGGTGATTCTGGGTGAGGCGAAGGTAAGCGGGGAGTGAGTTCCATGTTTTGGCAGCCAGGTATGAGAAGGATCTGCCTCCCATGGTGGTCTTGTTGATGCGAGGAACAGTGGCGAAGGCATGGCTGGAAGAGCGAAGTTGGCGGGAGGGGTTGTAAAAGGACAGTCGAGAGTTGAGGCACTCTGGTCCGATGTCGTAGAGTGATTTGTGTGCGTGGGTAAGCAGACGGAAAGTAATCCTCTTATTGACGGGTAGCCAGTGGAGGTCTTTAAGGTGACCAGAGATGTGTTCGTTGCGTGGGATGTCTAATATGAGCCTGGCTGAGGCGTTTTGGATTCGTTGAAGTTTCTTCTGGAGTTTAGCGGTAGTACCTGCGTAGAGGGTGTTTCCGTAGTCCAGTCGGCTCGTGATCAGAGCGTGGGTGACTGTTTTCCTTGTTTCGGAGGGGATCCAGCGAAATGTTTTTCTGAGCATGCGAAGAATGTTGAAGCAGGAAGAGGATACGGCGTTGACTTGTCTGTTCATTGAGAGTGAAGAATCCAGGATGACGCCTAGGTTCCGTGCGTGGTCTGTCGGGATGGGTGCTTTTCCGAGGGCTTCCGGCCACCAAGAGTCGTCCCATCCTGAAGAAACATAAGAAACGAAATCTGGACCCTTCGACCTACTACTCGACGCAGAAGACTGAAGAATCTCCCTTGTGGTCAAGGAGTGACCACCCTGTGCAAACAGGCACCACCCAGCACCTCGACCCTTGCTTTGTTGCAGTTCCCGCTGGAACTCGAGCAACAGAGATCAACGAGATCAAGCTTGCCTGCCTTCTCCCAGCCCAATCCACAGTCCCTGCAGAGCTGAGACCAGTGGAGGCGACCGGAAGCGTGGGGCTCGCCATCTTGAAAAGGCCACGAGACGCTGACTGTGCAGCCCACGAGTGACCCTCGAAGCTGTACACCGGGGTTTGAGAAGCCCCAACCCTGAGCTACACTTGCACCAAAGCTACCCCTTCCACACTCGACGAGTGCTGCGTGGGGCCCTTCTGCTTGTGTTGGCTCGACGCGTTGGCCCGGTCACTAGCCAGCTGGCTTGTGGCCCCTGTGCCGTCGAAAACCCAAAATCGACTTGCTTTTCTGGTTGCTCCAGACTTGCACCAGCTCCTGTGAAAAGGAGCCCCCACTCTGACCCTCCTGGTCTGAGTGAGAAGCAATCTCCCGGTTCCTCATGGATTGCTTTTGCCAAGTGCTGTTTGCTGCTATCTTGAAGCCGACAGGGCTGACGGCGAGAGCCTGCGTGGGATAGATCGTGACCTGCTCCTGGACGTTGCAGATGCCCCAGAGCCCACGTGACAGCGGAGAGAAGCCTCTGGACAACCATCTGATTGCGCCCGACATTGCCTGGTTCCGTCCTGGTTCCACCCTGGTCACTGCTGAGTGACCCAGACTCTGTCCCTTCTGCTTTCAGATTCATCTCAACTTCAATCCACCCTTGGATCACACCGGACACTTCTGCTTCACATCGCCTGCAGCTTCTCCAGCTCCAAGCACCAAGAACCTGCGTGTCAAAACCCGACGCCACTTCGACCCTGTGCACCCACTTCCTGTGGGTGAGGTAACATTGCAACGCCGGTGTGCCCACGTTGGTACACACCTCTAGGGTCTGTGTCTTAAGTTTTGTTCCTCTAGGTTCAGCGGAAGTATCTTTAAACTAACTTTGTGTAACTTTTACGCACCATTGACATTGCATTGGTGCAAGCCGCACTTTCCGCGCTGCACCCGAATCCCCCGGGCTTTTCCCGACTTCAGCATTGCTAGTCCAGACTGCTCCCAGCGATTCCCTAGGCCCTAGGCCTAACCACTGTTCGATTGGTATCTCTTATACCACTTTTTTAATATATGGTTTGAGTGGCCACCCGCCCTCATCCATAATTGTGCAACTTTGTATGTTATACTGTGCTTTTGATTTAACGCTTGTGCCCCTTTGCTCATAAAGAGTACTGGGGATTAATTTAGAAATAAACACATATATTTTTATAATATATACTTGTGTGGTGTCCTTTCATTTGGTATTACAGGATTGTATGTGGTAAAACAGCTCGCTTAACACGACCTCTTAAGTTAAGCCTTTAAGGCTGCTTAGTCCATGCTACCCCTAGGATAGCTTGTCTACAAGGTTGACTTACAACCAGACACCATAAGGGATTGTTTGGACTGATACAAGGTGGTTCCAGAATTGGAAACACCACATATCAGGCCAACTTCTCACATTGGTGCGCAGCGGTGCGGATTTGAGCTTGCTGCTGTTTTACCATTGCAATCTTTTTATCAAATTGAAAGATCACATAAAGTACCTTAGGTACATATAAATCAAAAGCTTAGCATATTAAGTTCTACTGAACTTAGTAGTTTTAGATTAAAGGGATTAGCACACCCTGGCTACAACTCACTAGCAAGGTACAGTAGGAAAACATTTAGTGTAGGTAAGTGCATCACTTGCACCTTACTAGCAGTCATGTCTGACACAGGAAGAGCTTCAGGCTCTGCCCCTGTGATAGTTGGCCCCATCAAGGCAACTTCCAGCTATGACAACCTTAGCCACAAAGACGTATGTGCCTTGTGTACTGCAAGAGGGCTAAAGAAGGGCAGAGGCCCTACCATTCCTTCCCTGATAGCCATCCTGGAAAAGGATGACTTAGATAAGGCGAGTCAGGCTCCCTTAGATGTAGGAGATGGAGTGAACCCCCTTGAGCATGAGATAACTCCAGAAGAGGAAGAAGGAGAGGAGGAAGAGGAGGAAGAAGGCTCAGAGGTAGATGAGCCTGCTCAGAGTCAGAGGGGTAACCAGGTCCCAGTGGGGAGGCTTAGCCAAGCCAACTTGGACCTGCTAGGGAGTGGAGAGGGCCAGCACCTCCCCAGATCCCATAACCTAATTCTCCCAGGCAACAGAAGGGTGAGATCTCCATCAGGGGACTCTCATATTTCTAGTGTCTCAAGAGAATCTCAAAGGGGAATGACTTCCCCCCAGAGGAAAGAGCATAGGGCCAGGATGAGGGCTGTCCAACTCCAGATAGAGAGGGAAGAGATAGCCTTGGCTCAAGCTAAACTTGCTTTAGCAAGAGAAAGAAAATTGTGTGGATTAGATTCCACTGGTGGCAGCAATATTCCTAAAGAGAAACCCAGGTCCTATGTTAGTAGAAACCTGACAAAGATTGCGCCCCCCTACATGGAAGGGGATGACATCCACAAATGGATGACTGCTCTGGAGAGAGCCTTCATGGTACTGCAGGTTCCTGAGGAACAGTGGGCAGCAATCTTATGGTACTCCTTTTCAGAGAAAGGGAGAGATTGGCTCCTCACTGTCAGACATGAGGATGCCAACAATTACAAAGTCCTGAAGAGTGTTCTAATAGATGGGTTTGTCTTAACCACTGAACAGTACAGGTTGAAGTTCAGAGACACCCAGAAGACACAGACTCAGGACTGGACTGATTTTGTTGATTGTGCAACTAAGGCTCTGGAGGGTTGGCTAAATGGCAGCAAAGTACATGACTTCACAGGATTGTATAATTTGATTATGAGGGAGCAGATCCTAAGTAATTGTCAGAACCAGCTCTTACACCAGCACCTGGTGTACTCAGATTTGACCTCACCCCAAGAATTGGGAAAGAGGGCGGATAAATGGGTCAGAACCAGGATTAGGCCTAAGAATCAGGACAGTAATCAGAAGAAGGAGTCTACCAAGCCTCAAGATAAGGGTGGGGATAAAAGTAAAGAAAAGACTTCCCCAGGGCCCCAAAACTCCAAGAATGGGGGTGGGTCCCAAGACACTTCATCAACTGAGAAAAAGCCTTATTGTCATGCCTGTAAACAGGTTGGGCATTACAAAACAGACAGCTGTTGTCCCAAGAATGGCAATAAAGAAAACATACCTCCAAAGCCAGCTTGTCACTGTCAGCAGTAATCCCCCAGGAAGTGGTAGCACACCCAGGAATCTGGGTGGGTTTACTTTTGGAGCCCAGGTGGACCCTGGCCTATCCAGGTCCCCCTCACCCAATGATCTTGTTTATGAGACTGGCATGGGGTTTGCCAACTTCTCTGATTGCCCAAATACCTTGAGCAAATATAGACAAGAACCCATCATCAATGGTTTGAAAGTTGAAGCCTTTAGAGACACAGGGGCTAGCATCACCATGGCGGCTGACTGTATAGTCCCCTCTAAGCAACTTTTACCAGGTGCCACATACCAGGTAACAAACATTGATGGCATAGAAACCAATCATCCCATGGCAGTAGTAAGTCTCAGCTGGGGAGGTGTCACTGGCCCAAAGAGAGTGGCAGTGTCACCAAACTTGCCTGTAGACTGTCTACTGGGTAATGATTTAGAAATCTTAGCCTGGGCTGAGGTTGAACAGGAAATCCATTCTAGAATGGTAAACTCCAATGGAAAGGTTAGTGGGGCTGTACTGGCTATAGCCCCAACCCAAGATGTCCTTCCTGAAAAGGTTGGTAGGGCTGAGCAACTCTCTGCCCCATCTTTAACAGAAGCTCTTCCAAAACAGAATAGCAAAGCTGTTATGATAACAGCAGAAACCCAAACTGAGTCTCCTCCTGAAAAGGTTGGTGGGGCTGTGATGGCCACAGCCCAAACTCAAACAGATACGGTTGTTGTGAATCCTGAAATGATGGATCAATCCACCCAAACTGAGAGCATGGAGGAGGAAGAGAAATCTTCCCCTCACCAGACTTTAGGAAAGGATCAGCCTCCTCAGGGAACTGATCTTACCCCTGATGAAGGAACTGCCCCAGAGGTTGTTAGGCCTGGCCTGACAGAGCCTCTGATGGCAGTGGACCCTTCTCAGGTGGGACCCAGTCTGGAGCAGGTAACCTGCCCCTCTCTACCTTGCCTTAGTCAGCCCAGGGCTGCAGAGGACAAGAAGGACAGTGAGACCCAGAGGGCCCCCTGTCAAATAAAGCACCCTCATCAACAGATTAGGGGCACCAAAACTAGTAGCCCTAGTGGGGTGAAAACTTTAAAAACTCCTGAGGGATCCCCCTTAAAAGTAGTTAGGGACCTCCCACAGATGGATTCTGTTGGGCACAGCCAAACCTGGGACCCAAAGGGCCCAAACCTGAACTGTCCCTCCAGCAAGCCAAACAGAGGGACCCAGCCTCCAGCTTTAGGTAGCCAGAGGCTGACCCTGAGAGCACAGTGCAAGTCAGTTGAAGAGAGAAGGGCACACATGGTGGAAGATAATTGGAGGAAGCTGAGTCCTAAATTAGTGGAGCCTCTCTTCAAAACTCCATATCCAAACCAGCCTTCTAACTTGCAAAGACACACCCAAGGTAGTGATTCCCTATGGTGGAGACCCTCTGATACCCCAAAGGTGAGGGACTGCTTAGTGGACCATGAGACAGGGGGTACCCATGCTAGTGCAGGTACTTCCTTATATGGCCACTCAGGCAATATAGGCTTACCTGGCCAAGGATAGCCTTATCTCCTTTCGTTTGGGGGGGGGGGGGGTTGTGTAGGAAGGTGGCTACCTGACTATGGTTACCCCAGATTTTTTTGCCTTGTGTTTAGCTGGTTTTCTACTTAGTTGGCCTGGTTCCCTGCTAATCAGGGCCCCAGGCTATCTGCTCTCTCTGTAAAATGGATTCCATGTACCCTAGGTGCATAACTACATTGGCTTGGGTCACCTTATCAGCCCCTGTACAGAGCACTATAGGTGCCCAGGGCATAGGTGCATCCAAGGCCTACCAGGGGCTGCAGCATATCTTTTGCCACCCCTGGCTGGCTATCTAAAATTGACACAACTGGCTGATCACTCAGCTGGGGCAAGGTGGTGTAATCACCCCTTGCTTAGATATAGTATGCCTATATCTAAACCTATCTGGACACATATAAACCTGTGAGCCACTCCTATGGCAGGCCTTAACAATCCTGAAGGCAGAGTGCGTGGTTTAATGTGAGATGGTGCTCTAGCATGAGCTGAGCCTGTCTGCAGCTGTCGGGACCAATTCCCTTAGCTGTTCCGGGATAATGCCAAACCATATACTATTAAGTGCATTATAATCCTCGCGGTTATATGTCAACTTTGGTTTGGCTTTATCAAAACATGTCGTGTAAGGTGTCATACGAATTGGAATACTACCCCCTCGCCAGTCCTGGCGACGGGGGTAGCATTCCACCCCTCTAGAGGGGACGACATGTTACTTTTGCTAAAACGCGTTTGATTTTTAAAAGAGCCTCAGATCCACAAAATGGATGCTTCTGCCACAGACACATGTCTGACCTCCTGCTGCTGACCGAAACTCAGCAGAGGAGGCCTGGACAAAGGCTTTCCTGTCGCAGGGAGGTGTCACACCACCCCAGACAGGAGATAGTGGATTGTAGCAGGGAGGTTTGAAAGAAACCCGACAGTGCCTGGGGAGCACAAGGCTTCCCCTTGCATAATCCGGTCAAACCGGTTCTGGGGCACACCAGCCCCAGCTCCAGTGTGACCTGGACAAAGGAAAGGGGGTGTAACCGCCCCCCTTCCTGGTCCCACCCATAAGGAGGGACCTAGCAGGAGATCCACCCCTCAGATTGGAAAAAGAGTGGGAGCAGTGCCAATGCAACTCAGATCATCCTGAAGAAACATAAGAATCGAAATCTGGACCCTTCGACCTACTACTCGACGTAGAAGACTGAAGAATCTCCCTTGTGGTCAAGGAGTGACCACCCTGTGCAAACAGGCACCACCCAGCACCTCAACCCTTGCTTTGTTGCAGTTCCCGCCGGAACTCGAGTGACAGAGATCGACGAGATCAAGCTTGCCTGCCTTCTCCCAGCCCGATCCAGTCCTTGCAGAGCTGAGACCAGTGGAGGCGACCGGAAGCGTGGGGCTCGCCATCTTGAAAAGGCCACGAGACGCTGACTGTGCAGCCCACGAGTGACCCTCGAAGCTGTACACCGGGGTTTGAGAAGCCCCAACCCTGAGCTACACTTGCACCAAAGCTACACCCTCCACACTTGACGAGTGCTGCGTGGGGCCCTTCTGCTTGTGTTGGCTCGATGCATTGGCCCGGTCACTAGCCAGCTGGCTTGTGGCCCCTGTGCCGACGAAAACCCAAAATCGACTTGCTTTTCTGGTTGCTCCAGACTTGCACCAGCTCCTGTGAAAAGGAGCCCCCACTCTGACCCTCCTGGTCTGAGTGAGAAGCAATCTCCCGGTTCCCGTGGATTGCTTTTGCCAAGTGCTGTTTGCTGCTATCTTGAAGCCGACGGTGCTGACGGCGAGAGCCTGCGTGGGACAGATCGTGACCCGCTCCTGGACATCGCAGATGCCCCAGAGCCCACGTGACAGCGGAGAGAAGCCTCTCGACAACCATCTGATTGCGCCCGACATTGCCTGGTTCCGTCCTGGTTCCACCCTGGTCACTGCTGAGTGACCCAGACTCTGTCCCCTCTGCTTTCAGATTCATCTCGACTTTGATCCACCCTTGGATCACACCGGACACTTCTGCTTCCCATCGCCTGCAGCTTCTCCAGCTCCAAGCACCAAGAACCTGCGTGTCAAAACCCGACGCCACTTCGACCCTGTGCACCCACTTCCTGTGGGTGAGGTAACATTGCAACGCCGGTGTGCCCACATTGGTACACACCTCTAGGGTCTGTGTCTTCAGTTTTGTTCCTCTAGGTTCAGCGGAAGTATCTTTATACTAACTTTGTGTAACTTTTACGCACCATTGACATTGCATTGGTGCAAGCCGCACTTTACGTGCTGCACCCGAATCCCGCGGGCTTTTCCCGACTTCAGCATTGCTAGTCCAGACTGCTCCCAGTGATTCCCTAGGCCCTAGGCCTAACCACTGTTCGATTGGTATCTCTTATACCACTTTTTTAATATATGGTTTGAGTGGCCCCCCGCCCTCATCCATAATTGTGCAACTTTGTATGTTATACTGTGCTTTTGATTTAACGCTTGTGCCCCTTTGCTCATAAAGAGTACTGGGGATTAATTTAGAAATAAACACATATATTTTTATAATATATACTTGTGTGGTGTCCTTTCATTTGGTATTACAGGATTGTATGTGGTAAAACAGCTCGCTTAACACGACCTCTTAAGTTAAGCCTTTAAGGCTGCTTAGTCCATGCTACCCCTAGGATAGCTTGTCTACAAGGTTGACTTACAACCAGACACCATAAGGGATTGTTTGGACTGATACAAGGTGGTTCCAGAATTGGAAACACCACATATCAGGCCAACTTCTCACAACAGCTGAACAAAATATCTTAAATCCTAGTTGCGGAGCGTTTCATAGATCTGCAACCAGAATTCATATGCTTCTAAGATGCGTCGTGCAGCAGAGGAGATTTGTCGGTTCTGAGATGCTACGAGGATGTGGTGCGAAGTCCTGATGAGTTGACGTCGAGGATGCTGTAGACGCAGCTTGTGAAGCAAAGTCAAGTGTTGAAGATGCAAGGAACAGCCAAGGTGATGTGTTGGTTCCGAAGGGCGGTGAAGCTGCATTGCAGAGTTTCGTCGTCGTTGTCAAGGCTGCCGTCAATGAGGGATGTGAGGAGCTTGCACCGGTGAAAGCGTTGCGCAGTGGTGCTTCAGAGACAATGTGTCAGTCCCCAGATTCAGAAGACAGTGTAGACGGGTTCAATCCACTCATGCGTCGGTCCTGCTCGGGGATGCATCGCTCAGCAGAGAAGATGCATCGGTTCTGCTGGCAAGCACCTTAAGCCCACTTCCAAGGGTCGAGGACGGGGGGCACCACTTGGCAGGGTAGGCTCACAGCTGACAGAGTCCATGTGCAGAGATTGGAAGCCTGTTATAAATCAATCAATCAATCAATACATTTATAGAGCGCGCTACTCACCTGTGAGGATCTCAAGGCGCTGAAGGGAGGGGGGTGTTGTTACTGCTCGAATAGCCAGGTCTTGAGGTGCTTCCTGAAGGTGAGATGGTCCTGGGTCAGTCGTAGGTGTGCGGGGAGGGAGTTCCATGTCTTGGCGGCCAGGTAAGAGAACGATCTTCTTCCGGTTGTGGTTCTGCGGTTCTGTGGGACGATGGCGAGGCTGGCGGGGCGGAGCTGGCGGGTGGGAGTGTAGAACGAGAGGCGGTTGTTGAGGTATTCGGGGCCCATGTCGTGGAGCGCTTTGTGTGCGTGGGTGAGGAGCCTGAACGTGATCCTCTTGCTGACGGGGAGCCAGTGCAGGTTTCTCAGGTGGGGTGTTATGGGGCTGCGGCGAGGGATGTCGAGGAAGAGTCGTGCGGAGGCGTTCTGTATGCGCTGAAGTCGTTTCTGAAGTTTGGCTGTGGTTCCTGCATACATAGCGTTCCCGTAGTCCAGTCGGCTAGTGACGAGGGCCTGGGTGACTGTCTTTCTGGTTTCGGTGGGGATCCACTGGAAGATCTTTCGGAGCATGCGCAGGGTGTTGAAGCATGACGATGAGATGGCGTTGACTTGTTTGGTCATCGTGAGGGAGGAGTCCAGGATGAATCCTAGGTTGCGAGCGTGGTCCGTGGGCGTCGGTGCGGTGCCCAGCTCTGTGGGCCACCAGGAGTCGTCCCAGGCAGATGGGGATTGTCCGAGGTTAAGGACCTCCGTCTTGTCTGAGTTGAGTTTCAGACGGCTGAGCTTCATCCATTCCGGGACATCTTTCATTCCTTCCTGGAGGTTGGTTTTAGCGGTGGCTGGGTCTTTGGTGAGGGAGAGTATCAGCTGGGTGTCATCGGCGTAGGAGATGATGTTGAGGTTGTGATTGTGAGCGATGGCAGAGAGGGGGCTCATGTAGATATTGAAGAGGGTTGGGCTGAGCGAGGAGCCTTGGGATACGCAGCAGATGATCTTGGTGGCCGTGGAGCGGAAGGGAGGGAGGTGGACTCTATGGGTTCTGTCGGAGAGGAACGAGGTTATCTAGTCGAGGGATTTCCTTGGATCCCAGTGTTGTGGAGGCGGGTTATTAGGGTGCGGTGGCAGACGGTATCGAAGGCGGCCGAGAGGTCTAGGAGGATGAGAACGGTTGTATCCCTGTTGTCCATCAGGGTCCTGATATCGTCGGTGGCTGCGATGAGGGCGGTCTCGGTGCTATGGTTGGCTCGGAATCCAGACTGGGATGGGTCGAGCGAGTTGTTTGCTACGAGGAATGCAGTCAGTTGTTTGTTGATGGTCTTCTCGATGACTTTAGCTGGGAAGGGAAGGAGAGCGATGGGGTGAAAGTTCTTGAGGTCTTTAGGGTCGGCTGTGGGTTTCTTCAGTAGGGCATTGATCTCTGCATGCTTCCAGCTTTCTGGGAAGGTGGCTGACGCTAAGGAGTTGTTTATGATGTTCCGGAGGTGGGGTGCGATGATGGCGTTGGCTTTGTTGAAGATGTGGTGAGGTCATGGGTCAGAGGGAGAGCCGTAGTGGATGGTGTTTATGACGTGGGTGGTGTCTTCAGTGCTGATGGGGGTCCAGGCGCTGAGGGTGGTGGGTGTGATTGTTGGTTCAGTGGCTGGAGGCGGGGTTTGGGTGCAGAAGCTGTCGTGTATGTCTGCGATCTTACGGTAGAAGAACGTGGCAAGGGAGTTGCAGAGGTCTTGCGAGAGGGAGTTGCAGAGGTCTTGCGACGGTGCAATGTCGTTGTTGCTGGCCCTGGGGTTGGAGAGTTCTTTTACGATGTTGAAGAGTTCCTTGTTGTTGTGGTTGTTGTTGTCCAGCCGGTCTTTGAACGATGTCCTTTTGGTGGTGCGGATCAGCTGGTGGTGTTCGCGAGTGGCGTTCTTGAGGGCTGTCATGTTTTCTGTTGTCCGTTGATGGCGCCAGGTTTTTTTGAGGGTTCAGCAGGATTTCTTTGAGGCTTTGAGGGCGTTGGTGAACCACGTGGTTTTTCTGTTGCTGGTCTTGAAAAGGGGGGTTCTTGAGAGGAGCGAGGTAATCAGCGCAGTTGGTGATCCATTGTGCGAGGTTCTGGGCTGCGTTGTTGGTGTCAGGGGTGTCGATTGGTGGGTTCTGGCTGAGCGATGTGGTTAGCTGGTCTGTGGTGACTTTGCTCCAGCATCTGGGGAGTATCTGTTGCGTGTGGTGGTGGGATGTAGTCTTCTTGAAAGTGAAGTGGATGCAGCTGTGGTCGGTCCAGTGTAGTCCGGTGGTATGGCTGAAGGAGACGTGGTTGCTTGCGGAGAAGATGGGGTTGAGCCTGTGGCCGGCGTAGTGGGTGGGGGTGTTCACCAGTTGCCTGAGTCTGAGGTTAGCGAGGTTGTCGAGCAGGGTGGTGGTGTTGCTATCGTTGTTGTTCTCCAGGTGGAAGTTCAGGTCTCCTAGGAGGATGTATTCAGGTGATGCTAGGGCGTGCAGGCTGATGAAGTCGGCGAAGGTTTCGCTGGTTTGTGTGTGCGGGCCCCAGGGTCTGTAGATGAGGGTTCCTCTGAGTATGGTCTTGGGGTTGGTGTGGATCTGGAAGTGTAGGTGTTCGGCAGTGGAGATTGTGTCTTCAGCGTTGGTTGTGACGCTGATGGTGTTCCTGTAGATGATGGCGATTCCTCTTCCGTTTTGGTTGACGCGGTCCTTTCGGGTGATTTTGTAGCCGTCCGGGATGGCTATGGCGATGTCGGGGGCCGAGGAGGAGTTCATCCAGGTTTCCGTGAGGAAGGCGACGTCAGGTGCTGTAGTATCGAGGAGGTCCCAGAGTTCGATGGCGTGTTTGTGGATTGAGCGGGCGTTGAGGAGGATGCACTTGAGGTTGTTGTTGTTGTTGCTTTGTTCAGTGGGCAGGGTGGAGATTCGGAGGCATGTGAATTTGCAGGTTTGGCAGGCGAAGGGTCCGTGTGTTTATTTCGGGGTGGCTTGGTAGCAGGTGGGTGAGCGTCCGGTGCTGAGTGCGTTGAGGGTGGCGGTGTCATATCTCAGTCGTGTGCCCTTGCTCCTGCGGAGGCCAGGGGTTCTGGCGCAGGGTGCGGTCCAGGCGCGGACGGTGCAGACGGACTTGCCTTTGGCGCGCCCGCTGCGCGAGGCCGCTGTGCGGCCTCCATATGAGGGGCTGTGGGAAGGAGGAGCAGCTGGGAGGCGGGAGTGGGGCGGCGAATGGGAACAACGGGGGGTGGGGCCGCAGGGACGCAGCGGCGGGAAAGGTGGCACAAAGGGAAAACGGGGAAAAGCGGGAAGAGGACACAGAAGGCAATATGGGGCAAAGGGGGCACAGAAGGCAAAAAGGGGGGAAAGGGGGTACAAAGGGCACAGCAGATGTTAAATAGGGAGTACAAAATACAGAAACACAATCCAAAGGCAACAAGTGAAACCGGGGAAACAGAAGGAAACTGGGGAAAAAAACAGGAGAAGGACACAGAGGTAATACGGGGGTAGGGGGCACAGAAGGGCACAGCAGATGTCTAGTGGGGAGTACAAAATACAAAAAAACAAAATCCAAGGCAACAAGTGAAAAACGAGGCGCAAGACCAGAGGAGACTCACGCAGCAACAGGCAGTGGCAGGGGCAAGGCGACAACAGATTGCGGGGGCAGCGTCACAGGAGGACCGTGTGGCGGCTGGGGGGCGACCTACCTGACAGGTACAAAGGGCCCAGAGGCTTCAGATCAGGAGGGCTGCCACCTAACCCTTGGAGTCACTCTGGGTTCTGGAGGCAAGTGATGCAGGTCCAGTCCTTCTCACCCAGGCCGGAGGGAAGCAGACAGCAGGCCAGCTATGCAGGAGTCCAGGAGAGCAGCAGTCCAGCAGAGTGACAGTCCTTCAGCAGCACAGCAGTCCTTCCTGGCAGAGTCTTCATAGGTCGAGAGTGTACTGTGTTGTAGTGTCTGAGGCCCTTTACCTCTTCCCAGTGATGCCTTTGAAGTGCACAGTGGTCCTCCCTTCCTGACCTGGCTCCAGACTCACTAGGGGGGGTGGGGAGTGGGGGGATGGGGGGTATGCAGCCCTTTGTGCGTGGACAGGACACGGCCTATTCAGGTGTAAGTGAGGCTGTGCCCAGCTCCTCCCTACCATCCTGCGAGTGATGGCCTATTGAGACACACCTAAACTCCCATTTTGTGTGGTTGTCTAGGAGGAATACACAAAACCCAACTGCCAACTAAAAGCGATAGTATCAAGGAGCAAAGAGATCTCAATATTTAAATGGTAAAGTACAACAGAGTCTTTCAATTCTTAATCCACAAGCATATGAAGACGTGAGTCTTGAAAAAGTTCTTGAATTCAGTTTTGTCTTTTTATTTTCACAATCAGATGCAATGATACATGCAACAGCCCAGCCAACGCGTTTTATCTGATGTGGACTTCATCAGGGCTGAAAATACAATAAAAAATGTATTTGTAACTATTATAATATTCGCTACAAGACACAAGATTAAAGAAAGTACTCTAATCAAGAAGACACCAAATAGACAAGGCAGATATCAGTAAGCAAAGACGTTCACAGAATTAAAAAGAACATTTGACATAATTCAAATTAGATTGTATATAGGCAGGGGGTCTTGAATCTAATCATCAATATTTCAAACATTATGAAGGAAGTGACCCATTTAGGGTCACCCAGGTCTACAAGAAAGGTGGAAGTCCGCATTAGTGAGCATAGGAGCACCATACGTAGAAAAGTTGCTACTACAAGGCTTCCAGCAGCACACTACTTGAAAAAGTGAAGGGGGGTCTTGATCTACCGAGGAGACTATTGATAATAGAAGAGAGATGGGTGTATACCCTCAAAACCCACGAACAAGGTGTAAAGGATTCCATTCCATGGGGCCAATTAGGCAGAGTATGAGGTATCCCAGAGTACGATAACTATCTTAGTGGATGTGGTCAGATCGCTGTTATAAGAACAACCACTCATCGGTGGGGTCTGTTAGGAACACCAGGATGGCACACACAGCTACTGACCCCCCTCATTAAAGTATACACTTTCATGAATTATTCATGTCTGTGACCTTAGTGCAAATACCTGTTGCCATATTTTGAAATACTGATGGTGGATTTGCCCTCTTAATAGCCTTTTTGTGCAGGGTTATCCCTAGAATCGAGGGAGATACGGTATCATCTATTGAGCAATTCTGTTATATGCATGTCTTATTACGTCCGTTTTATGCCCTGTGATCGGAGTTTACACTTCTTACTTTTTTTACTTTATTAATCTTTATTTCGGCAGTTGCCATAAAAGATGCACATAAAATTGATACAAGCAAGAACAGACATCAATATTACATCTAAACAACATAGCACATAAATACAAAGAAGAATGCGTCACCTGTTCTATATAACAATCGAATGAGCCACCAGTAATTCCTTAAAACAATCTAACATGTAACAAATTTTCAATTAAAAACAGTGAATCAAGTAAACTAAAATCTTACATATAGTGACATAACACAGAATTTTTAGGACAAAATAGCACAAACAGGGGCTCAGGAATGCGGTACCCTTGGAATTAGGAGCAATCTCTTGTGCCATACTGCTTCTTACACTTTTACCAGATAACTGCACTTCTGGGCCGCTCTACACTGTGCCCGGCTTGAATAAAGATTCTGTGTTTTCAATTTTTTGCTTTTTCATTAAAAAAAACACCGGTCTCTGAATTACAGACTCTGTGTGGAAATTAAGGGTGGGCGGAAAATCCGTTTCGCTCGCGGATTTTGCGGATTTTCGGTAAATTCGCAATCCGCGAACGCTCGCGAATTTACCGAAAATCCGCAAATTCGCACGCAGCGGATTTTTTTTTCTTGGTGATACAATTTTGCGGCGCGCGGCGTTCACTTACCGTCATTCAGCGTTTGCCGAGTTGTTTTTCTCGATATTTTGCGAGCGCTGCGCCATTTTGGATCTTGCTGCGAGATCCCGCGGGAGTTTGGCGACCGCGATTACGTCATCGCGTTTGACACCTTGCACAGCGAGAGTTTGTCAACGCGAGTACGGCGTGATCACGTATCGCGAGAGTTCGCAATCGCTAACCTGTACATGTGGCGGGCAGCAACAATCTTGCACTCGCGAAAATACAAAATTTGCAATTCTGCACAAGAAATCCACCAGCAAGCAGCATAAACCTTCTGAAAATGATGATTTTTATCTGAATAACTCCTCAGGTTGACATTTGCCTGCACTTTTTTTGCAAGGAGTCCATTTTGGGGTGGGGGGAGGTGGGAGGAAGGAAGTGCACCACAGTCTCCAACTTCCTGTTCCTGTCCAGCAGGCTCCTCCCAGTGCTTTGTCCATCTCCTGGTCACTTTTCATTTGGATCTGGAGCTGGAAGGATTACTTTTTGTGGATGCTGCTGGATATTTGGATATGAGGCCTTTTTGACTTTCTTTGGATCACTTTTGGATTAGAAATTTCACAAGTAAGTTTGTTTGGGGCATTACAGTTGCTGCAACTACAATTTTGTAATTTTCGATTTTTGGGCTGTTGTTGGGGCCTTTTGCCCAGGGGTACTCAGTGGTGGGTGTACTGAGTCTTTCTGTGGGGTCTCTTTAATAAAAACATCATGGAGGGCCTGGATGGCTTGGGATTGTGCTGATTGTTCTGTGATTTTCGTTTTTTTGGGCTGTTGTTGTGGCCTTTTCACCAGGGCTAGTGAGTGGTGCATGTGCCTAGTCTTTCTGTGGGGTGTCTTGAATTTAAACATCATGGAGGGCCTGGATGGCATGGGATTGTGCTGATTTTTCTGTGTTTTTCGATTTTTTGGGGTGTTCATGGGGAGGGAGGGGGCCATTTTGAATGCAGGCAGTGTTGTTAGGTTTGCAACCATTTTGCCTAGCTTTCAACCTTTATGCCCAGGGGTACTGAGTGGTGCATAGGCCTAGTCTTTCTGCGGGGTGTCTTGAATTTAAACATCATGGAGGGCTTGGGATTGTGCTGATTTTTCTGTGATTTTCGTTTTTTTGAGCTGTTGTTGTGGCCTCTTCACCTGGGATAGTGAGTGGTGCATGTGCCTAGTCTTTCTGTGGGGTGTCTTGAATTTAAACATCATGGAGGGCTTGAGATTGTGCTGATTTTTCTGTGATTTTCGTTTTTTTGGGCTGTTGTTGTGGCCTTTTCACCAGGGATAGTGAGTGGTGCATGTGCCTAGTCTTTCTGTGGGGTGTCTTGAATTTAAACATCATGGAGGGCTTGGGATTGTGCTGATTTTTCTGTGATTTTCGTTTTTTGGGCTGTTGTTGTGGCCTTTTCACCAGGGCTAGTGAGTGGTGCATGTGCCTAATCTTTCTGTGGGGTGTCTTGAATTTAAACATCATGGAGGGCATGGGATTGTGCTGATTTTTCTGTGTTTTTTCGATTTTTTTGGGGTGTATAACTGAACTGATGTTCCTCTGTCTTCCATTGCTTTTAGGTGCACAAGACTCAAGAGAACCACCAGTGCCAGGAAGAAGTCCTGGAGCGGTGTGTGTGTGCAGCATAACGTCACGCGACGTCATGTCTGGCCACAGACAACTCTGCAACTCGTGCAACTGTGGCCTGCTGTTCTGACCTGCTCTGAAGAAGATGGCCCCAAAAAAAGTTCCCTGTAGCTCCTCTAGCAAGAAAGTTGCCAGTAAGGAGCAGAAGAAGCAAGTAACCAAGGAGACTGGTGTGCCGCCCGCCACGTTTTTTGGGAGTAAAAAAAAAAGTACGCCTGCAGCAGCATGCGGGATCTGCTGGGGACCAAGCTGGGAGCAGCACCCCCGCTCCATTGGGCTCAGTGCCACCACCACGCCAACTTAAGTCCAAGCCCTTGAGTGCTGCAGAGGCACTTAGTCTAGTTGTTCAATCACCATCGACCAGTGATGTTGGCTCATCGCAAGAAAGTAGCAGCAATGTCCCTGAATCAACACAGGTTGTTGTAACTCATCTGACGAGTGTTGAACAACCACAGCCGCAACAACAACCACATGTGCAAGTACAAGCCCAAGTACATGTGGAAGGAGAGGCAGCGCAAGGAGAGGCAGCGCAAGGAGATGCGCAAGCAGAGGTGCATGGAGGGTCACAAGTGCCCACAATAGTTGTTCCTCCCGAAGTAGGGGCACATCAGGAAATCGACAATCAAGCCGAGGTATCATTTGAGGAAGCCACTCCTCCTGATGATCATTCATTGTCTTCCACATCCCTAGCAAGGAAAAGATCAAGTTTGGTGTCTATATCTTCTTCAAGCCCACCTCCTTCTGATGATATGGATGAAAATTGGGAACCACCACGGCCGTCTGAGAGTGAGGCACACCATGATCTGACAAAGGTAGTTAAGCGTAAAAGGAAGGTCGTCGAAAAACCCATAGTTATGGAGTGTGATGAGGCTCAACAAGAAGTGGCGGATACTGCTGCTGATGAAGGCTCTCACGACGATGAGCCAGTCATCATAAAGGTCACTGCAGCCCCAGCGGGCATGCAGCAAACAGACATTTTGACCCTAGCCCGAGAAGCTGCTGAGCGTGATGATGATGTCGACGAGGAGGCAATGGAAACACAACAATCATTGGAGTTAACTAGTACACCAACACGTACTGCTTCCATATTTCTTCCTCGCCAGAAGGGACCTCCATCCACCTCGACCTCAATTAGTGGTGGTGAAAGTGCACAACGTACTAAAGTTCGGCAATCCACATCCTCCACTTCATCTGGCATGACCCCCACCACCAGTATCGCCGCCTCATCCGGCCCCCACAGACAATTCAAGTCCCCAGCTTGGGACTTCTTTAGTGTTTGCCCAAAAAGGGAAAACATAGCCATTTGTAGCATTTGTAAACTTGCAGTTAGTCGTGGTAAGGTTGGTACCAACTATGGTACCGGAGGCCAGAGAGGTCATCTTAAGAGACAGCACGCTGTCCAATGGTTTGCGCACCTACAGGCGATCAAGGAAGCCCGAATTGCACGTAATGAAAACGTTGATGTTTTATCTGATGATGACGAGGAGGAAGAAGACGTGTCAAACACTTCACTTACACCCAGTACCCCTGTCAGCAGCACACCCCATGTGAGCCACACTAAGAGTGTGGGAGAGAGTGAGACACCAATGCGCAAAAGTTCATCAGCGAGCGTAACTGGGTCGAAGATATCATCATCATCATCCCGTAAATGCTTGGTCCAGGGCAACATTAAAAAGATGTTGTTTACAGAAGCGCAATATGAATGCAACCACCCACTGACGCGTCTGTATAACACTAAGCTGGCTAAAATGCTAGCTCTGGACCTTCTTCCTTTTTCTTTTGTAGAAGGGGTTGGTTTTCTAGAATTAGTGGCAGTGCTCTGCCCTAAATGGAAGGTTCCTAGCAGGTTTTATTTTGCCAGAGTTGCGGTTCCAGCACTACATGAAGATGTTCTGAAGGTGATTGGGGCAGCTTTGCAGAAGAGTGCTGTTCACACTATACATCTGACAACAGACATGTGGACCAGTGACGCAGGCGCTGATTACATGTGCATCACTGCACACTGGGTCTCTTTTTCAGGGGTTAAAGCAAAGCTAAATGCAGGTGTTGACCCGGACCAAGTTTTTAAAGCTGCTCGGAAACATGCAACACTAGCCATGTTTGGTTTGGAGAAACGTCACACAGCACAAAACATTTTGGATGAGTTTAACACAAAGGCCCTTGACTGGCTGTCCCCAAAAAAACGCCAGATTGGTTATGTTTCCACGGATAATGGCGCCAATGTAGTTAAGGCCATGGAGCTGGGTCACTATTTCAGAGTGCCGTGTTTGGCGCACTGTATAAACCTGGTTGTTAAAAAATTCTTGAGTGATAAAGACAGTCCAGCGTACGAGGTAGTGGACACCTGCCGAAAAATGTGCAACCATTTCAGCCATTCTTTTAAGGCCCGGAAGCATCTGAGGAGCCTGCTACATGAACGTCGAATGCCAGTGAAAGCACTCATCCAGGAGGTGGCAACACGTTGGAACTCAACCTTCTACATGCTTGAGCGTCTGTATGAGCAGTATATAGTACTCGATCACTATTTCTTAAAACAGGGTACAGCTCACAAGGACCTGAGGATGGATGCGGCGCAATGGGAAATAGTTAAAAGCCTGACACACATGCTTCGTCCTTTTGAGGTCTTCACGCGTGCAGTCAGCAAGGAGGACTGTAACTTGGGAAAATCTATCCCATTGTTGTACATGCTGGAGCACCAACTGAAGGCGGTGTGTTCTGTGTTTGAAAAAAATGAAAAAAACCAAGACCCTTTTGTTTTGTCGGAGAAATTATTAGAGCGCCTACAAGGTGATGAACGTCTTAAAATGATCCACTCAGAACAGCATTACATTTGTGCTACTATTCTGGATCCACGCTACAAAAAGGCGCTGGCAGGCCGAGCATTCTTTCCTTTTGCTGATGAAGATGTTACAAAGTACAAACGTTGGCTAGTCTTGTCAGACAAGAGGTTTGAAAGAGAACGGCAGCAAATTGAAGGAAAAGGCAGTACATCAGCAGGCCATCCACAGTCACAACAATCCACTTCTGCACCTGTGGCTATGGCACAAGTGACCTCTCAGCCGTTAAAGACACCGGCAACCGGATCATCTGCACCAGACACAACAGTAACATTGGATGCAGAAGAGGATTGGCTAACTTGGCTTGGGTTTGGTTCTCAAAAGGTCACAGCAACAGCTAAGCAAAGTGGAGGAACCTTGGAGGAGGACCTCGAGTCGATGGTGCAGGACTATCTGAATGACTCAACAGAGGTCTATGTTACTGCTGACCCATTGGCGTATTGGCATGGGAAAAAAGAATTGTGGCCACAGCTCTCCAACCTGGCTTTAAACTACTTGTCTTGCCAACTCGCAAGCTTGTCTTCTGAACGTGTTTTCAGTGCTGCTGGTGGCATTGTAACTCCCAAACGGAGCCGCCTCTCGCCCAAAAATGTGGAGAGGTTAACAATGATCAAGATGAATCAGCACCTCATACCACCAGATTACAAAGTACGAGAAAGCACGCCAGATGAAGACGAGGTGGACAGCAACGTAGATGAAGGAATTTCTTCTCTGTTAGGTGACACTGAGCTCACCCTGCCTGAATTCGCAGAGTATGATGACGAAGCCTTATTCTTATTCCTGGACCCTGACACCGAGCCCTGAAAATGGGACAATGAATCAATAACTTTCTTTTTCGTCCTTATTCACTTTTATTCCTGTGTGTCTGTCTTTCTTTGTTGTGCACAGTTAATATAATTCAAACTTTAATCACCTAATCACAAAAACAAGCCCATCAGCAGAACTGTCTTCACTTGTTTGCTTATTGATTTGAAGGTGCCGCAGTCTGCATTCCTCAGGTTCACAAGTTCAGAAGAACATGCTCCTCTATGCTCCTCCTCCAGACTCCTATTTCCATCAAAGCAGAGGGCTGGATTACGCCCAATGAAGAAAGACTCAGCACTTGTGGGGGTGTTCTACTTCTTTGCGGGTGAGTTGACGGCTCTGGGGCCATTGCTGGGAAGCTCTAATACCGGATAAAAGTGGTTTGGACCAAATCGGAGGCGGAATTTCTTTTGTGTTTTTGCTGACTTGCTTGCCTTTGAGGTGCTCTTTGGGGAGGTTCCGGGTGTTTGTGGGTGAGTTTTGGGGTCTGGGAGCACTGCTGGGACAGTCTAATCTTGATTGCATTTGCTTTTCAGGAAATCCGTGGTGGAAAACTGGCCTAGCTGCACAGCGCGTTTGGACCAAAGGCCGAAAAATATTGTAAGTATGAGATTTTCCTTTTTGGCTGTTTGGGGGTGTTGTGCTTTTTGGCGGGTGGGTTGGCGGGTCTTGGGGCATTCCTGGGAAGGTCTAATACCGGATAGAAGTGGTTGGGACAAAATCCACGCTGATTTTTGTTGTTGCTATTTCTGACATTTTGCTCAATGTAGCGTTTTCGGGGGCCTGTTTGGGGGGCTTCCTGGTGTTTGTGGGTGGGTTTTGGGGTCTGGGAGCACTGCTGGCTATGGATACTTTAGTTTGCAAGAGGTTTGAACCAAATCCATGGTGGCAGAGGGGAGTTAGGGCCTAGCTGCAGAGCGCGCGCGGAGTGATTTGGGAAATTGGCAAAAAAATGACTAAGTCCCCATTTTTGTACTTTTGCTTTTTGGCTGTTTGGGGGTCTTCTACTAGTTTTCTCCTGGGTTGACGGCTCTGGGGCCATTGCTGGGAAGCTAAAATACCGGATAAAAGTGGTTTGGACCAAATCGGAGGCGGAATTTTTTGTGTGTTTTTGCTGACTTGCTTGCATTTGAGGTGCTCTTTGGGGGGTTCCGGGTGCTTGTGGGTGAGTTTTGGGGTCTGGGAGCACTGCTGGGACAGTCTAATCTTGATTGCATTTGCTTTTCAGGAAATCCGTGGTGGAAAACTGGAGTTATGGCCTAGCTGCACAGCGCGTTTGGACCGAAGGCCGAGAAATATTGTAAGTATGAGATTTTCCTTTTTGGCTGTTTGGGGGTGTTGTGCTTTTTGGCGGGTGGGTTGGCGGGTCTTGGGGCATTCCTGGGAAGGTCTAATACCGGATAGAAGTGGTTGGGACAAAATCCATAAGGAAAAGCCTTTTGGCACTTTTTGTAACTTAGGGTTCGTTAAGGTTAGCCCTAGCAGCAGGATTGCATGTGTTTCGGGGTGTTCTAGATTTTTGCAACTGAGTTCTGGGGTCTTAGAGCACTCGTGAGAATGTGTCATTTTGGTTGCAAGTCATTTGAAGAAAATCCATGGTGGGAAAGGGGGGATTTGGGATAGTTAAAGAAACCCTTTGCCACTATTCTTAACTTAGGGCTTGTTAGGGTTAGCAGTATTTCTATTGCATGTGTTTGGGTGGGGGGGTTTTCGAGTCTTGGAGCGATGCTGGCTATGGATACTTTTGCTTGCTTGCAAGTGGTTTGAATACAATCCACGGTGGGTAAGGGGGTATTTGGGCCTACTTTTACTTTCGAAGTACGCTTTGTCACCAGTTTTCTGCTAGGCCTTGTTTTTTGAGATCTGATTGGGGGTCTTACATTTTTGCGACTGGCTTTAGTAAGGGTCTGGGTGGGAGCACTGCTGGGAAGGTCTAATTTTGTTCTAAAACACAGTTTACAGTACACCTAGCTTGAGGGGAAAGATCCACTAAATTAATTTGCCCATACTTATTTATCCTTCAAAAGGTGACTCAGACAGAGTACGCACTTTCAAAAATATTGTACTGTCTATTAGGAAAATCAAAGTGTGACTTTTTGCACTACACAGCGTACATACCTTATATTTATTTATCAGTGCTGTTTTTCGTTCAATAATTACAGGCCGGATTTCAGTCTGTGCAATGGGGAAAAAGGATGGAGTCAGGCTTCACATTAGCGAGCCGTAATTCAGCATCCACCAGGCAGGCAGTGGACAGGGTGTCTTCTGGTCACCAACATTGATGGACGAAGCGTCAGCTGGAATGGAGGAGTACCGCTAATAAGAGGAATTGTTTGCTGCATGCAACTTACTTACCAAATTCAGCAGGACAACTACAACAACATACAGATACAGTATCCATTGTTTTCTTCTATGACTGTGACTGCATTTCTTGGATCTCTCTCTGCTTCTAAATTGATCCCTACAGCCATTCTATAGGTTTTACTTCGGCTATTTTTTAAACCTAATTTAATGTAGCCCTGTACTGTCGCATTCTGTCATTCACGGTTGTCGAAAGTACTACTTACTTTTCAGTAACAATGCATTCAGTAGTGCATGCACTTCCTTTATGTCACGTAAAAGATTTATGGTTAGCTTTGTACCCAAAAATTTCTTTATGTTCAATTATTGTTTGTCCATGCTGTGCTTTTTCTTTTTCTCTCAACAAAACCTACCCAAAAAGAAACCCCCATTCCCATCCATTTTACAAACCCTAACCCTCTTCCCCGGGCTGTGTGGTTTTGCTTGATGTGTGACTAAATGACATCAATAAACCCACACACTTGCTGGGGGGGATAAGGTCATAGCAACAGGCTGGTGAAGGAATCCGAGGATATATTCTAGACTTACTCAGCTTCAGTACTATTTCTTGTAGTAGTAGCCAATGTCAAAAATCCAACACAAGTACAAGTTATACTATCAATACTTTACCATTTGTTAGGCTACATTGTGGCACTGTTCTAGTGTACTGTCACCTGCTATATTCTCTATCGTACCGTTGTAATGCTACAGTAAGGACAAACCAGGTTTCATTTTCTTTTTTTCCATAGGCATGCAACTGTCACTGTGTCACACCACTAGTACCACCGCAATGAGGAGGAAATTTCATCCGCCCTGGATTGCCAACCTTAATCGCCATTTCCCGTGGAGCCAGCCCTGGGACTAGCCCTACTTTCAAACACAAATTACAGGTAAGATAAGCGTTTGGTTGGAGGTAGTATAATGGAGTATTAGGAGAGACGAGAGATTGACGGTAGTACTACTAAAGTCCTAGGACTATTCAGGAAAACAAACTTACTGTTAAACCCCCACCCACCAGACTCAAAAGCAGTAAAAAACAGGTATGGTCAGATAAAGTTTCAAAAAGTATATTTTTATAGCCCTAACAAAATAATCTCCCGCAAGACCCTTCCTAACCCCAACAATTGTCCTTCAAAAGTCCCAAAAAAACCCAACTCCCAATTCCCACCCCCCAAAAGTCTCTAAAAAAGGGGCAAGGGACACTACGGCAGGGTGCTGTTGACTTTAGCGGCCAGGGCATCATGCTCCTTGCGGAGGGTGGCATGGTCGAAGCGGAGGCCCTCCACCAAGTTCTTATAGCTTAGGACCTCCTGCTCCAGGTAGGACACTCTGAGGCATAAGCGGCGCCGGCGTGCCTTGCAAATCCTGTGGGGGGCAGCTGCTGTCTTTGCTGCTCGGCGGTGGCGTTTGACTTTGGTAGCCCGGCTCCGTACCGCGGGAGCACTGCGCTGGCTGGCAGCCCGTGGGGCCACGGAGGAGGATGCAGCTGTCCCAGTGGATGTTGTTGTAGTACCGGTAGACTGCGTCTCCTCCTCCTCCAGGGCCACCAGCCGCCAATATTCAGCGACAGTGGCATCCAGCCTCCGTTGCCGGGCCATTCGAGCCAGCTCCCTCCTCCTTGATGGTCTGTTGGATTTGGAAGGAGCAACTATATGAAGAAAGAAAGACATAGCCTGTAACCAATGCTCCTTAAGATTAACACAAAATGATTGAGCAGAAAGTTGTGTCACAGTACAAGTAGCAAATTGAAAGCACAGTACATAACTTTTGAGGACAGTATCTATGTAACCTCCGACTTCTTCATCCTTGCTCTAACATTAGTGGGAGTTTAAGGAACAAATTCTACGAGCACTATGGACTTCCATTACAGTCGACTATGACAGTACACCAGTCTTATTCTTCTTCTTCTCTCTTGTTTAGGAAAATTGGTACGTTATCTTATGCAAGCCGGCATAATGCCAGCGCAGTGAACTTGCACCCGAGAAAAACAGACGCACACCATGATGAGTGAGACAGACTTGCGTTACAGTACCGGTCCAGTACATGCAGGTGGTGAAGCTCTTACTTTTCTATTATGGGTGGCACTGAGAATACTCTGTTAAAAGGGCTACTGCTTAATTAATTTAGCTTTCACCCTATAGTGCAAATGAGTATTAGAAAAGGAAAATGAAGAAACTAAATAATCTGATTATCTATCACTTCACATGGGATGTATTTGATGACATATGGGATGACTTTAGGTGCTTTGCTTATTATTGAGTGAACAGTGATACACCCACACATGAATGACGTACTACTACTAAACTAAAGTTATTAAGAGAGGTAGGTAGTGTCCACCGTAATAACCGGATATATGCTGTGCTTGCAGTTGCAATACAAACTACTGCTACTATTCATGGTAGTATTTGGACAAAATTACAACTTCTTTTCCTTGCCTTTCCTACACTGGAACGGACGTGCGGTGTTACATGCTCTTCAATTAACACTTAGTTCATCCAGTGACCGTCTACTCTCTCTAGATACACGTATGCTATCTAAGAGTCAGATAGTACCATGATCCAGGCATCCATCCATTCAAAGTATATGCACACATACAGTTTCTGTTTCACCCACCCAGGCTGTTCTCCTTTCACCCATCCTTGCTTCATCATTCACCCAGCCATGCACCATACCATATTCTTTCCTTCCCAGCCACCTCGGGGACCAAGCAAAACACATATCATTCTTCTTTGCCAGTCATCATTATATTTCTCGTCCTTCCACACTTACTTACACCCTTCTTTCGCTTTTCGTTCATCCCATCCATCAAGTTCATATCAGATCTGATTGGGATTCTTCTCGGCAAAAACTTCACAGCTAAGTCGAAGTACATTTAGAGGAGGCTACTACCTGGTTGATTTATAATACACCCGTGCAGAAAGCACACTCTGCAGTCTTCAATCTCAATAAGTAAGAAATATATAGCTTACCTCTGCCCGCCACCACCGTGTTATCCCTCACAGAATTGTCGGGCACTTCCACCGCCTCCTCCCCAGAGTTGTTCCCCTCGTCCAATGCCACCACCTCCGCGCTGGCCCCGCCTCCAGATGTTCCACCTACAAAGTACATTTAATAATGTTAGAATACACCACTCACTACTATATAATATTTGGTCTAGGAGGAAGAAAGAAATGTGAAAAAAACAGAATACAATTTAATAATTTGTGACTGTCTACTCTAAAGTAAAAATGTCCCTTTTTCCAGGGAAGGCTGTTGTCTTGCTGCACTTTTTGGCACAACTGATGAATGCTTGCTTTTTATTTTTAACACGCACCACTTTTTCTACTAACAGACAGAAGCTTGACTTCTAAGAACACGAGCAGGATCAAGTTCAAACCAGGTGAGAGCTCGGCTCGACCACAAGAAATGTGTCCAATTAATCGTCAGCACTAAGCATTTTCAGTTAAACGTTTACTTTTATGACAAACTTGATTTTAATAAATGTGTTTACTTTTAATAAAGCTTTTAAACTAAAATAGTCTCTGTGGTTTTTGGTCCTCCAGACTAGAGTGGATGAGCTAAAGGTTTTGGAATTTTTGCAAGCATGAGTCCGTGCCTCTGACATCATTGGGGATCAATCATCGGTGACTTTGGGAGCTAAATGACTCTGCCACACTATCTAGTCAGTAAGGAGATTGGGGGTTCAACTACAAAGTCTGTTATCACTGAGGTATGTGGAAAGTCTAACAGCACCTATTATAATTGATAAGCTAAGCAATGCATTATTTAGTGTCCATAGTTCTGTTTGTGCAGATTTGTCCCTGCAACAGTAGTAGAATGGATTGTCCTACTATCCAAACCAAAAGTAAAGTAGTATCTTATTCTTTCTTGGTGGTCATTCACCTTTTTATTGTTGGCAATTGTCAAAGCATAAACATTTAGGAGACTTGAAAAGACATTATGGACAATCCCAGAGGACTGCACTCAGTGCATAGAGCTATTGCTGACTAGAATGGGAGTCCAATGGAATTGCCAAATGTGCAATCTTAGTTAGCTACACAGACAGACTAATAAGAATAATCTAGTAATACCACAGGGAGTCATAGTCGAGGCAGGATAAGAATTTAAATCCAGTCTACAAGAAGATCAAAGACGATTTAGAAAAAATCGAATGAGGAACGCTAGGAAAAAATAGGTACTCTATTAAAATTAAAACTTACCAGGGCCAGCAAAGGAGCCCTCGCCTGACCGATCCTGTTCAGCAGCAGCAGCAGCAGCAGCCTCCTCCAATGCCCTCTTGCCCCTGGGGGGAGCTGATGTACAACATGAAAGAAAGAAAGACCAGAAAACATGGATGATATTTGTCAACCAAATCAAACATTTCAAAAGAACAATAACAATATATTTTGGCGAAATAGCAAATAGACAACTATTCCACGGGATATATTATTGACCGATCTCATGTGGTCTACTACGTTATTAGTATTGCTTGATTTGCGGACCGTCGAATTTGAAACTTCTTATGTAACTCACTAAACAAAGTACTAAAAAGGTTTGCCTAGGATTGGCAGGCAGCAGTCCGCAGCACGCGAAGTGACAGACAAAGTCCATCGTGATTGCAGATCAGCGACAACACTAAAGTTTCCTACTACATTAACCAGTCATTAAAATACTCAAACTATCAATCCACCACCACTATTTCTTCTTATCGCCATGTGTACAAAGGAAGGACTGGACTTGAGTCTGTAGGGGCTGATTTAGAAGCCCCTTGTGGCTCTTTTGCTCCATTGTTGCGTGACTTTTGTGACGCAGCGGCAGAACAAAAGAGGCGCAATGGTGCGGCGTATATTAACAAAGTGATGCATATGGGAGATGCATCGCGTAGTAAAGCCCTGCGCCATCAGGGGGTGTTCCGGCGCAAGGGAGGGCGTTCCTGCGCAGGAACGCATCCTAAAAGTGGCTGAGGGAAATCTACAAGATTTCAATCACTCACTTTAACGACAATGATGCGTGACTCAAACCCTGCGCCTGCTTGAAGCAGACGTACGGCGTGACGCAGCATTGGGGAGATAGGGCACCCCAGAGCATTGATGGAGCTACGCCATCGTTGCGACGCAACTCCAGCAATGCGCCACCTTTACAACACAGATGTGTAACGCTTTGGTGACGTTTTGGGCCCATGGTGCGCCGCATTGTAAATACGGCGCACCATGGGTGGTGGTGGCGTGGCGCACAATTACTGGCGCATCCCTGCTACTTTGCAGGGATGCGCCGGTAATTCAAAATCTGAACTTTAGGGGCAGATTTATGTTAACTGGCGCATCCCCAGGGATGCGCCAGTTAACGTGCGCCACAGTGCGCCACAGCTCCACCTCCCATGGTGCGCCGCATTTATAATGCGGCGCACAATGGTGCAAAAACGGCACAGATGCATGACGCATCTGTGCCGGAAATGTGGTGCATTGCTGGAGTTGCATCGCAAGAGCGACGCAGCTCCAGCAAGGTTCGGGGTGCCCCATCTACACAAGGCTGCGTCAAGACCTACGCCTGCTTCAAGCAGTCACAGGGTTTTGACGCAGCATTGCCCTGAATGTGACTGAGTGAAATCTCATAGATTTCACTCAGCCACTTCCAGGAGGCGTTCCTGCGCTGGAACGCCCCCCCCCCCCTGCACTGGAACGCCTCCTTTTGGCGCAGTGCTTTACAACGTGATGCATCTCCTAGATGTGTCATGTTGTAAATAGGGCGCATTGTTTGCGCCGCAGTTGCGTCAAATAAAGTGACGCAATTGCAGCACAAAGAGGCGCAACAGCCTCATAAATCTGCCCCTTAGTGTCTAGCATTACGCAGTTCTTTAAACTACACTCATACATAATTTCACAGGCCAATGAAATGAACACAAAATCGAAAACAAATAAGCATAGTAGCAACACTACTGAGAAGGAGAGCAGTGCACCTGAAATGCACAGAAGATTTTGAAATATAATTTACCTACAATGTAATCAACAGCATTATTGCTCTTGTTAAAAAACAAAAATTTGCAATATAATAACACACAGAGCAGGAGAAAACAGAGTAGTAAAGAAATAGCTACTACTACTCACCAAGCCCGGGGATCTCAAGGCCAAGCAGGTCGAGCAGATCGCGTTCACGGTCCAGGACATCCGTCCAGCGGTGGGTGGCCTGGTTGTAGGTGCGCCGGACCTGAGAGTGGTGGTACATGGCCCGGCACACCTTCTCCCACCGCTTCCGGCGCTCCCGGATCCCGTACCCAGTACCGATCCTGCTGCCTGCCATGATGGTCCTGGGGAGGCGGCGCTGAACATAAAAAATGAGTGCGGCCACCTCCTCCAGGCTGAAGATCTCCCGGGGCGAGACTGTCTCCCCCCTCAAACGCCCGCACGGGAGCCGGGCACGGGGTGCGGGACCCTTCCCCTTCTCGGGATGCTTCCCGGCTCCCTTCACCATGGTCTGGGCGGAAAGGAAGCTAAATAATAAAGAAAATAGAATAGGGAAGAGAAGAAAAGAAAAGAGTTTAAAAAAGTAGTTTAAAATTAACCAAAAGTAGCAGTAAACACAAAAATATAGGGCTAGAAAAATAGAGGGATAGATAATAAGTAAAATAGATAAAAAAAACTTCAAACAAGCAAAGGATGGCAGAGATTTAGAGAGGATACAAAAAGCATGCCCAGAACCATAGCAATGAATGAGAAACAAGATGGCCGCGCCCGTTCACGACCGCGCGAGTAAGTTCGCGCAAGATTTTCCTCGCGAACACATGCAAAATTGTACTAGCGAGCCGCACACTTTGCGAGATTACACTTCGCGGCCGGAAACGGAAATACGTCATGCAAACAAGATGGCCGCGCCCTTGAACGACCGCGAGGGTAACTTTGCGCCTTGCGCTACAAGCGGCTCGCTAAAACGCACAAAACCTTGCGAACTAACATGCCGCAAAAACACAAATCGCATATTCGCACGAATTCGCGGCTTACGAATCCGATCTCGTGCAAGTTCGCGCCCCGCGAATCCCGCGAAATTGCAGAAAAACGAGTTTTGCAAAACTGAAAGCACTCAGCAGGTGCAAGAGTTCAACCTCATCATTAGTAACCATTCCCTGTAGTGCTTCCTGACTGGGGCCCCTCCAGAGTTCAGTTGCTAGTTGCAACAATTGTATGACCCTGCTCTGACCCTCACAGCAGGCTCATAGAATAGCTACAAGTAGGCCACAAAGGTCATGGAAAAAAAATTGCACTGCAACAGAAAGCAAATTACTGATAAGGAAGCAGGTGCCAGACCTGGAATTTTAAAACAGTGACACATTAATAAACCAACCCCAAATTAATTCATGTCAGTTGAAGCAGGGCAGGTGTGCTTGCTTTTCCCCCCCATAATCTACAGTGATGATGTACCAGAGGGTGGCATTGATGTAACAGAGGGTGGCATGGGTGAAACAGAGGGTGCTGGGAACCTGTGATGATGAACCAGACGTAGAAACAACATAGTCGCGACCGTTGCGAGCCGACAAGTAAGTTCGCGATTGCGAACTGGTACCAAACCCTCGCGAACTGGCAGAAACCCTTGCGAACACAAAAAAAATCCACAAATTCGCGAGAATTTGCGGATTTTGCGGATTGAGAGTTCGCAAATTCGCAAAATTCGCGAACGCCAGATTCACAAAATTCGCCCATGCTTAGTGGAAATATCAAAAGGAGAACTACATCTCCCATGATCCCCTGGGGGCCTGGTAGTTCTTTTTCGGGCAACAGATATGACGCAATGAAGATGAGATCGAAAGTGGATTTACCTGCAGACGCGTGTCCCACTTCTTGTTCCCCTTTAAATAGACCACAGTTCCTACTCACCGGCACTCACGCCGGGAGTTGCAGAACTACATAGGTGCTGCCACGGGGCCAGGATCCTTTTTATTTTATTTGTTTTTTTTAGCACAATGTTATTAGATTTCTTACACACGTAAAATACAATATTATCTAGCTTCAAAATTTTGTATGGTTCGGCATTTAGGCACAATATATAATCAGGCTTGTATTTCCGTATTTATACATTACTAATTATAGTTGCATGTTACATTGACTGGCATTTGGTATAACCACCAGGCGCGGTTCATCCATTGGGGCGTGGGGGCGTAGCCCCCCATGCCCAAAGCCGCCCGCAGCTCCCTCTGCGTTTTTGAGTTAAGACTGTGACAATCATGTCAATGAATCAACATGACGTCAGACCGCCCGGCGGGCGTCATGTTGATTGATTGACATGATTGTACAGGCGGCAACACAAGTGCACATAAGTGGGGATGGAGGGTGAATTTTTACCCGTACCCACGCATGCGCACTTGTGTTTTTGCGGCGTTGCGCATGCCCATTAGGAGCCCTAATGGGCGTGCTGTGGGCGAGAAGGTGCCTGTGCCCCTGGCGCCAGGATTGGCCAGGGGCGCTGTGAGCCTGTGACGTGTGGGGAGCAGAGCCCAGAGGTGGCGCGGACCGGGACCGGCAACAAGGTAAGAGTGTGTGTTTTTCTTTTCTTTTAAAGTGTTTGGTGCGAGCGTGCGTGTATGCATGAATGTTTGGTGGAGAGTGTTGTGAATGGATGTGTTTGTGTGTATGCGTGTGTGAATACATTTCTTTGAGGGTTGTGTATGTGGGTCAGGGGGGGGGTCGCCGCCGGCCTGAGTGGCCTGGGGCCCGCACTCGCAAATCAGTTTGCGCCTCACCACTGTAAAATGTCACCAGCCGCCCCTGATAACCACTCATAATCATATCAATATGCTTGAGACAGTAAACCCGATAAATCGATATATCGTCATTTTTCCTGCCTCAACACCCACCCTTGTTCTCTCACTCACAATTCTACCCTTTCAATGAACATTTAACTATAAACTTAGCCGCTTTACCTCAATCGTCTCGGCCGGGGCTGGTTCCCGGGGAATCGATCGTGCTGATGGTGAGCAAAAGAACTCGGGGGGGGGGGGGGGGAGAAGAGAAGGAGATCTGAACAGGATCAAAGAAGTAAGCCGAGGGGGGTGGGGGAAACCCCTCCTTGTCCAGACCACAATCCAGTCTAGTAGCTGGTATTTTGTATCTAGTCTATCAGAGGATCTAGGGACACCACTGCGTCATCATCTGCTTCCGCTTTAAACTGCTCTATTAACTGAGCCCATTCAAGGGAAGCCGCTCTTTTTCGCAATACTCTATATTCTTCGCGTCAAAGCACTTCCCCCTCCGGACTGCCCATCGAATGACCTCATCATTCCATTTGCCCTCCTGTGGCGCAGTGCGAGATTTCCAGTGCTGTGTTATTAATCATTTGGCGAGCATCAGAGCCAAACCCATGAATCGTTGTAGTAATATTGTCTTCTTCGGGAGTGGAAGAAGCCCCAACAAGCACACCTCCATGGTGTCCCAAGGGGAGCATTCCGTGAGTTGGGATAAACATTGAGTAACCTCTGACCAAAACCTCCCCAGGGTAGAGCACGACCATAACATGTGAGTGAAATCAGCGGGTTGGAGGGAGCACCTGGGACATAGTGCAGAGGCAGCGGGATACATTTTCTGAATAGCCTGCGGTGTAAGATAGGCCTGTGTAGTATTAATAATTGTATCCTCTTCAGTCGGAAGTCACAGGACACCCGTAAGGGATGTTCTAGGGCAGTGCCCCATTCCCTATCCTCTAATTCTCTCGTCAGTGCCACTTCCCACTGCTGTCCAAGAGGCAATAGTGGTATATTTGAGTGTTCTCGCAGGCCTCGGTACAGCCATCGAACAAGATGGTGCCCATGTCCCATTGTGTGAAGAGACTGCAGCAATTGAAATGTCGGGGGTTCTTTCTGGTCTACTAACCAGTACTTCCGGATATATTGTGTGACTGATGCATGTGTGAGAAACAGAATGTCCGGTACCGCATTAGTGTGCACAAATTCACGATGGGGTATCAAAGTCCCATCTAAAAAGAGGTCCCCAACAGTAGTCGTCCCCCCTTGTGTCCAGCCCGCACCCGAACAGTAGACAAAACGTGACGGGGGGTAGCCAAACCACAAAGGGGAATGTTGGGAGCCTATGGATTTAGTACTTTTGCATACTTTAGAGCTTCCTTCCAATAGTGTAATGCAATAAACAAGAGAAAGGGAGGGTCACGCATCTTGTCGGCCCCGGCACACAGCAATGCAAGCAGCGTTCCTCGCTGTAATTGCGCAGGGGTGTAACCTATTTCAAACAAGTTATGATCCGCCAACCAGTACGCCAACCACTGTAGCTGCCCAATAATACAGCATGTTTTAAAATCAGGTGCCCCCATGCCGCCTGCAGTGCTCGGGAGCTGCATCTTGGACAGTGCATGTCTATGTCTCCCTTTTCCCCATAACAAGCATGTCAACAAGGTGTCTAATGTCCCAAAAATCCAGGCCGGCATAACACAGGAATGTTCACGAACTGGTATAAGAGTGTGGGTAACATGACCATTTTGGACACTGCTAAGCGGCCTGCCATTGATAACGGCAGGGTGTTCCAAAAGGTAGCGGAGCGAGTTCATAGTCCTCACCACATTCCCGTCAATAGTGTCAGTGGAAGACCTATACATTTGTATCCCAAGATACGTATAAGTTGGGAGTTCTACCCTGAACTGTAACTGACCAAATTGCAAGTGGGTTCCCTCATAGGTGTTAGAGAAGGAGTATGCCACTGACTTCATGGCATTAAGATGTAGGCCAGAGATGTCACTGAAGTGCGAGAACACTGTAGCTAGGTGCTGCATATCCATGCCAAGGTCTTTAAAATATAACAGCATATCGTCAGCGTAAAGTGAAACTGAGTGGGTTACTGTCCGTATCGGGATACGATATGGGGCCATTGCGCAATATAGATGTTGCACCAGTGGCTCCAATGCCAACACATACAGTAGGGGGGACAAGGGGCACCCTTGGTGAGTCCTCCGAGAGATATGATACCTGTGCGATATGATCGCTCCCGTCTTGGCGTGGGCCGTGGGGTTAGTATAAAGCCATTGAATCCATTTTCAATATTCAGGGGGTATTCAAAACTTTGCTAGCACTGCAAGCATGTATGACCAACTCAACGTGTCGAACACTTGCCGTATATCTAGGGACAAGCAGCCCTCCAACGGTAGAGTCCCTGGCACTGCGTGCATCAGGGGATCAATAACTAAATATCCAGGGACAGAATATCGACTACCCACAATATTGAGGCCAAAATATCAAGGGACAGAATATCGACTCCCTATCTACAAACAGGTAAGTGCCAAAATATATGGCCACATGCATCATTGTTGCCGTTTGCGATTTCTTAATTGCGAAAATTAAGGAATCACAATTAAGAAATCGCAAAAGGCTATGTGTTGGACTTGGCCCTTCACCCCTAAACTTTTACCTTTTAATGGTGACCCAGTAGTAGTGATTTTTGGTTTCTGCGCACTTTCACTGTGTCCCAGTGGAAAGTGCGTGCGCACTCTGAGTGCATGTGGTGAGATAGGCCTGCCCTCCCATAGGAATGCATGGGGAATGTATGTGTCCCTGGTAGTTCCTGATGCGTAGGGTGTGCAGGCTCAAGTCTGGTATGTGCGGACTCGTGTGATTGAATGCTGCGAAATGATGTATGCGGCGTGTATGTGTCTAGTGTGGAATTCCCACTTCTAGACATGGGTGTGCGTGTGCTGTAAAGGTGCTGGCGTGTGATTGGCTGGAGCTGGCCGGGGTGCCAGGCTCCATAAGTCATGATGGGTCTGCCCGGTGGTGAGTGTGGAGATTAGCATGTGTGATGTGAGGGAGTGGTGTACCTGTGTCCTGGATGGGCTGGGCTTTCCCCACTCAATGCTGGCTCCGCCCCCTTTGGTGCGTCTAACGACCCTAGCCCTGCCAGTGAATAGAGTGAGGGGCTGAGCACATCAAGAGTGCTCACAAACCAGCTGCGACTGGTTTTTCCCCTCACCCTGAAGCCAGACACAGCGCTTAGAGACCCCGGTGGTTATAACGCGCTATATAAGTTAAATAAATAAATAAATAAATACATTTTACAGTATAAGAAGGGGCTGTGTCCCCTTACATTCTGTTCTCTTCCAAGATCCTATCTGAGGGGGGCTGCTGCTGCTGCTGGGCGCCAGGAGGACCGCCACTTGGACTGCCTCCCTACCTGGAGGCCCAGTGAGCTGGCTCTGGGCACAGCCTTGCCCCCCCGAATCTTGCTACAGTCCTAGGAGGACTTTGCTCTGGACTTGCTGAACTTTTTGTGCCCTTCCAGCGCTTTATCTGGTCAGTAGAGCCTGGGAGCGCTTTATTGCTGCTAGTGCTTGGGAGCGCTGTAATTAGCCGCCATAGCGCTTGGGAGCGCTTTATTTATCTTTTCATCCGGTGCCCACCCAGCATTGCCCCGCTAATTGCTTGCTGGAGGGTGCCCACCCCTCATTTGATTGGAGCGCAGCCTGGGAGTGCTGGGGAGAGGGCCGCCGCACTGCCCGCGGTGACCCGGAAGTACTAGGGGTCAAAACAGGAAGTCCCGCCCTCGCAGGGCAGCACGAGAAGAGCTGAGGCAGCGGAAACGTGCAGGCGGGGCTCCGTTGTGGGAAGGAGAGCCCTGCGCTGCCCAGAGGAGACGTCAGGAGCCGGCCAAGAGAAGGTGCGTGTCTTCCCCCCCTCAGCAGAGCTCCCGGCGTGTAGGGAGCCCCCGCAGTCACCGGAGACCAGCTTCAGCGCGACGTCAGAGCCCCGGCCGCCTGTAAACTAATGGACAGATTTACAATAACTGGCGCATACCTGCATATCAGCAGGGATGCGCCAGTTATTGTGCGTCATGGCTGCGCCACCATAGATGCGCCGCATTTACAATGCGGCGCACCATAGGGCAAAAATGGACAGATGCGTGACGCATCTGCTGCCGTGAAGGCGGCGCATGGCTGGAGCTCCAGCAAGGCTTCTCTCTGTTCTTTCGCATCTTTCATTCCATGTGCCTCCTTCACAGTTGTTCATCCCCCCTTGCCACCCCTCCTACACTTTAGCAAATCCTGTAGATTTCCCTCAGCCACTTTTAGAAGGCGTTCCTGCACCGGAACGCCCCAACCCAGTGCCACAATGTCTACATGTGGCGCAGGGATTTATAACGTGACGCATCTCCCAGATGCGTCACATTGTTAATACCCCACAGCATGGCGCTGGCTTTGCTCCGCCGCTGTGTCACAAAAGTGACGCAACGGCGGCGTAAAAGAGGCGCAAGGGGCTAGTAAATCAGCCGCTAAAGGTTTTAATTCTATCTATCGGGCCTACTCAGAGTTGCATTGTCTCAATGGTGTTACACGAATAGCATTACGTTGGGTAATAATATCTGTTATTAAACGTTGTGGGAAAAGGTCAAGAAAACGTGCCAGCATCCTCCACAAAAAAACACAAACCATTGTGCTAACAAACACACAATGTGAGAGGCGCGGGTGTAATTCAAGAACGAAGTTCAGCCTTTTGTTTTAAAAAGCTTTGTTATGGCGGGAATGGGAATGTCAACAATTTGTCATAGGGTAGCGTGCTTTACCTGTTTGCTACTCTGTGGTGGAAATCCGACCGAGAGGTGGCAATCAAAATAGACTATATTTTTTGTTTTTTGATTGCTCAGAAATCTCAAGTCTGCTAAATACAGACAAAAAAAATCCTGCTGGGTATAGGCAGGCTGTCCCACAGGAAAGTGATGATTTTCAGTAAATCACAGGTGGGCAGAATAAGACTCATGGTGGGCGAAGCAGACATGCAACAGGCCAGTCCCATCCCTACTGGCATTTTAAGGATAGCAGCCTGGCGAAGGTCAACTATCTAGGAAATTGCATCTGCTATTGAAAACTGTTCAGACTCCGCCTTTTAACCATACAAGGCTGATAAAATTAAAATTGAAAGCACAGTAAAAGTGCAGCAATAGGTAACACTTGGGGGGGACTCTTCGGAGTTCACTGGAGCCAGCAGCACATCTGCACCTCAGCTGTTCGCAGCTGTGCACCAAGAGACCCCAGCCGGACCAGTGAGACATGGCAGTCTAGCAGAGCCCCGCGGGAACATACCACCTGCTCTGGAGCTTACTGGTAAGTGCTAGACCAGACCCGCGGAGGAGCAAAATCTAATCCTAAAGGTAACACGTGGCTGGGCATCCAGCTCCAGAAGTTATTTACACATTTTTGTGTGCAGTTTTTTTATATAGCGCAAACTCGACCCGAAGGTATTACCCGAGCACCAGTTACATTATGCACATGGGATAAATATATTATTAAAAGCACTGCATACAATAGCTAGGTGCAGGCAAACTGAGACCGTTGTTGGATATGAGAGAGTATGCTTTTTGCGCCTATGGTGAAATGTGTGTATCTAATGTTATATATACATACGTCAACGATATGTGTATCTTTCCAACGTTCGTGTACCTGATTGTGTGGAATTTGGAGACCCGCCATTATCAATAGGTTATCATCTTACTGAGGCATGAAAGCGGGGTAGTGTTTCCAGCATGTCATGAGTGTGCGTTTAATCTGGACTGTCCGCGTCCGTGTTTTGCTGAACGGCTTTTCATCGCCTCGTCTTCTTTCTTGTAGCCTCAGGTCTTGAGCTTGCAGAGCAGCTCAGGGTGGCACGACCTGGATAACTTCGACTACGACTGCTTGCCGCTAGAAGGACTCGATGAGTTCAACATGATGGATTAGGAGGTGAGCGTGTACGACAGCAGCAGGGGGAGGGGGCCAGCGTGATTCCCTTGCGGGAGCGTGCAGCAAGGCGCGATGATTGCGACCATATGGCGCCACCATATGGCGCTGCGCGCTCCCGCAAGGGAATCGCCAGACATGCACCTGTTGCCATTGCAAGCAATGCAACGCATGCACTTTTTTGCCCCCAAAGCTGTGCCGATGGCTGTAGGTCTCTCTCCTAAGCAGCGCATGCGCACTGCGTATGCGAGACCTAAAAAGGAGGGTAGGACGTGGGGAGAAGGGAGGATGAATCATTAATCATGTTACCAATTAGAAACACAACAAGTCATTATGAAATATGACACAAATAGTAAAAAGTTTACCATACAGTCTAGAGCAGAACTCAGCTAAGGTCATCGGAAGCTTGTGGAGTTACTTGGGGTAGTGTGGAGTCTAACCTGGAAAGCCAGGTCATCAAGGAGAAAATGTCACTAGAGTGCATGGACATCTCATCCAGGTCAGATAAGAGGTTAGGTTCTTCAATTGTCGAAGCCGCTTTTAAGGCCATTTGTCTCTCGTGAATCATCTGTTCTAGATCCGAGTGTTGCGTGGCCGTGGAGAGCGGTCTTTGCCACAATGTTCCTCTTAGGTCTCGCCTAGGCAGCAAGCATTCGCTGTCTCTCCAAGACATCCAGTAATCAGTATTAGAGAAACTCCACCCATTGCCTTTCTATTGGTTTTATTGCTTGCCATTGGAGAACTCTGGGATTGCTGTTCTTATCTCGCTTATTGTTGGCTGGTGATCCGATACATCGCTTCCGTTTTTGAAGGAAGCAGCACCGACCAACTACAGTTTAGTTACGCTGCTGGCTGTTATCTTTTACATTTAGAGACTACTTGTTTCCTTTGCTGCTCGCAAAGTTTGCACAGTGCCGCTGCTGACACATCTGCCAGCTTCCTGTCCTCTCCCGACACATTGCTCCACCGCTCTCTACCCGGGACCGATGTTTTGCCACTCCCCGCGCTACTCCCGGACAGCCGCCATTTACATAACTTGTTTTTCACGCTACACGTACTTTACCTTTAGCCATGTTAAGCTAAAGCGTGGGTGCCGAGATTGTTGAAGAAGTAAACAAATAGAAAAAAGAGTGGTCCGCCCTTTATTTCTATTTGTTAACTCTAGCATTGTAAATGCTTGTACTTTACACAGTTTCCTCACCACTTGTGGGTGCACGGCACTATTTCCAGAGCCAGTTCCCTTAATCTCCCCATGCCTTCCCCCAACACCTCTGCTTCTGGCTTCGGAAGCATCTATTCTTAATTGTTCAACGTTTTAAAGGAGCATAGCTGAGCACCGCTAAATTTGACAGAATTTGTGTTGCGTTTTTGATAAGGTATCAGAGCGCTTTTTCATGCACACCGATGACATTACCTAAGTTTACATTCATTTTTGGGGAGGGAGATTATGTTCTGAGAAGTTGGCCTGGCATATGATGTCCACTATTCTAGTGGGCACCTTGCACCAGTCCAAACGACCCCTATTGATGGTAGGTTAAAGACAACCTTTATAGAAAGCTAGTGGTAGCTGCGGAGAGCAGCCTTCAGGCTAAGTCTTGGTGGAATGTAAATCAGCTTGTTTTACCAGTCTATAATCTCATGAATGACCAAATGAAAGAAGAACCACACCAGGTATATATATATAAAATAGATGTATTTATTCTAAACACACCCTTCTAATCTCTTTATGAGGCTAGAGGCAAAAGTACTTTACAAAAACTTAATTAGCACAGTATATGTTTTGCCCTAGGGGCCTCACAAGCCATATACTAAGAAAGTGATATAAGTACCCCTACAGTCATTGAGAAGAGGCCTAGAGCCTGTAGAACTGCTGGGGCAATCAGGAACCACCCAAGGTAGGGATGCAGGAGGCCCACGGGGGACACGTGCAGTGTCTAAACACAGCCTCGATCATCATTGACGTCTATAGAGAAAACTGCGGGTAGATTTCTAAAGATTAAGGACACCTAGGAGTGGACAAGGAACAAACCCCTTCAGTACTGGACACTTCGAGATTCAAGACCCACGGGAGCACCAAAGTACTCGTGTTATTTCACCCAGGGAACCCGGGTGCATAGGTGTCTTTTCGTCGTCGTTTCCTATAGAGAGCTGCAAAGAAGTGCTGCAGGCGACCAGATGAAAAGTGTCTGGATTGATCTAAGGGTAGATTGAAGATCTGAAGGACTTGAAAGCAGAGGGGACAGAGTCTGGGTCACTAGCCGGTGACCAGGAAGGCGACAAGAAGATGCCAGCCAATGTTGGGTGATTTCAGGTGATGGAAGTGAAGCTTGACTCTTCAGCCACGAGGACCAGGAGGTGTCGACGACAACCAGGAGCTGGATTCAAGCTGTACCACGTCGGATGTCGAGTGCTGCTATGTCGGTATCCAGATTGGATCCAACAAGCCTTGGCAACAGCAACCCATGCAGAATACAAAGATTGGCTTCGGTGCAGACCAGCAAGGTCTGAGGGACTCACTCTTTGGAGGGGAGTCTGGGTACATCTGGAGCAACCAGGAAAAGCCCATGAAACAAAAGAGTTACCTTCGTGGGGACCCATCAGTCGACGGACCAGGGATCGCAAAGGAGTCTCTAGAAGGAATGCTAAAAGTGGGCCCACAGAACACTTGTGGCGTGTAGGCCCACAATCTTCAGTGCAATTGGTGCCCAGGGCTTGGACTACAAATAGCCCAATGCACAACTTCAGAAAAGCTCAGGAAGTATATGCACTTGCAAAAATGCACGGTGTCCAGGAGTTCCAGTCCCATGTCCTTCATGATTACTATGGGACTCAGCTTTGCTGTGATCTCGTGTCAGACTCAGAGATGTCTGAAAGTCTGTGTCCTGTGTCGCAGATTCTTTGGGATCCCGCAGGAGCCTCGAGAATGCACACTCGCAAGATGCTTCTTTGGTGCCTGCTTGAACAGGGGAGTCACTCCTTGACCCCAAGGGAGAATTCTTCAGTCTTCTAGTCGAAATAGAATGTCGAAGGTCCAATATATATGTTGCAGAGTTTAGTCCAGGGTAATCTAAAGGCCTAGTGACTGGGTTCCTATACTTATACCAAGTTTAGGGAATGGACTAACACTAAGGTCCCACCTATGGGAGGACTTGGGGAGCGGGTGGTTACACCCCTTCCCCTTTGTCCAGTTTCACGCCAGAGCAGGGGCTGAGAGCCCCTGCAACTGGTTTGAACTGGGGTATGCACAGGGACACCAAGTGTGCCCCAGGCAGTGTCTGAAAACCATTCACTGAATGCACCCACCCTGCTCCAATACACCAAAGCCTGTCTGGAGGTGGTTACACCTCCCTGGACAGGAAACCTATTGTCCAGGCCTCCCCTGCCGGAGTGTCGGCCAGCAGCAGGAGGTCAGACTCATGTATGTGGCAGCAGCATCCATTTTGTGATGCTGGGGCTCTTTTAAACTTCTACCGGTGAGACCAGTGTGTACATGTCTTCTCCCTCTAGAAGGGTGGAAAGCTACCCCCACAGCCAGGACTGGCAGGTGATAGTATTCCAAAGTGTTTGACACCAAACACGACATGTTTTGATGCAGCCATTCCACAGATAGCAGAAACTGCAAGGATTATAATGCACTTAAGAGTATATGGTATGGCTGTATCACAGAACAGTATAAAAAATATGAGGCCAAGGAAAACCCTGGACTACTAGATGCACAGCACATAGGCCACACGCCTTTCACAAGATAAACCAAAATATTATCCTATAAGTTGAGTGAGTAAACAGGTATCATTTAATTAACAATATTCCACATACTAGTGAGAAAAACATATCCAATACATCACTTTCAATTCATTATCCGTATTTTGTATTGTAATCATACACAAATTTTTGTTTTTAACTGAAAAGTGTTCAAAAAACATATAAGCAGATTACATATCATAACCTCTCATATTATAGTCGTGAAGGAGCAAAATATATATAAACAGTTGGTTGTTGACCAAAGTCCGAATGCATTTCGGGTTCAAACTGAACCCTTCATCAGGGGGTATACAATTCGAAAATATAATATAAACAATCTTGATGTGACGACGTCCTGAAGTGAAGTCTCTACTAGATCTAAAAAAACAGGAACACATGAAATTGTATCCAACTCTTGTATATTGTCACATGAAGCACAGAAGGTAAAAGTATGGCTAGGGAGCGCCACTTGGGAAAAGCCTTCACTCGTGTGAGAAATAAAGTATGGAAATATACTAACACCGAATCAGAAGTTCAGTTCATGCGAGTGTATTACAGGTCCCTACCCTTGACCAGTGTGTCAACCACAAAGACAAAAGAATAGTAACTTAAATCCCATATCACCAACAGTTAATGAAAAAATAGCGAAGAAAAAGTTATACCGCTTGTATAAATCACCCTGTGCACCGATACACGTAAATGTACTACATTCCACTCACTGAGGGGAAAGGTGCTGACAGCGCAAATCGCCACAAATCTTCTTGCAGAATAAAGCCTTCACAATGTGTAACCGAAATTCCTACAGAATAAAAACAGATTCTGTATGCAAACCTCTGATAACAAGGACAATACATACACTTACATTCACACTCCGCAACGCTTACCAGCTCCAACACTGTATACGCTGAGCTTCCAAACGCCCAAGACGACGAGGAGCCTGTAAATACATATGTACGTAATAAGTGTATCAATCTTACTCACGCTGAGACCAGTTGTGACTCGCAGTAAAAGAGGAACAAAAGTTTCGTAATAGTACTCACTGAAGAGAAACGCCACCTCACTGACATGGATTACCAACGCAAGTCCGCCCATCCGATCACGTGGTGCGGAACTTGCCAGAGTTTAAACCAAGGTACTACAAATCGAAAACAGACTACTCCCCAAATGTCAAATTAAGTATAAACAAGATGAAAGACCTGTGTAAATCTGTCCAAATGGTGTTAACCATCACCAAAACCTAATAAAAGAGTATGAGCTCAACTCGGCGTGCAAGTCCTCACATTATGGTAAATAAAAAATAATAAATTAAAATAAATAATAATTAAAATAAAATTTGGTAACTACACGTGTGCTCTCAAGTAACCATTCAGAATACCGATAATAAACACAATTATAAAAAGAAGGGTCTACCTAAAGACCAAAAGCTCCGTGAAAGTTCTAAACCTCTAGATCTATCTGGACCCCAAACAAATGTGTAAATGTGCTGGACCTCTATGTAATATGTGGAGTGCAACTGTGTGAAGGATGTTCCAGTGTGCTCCCGTACAATCTGTATCGCAATATATCTTCATAGAATACAATTCTCGTAGGTTTTTTGCCCTTGTGTGAGCGAACAAAGGGGTACCATGAAACACTTCTGAAAAATCTGGTTCATTCTCAATTATTTCACATCCATTTTTAATGATAGATTTAATCTGGGATGTCTGAATCGAATTTATTTTGACAAATACTTCTCGTTTTAATGGCTCCTTCACTTTGGGTATCAAGAGTTCATCTCGGGTTTTGTGAGATATTGTTTGAGCAGCCGCTTTTAAAATGTCTTCTGGATATCCACGATCTTCGTACTGTTTTACTTGTTTATCAATCTCTTCTTTGCACTGAGAATTGTTAAAACCCACAAAAGAAACCAGTCGAGTGAGAGAGAAAGGCATGACGAAGTGTTATAATTGCGGACAATGTGGCAATGTTATTACAGGTAATCAATTCATGCATCCTCATACAGGGCAGAGCATAAAACTCAAACATAACGCAGACTGCACCACTGAAGGAGTTGTATATGCAATTAAATGCCCCTGTGGACTCGTGTATGAGGGTAGAACAAGTAGAAAAATTAAGACACGAATAGTGGAGCATAAGAGTCGTATCAGAAACCAAAATACTCACTCCTCACTGGCTAGACACTGGGTAGAAGCGAAACATACTATTCCCCAATTAAGATATACAGTTCTGGAACTTATTGAACAAATCCTAGGGTTGGATACTTATACTCTCCTAGCAAGGATTAAAACGCATTGGATAAAGTCTTTAGGAACAGTCATTCCAGGAGGGTTGAATGACCATTATGAACTTCTATGTTTTCTATGAAGATATATTGCGATACAGATTGTACGGGAGCACACTGGAACATCCTTCACACAGTTGCACTCTACATATTACATAGAGGTCCAGCACATTTACACATTTGTTTGGGGTCCAGATAGATATAGAGGTTTAGCACTTTCACGGAGCTTTTGGTCTTTAGGTAGACCCTTCTTTTTATAATTGTGTTTATTATCGGTATTCTGAATAGTTACTTGAGAGCACACGTGTAGTTACCAAATGTTATTTTAATTATAATTTATTTTAATTTATTATTTTTTATTTACCATAATGTGAGGACTTGCACGCCGAGTTGAGCTCATACTCTTTTATTAAGTTTTGGGGATGGTTAACACCATTTGGACAGATTTACACGGGTCTTTCGTCTTGTTTATACTTCATTTGACACTCGGGGAGTAGTCTGTTTTCGATTTTTAGTACCTTGGTTTAAACTCCGGCAAGTTCCGCACCATGTGATCGGATGGGCGGACTCGCGTTGGTAATCCATGTCAGTGAGGTGGCGTTTCTCTTCAGTGAGTACTATTACGAAACTTTTGTTCCTCTTTTACTGCGAGTCACAACTGGTCTCAGCGTGAGTAAGATTGATACACTTATTATGTACATTTGTATTTACAGGCTCCTCGTCGTCTTGGGCGTTTGGAAGCTCAGCGTATACAGTGTTGGAGCTGGTAAGCGTTGCGGAGTGCGAATGTAAGTGTATGTATTGTCCTTGTTATCAGAGGTTTCCATACAGAATCTGTTTTTATTCTGTAGGAATTTCGGTTACACATTGTGAAGGCTTTATTCTGCAAGAAGATTCGTGGCGATTTGCGCTGTCAGCACCTTTCCCCTCAGTGAGTGGAATGTAGTACATTTACGTGTATCGGTGCACATGGTGATTTATACAAGCGGTATAACTTTTTCTTCGCTATTTTTTCATTAACTGTTGGTGATATGGGATTTAAGTTACCTTTCTTTTGTCTTTGTGGTTGACACACTGGTCAAGGGTAGGGACCTGCAATACACTCGCATGAACTGAACTTCTGATTCGGTGTTAGTATATTTCCATACTTTATTTCTCACACGAGTGAAGGCTTTTCCCAAGTGGCGCTCCCTAGCCATACTTTTACCTTCTGTGCTTCATGTGACAATATACAAGAGTTGGATACAATTTCATGTGTTGCTGTTTTTTTAGATCCCGTAGAGACTTCACTTCAGGACGTCGTCACATCAAGATTGTTTATATTATATTTTCGAATTGTATACCCCCTGATGAAGGGTTCAGTTTGAACCCGAAATGCATTGGGACTTTGGTCAACAACCAACTGTTTATATATTTTGCTCCTTCACGAATATAATATGAGAGGTTATAAAATGTAATCTGCTTATATGTTTTTTGAACACTTTTCAGTTAAAAGCAAAAATTTGTGTATGATTACAATACAAAATACGGATAAAGAATTGAAAGTGATGTATTGGATATGTTTTTTTCACTAGTATGTGGAATATTGTTAATTAAATGATACCTGTTTACTCACTCAACTTATAGGATCATATTTTGGTTTATCTTGTGAAAGGCATGTGGCCTATGTGCTGTGCATCTAGTAGTCCAGGGTTTTCCTTGGCCTCATATTTTTTATACTGTTACTTCGTAGAGAGAAAGGAACAATCCCTTATCACTGGAAAGCACACTAAGATTCAAATAAATATAAAAGTATTGATTAAACTGTCTAGATTAAGGTGTGCAGATCCACCGTCCACATAGACTGTATCACAGAACAGCCATAAGGAAGGGATTCCGAAAGCTGCAGAGGGGCTTAGATCATGCATGGGCACCCTCTCACACAAAACCAAGCACTCTGCCTTCAGGATTGTCAAGGCCTGCCATAGGAGTGACTTATAGGTTGGGTTATATGTGTCTGTTTTAAAAGGTAGATATAGGTATCCTATATCTTAGTAAGGGCTTCACGCACCACCTTACCCAGGCTGCAGTAACAGTCCTGTGGTGCCATTTTGGAAAACTTCCCAGGGGTGGCATAATACATGCTGCAGCCCCTGGTAGGCCTCTGGGGTACCTATGTCCTGGGTACATAAGGTACCATATACTAGGGACTCACAAGGGTAACCCAGTAACCAATCTAGAGTCTACCTAATGTATATGCCATCAATTTAGAGACAGAGCTGCTAGGCTGTGGTCCTGCTTAGCAGGGCCGCAGCCAGACTAAAGTCGAGAAATCAGTGAAACGTCAGCAAAAAGTGGGGGTAACCATAGGAAGCAGATCCTACTCTCCTACATACGTGTTCCCTTACTCACGCTGTCTGTGTTACTTTGAAGCACTGTGTGCTTCTCTGCACCCCAGCGCTCCCCTTCCCAGTTTCCCTTCTGTTTTGTACGGCGCGGGCGGCTTCCTGCTGCTGGAGCCTGGGGAAGGGGGCTGTGCGCATGGCTGCGACTGGGACGATGAGCGGCCGCCCAGAGCTCGACCTGCTGCTGCTGCTGGTCCGCACCCACCACACAGGGATTGGAGCTGGGCTGCTGCCTTCAACGTCAGGACACCCTAACCACCACGGGACCCAGGCAGCGCCAGTTTTTGCTACCCCCCCCCATTCCTTGCAGGTATTAAAGACGAACAGGTTTATGCCGACATTTAATTTTGCACTAATTTAAATAGGGCAACCTCAACCCGACACAAAGGTATCGGAGCGCTTTATGTTGCGTGCCAGTTACATTACATACGTGTACCTGATTTGCCAAGAGGATATTGCGTGTTTTTCAGTGGCCTCCCTTCTATGCTTTCCTTCATCACGCTCTCTGTGTTACTTTAAAGCACCTTGTGCTTTTCTGCACCCCAGCGCTCCAATTTAATGTTTCCCATCATACAAAGGAATTAAAATAAATTTCAACTCATAGTGGTCTGTTTATAACCGCTGTTGAAGTCCTGATGTATTTTGTGCAAAGCTTCTCTGTTTTCCTAAGGGATTGTTTTAGTGTTACTGTACACTTGTCAAAGGGAGCTTTCTACGTACCAGCCCTTCTAAGAAACATTGTTGCCTATATTATACAAACTATCCCATTTTTCTTTGGGTTTTAATTGTTATATATTTGTTTTTTTTATTAAAACATGCTTCTCTCTTTGAAAACGTGTGCTACATTATAATAACATCTCATCTGCCGCAGTAAACGCACAACCATAGCAATAAATCTTAATTCCGCTGCGAGAGTAGTAGGACAATAATCACAAAACTAGAAAACATTTTTTATGTTAATTTTTTTTAATAAGGTCGTTCAGTTGTACATAATGTCTTCTTGGTTATATATAAGGTGATAAAAATGCATAAAACACTTTTTTATTCTAACTTTTCAACATGCTACACAGCAGCCACAATGCTCTGCAACATAGCTTGAACACAATGGCAAAACCAATTGCTCTGGCTAGACGCTTATAAGGTCCCAAAGGCGAGACCTATTGGCTATGCCAGTGCTTGTTTGACGAGAGTGGCTGCGGCCATGGTCACCTGTCAAACCAGGCCAGCGGGGGCCAGCCAGTGATCAATCCAGTCCTAAGCATCTTTAGGGGCCGTGAAGAAAGATGTCTTGTCATCTCGTATTACGCACAGTCGAGCCGGGAAAAGGAGAGAGTATCTGACTTCCAGCATCAGGAAGTTCCTGTTTAACTGCGAGGAAGGAGTTCCACTGGCATTGCACCTCCAGGGTGTAACCTGTAACTATCATGACCCATGAGTTTTCAACTGCTAGTTCCGGGAGCTTGTGGGTGTCTTGCCGGAGTAAATTGCATTCCCGGTAATAGGCGGCTCTATGGGATTCGCGCCAGGTGAAGTATGTGTTGAGACTGGTTTGCCACTAAACACAGGAGAAGAGGGCGTGTACAAGAAATTGTTTATTCCCAGAAAACCTGGCGTCGATCCACCTCAAGGAGTCAGGAGCAACAGACTCACTTGGAGTGTTCTGCACCTTATTTTCTCATGGTACATTGAACAGAGATAAATCAATATAGAACAGAGATACATCACTATAGAACAGAGATGCATCAATATAGAACAGAGATACATCAATATAGAACAGAGATACATCAATATAGAACAGCGATACATCAATGTAGAACAGAGATACATCAATACAAAACAGAGATACCTCAATATAGAACAGAGATACATCAATATAGAACAGAGATACATCAATATAGAACAGAGATACATCAATATAGAACAGAGATACATCAATACAGAACAGAGATACATCAATATAGAACAGAGATACATCAATACAGAACAGAGATACATCAATATAGAACAGAGATACATCAATACAGAACAGAGATACATCAATATAGAACAGAGATGCATCAATACAGAACAGAGATACATCAATATAGAACAGAGATACATCAATACAGAACAGAGATACATCAATATAGAACAGAGATACATCAATATAGAACGGAGATACATCAATATAGAACAGAGATGCATCAATACAGAACAGAGATACATCAATATAGAACAGAGATACATCAATACAGAACAGAGATACATCAATATAGAACAGAGATACATCAATACAGAACAGAGATACATCAATATAGAACAGAGATACATCAATACAGAACAGAGATACATCAATACAAAACAGAGATACCTCAATATAGAACAGAGATACATCAATATAGAACAGAGATACATCAATACAGAACAGAGATACATCAATATAGAACAGAGATGCATCAATACAGAACAGAGATACATCAATATAGAACAGAGATACATCAATATAGAACAGAGATACATCAATACAGAACAGAGATGCATCAATACAGAACAGAGATACATCAATATAGAACAGAGATACATCAATATAGAACAGAGATGCATCAATACAGAACAGAGATACATCAATATAGAACAGAGATACATCAATATAGAACAGAGATGCATCAATACAGAACAGAGATACATCAATATAGAACAGAGATACATCAATACAGAACAGAGATACATCAATATAGAACAGAGATACATCAATATAGAACAGAGATACATCAATACAGAACAGAGATACATCAATATAGAACAGAGATACATCAATATAGAACAGAGATACATCAATACAGAACAGAGATGCATCAATATAGAACAGAGATACATCAATATAGAACATAGATGCATCAATACAGAACAGAGATACATCAATATAGAACAGAGATACATCAATATAGAACAGAGATACATCAATACAGAACAGAGATGCATCAATACAGAACAGAGATACATCAATATAGAACAGAGATACATCAATATAGAACAGAGATACATCAATACAGAACAGAGATACATCAATATAGAACAGAGATACATCAATATAGAACAGAGATACATCAATACAGAACAGAGATGCATCAATATAGAACAGAGATACATCAATATAGAACATAGATGCATCAATACAGAACAGAGATACATCAATATAGAACAGAGATACATCAATATAGAACAGAGATACATCAATACAGAACAGAGAGGCATCAATACAGAACAGAGATACATCAATATAGAACAGAGATACATCAATATAGAACAGAGATACATCAATATAGAACAGTGATACATCAATATAGAACAGATATACCTCAATATAGAACAGAGATACATCAATATAGAACAGAGATGCATCAATACAGAACAGAGATACATCAATACAAAACAGAGATGCATCAATACAAAACAGAGATACATCAATACAGAACAGAGATACATCAATATAGAACAGAGATACATCCATATAGAACAGAGATACATCAATATAGAACAGATATACCTCAATATAGAACAGAGATACATCAATATAGAACAGAGATGCATCAATACAGAACAGAGATGCATCAATACAAAACAGAGATACATCAATACAGAACAGAGATGCATCAATACAGAACAGAGATGCATCAATACAAAACAGAGATGCATCAATACAAAACAGAGATACATCAATACAAAACAGAGATACATCAATATAGAACAGAGATACATCCATATAGAACAGAGATACATCCATATAGAACAGAGATACATCAATATAGAACAGAGATACATCAATACAGAACAGAGATGCATCAATATAGAACAGATATACCTCAATATAGAACAGAGATACCTCAATACAAAACAGAGATGCATCAATACAAAACAGAGATACATCAATACAGAACAGAGATGCATCAATACAGAACAGAGATACATCAATATAGAACAGAGATACATCAATATAGAACAGAGATACATCAATATAGAACAGTGATACATCAATATAGAACAGATATACCTCAATATAGAACAGAGATACATCAATATAGAACAGAGATGCATCAATACAGAACAGAGATGCATCAATACAGAACAGAGATGCATCAATACAGAACAGAGATACATCAATACAAAACAGAGATGCATCAATACAAAACAGAGATACATCAATACAGAACAGAGATACATCAATATAGAACAGAGATACATCCATATAGAACAGAGATACATCAATACAGAACAGAGATACATCAATACAGAACAGAGATACATCAATATAGAACAGAGATACATCAATATAGAACAGAGATACATCAATACAGAACAGAGATACATCAATATAGAACAGAGATACATCAATATAGAACAGAGATACATCAATACAGAACAGAGATGCATCAATATAGAACAGAGATACATCAATATAGAACATAGATGCATCAATATAGAACAGAGATACATCAATACAGAACAGAGATGCATCAATACAGAACAGAGATACATCAATATAGAACAGAGATACATCAATATAGAACAGAGATACATCAATATAGAACAGTGATACATCAATATAGAACAGATATACCTCAATATAGAACAGAGATACATCAATATAGAACAGAGATACATCAATATAGAACAGAGATGCATCAATACAGAACAGAGATACATCAATACAAAACAGAGATGCATCAATACAGAACAGAGATACATCAATATAGAACAGAGATACATCAATATAGAACAGAGATACATCAATATAGAACAGAGATACATCAATACAGAACAGAGATGCATCAATATAGAACAGAGATACATCAATATAGAACATAGATGCATCAATATAGAACAGAGATACATCAATACAGAACAGAGATGCATCAATACAGAACAGAGATACATCAATATAGAACAGAGATACATCAATATAGAACAGAGATACATCAATATAGAACAGTGATACATCAATATAGAACAGATATACCTCAATATAGAACAGAGATACATCAATATAGAACAGAGATACATCAATATAGAACAGAGATGCATCAATACAGAACAGAGATGCATCAATACAGAACAGAGATGCATCAATACAGAACAGAGATACATCAATACAAAACAGAGATGCATCAATACAAAACAGAGATACATCAATACAGAACAGAGATACATCAATATAGAACAGAGATACATCCATATAGAACAGAGATACATCAATATAGAACAGAGATACATCAATACAGAACAGAGATGCATCAATACAGAACAGATATACCTCAATATAGAACAGAGATACCTCAATATAGAACAGAGATACATCAATACAAAACAGTGATAAATCAATATAGAACAGAGATACATCCATATGGAACAGAAATACATCCATATGGAACAGAAATACATCCATATGGAACAGAAATACATCATTATAGAACAGAGATACATCAATATGGAACAGAGATACATCCATATGGAACAGAGATACATCAATATAGAACAGAGATGCATCAATACAAAACAGTGATAAATCAATATAGAACAGAGATACATCCATATGGAACAGAGATACATCCATATGGAACAGAGATACATCAACATAGAACAGAGATGCATCAATATAGAACAGACATACATCAATATAGAACAGAGATACATCCATATAGAACAGAGATGCATCAATATAGAACAGAGATACATCAATGTAGAACAGATATACCTCAATATAGAACAGAGATACCTCAATATCGAACAGAGATACATCAATATAGAACAGAGATACATCAATATAGAACAGATATACCTCAATATAGAACAGAGATATATCAATATAGAACAGACATACATCAATATAGAACAGACATACATCAATATAGAACAGAGATACATCAATACAGAACAGAGATGCATCAATATAGAACAGAGATACATCAATGTAGAACAGAGATACATCAACATAGAACAGAGATGCATCAATATAGAACAGACATACATCAATGTAGAACAGAGATACATCAACATAGAACAGAGATACATCAATACAAAACAGAGATACATCAACATAGAACAGAGATGCATCAATATAGAACAGAGATACATCAATATAGAACAGAGATACATCAATATAGAACAGACATACATCAATACAAAACAGTGATAAATCAATATAGAACAGAGATACATCCATATGGAACAGAGATACATCCATATGGAACAGAGATACATCAACATAGAACAGAGATACATCAATATAGAACAGACATACATCCATATGGAACAGAAATACATCCATATGGAACAGAAATACATCCATATGGAACAGAAATACATCATTATAGAACAGAGATACATCAATATAGAACAGAGATACATCAACATAGAACAGAGATGCATCAATATAGAACAGAGATACATCAATATAGAACAGACATACATCAATATAGAACAGACATACATCAATACAAAACAGTGATAAATCAATATAGAACAGAGATACATCCATATGGAACAGAGATACATCCATATGGAACAGAGATACATCAACATAGAACAGAGATGCATCAATATAGAACAGAGATACATCAATATAGAACAGAGATACATCCATATAGAACAGAGATGCATCAATATAGAACAGAGATACATCAATATAGAACAGAGATACATCAATATAGAACAGATATACCTCAATATAGAACAGAGATACCTCAATATCGAACAGAGATACATCAATATAGAACAGAGATACATCAATATAGAACAGATATACCTCAATATAGAACAGAGATATATCAATATAGAACAGACATACATCAATATAGAACAGACATACATCAATACAGAACAGAGATACATCAACATAGAACAGAGATACATCAATGTAGAACAGAGATACATCAACATAGAACAGAGATACATCAATATAGAACAGAGATGCATCAATATAGAACAGAGATACCTCAATATAGAACAGAGATACATCAATACAAAACAGAGATACATCAACATAGAACAGAGATGCATCAATATAGAACAGAGATACATCAATACAGAACAGAGATGCATCAATATAGAACAGAGATACATCAATATAGAACAGATATACCTCAATATAGAACAGATACCTCAATATAGAACAGAGATACATCAATGTAGAACAGATACCTCTCTATAGAACAGAGATACCTCAATATAGAACAGAGATACATCAATATAGAACAGATACCTCACTATAGAACAGAGATACCTCAATATAGAACAGAGATACATCCATATAGAACAGAGATACATCCATGTAGAACAGAGATACCTCAACATAGAACAGAGATACATCAATATAGAACAGAGATGCATCAATATAGAACAGAGATACCTCAATATAGAACAGAGATACATCAATACAAAACAGAGATACATCAACATAGAACAGAGATGCATCAATATAGAACAGAGATACATCAATACAGAACAGAGATGCATCAATATAGAACAGAGATACATCAATATAGAACAGATATACCTCAATATAGAACAGATACCTCAATATAGAACAGAGATACATCAATGTAGAACAGATACCTCTCTATAGAACAGAGATACCTCAATATAGAACAGAGATACATCAATATAGAACAGATACCTCACTATAGAACAGAGATACCTCAATATAGAACAGAGATACATCCATATATAACAGAAATACATCAATATAGAACAGAGATACATCAATACAAAACAGAGATACATCCATATAGAACAGACATACATCAAGATAGAACAGAGATACATCAATACAGAACAGAGATGCATCAATATAGAACAGAGATACATCAATGTAGAACAGATATACCTCAATATAGAACAGATACCTCAATATAGAACAGAGATACATCAATGTAGAACAGATACCTCACTATAGAACAGAGATACCTCAATATAGAACAGAGATACATCAATATAGAACAGATACCTCACTATAGAACAGAGATACCTCAATATAGAACAGAGATACATCCATATAGAACAGAGATACATCCATATAGAACAGAGATACCTCAATATAGAACAGAAATACATCAATATAGAACAGAGATACATCAATACAAAACAGAGATACATCCATATAGAACAGAGATGCATCAATACAAAACAGAGATACATCAATACAGAACAGAGATACATCAATACAAAACAGTGATAAATCAATATAGAACAGAGATACATTCATATGGAACAGAGATACATCCATATGGAACAGAAATACATCATTATAGAACAGAGATACATCAATATAGAACAGAGATTCATCAATACAAAACAGTGATAAATCAATATAGAACAGAGATACATCAATACAAAACAGTGATAAATCAATATAGAACAGAGATACATCCATATGGAACAGAAATACATCCATATGGAACAGAAATACATCCATATGGAACAGAAATACATCATTATAGAACAGAGATACATCAATATGGAACAGAGATACATCCATATGGAACAGAGATACATCAATATAGAACAGAGATGCATCAATACAAAACAGTGATAAATCAATATAGAACAGAGATACATCCATATGGAACAGAGATACATCCATATGGAACAGAGATACATCAACATAGAACAGAGATGCATCAATATAGAACAGACATACATCAATATAGAACAGAGATACATCCATATAGAACAGAGATGCATCAATATAGAACAGAGATACATCAATGTAGAACAGATATACCTCAATATAGAACAGAGATACCTCAATATCGAACAGAGATACATCAATATAGAACAGAGATACATCAATATAGAACAGATATACCTCAATATAGAACAGAGATATATCAATATAGAACAGACATACATCAATATAGAACAGACATACATCAATATAGAACAGAGATACATCAATACAGAACAGAGATGCATCAATATAGAACAGAGATACATCAATGTAGAACAGAGATACATCAACATAGAACAGAGATGCATCAATATAGAACAGACATACATCAATGTAGAACAGAGATACATCAACATAGAACAGAGATACATCAATACAAAACAGAGATACATCAACATAGAACAGAGATGCATCAATATAGAACAGAGATACATCAATATAGAACAGAGATACATCAATATAGAACATACATACATCAATACAAAACAGTGATAAATCAATATAGAACAGAGATACATCCATATGGAACAGAGATACATCCATATGGAACAGAGATACATCAACATAGAACAGAGATACATCAATATAGAACAGACATACATCCATATGGAACAGAAATACATCCATATGGAACAGAAATACATCCATATGGAACAGAAATACATCATTATAGAACAGAGATACATCAATATAGAACAGAGATACATCAACATAGAACAGAGATGCATCAATATAGAACAGAGATACATCAATATAGAACAGACATACATCAATATAGAACAGACATACATCAATACAAAACAGTGATAAATCAATATAGAACAGAGATACATCCATATGGAACAGAGATACATCCATATGGAACAGAGATACATCAACATAGAACAGAGATGCATCAATATAGAACAGAGATACATCAATATAGAACAGAGATACATCCATATAGAACAGAGATGCATCAATATAGAACAGAGATACATCAATATAGAACAGAGATACATCAATATAGAACAGATATACCTCAATATAGAACAGAGATACCTCAATATCGAACAGAGATACATCAATATAGAACAGAGATACATCAATATAGAACAGATATACCTCAATATAGAACAGAGATATATCAATATAGAACAGACATACATCAATATAGAACAGACATACATCAATACAGAACAGAGATACATCAACATAGAACAGAGATACATCAATGTAGAACAGAGATACATCAACATAGAACAGAGATACATCAATATAGAACAGAGATGCATCAATATAGAACAGAGATACCTCAATATAGAACAGAGATACATCAATACAAAACAGAGATACATCAACATAGAACAGAGATGCATCAATATAGAACAGAGATACATCAATACAGAACAGAGATGCATCAATATAGAACAGAGATACATCAATATAGAACAGATATACCTCAATATAGAACAGATACCTCAATATAGAACAGAGATACATCAATGTAGAACAGATACCTCTCTATAGAACAGAGATACCTCAATATAGAACAGAGATACATCAATATAGAACAGATACCTCACTATAGAACAGAGATACCTCAATATAGAACAGAGATACATCCATATAGAACAGAGATACATCCATATAGAACAGAGATACCTCAATATATAACAGAAATACATCAATATAGAACAGAGATACATCAATACAAAACAGAGATACATCCATATAGAACAGACATACATCAAGATAGAACAGAGATACATCAATACAGAACAGAGATGCATCAATATAGAACAGAGATACATCAATGTAGAACAGATATACCTCAATATAGAACAGATACCTCAATATAGAACAGAGATACATCAATGTAGAACAGATACCTCACTATAGAACAGAGATACCTCAATATAGAACAGAGATACATCAATATAGAACAGATACCTCACTATAGAACAGAGATACCTCAATATAGAACAGAGATACATCCATATAGAACAGAGATACATCCATATAGAACAGAGATACCTCAATATAGAACAGAAATACATCAATATAGAACAGAGATACATCAATACAAAACAGAGATACATCCATATAGAACAGAGATGCATCAATACAAAACAGAGATACATCAATACAGAACAGAGATACATCAATACAAAACAGTGATAAATCAATATAGAACAGAGATACATTCATATGGAACAGAGATACATCCATATGGAACAGAAATACATCATTATAGAACAGAGATACATCAATATAGAACAGAGATTCATCAATACAAAACAGTGATAAATCAATATAGAACAGAGATACATTCATATGGAACAGAGATACATCCATATGGAACAGAAATACATCATTATAGAACAGAGATACATCAATATAGAACAGAGATACATCAATATAGAACAGAGATACATCAATATAGAACAGAGATTCATCAATACAAAACAGTGATAAATCAATATAGAACAGAGATACATTCATATGGAACAGAGATACATCCATATGGAACAGAAATACATCATTATAGAACAGAGATACATCAATATAGAACAGAGATACATCAATATAGAACAGAGATACATCAATACAAAACAGTGATAAATCAATATAGAACAGAGATACATTCATATGGAACAGAAATACATCATTATAGAACAGAGATACATCAATATAGAACAGAGATACATCAATATAGAACAGAGATACATCCATATAGAACAGAGATACATCAATATAGAACAGAGATACATCAATATAAAACAGAGATACATCATTATAGAACAGAGATACATCAACATAGAACAGAGATACATCAATATAAAACAGAGATACATCATTATAGAACAGAGATACATCAATATAGAACAGAGATACATCAATATAAAACAGAGATACATCATTATAGAACAGAGATACATCAATATAGAACAGAGATACATCAATATAAAACAGAGATACATCATTATAGAACAGAGATACATCATTATAGAACAGAGATACATCAATATAGAACAGAGATACATCAATATAGAACAGAAATACATCAATATAGAACAGAGATACATCAATATAGAACAGAAATACATCAATATAGAACAGAGATACATCAATATAAAACAGAGATACATCATTATAGAACAGAGATACATCAATATAGAACAGAGATACATCAATATAGAACAGAAATACATCAATATAGAACAGAGATACATCAATATAAAACAGAGATACATCATTATAGAACAGAGATACATCAATATAAAACAGAGATACATCATTATAGAACAGAGATACATCAATATAGAACAGAGATACATCAATATAGAACAGAGATACATCCATATAGAACAGAGATACATCAATATAGAACAGAGATACATCAATATAAAACAGAGATACATCATTATAGAACAGAGATACATCATTATAGAACAGAGATACATCAATATAGAACAGAGATACATCAATATAGAACAGAGATACATCCATATAGAACAGAGATACATCAATATAGAACAGATATACCTCAATATAGAACAGAGATACATCAATATAGAACAGAGATACATCAATATAGAACAGAAATACATCAATATAGAACAGAGATTCATCAATATAGAACAGAGATACATCAATATAGAACAGAGATACATCCATATAGAACAGATATACCTCAATATAGAACAGAGATACATCAACATAGAACAGAGATACATCAACATAGAACAGAGATACATCAATATAGAACAGATATACATCAATATAGAACAGAGATTCATCAATATAGAACAGAGATACATCAATATAGAAGAGATATACATCAATATAGAACAGAGATACATCCATATAGAACAGAGATACATCAATATAGAACAGAAATACATCAACATAGAACAGAGATTCATCAATATAGAACAGAGATACATCATTATAGAACAGAGATACATCAATATAGAACAGATATACATCAATATAGAACAGAGATTCATCAATATAGAACAGAGATACATCAATATAGAACAGATATACATCAATATAGAACAGAGATTCATCAATATAGAACAGAGATACATCAATATAGAACAGATATACATCAATATAGAACAGAGATACATCCATATAGAACAGAGATACATCAATATAGAACAGATATACATCCATATAGAACAGAGATACATCAATATAGAACAGATATACATCAATACAGAACAGAGATGCATCAATACAGAACAGATATACCTCAATATAGAACAGAGATACCTCAATATAGAACAGAGATACATCAATACAAAACAGTGATAAATCAATATAGAACAGAGATACATCCATATGGAACAGAAATACATCCATATGGAACAGAAATACATCCATATGGAACAGAAATACATCATTATAGAACAGAGATACATCAATATGGAACAGAGATACATCCATATGGAACAGAGATACATCAATATAGAACAGAGATGCATCAATACAAAACAGTGATAAATCAATATAGAACAGAGATACATCCATATGGAACAGAGATACATCCATATGGAACAGAGATACATCAACATAGAACAGAGATGCATCAATATAGAACAGACATACATCAATATAGAACAGAGATACATCCATATAGAACAGAGATGCATCAATATAGAACAGAGATACATCAATGTAGAACAGATATACCTCAATATAGAACAGAGATACCTCAATATCGAACAGAGATACATCAATATAGAACAGAGATACATCAATATAGAACAGATATACCTCAATATAGAACAGAGATATATCAATATAGAACAGACATACATCAATATAGAACAGACATACATCAATATAGAACAGAGATACATCAATACAGAACAGAGATGCATCAATATAGAACAGAGATACATCAATGTAGAACAGAGATACATCAACATAGAACAGAGATGCATCAATATAGAACAGACATACATCAATGTAGAACAGAGATACATCAACATAGAACAGAGATACATCAATACAAAACAGAGATACATCAACATAGAACAGAGATGCATCAATATAGAACAGAGATACATCAATATAGAACAGAGATACATCAATATAGAACAGACATACATCAATACAAAACAGTGATAAATCAATATAGAACAGAGATACATCCATATGGAACAGAGATACATCCATATGGAACAGAGATACATCAACATAGAACAGAGATACATCAATATAGAACAGACATACATCCATATGGAACAGAAATACATCCATATGGAACAGAAATACATCCATATGGAACAGAAATACATCATTATAGAACAGAGATACATCAATATAGAACAGAGATACATCAACATAGAACAGAGATGCATCAATATAGAACAGAGATACATCAATATAGAACAGACATACATCAATATAGAACAGACATACATCAATACAAAACAGTGATAAATCAATATAGAACAGAGATACATCCATATGGAACAGAGATACATCCATATGGAACAGAGATACATCAACATAGAACAGAGATGCATCAATATAGAACAGAGATACATCAATATAGAACAGAGATACATCCATATAGAACAGAGATGCATCAATATAGAACAGAGATACATCAATATAGAACAGAGATACATCAATATAGAACAGATATACCTCAATATAGAACAGAGATACCTCAATATCGAACAGAGATACATCAATATAGAACAGAGATACATCAATATAGAACAGATATACCTCAATATAGAACAGAGATATATCAATATAGAACAGACATACATCAATATAGAACAGACATACATCAATACAGAACAGAGATACATCAACATAGAACAGAGATACATCAATGTAGAACAGAGATACATCAACATAGAACAGAGATACATCAATATAGAACAGAGATGCATCAATATAGAACAGAGATACCTCAATATAGAACAGAGATACATCAATACAAAACAGAGATACATCAACATAGAACAGAGATGCATCAATATAGAACAGAGATACATCAATACAGAACAGAGATGCATCAATATAGAACAGAGATACATCAATATAGAACAGATATACCTCAATATAGAACAGATACCTCAATATAGAACAGAGATACATCAATGTAGAACAGATACCTCTCTATAGAACAGAGATACCTCAATATAGAACAGAGATACATCAATATAGAACAGATACCTCACTATAGAACAGAGATACCTCAATATAGAACAGAGATACATCCATATAGAACAGAGATACATCCATATAGAACAGAGATACCTCAATATATAACAGAAATACATCAATATAGAACAGAGATACATCAATACAAAACAGAGATACATCCATATAGAACAGACATACATCAAGATAGAACAGAGATACATCAATACAGAACAGAGATGCATCAATATAGAACAGAGATACATCAATGTAGAACAGATATACCTCAATATAGAACAGATACCTCAATATAGAACAGAGATACATCAATGTAGAACAGATACCTCACTATAGAACAGAGATACCTCAATATAGAACAGAGATACATCAATATAGAACAGATACCTCACTATAGAACAGAGATACCTCAATATAGAACAGAGATACATCCATATAGAACAGAGATACATCCATATAGAACAGAGATACCTCAATATAGAACAGAAATACATCAATATAGAACAGAGATACATCAATACAAAACAGAGATACATCCATATAGAACAGAGATGCATCAATACAAAACAGAGATACATCAATACAGAACAGAGATACATCAATACAAAACAGTGATAAATCAATATAGAACAGAGATACATTCATATGGAACAGAGATACATCCATATGGAACAGAAATACATCATTATAGAACAGAGATACATCAATATAGAACAGAGATTCATCAATACAAAACAGTGATAAATCAATATAGAACAGAGATACATCAATACAAAACAGTGATAAATCAATATAGAACAGAGATACATCCATATGGAACAGAAATACATCCATATGGAACAGAAATACATCCATATGGAACAGAAATACATCATTATAGAACAGAGATACATCAATATGGAACAGAGATACATCCATATGGAACAGAGATACATCAATATAGAACAGAGATGCATCAATACAAAACAGTGATAAATCAATATAGAACAGAGATACATCCATATGGAACAGAGATACATCCATATGGAACAGAGATACATCAACATAGAACAGAGATGCATCAATATAGAACAGACATACATCAATATAGAACAGAGATACATCCATATAGAACAGAGATGCATCAATATAGAACAGAGATACATCAATGTAGAACAGATATACCTCAATATAGAACAGAGATACCTCAATATCGAACAGAGATACATCAATATAGAACAGAGATACATCAATATAGAACAGATATACCTCAATATAGAACAGAGATATATCAATATAGAACAGACATACATCAATATAGAACAGACATACATCAATATAGAACAGAGATACATCAATACAGAACAGAGATGCATCAATATAGAACAGAGATACATCAATGTAGAACAGAGATACATCAACATAGAACAGAGATGCATCAATATAGAACAGACATACATCAATGTAGAACAGAGATACATCAACATAGAACAGAGATACATCAATACAAAACAGAGATACATCAACATAGAACAGAGATGCATCAATATAGAACAGAGATACATCAATATAGAACAGAGATACATCAATATAGAACATACATACATCAATACAAAACAGTGATAAATCAATATAGAACAGAGATACATCCATATGGAACAGAGATACATCCATATGGAACAGAGATACATCAACATAGAACAGAGATACATCAATATAGAACAGACATACATCCATATGGAACAGAAATACATCCATATGGAACAGAAATACATCCATATGGAACAGAAATACATCATTATAGAACAGAGATACATCAATATAGAACAGAGATACATCAACATAGAACAGAGATGCATCAATATAGAACAGAGATACATCAATATAGAACAGACATACATCAATATAGAACAGACATACATCAATACAAAACAGTGATAAATCAATATAGAACAGAGATACATCCATATGGAACAGAGATACATCCATATGGAACAGAGATACATCAACATAGAACAGAGATGCATCAATATAGAACAGAGATACATCAATATAGAACAGAGATACATCCATATAGAACAGAGATGCATCAATATAGAACAGAGATACATCAATATAGAACAGAGATACATCAATATAGAACAGATATACCTCAATATAGAACAGAGATACCTCAATATCGAACAGAGATACATCAATATAGAACAGAGATACATCAATATAGAACAGATATACCTCAATATAGAACAGAGATATATCAATATAGAACAGACATACATCAATATAGAACAGACATACATCAATACAGAACAGAGATACATCAACATAGAACAGAGATACATCAATGTAGAACAGAGATACATCAACATAGAACAGAGATACATCAATATAGAACAGAGATGCATCAATATAGAACAGAGATACCTCAATATAGAACAGAGATACATCAATACAAAACAGAGATACATCAACATAGAACAGAGATGCATCAATATAGAACAGAGATACATCAATACAGAACAGAGATGCATCAATATAGAACAGAGATACATCAATATAGAACAGATATACCTCAATATAGAACAGATACCTCAATATAGAACAGAGATACATCAATGTAGAACAGATACCTCTCTATAGAACAGAGATACCTCAATATAGAACAGAGATACATCAATATAGAACAGATACCTCACTATAGAACAGAGATACCTCAATATAGAACAGAGATACATCCATATAGAACAGAGATACATCCATATAGAACAGAGATACCTCAATATATAACAGAAATACATCAATATAGAACAGAGATACATCAATACAAAACAGAGATACATTGTAGTGAACGCCCTTGGCAGAGCGGCAAGTTGCCGCAAATACTACTTTGTGAGGTATGGGCAGAAAGACTACCAGTCCCAGAAGGCCAAGCGGCGCCAGGAGGCTGCACAGTGGGAGGATATTACTTAAGCTCCTCCCCTTGAACAAAACGGGGCTTGTCAATCCTGTTCCTGGTTTGTTTCCATGTTGTTTCCTGCTTCGGAGTTCCTGTCCTGGAGTATTTTGACTAGCCTGTGTTTTGATCGCCGCGACGACGAAGTGCCTGCGTGGTCAGTTGAGCAGACACCCGCCGCGACGACGAAGTGCCTGCGTGGTCAGTTGAGCAGACACCCGCCGCGACGACGAAGTGCCTGCGTGGCCAGCTCATCACTTTTCAGCGCGTCTCTGTGAGTAAAACAAAGCCGCGCTTGTGGAGAAAAGACTGCGGAGAGCGGGCTCGCTCTCTTCTGCATCTCTTGTTTGCAGTCTCTGAGGTTATCGCCTGGTTTAAGGTAGAGTGCGGTTCGCACACACCCCTAAGTTGTTTTTGCGTTTGGTTTCCTGCATTGAGGGGATTATCGACTCCTGATCCAAGCCAATCCCAAAAGAAGTATTTTGGGATTTTAGTACTCAGTACACGTTCGAAAAGATTACCGGAGTGAGTTTCAACTTCGGAGCTTGTTACAGGAGCTGGAGAGAAAAGTGCATTAACTTTCACCAGCTGGTGTATAGACTTCCTGTATTTCCAGTAACCCTGATTTTCTACACGGAAAAGAACGCTTACACCAGTGGTAAGTTACGGAGCCCTGGGGAGGTGGGGATATTTACGTCAAGGCAAAGATACTATATCCTTTTACATCTTTTCGCCCACCTTCAGGGAGGTCTTCCCAGTAAAGCTGCTGAATCCGAATCTCGTCTTGAGAAGCTTAGAAGACCCCTTCATTCATCCCCAGATTCCCCCTTGCGACCTCCGACTGTGTTCGCACCAATTGCGGTGGTTGTCCCGTGGTTGGGTGAAGTGCGGTGTGAGGTTGTGAGGACAGTCATCCCGTCGTTCCTGCTGGGCATAGGATTCAGGTTAGTGGCGCATGCGATTCTTGCGCTGCTTACAATCTTTACATACATCCATATAGAACAGACATACATCAAGATAGAACAGAGATACATCAATACAGAACAGAGATGCATCAATATAGAACAGAGATACATCAATGTAGAACAGATATACCTCAATATAGAACAGATACCTCAATATAGAACAGAGATACATCAATGTAGAACAGATACCTCACTATAGAACAGAGATACCTCAATATAGAACAGAGATACATCAATATAGAACAGATACCTCACTATAGAACAGAGATACCTCAATATAGAACAGAGATACATCCATATAGAACAGAGATACATCCATATAGAACAGAGATACCTCAATATAGAACAGAAATACATCAATATAGAACAGAGATACATCAATACAAAACAGAGATACATCCATATAGAACAGAGATGCATCAATACAAAACAGAGATACATCAATACAGAACAGAGATACATCAATACAAAACAGTGATAAATCAATATAGAACAGAGATACATTCATATGGAACAGAGATACATCCATATGGAACAGAAATACATCATTATAGAACAGAGATACATCAATATAGAACAGAGATTCATCAATACAAAACAGTGATAAATCAATATAGAACAGAGATACATTCATATGGAACAGAGATACATCCATATGGAACAGAAATACATCATTATAGAACAGAGATACATCAATATAGAACAGAGATACATCAATATAGAACAGAGATACATCAATATAGAACAGAGATTCATCAATACAAAACAGTGATAAATCAATATAGAACAGAGATACATTCATATGGAACAGAGATACATCCATATGGAACAGAAATACATCATTATAGAACAGAGATACATCAATATAGAACAGAGATACATCAATATAGAACAGAGATACATCAATACAAAACAGTGATAAATCAATATAGAACAGAGATACATTCATATGGAACAGAAATACATCATTATAGAACAGAGATACATCAATATAGAACAGAGATACATCAATATAGAACAGAGATACATCCATATAGAACAGAGATACATCAATATAGAACAGAGATACATCAATATAAAACAGAGATACATCATTATAGAACAGAGATACATCAACATAGAACAGAGATACATCAATATAAAACAGAGATACATCATTATAGAACAGAGATACATCAATATAGAACAGAGATACATCAATATAAAACAGAGATACATCATTATAGAACAGAGATACATCAATATAGAACAGAGATACATCAATATAAAACAGAGATACATCATTATAGAACAGAGATACATCATTATAGAACAGAGATACATCAATATAGAACAGAGATACATCAATATAGAACAGAAATACATCAATATAGAACAGAGATACATCAATATAGAACAGAAATACATCAATATAGAACAGAGATACATCAATATAAAACAGAGATACATCATTATAGAACAGAGATACATCAATATAGAACAGAGATACATCAATATAGAACAGAAATACATCAATATAGAACAGAGATACATCAATATAAAACAGAGATACATCATTATAGAACAGAGATACATCAATATAAAACAGAGATACATCATTATAGAACAGAGATACATCAATATAGAACAGAGATACATCAATATAGAACAGAGATACATCCATATAGAACAGAGATACATCAATATAGAACAGAGATACATCAATATAAAACAGAGATACATCATTATAGAACAGAGATACATCATTATAGAACAGAGATACATCAATATAGAACAGAGATACATCAATATAGAACAGAGATACATCCATATAGAACAGAGATACATCAATATAGAACAGATATACCTCAATATAGAACAGAGATACATCAATATAGAACAGAGATACATCAATATAGAACAGAAATACATCAATATAGAACAGAGATTCATCAATATAGAACAGAGATACATCAATATAGAACAGAGATACATCCATATAGAACAGAGATACATCAATATAGAACAGAGATACATCAACATAGAACAGAGATACATCAATATAGAACAGAGATGCATCAATATAGAACAGAGATACATCAATATAGAACAGAGATACATCAATATAGAACAGATATACCTCAATATAGAACAGAGATACATCAACATAGAACAGAGATACATCATTATAGAACAGAGATACATCAATATAGAACAGAGATACATCAATATAGAACAGAAATACATCAATATAGAACAGAGATACATCAATATAAAACAGAGATACATCAATATAGAACAGAGATACATCCATATAGAACAGAGATACATCAATATAGAACAGATATACCTCAATATAGAACAGAGATACATCAATATAGAACATAGATGCATCAATACAGAACAGAGATACATCAATATAGAACAGAGATACATCAATATAGAACAGAGATACATCAATACAGAACAGAGATGCATCAATACAGAACAGAGATACATCAATATAGAACAGAGATACATCAATATAGAACAGAGATACATCAATATAGAACAGTGATACATCAATATAGAACAGATATACCTCAATATAGAACAGAGATACATCAATATAGAACAGAGATGCATCAATACAGAACAGAGATGCATCAATACAGAACAGAGATGCATCAATACAGAACAGAGATACATCAATACAAAACAGAGATGCATCAATACAAAACAGAGATACATCAATACAGAACAGAGATACATCAATATAGAACAGAGATACATCCATATAGAACAGAGATACATCAATATAGAACAGAGATACATCAATACAGAACAGAGATGCATCAATACAGAACAGATATACCTCAATATAGAACAGAGATACCTCAATATAGAACAGAGATACATCAATACAAAACAGTGATAAATCAATATAGAACAGAGATACATCCATATGGAACAGAAATACATCCATATGGAACAGAAATACATCCATATGGAACAGAAATACATCATTATAGAACAGAGATACATCAATATGGAACAGAGATACATCCATATGGAACAGAGATACATCAATATAGAACAGAGATGCATCAATACAAAACAGTGATAAATCAATATAGAACAGAGATACATCCATATGGAACAGAGATACATCCATATGGAACAGAGATACATCAACATAGAACAGAGATGCATCAATATAGAACAGACATACATCAATATAGAACAGAGATACATCCATATAGAACAGAGATGCATCAATATAGAACAGAGATACATCAATGTAGAACAGATATACCTCAATATAGAACAGAGATACCTCAATATCGAACAGAGATACATCAATATAGAACAGAGATACATCAATATAGAACAGATATACCTCAATATAGAACAGAGATATATCAATATAGAACAGACATACATCAATATAGAACAGACATACATCAATATAGAACAGAGATACATCAATACAGAACAGAGATGCATCAATATAGAACAGAGATACATCAATGTAGAACAGAGATACATCAACATAGAACAGAGATGCATCAATATAGAACAGACATACATCAATGTAGAACAGAGATACATCAACATAGAACAGAGATACATCAATACAAAACAGAGATACATCAACATAGAACAGAGATGCATCAATATAGAACAGAGATACATCAATATAGAACAGAGATACATCAATATAGAACAGACATACATCAATACAAAACAGTGATAAATCAATATAGAACAGAGATACATCCATATGGAACAGAGATACATCCATATGGAACAGAGATACATCAACATAGAACAGAGATACATCAATATAGAACAGACATACATCCATATGGAACAGAAATACATCCATATGGAACAGAAATACATCCATATGGAACAGAAATACATCATTATAGAACAGAGATACATCAATATAGAACAGAGATACATCAACATAGAACAGAGATGCATCAATATAGAACAGAGATACATCAATATAGAACAGACATACATCAATATAGAACAGACATACATCAATACAAAACAGTGATAAATCAATATAGAACAGAGATACATCCATATGGAACAGAGATACATCCATATGGAACAGAGATACATCAACATAGAACAGAGATGCATCAATATAGAACAGAGATACATCAATATAGAACAGAGATACATCAATATAGAACAGAGATACATCCATATAGAACAGAGATGCATCAATATAGAACAGAGATACATCAATATAGAACAGAGATACATCAATATAGAACAGATATACCTCAATATAGAACAGAGATACCTCAATATCGAACAGAGATACATCAATATAGAACAGAGATACATCAATATAGAACAGATATACCTCAATATAGAACAGAGATATATCAATATAGAACAGACATACATCAATATAGAACAGACATACATCAATACAGAACAGAGATACATCAACATAGAACAGAGATACATCAATGTAGAACAGACATACATCAATACAAAACAGTGATAAATCAATATAGAACAGAGATACATCCATATGGAACAGAGATACATCCATATGGAACAGAGATACATCAATATAGAACAGAGATGCATCAATATAGAACAGAGATACCTCAATATAGAACAGAGATACATCAATACAAAACAGAGATACATCAACATAGAACAGAGATGCATCAATATAGAACAGAGATACATCAATACAGAACAGAGATGCATCAATATAGAACAGAGATACATCAATATAGAACAGATATACCTCAATATAGAACAGATACCTCAATATAGAACAGAGATACATCAATGTAGAACAGATACCTCACTATAGAACAGAGATACCTCAATATAGAACAGAGATACATCAATATAGAACAGATACCTCACTATAGAACAGAGATACCTCAATATAGAACAGAGATACATCCATATAGAACAGAGATACATCCATATAGAACAGAGATACCTCAATATATAACAGAAATACATCAATATAGAACAGAGATACATCAATACAAAACAGAGATACATCCATATAGAACAGACATACATCAAGATAGAACAGAGATACATCAATACAGAACAGAGATGCATCAATATAGAACAGAGATACATCAATGTAGAACAGATATACCTCAATATAGAACAGATACCTCAATATAGAACAGAGATACATCAATGTAGAACAGATACCTCACTATAGAACAGAGATACCTCAATATAGAACAGAGATACATCAATATAGAACAGATACCTCACTATAGAACAGAGATACCTCAATATAGAACAGAGATACATCCATATAGAACAGAGATACATCCATATAGAACAGAGATACCTCAATATAGAACAGAAATACATCAATATAGAACAGAGATACATCAATATAGAACAGAGATACCTCAATATAGAACAGAAATACATCAATACAAAACAGAGATACATCCATATAGAACAGAGATGCATCAATACAAAACAGAGATACATCAATACAGAACAGAGATACATCAATACAAAACAGTGATAAATCAATATAGAACAGAGATACATTCATATGGAACAGAGATACATCCATATGGAACAGAAATACATCATTATAGAACAGAGATACATCAATATAGAACAGAGATTCATCAATACAAAACAGTGATAAATCAATATAGAACAGAGATACATTCATATGGAACAGAGATACATCCATATGGAACAGAAATACATCATTATAGAACAGAGATACATCAATATAGAACAGAGATACATCAATATAGAACAGAGATACATCAATATAGAACAGAGATTCATCAATACAAAACAGTGATAAATCAATATAGAACAGAGATACATTCATATGGAACAGAGATACATCCATATGGAACAGAAATACATCATTATAGAACAGAGATACATCAATATAGAACAGAGATACATCAATATAGAACAGAGATACATCAATACAAAACAGTGATAAATCAATATAGAACAGAGATACATTCATATGGAACAGAAATACATCATTATAGAACAGAGATACATCAATATAGAACAGAGATACATCAATATAGAACAGAGATACATCCATATAGAACAGAGATACATCAATATAGAACAGAGATACATCAATATAAAACAGAGATACATCATTATAGAACAGAGATACATCAACATAGAACAGAGATACATCAATATAAAACAGAGATACATCATTATAGAACAGAGATACATCAATATAGAACAGAGATACATCAATATAAAACAGAGATACATCATTATAGAACAGAGATACATCAATATAGAACAGAGATACATCAATATAAAACAGAGATACATCATTATAGAACAGAGATACATCATTATAGAACAGAGATACATCAATATAGAACAGAGATACATCAATATAGAACAGAAATACATCAATATAGAACAGAGATACATCAATATAGAACAGAAATACATCAATATAGAACAGAGATACATCAATATAAAACAGAGATACATCATTATAGAACAGAGATACATCAATATAGAACAGAGATACATCAATATAGAACAGAAATACATCAATATAGAACAGAGATACATCAATATAAAACAGAGATACATCATTATAGAACAGAGATACATCAATATAAAACAGAGATACATCATTATAGAACAGAGATACATCATTATAGAACAGAGATACATCAATATAGAACAGAGATACATCAATATAGAACAGAGATACATCCATATAGAACAGAGATACATCAATATAGAACAGAGATACATCAATATAAAACAGAGATACATCATTATAGAACAGAGATACATCATTATAGAACAGAGATACATCAATATAGAACAGAGATACATCAATATAGAACAGAGATACATCCATATAGAACAGAGATACATCAATATAGAACAGATATACCTCAATATAGAACAGAGATACATCAATATAGAACAGAGATACATCAATATAGAACAGAAATACATCAATATAGAACAGAGATTCATCAATATAGAACAGAGATACATCAATATAGAACAGAGATACATCCATATAGAACAGATATACCTCAATATAGAACAGAGATACATCAACATAGAACAGAGATACATCAACATAGAACAGAGATACATCAATATAGAACAGATATACATCAATATAGAACAGAGATTCATCAATATAGAACAGAGATACATCAATATAGAAGAGATATACATCAATATAGAACAGAGATACATCCATATAGAACAGAGATACATCAATATAGAACAGAAATACATCAACATAGAACAGAGATTCATCAATATAGAACAGAGATACATCCATATAGAACAGAGATACATCAATATAGAACAGAGATACATCAATATAAAACAGAGATACATCATTATAGAACAGAGATACATCAATATAGAACAGATATACATCAATATAGAACAGAGATTCATCAATATAGAACAGAGATACATCAATATAGAACAGATATACATCAATATAGAACAGAGATACATCCATATAGAACAGAGATACATCAATATAGAACAGATATACATCCATATAGAACAGAGATACATCAATATAGAACAGATATACATCAATATAGAACAGATATACATCAATATAGAACAGAGATTCATCATTATAGAACAGAGATACATCAATATAGAACAGATATACATCAATATAGAACAGAGATTCATCATTATAGAACAGAGATACATCAATATAGAACAGATATACATCAATATAGAACAGAGATACATCCATATAGAACAGAGATACATCAATATAGAACAGAGATACATCCATATAGAACAGAGATACATCAATATAGAACAGAGATACATCAATATAAAACAGAGATACATCATTATAGAACAGAGATACATCATTATAGAACAGAGATACAACAATATAGAACAGAGATACATCAATATAGAACAGAGATACATCAATATAGAACAGAAATACATCAATATAGAACAGAGATTCATCAATATAGAACAGAGATACATCAATATAGAACAGATATACCTCAATATAGAACAGAGATACATCAATATAGAACAGAGATACATCAATATAGAACAGATATACATCAATATAGAACAGAGATTCATCAATATAGAACAGAGATACATCAATATAGAACAGATATACATCAATATAGAACAGAGATACATCCATATAGAACAGAGATTCATCAATATAGAACAGAGATACATCAATATAGAACAGAGATACATCAATATAGAACAGAAATACATCAATATAGAACAGAGATTCATCAATATAGAACAGAGATACATCAATATAGAACAGATATACCTCAATATAGAACAGAGATACATCAATATAGAACAGAGATACATCAATATAGAACAGAGATACATCAATATAGAACAGATATACCTCAATATAGAACAGAGATACATCAATATAGAACAGAGATACATCCATATAGAACAGAGATACATCAATATAGAACAGAGATACATCAATACAAAACAGAGATACATCAATATAGAACAGATATACATCAATATAGAACAGAGATACATCAATATAGAACAGAGATACATCAATATAGAACAGTGATACCTCAATATAGAACAGAGATACATCAATATAAAACAGAGATACATCATTATAGAACAGTGATACCTCAATATAGAACAGAGATACATCAATATAGAACAGAAATACATCAATATAGAACAGAGATACATCAATATAGAACAGAGATACATCAATATAGAACAGAGATACATCCATACAGAACAGAGATACATCATTATAGAACAGAGATACATCAATATAGAACAGAGATACATCAACATAGAACAGAGATACATCAATATAGAACAGAGATACATCAACATAGAACAGAGATACATCAATATAGAACAGAAATACATCAATATAGAACAGAGATACATCAATACAAAACAGAGATATATCCATATAGAACAGAGATACATCAATATAGAACAGAGATACATCAATATTGAACAGAGATACATCAATATAGAACAGAGATACATCAATATAGAACAGAGATACATCAATATAGAACAGAGATACATCAACATAAAACAGAGATACATCATTATAGAACAGTGATACCTCAATATAGAACAGAGATACCTCAATATAGAACAGAAATACATCAATATAGAACAGAGATACATCAATACAAAACAGAGATACATCCATATAGAACAGAGATACATCAATATAGAACAGAAATACATCAATATAGAACAGAGATTCATCAATACAAAACAGTGATAAATCAATATAGAACAGAGATACATTCATATGGAACAGAGATACATCCATATGGAACAGAAATACATCATTATAGAACAGAGATACATCAATATAGAACAGAGATACATCAATATAGAACAGAGATACATCAATACAAAACAGTGATACATCAATATAGAACAGAGATACATTCATATGGAACAGAGATACATCCATATGGAACAGAAATACATCATTATAGAACAGAGATACATCAATATAGAACAGAGATACATCAATATAGAACAGAGATACACCAATATAGAACAGAGATACATCCATATAGAACAGAGATACATCAATATAGAACAGAGATACATCAATATAGAATAGAGATACATCAATATAGAACAGTGATATGTCATTATAGAACAGAGATACATCAATATAGAACAGAGATACATCAATATAGAACAGAGATACATCATTATAGAACAGAGATACATCAATATAGAACAGAGATACATCAACATAGAACAGAGATACATCAATATAGAACAGATATACCTCAATATAGAATAGAGATACATCAATATAGAACAGTGATATGTCATTATAGAACAGAGATACATCAATATAGAACAGAGATACATCAATATAGAACAGAGATACATCATTATAGAACAGAGATACATCAATATAGAACAGTGATATGTCATTATAGAACAGAGATGCATCAATATAGAACAGAGATACATCAATATAGAACAGAGATACATCAACATAGAACAGAGATACATCAATATAGAACAGATATACATCAATATAGAACAGAGATACATCAATATAGAACAGAGATACATCAACATAGAACAGACATACATCAATATAGAACAGATATACATCAATATAGAACAGAGATACATCAATATAGAACAGATATACCTCAATATAGAACAGAGATACATCAATATAGAACAGAGATACATCCATATAGAACAGAGATACATCAATATAGAACAGAGATACATCAATATAGAACAGAGATACATCAATATAGAACAGAGATACATCAATATAGAACAGAGATACATCATTATAGAACAGAGATACATCAATATAGAACAGAGATACATCAACATAGAACAGAGATACATCAATATAGAACAGAGATACATCAATATAGAACAGAGATACATCAATATATAACAGAGATACATCAATATAGAACAGAGATACATCAATATAGAACAGAGATACATCAATATAGAACAGAGATACATCAATATAAAACAGAGATACATCATTATAGAACAGAGATACATCAATATAGAACAGAGATACATCAATATAGAACAGAAATACATCAATATAGAACAGAGATACATCATTATAGAACAGAGATACCTCAATATAGAACAGAGATACATCAATATAGAACAAAGATACCTCAATATAGAACAGAGATACATCAATATAGAACAGATATACATCAATATAGAATAGAGATACATCAATATAGAACAGTGATATGTCATTATAGAACAGAGATACATCAATATAGAACAGAGATACATCAATATAGAACAGAGATACATCATTATAGAACAGAGATACCTCAATATAGAACAGAGATACATCAATATAGAACAGAGATACATCAACATATAACAGAGATACATCAATATAGAACAGTGATACCTCAATATAGAACAGAGATACATCAATATAGAACAGATATACATCAATATAGAACAGTGATATGTCATTATAGAACAGAGATACATCAATATAGAACAGAGATACATCAATATAGAACAGAGATACATCATTATAGAACAGAGATACATCAATATAGAACAGAGATACATCAACATAGAACAGAGATGCATCAACATAGAACAGAGATACATCAATAGGGAATAGAGATACATCAATATAGAACAGTGATATGTCATTATAGAACAGAGATACATGAATATAGTACAGATATACATCAATATAGAACAGAGATACATCATTATAGAACAGAGATACCTCAATATAGAACAGAGATACATCAATATAGAACAGAGATACATCAATATAGAACAGATATACATCAATATAGAACAGAGATACATCAATATAGAATAGAGATACATCAATATAGAACAGTGATATGTCATTATAGAACAGAGATACATCAATATAGAACAGAGATACATCAATATAGAACAGAGATACATCATTATAGAACAGAGATACATCAATATAGAACAGAGATACATCAACATAGAACAGAGATGCATCAACATAGAACAGAGATACATCAATATAGAATAGAGATACATCAATATAGAACAGTGATATGTCATTATAGAACAGAGATACATCAATATAGAACAGATATACATCAATATAGAACAGAGATACATCATTATAGAACAGAGATACCTCAATATAGAACAGAGATACATCAATATAGAACAGAGATACATCAATATAGAACAGAGATACATCAATATACAACAGATATACATCAATATAGAACAGAGATACATCAATATAGAACAGAGATACATCAATATAGAATAGAGATACATCAATATAGAACAGTGATATGTCATTATAGAACAGAGATACATCAATATAGAACAGAGATACATCAATATAGAACAGAGATACATCATTATAGAACAGAGATACATCAATATAGAACAGAGATACATCAACATAGAACAGAGATGCATCAACATAGAACAGAGATACATCAATATAGAACAGAGATACATCAATATAGAACAGAGATACATCAACATAGAACAGAGATACATCAATATAGAACAGAGATACATCAATATAGAACAGATATACCTCAATATAGAATAGAGATACATCAATATAGAACAGTGATATGTCATTATAGAACAGAGATACATCAATATAGAACAGAGATACATCAATATAGAACAGAGATACATCATTATAGAACAGAGATACATCAATATAGAACAGTGATATGTCATTATAGAACAGAGATACATCAATATAGAACAGAGATACATCATTATAGATCAGAGATACATCAATATAGAACAGAGATACATCAATATAGAACAGAGATACATCATTATAGAACAGAGATACATCAATATAGAACAGTGATATGTCATTATAGAACAGAGATACATCAATATAGAACAGAGATACGTCATTATAGAACAGAGATACATCAATATAGAACAGAGATACATCAACATAGAACAGAGATACATCAATATAGAACAGATATATATCAATATAGAACAGAGATACATCAATATAGAACAGAGATACATCAACATAGAACAGAGATACATCAATATAGAACAGAGATACATCAATATAGAACAGAGATACATCAATATAGAACAGATATACCTCAATATAGAACAGAGATACATCAATATAGAACAGAGATACATCCATATAGAACAGAGATACATCAATATAGAACAGAGATACATCAATATAGAACAGAGATACATCAATATAGAACAGTGATACCTCAATATAGAACAGAGATACATCAATATAAAACAGAGATACATCATTATAGAACAGAGATACATCCATATAGAACAGAGATACATCAATATAGAACAGAAATACATCAATACAGAACAGAGATGCATCAATACAGAACAGAGATGCATCAATATAGAACAGAGATACATCAATACAGAACAGAAATACATCAATATAGAACAGAGATTCATCAATACAAAACAGTGATAAATTAATATAGAACAGAGATACATTCATATGGAACAGAGATACATCCATATGGAACAGAAATACATCATTATAGAACAGAGATACATCAATATAGAACAGAGATACATCAATATAGAACAGAGATACATCAATATAGAACAGAGATACATCAATATAGAACAGAGATGCATCAATATAGAACAGAGATACATCAATATAGAACAGAGATACATCAATATAGAACAGAGATACATCAATACAGAACATAGATACATCAATATAGAACAGTAATACATCAATATAGAACAGAGATACATCAATATAGAACAGAGATACATCAACATAGAACAGAGATACATCAATATAGAATAGAGATACATCAATATAGAACAGTGATATATCATTATAGAACAGAGATACATCAATATAGAACAGAGATACATCAATATAGAACAGAGATACATCATTATAGAACAGAGATACATCAATATAGAACAGAGATGCATCAATACAAAACAGAGATACATCAATACAGAACAGAGATACATCAATATAGAACAGAGATACATCAATATAGAACAGAGATACATCAATATAGAATAGAGATACATCAATATAGAACAGTGATATGTCATTATAGAACAGAGATACATCAATATAGAACAGAGATACATCAATATAGAACAGAGATACATCATTATAGAACAGAGATACATCAATATAGAACAGAGATACATCAACATAGAACAGAGATGCATCAACATAGAACAGAGATACATCAATATAGAATAGAGATACATCAATATAGAACAGTGATATGTCATTATAGAACAGAGATACATCAATATAGAACAGATATACATCAATATAGAACAGAGATACATCATTATAGAACAGAGATACCTCAATATAGAACAGAGATACATCAATATAGAACAGAGATACATCAATATAGAACAGAGATACATCAATATACAACAGATATACATCAATATAGAACAGAGATACATCAATATAGAACAGAGATACATCAATATAGAATAGAGATACATCAATATAGAACAGTGATATGTCATTATAGAACAGAGATACATCAATATAGAACAGAGATACATCAATATAGAACAGAGATACATCATTATAGAACAGAGATACATCAATATAGAACAGAGATACATCAACATAGAACAGAGATGCATCAACATAGAACAGAGATACATCAATATAGAACAGAGACACATCAATATAGAACAGAGATACATCAACATAGAACAGAGATACATCAATATAGAACAGAGATACATCAATATAGAACAGATATACCTCAATATAGAATAGAGATACATCAATATAGAACAGTGATATGTCATTATAGAACAGAGATACATCAATATAGAACAGAGATACATCAATATAGAACAGAGATACATCATTATAGAACAGAGATACATCATTATAGAACAGAGATACATCAATATAGAACAGAGATACATCAACATAGAACAGAGATACATCAATATAGAACAGATATATATCAATATAGAACAGAGATACATCAATATAGAACAGAGATACATCAACATAGAACAGAGATACATCAATATAGAACAGAGATACATCAATATAGAACAGAGATACATCAATATAGAACAGATATACCTCAATATAGAACAGAGATACATCAATATAGAACAGAGATACATCCATATAGAACAGAGATACATCAATATAGAACAGAGATACATCAATATAGAACAGAGATACATCAATATAGAACAGAGATACATCAATATAGAACAGTGATACCTCAATATAGAACAGAGATACATCAATATAAAACAGAGATACATCATTATAGAACAGAGATACATCCATATAGAACAGAGATACATCAATATAGAACAGAAATACATCAATACAGAACAGAGATGCATCAATACAGAACAGAGATGCATCAATATAGAACAGAGATACATCAATACAGAACAGATATATATCAATATAGAACAGAGATACATCAATATAGAACAGAGATACATCAACATAGAACAGAGATACATCAATATAGAACAGAGATACATCAATATAGAACAGAGATACATCAATATAGAACAGATATACCTCAATATAGAACAGAGATACATCAATATAGAACAGAGATACATCCATATAGAACAGAGATACATCAATATAGAACAGAGATACATCAATATAGAACAGAGATACATCAATATAGAACAGAGATACATCAATATAGAACAGTGATACCTCAATATAGAACAGAGATACATCAATATAAAACAGAGATACATCATTATAGAACAGAGATACATCCATATAGAACAGAGATACATCAATATAGAACAGAAATACATCAATACAGAACAGAGATGCATCAATACAGAACAGAGATGCATCAATATAGAACAGAGATACATCAATACAGAACAGAAATACATCAATATAGAACAGAGATTCATCAATACAAAACAGTGATAAATTAATATAGAACAGAGATACATTCATATGGAACAGAGATACATCCATATGGAACAGAAATACATCATTATAGAACAGAGATACATCAATATAGAACAGAGATACATCAATATAGAACAGAGATACATCAATATAGAACAGAGATACATCAATATAGAACAGAGATGCATCAATATAGAACAGAGATACATCAATATAGAACAGAGATACATCAATATAGAACAGAGATACATCAATACAGAACAGAGATACATCAATATAGAACAGTGATACATCAATATAGAACAGAGATACATCAATATAGAACAGAGATACATCAACATAGAACAGAGATACATCAATATAGAATAGAGATACATCAATATAGAACAGTGATATATCATTATAGAACAGAGATACATCAATATAGAACAGAGATACATCAATATAGAACAGAGATACATCATTATAGAACAGAGATACATCAATATAGAACAGAGATGCATCAATACAAAACAGAGATACATCAATACAGAACAGAGATACATCAATATAGAACAGAGATACATCAATATAGAACAGAGATACATCAATATAGAACAGATATACCTCAATATAGAACAGAGATACATCAATATAGAACAGAGATACATCCATATAGAACAGAGATACATCCATATGGAACAGAGATGCATCAATATAGAACAGAGATACATCAATATAGAACAGTGATAAATCAATATAGAACACAGATACATCAACATAGAACAGAGATGCATCAATATAGAACAGAGATACATCAATATAGAACAGAGATACATCAACATAGAACAGAGATACATCAATATAGAACAGAGATACATCAGTATAGAACAGAGATACATCCATATAGAACAGACATACATCAAGATAGAACAGAGATACATCCATATAAAACAGAGATACATCAATATAGAACAGAGATACATCAATATAGAACAGAGATACATCAATATAGAACAGAGATACATCAATATAGAACAGAGATACATCAAAATAGAACAGAGATACATCAACATAGAACAGAGATACATCAATATAGAACAGAGATGCATCAATATAGAACAGAGATGCATCAATACAAAACAGTGATAAATCAATATAGAACAGAGATACATCCATATGGAACAGAGATACATCCATATGGAACAGAGATACATCAACATAGAACAGAGATGCATCAATATAGAACAGACATACATCAATATAGAACAGAGATACATCCATATAGAACAGAGATGCATCAATATAGAACAGAGATACATCAATGTAGAACAGATATACCTCAATATAGAACAGAGATACCTCAATATCGAACAGAGATACATCAATATAGAACAGAGATACATCAATATAGAACAGATATACCTCAATATAGAACAGAGATATATCAATATAGAACAGACATACATCAATATAGAACAGACATACATCAATATAGAACAGAGATACATCAATACAGAACAGAGATGCATCAATATAGAACAGAGATACATCAATGTAGAACAGAGATACATCAACATAGAACAGAGATGCATCAATATAGAACAGACATACATCAATGTAGAACAGAGATACATCAACATAGAACAGAGATACATCAATACAAAACAGAGATACATCAACATAGAACAGAGATGCATCAATATAGAACAGAGATACATCAATATAGAACAGAGATACATCAATATAGAACAGACATACATCAATACAAAACAGTGATAAATCAATATAGAACAGAGATACATCCATATGGAACAGAGATACATCCATATGGAACAGAGATACATCAACATAGAACAGAGATACATCAATATAGAACAGACATACATCCATATGGAACAGAAATACATCCATATGGAACAGAAATACATCCATATGGAACAGAAATACATCATTATAGAACAGAGATACATCAATATAGAACAGAGATACATCAACATAGAACAGAGATGCATCAATATAGAACAGAGATACATCAATATAGAACAGACATACATCAATATAGAACAGACATACATCAATACAAAACAGTGATAAATCAATATAGAACAGAGATACATCCATATGGAACAGAGATACATCCATATGGAACAGAGATACATCAACATAGAACAGAGATGCATCAATATAGAACAGAGATACATCAATATAGAACAGAGATACATCCATATAGAACAGAGATGCATCAATATAGAACAGAGATACATCAATATAGAACAGAGATACATCAATATAGAACAGATATACCTCAATATAGAACAGAGATACCTCAATATCGAACAGAGATACATCAATATAGAACAGAGATACATCAATATAGAACAGATATACCTCAATATAGAACAGAGATATATCAATATAGAACAGACATACATCAATATAGAACAGACATACATCAATACAGAACAGAGATACATCAACATAGAACAGAGATACATCAATGTAGAACAGAGATACATCAACATAGAACAGAGATACATCAATATAGAACAGAGATGCATCAATATAGAACAGAGATACCTCAATATAGAACAGAGATACATCAATACAAAACAGAGATACATCAACATAGAACAGAGATGCATCAATATAGAACAGAGATACATCAATACAGAACAGAGATGCATCAATATAGAACAGAGATACATCAATATAGAACAGATATACCTCAATATAGAACAGATACCTCAATATAGAACAGAGATACATCAATGTAGAACAGATACCTCTCTATAGAACAGAGATACCTCAATATAGAACAGAGATACATCAATATAGAACAGATACCTCACTATAGAACAGAGATACCTCAATATAGAACAGAGATACATCCATATAGAACAGAGATACATCCATATAGAACAGAGATACCTCAATATATAACAGAAATACATCAATATAGAACAGAGATACATCAATACAAAACAGAGATACATCCATATAGAACAGACATACATCAAGATAGAACAGAGATACATCAATACAGAACAGAGATGCATCAATATAGAACAGAGATACATCAATGTAGAACAGATATACCTCAATATAGAACAGATACCTCAATATAGAACAGAGATACATCAATGTAGAACAGATACCTCACTATAGAACAGAGATACCTCAATATAGAACAGAGATACATCAATATAGAACAGATACCTCACTATAGAACAGAGATACCTCAATATAGAACAGAGATACATCCATATAGAACAGAGATACATCCATATAGAACAGAGATACCTCAATATAGAACAGAAATACATCAATATAGAACAGAGATACATCAATACAAAACAGAGATACATCCATATAGAACAGAGATGCATCAATACAAAACAGAGATACATCAATACAGAACAGAGATACATCAATACAAAACAGTGATAAATCAATATAGAACAGAGATACATTCATATGGAACAGAGATACATCCATATGGAACAGAAATACATCATTATAGAACAGAGATACATCAATATAGAACAGAGATTCATCAATACAAAACAGTGATAAATCAATATAGAACAGAGATACATTCATATGGAACAGAGATACATCCATATGGAACAGAAATACATCATTATAGAACAGAGATACATCAATATAGAACAGAGATACATCAATATAGAACAGAGATACATCAATATAGAACAGAGATTCATCAATACAAAACAGTGATAAATCAATATAGAACAGAGATACATTCATATGGAACAGAGATACATCCATATGGAACAGAAATACATCATTATAGAACAGAGATACATCAATATAGAACAGAGATACATCAATATAGAACAGAGATACATCAATACAAAACAGTGATAAATCAATATAGAACAGAGATACATTCATATGGAACAGAAATACATCATTATAGAACAGAGATACATCAATATAGAACAGAGATACATCAATATAGAACAGAGATACATCCATATAGAACAGAGATACATCAATATAGAACAGAGATACATCAATATAAAACAGAGATACATCATTATAGAACAGAGATACATCAACATAGAACAGAGATACATCAATATAAAACAGAGATACATCATTATAGAACAGAGATACATCAATATAGAACAGAGATACATCAATATAAAACAGAGATACATCATTATAGAACAGAGATACATCAATATAGAACAGAGATACATCAATATAAAACAGAGATACATCATTATAGAACAGAGATACATCATTATAGAACAGAGATACATCAATATAGAACAGAGATACATCAATATAGAACAGAAATACATCAATATAGAACAGAGATACATCAATATAGAACAGAAATACATCAATATAGAACAGAGATACATCAATATAAAACAGAGATACATCATTATAGAACAGAGATACATCAATATAGAACAGAGATACATCAATATAGAACAGAAATACATCAATATAGAACAGAGATACATCAATATAAAACAGAGATACATCATTATAGAACAGAGATACATCAATATAAAACAGAGATACATCATTATAGAACAGAGATACATCATTATAGAACAGAGATACATCAATATAGAACAGAGATACATCAATATAGAACAGAGATACATCCATATAGAACAGAGATACATCAATATAGAACAGAGATACATCAATATAAAACAGAGATACATCATTATAGAACAGAGATACATCATTATAGAACAGAGATACATCAATATAGAACAGAGATACATCAATATAGAACAGAGATACATCCATATAGAACAGAGATACATCAATATAGAACAGATATACCTCAATATAGAACAGAGATACATCAATATAGAACAGAGATACATCAATATAGAACAGAAATACATCAGTATAGAACAGAGATTCATCAATATAGAACAGAGATACATCAATATAGAACAGAGATACATCCATATAGAACAGATATACCTCAATATAGAACAGAGATACATCAACATAGAACAGAGATACATCAACATAGAACAGAGATACATCAATATAGAACAGATATACATCAATATAGAACAGAGATTCATCAATATAGAACAGAGATACATCAATATAGAAGAGATATACATCAATATAGAACAGAGATACATCCATATAGAACAGAGATACATCAATATAGAACAGAAATACATCAACATAGAACAGAGATTCATCAATATAGAACAGAGATACATCCATATAGAACAGAGATACATCAATATAGAACAGAGATACATCAATATAAAACAGAGATACATCATTATAGAACAGAGATACATCAATATAGAACAGATATACATCAATATAGAACAGAGATTCATCAATATAGAACAGAGATACATCAATATAGAACAGATATACATCAATATAGAACAGAGATACATCCATATAGAACAGAGATACATCAATATAGAACAGATATACATCCATATAGAACAGAGATACATCAATATAGAACAGATATACATCAATATAGAACAGATATACATCAATATAGAACAGAGATTCATCATTATAGAACAGAGATACATCAATATAGAACAGATATACATCAATATAGAACAGAGATTCATCATTATAGAACAGAGATACATCAATATAGAACAGATATACATCAATATAGAACAGAGATACATCCATATAGAACAGAGATACATCAATATAGAACAGAGATACATCCATATAGAACAGAGATACATCAATATAGAACAGAGATACATCAATATAAAACAGAGATACATCATTATAGAACAGAGATACATCATTATAGAACAGAGATACATCAATATAGAACAGAGATACATCAATATAGAACAGAGATACATCAATATAGAACAGAAATACATCAATATAGAACAGAGATTCATCAATATAGAACAGAGATACATCCATATAGAACAGAGATACATCAATATAGAACAGAGATACATCAATACAGAACAGAGATGCATCAATACAGAACAGATATACCTCAATATAGAACAGAGATACCTCAATATAGAACAGAGATACATCAATACAAAACAGAGATGCATCAATACAAAACAGAGATACATCAATACAGAACAGAGATGCATCAATACAGAACAGAGATACATCAATATAGAACAGAGATACATCAATATAGAACAGAGATACATCAATATAGAACAGTGATACATCAATATAGAACAGATATACCTCAATATAGAACAGAGATACATCAATATAGAACAGAGATGCATCAATACAGAACAGAGATGCATCAATACAGAACAGAGATGCATCAATACAGAACAGAGATACATCAATACAAAACAGAGATGCATCAATACAAAACAGAGATACATCAATACAGAACAGAGATACATCAATATAGAACAGAGATACATCCATATAGAACAGAGATACATCAATATAGAACAGAGATACATCAATACAGAACAGAGATACATCAATATAGAACAGAGATACATCAATATAGAACAGAGATACATCAATACAGAACAGAGATACATCAATATAGAACAGAGATACATCAATATAGAACAGAGATACATCAATACAGAACAGAGATGCATCAATATAGAACAGAGATACATCAATATAGAACAGAGATACATCAATATAGAACAGAGATACATCAATACAGAACAGAGATGCATCAATACAGAACAGAGATACATCAATATAGAACAGAGATACATCAATATAGAACAGAGATACATCAATATAGAACAGTGATACATCAATATAGAACAGATATACCTCAATATAGAACAGAGATACATCAATATAGAACAGAGATGCATCAATACAGAACAGAGATGCATCAATACAGAACAGAGATGCATCAATACAGAACAGAGATACATCAATACAAAACAGAGATGCATCAATACAAAACAGAGATACATCAATACAGAACAGAGATACATCAATATAGAACAGAGATACATCCATATAGAACAGAGATACATCAATATAGAACAGAGATACATCAATACAGAACAGAGATGCATCAATACAGAACAGATATACCTCAATATAGAACAGAGATACCTCAATATAGAACAGAGATACATCAATACAAAACAGTGATAAATCAATATAGAACAGAGATACATCCATATGGAACAGAAATACATCCATATGGAACAGAAATACATCCATATGGAACAGAAATACATCATTATAGAACAGAGATACATCAATATGGAACAGAGATACATCCATATGGAACAGAGATACATCAATATAGAACAGAGATGCATCAATACAAAACAGTGATAAATCAATATAGAACAGAGATACATCCATATGGAACAGAGATACATCCATATGGAACAGAGATACATCAACATAGAACAGAGATGCATCAATATAGAACAGACATACATCAATATAGAACAGAGATACATCCATATAGAACAGAGATGCATCAATATAGAACAGAGATACATCAATGTAGAACAGATATACCTCAATATAGAACAGAGATACCTCAATATCGAACAGAGATACATCAATATAGAACAGAGATACATCAATATAGAACAGATATACCTCAATATAGAACAGAGATATATCAATATAGAACAGACATACATCAATATAGAACAGACATACATCAATATAGAACAGAGATACATCAATACAGAACAGAGATGCATCAATATAGAACAGAGATACATCAATGTAGAACAGAGATACATCAATATAGAACAGAGATACATCAACATAGAACAGAGATACATCAACATAGAACAGAGATACATCAACATAGAACAGAGATGCATCAATATAGAACAGACATACATCAATGTAGAACAGAGATACATCAACATAGAACAGAGATACATCAATACAAAACAGAGATACATCAACATAGAACAGAGATGCATCAATATAGAACAGAGATACATCAATATAGAACAGAGATACATCAATATAGAACAGACATACATCAATACAAAACAGTGATAAATCAATATAGAACAGAGATACATCCATATGGAACAGAGATACATCCATATGGAACAGAGATACATCAACATAGAACAGAGATACATCAATATAGAACAGACATACATCCATATGGAACAGAAATACATCCATATGGAACAGAAATACATCCATATGGAACAGAAATACATCATTATAGAACAGAGATACATCAATATAGAACAGAGATACATCAACATAGAACAGAGATGCATCAATATAGAACAGAGATACATCAATATAGAACAGACATACATCAATATAGAACAGACATACATCAATACAAAACAGTGATAAATCAATATAGAACAGAGATACATCCATATGGAACAGAGATACATCCATATGGAACAGAGATACATCAACATAGAACAGAGATGCATCAATATAGAACAGAGATACATCAATATAGAACAGAGATACATCAATATAGAACAGAGATACATCCATATAGAACAGAGATGCATCAATATAGAACAGAGATACATCAATATAGAACAGAGATACATCAATATAGAACAGATATACCTCAATATAGAACAGAGATACCTCAATATCGAACAGAGATACATCAATATAGAACAGAGATACATCAATATAGAACAGATATACCTCAATATAGAACAGAGATATATCAATATAGAACAGACATACATCAATATAGAACAGACATACATCAATACAGAACAGAGATACATCAACATAGAACAGAGATACATCAATGTAGAACAGAGATACATCAACATAGAACAGAGATACATCAATATAGAACAGAGATGCATCAATATAGAACAGAGATACCTCAATATAGAACAGAGATACATCAATACAAAACAGAGATACATCAACATAGAACAGAGATGCATCAATATAGAACAGAGATACATCAATACAGAACAGAGATGCATCAATATAGAACAGAGATACATCAATATAGAACAGATATACCTCAATATAGAACAGATACCTCAATATAGAACAGAGATACATCAATGTAGAACAGATACCTCACTATAGAACAGAGATACCTCAATATAGAACAGAGATACATCAATATAGAACAGATACCTCACTATAGAACAGAGATACCTCAATATAGAACAGAGATACATCCATATAGAACAGAGATACATCCATATAGAACAGAGATACCTCAATATATAACAGAAATACATCAATATAGAACAGAGATACATCAATACAAAACAGAGATACATCCATATAGAACAGACATACATCAAGATAGAACAGAGATACATCAATACAGAACAGAGATGCATCAATATAGAACAGAGATACATCAATGTAGAACAGATATACCTCAATATAGAACAGATACCTCAATATAGAACAGAGATACATCAATGTAGAACAGATACCTCACTATAGAACAGAGATACCTCAATATAGAACAGAGATACATCAATATACAACAGATACCTCACTATAGAACAGAGATACCTCAATATAGAACAGAGATACATCCATATAGAACAGAGATACATCCATATAGAACAGAGATACCTCAATATAGAACAGAAATACATCAATATAGAACAGAGATACATCAATATAGAACAGAGATACCTCAATATAGAACAGAAATACATCAATACAAAACAGAGATACATCCATATAGAACAGAGATGCATCAATACAAAACAGAGATACATCAATACAGAACAGAGATACATCAATACAAAACAGTGATAAATCAATATAGAACAGAGATACATTCATATGGAACAGAGATACATCCATATGGAACAGAAATACATCATTATAGAACAGAGATACATCAATATAGAACAGAGATTCATCAATACAAAACAGTGATAAATCAATATAGAACAGAGATACATTCATATGGAACAGAGATACATCCATATGGAACAGAAATACATCATTATAGAACAGAGATACATCAATATAGAACAGAGATACATCAATATAGAACAGAGATACATCAATATAGAACAGAGATTCATCAATACAAAACAGTGATAAATCAATATAGAACAGAGATACATTCATATGGAACAGAGATACATCCATATGGAACAGAAATACATCATTATAGAACAGAGATACATCAATATAGAACAGAGATACATCAATATAGAACAGAGATACATCAATACAAAACAGTGATAAATCAATATAGAACAGAGATACATTCATATGGAACAGAAATACATCATTATAGAACAGAGATACATCAATATAGAACAGAGATACATCAATATAGAACAGAGATACATCCATATAGAACAGAGATACATCAATATAGAACAGAGATACATCAATATAAAACAGAGATACATCATTATAGAACAGAGATACATCAACATAGAACAGAGATACATCAATATAAAACAGAGATACATCATTATAGAACAGAGATACATCAATATAGAACAGAGATACATCAATATAAAACAGAGATACATCATTATAGAACAGAGATACATCAATATAGAACAGAGATACATCAATATAAAACAGAGATACATCATTATAGAACAGAGATACATCATTATAGAACAGAGATACATCAATATAGAACAGAGATACATCAATATAGAACAGAAATACATCAATATAGAACAGAGATACATCAATATAGAACAGAAATACATCAATATAGAACAGAGATACATCAATATAAAACAGAGATACATCATTATAGAACAGAGATACATCAATATAGAACAGAGATACATCAATATAGAACAGAAATACATCAATATAGAACAGAGATACATCAATATAAAACAGAGATACATCATTATAGAACAGAGATACATCAATATAAAACAGAGATACATCATTATAGAACAGAGATACATCATTATAGAACAGAGATACATCAATATAGAACAGAGATACATCAATATAGAACAGAGATACATCCATATAGAACAGAGATACATCAATATAGAACAGAGATACATCAATATAAAACAGAGATACATCATTATAGAACAGAGATACATCATTATAGAACAGAGATACATCAATATAGAACAGAGATACATCAATATAGAACAGAGATACATCCATATAGAACAGAGATACATCAATATAGAACAGATATACCTCAATATAGAACAGAGATACATCAATATAGAACAGAGATACATCAATATAGAACAGAAATACATCAATATAGAACAGAGATTCATCAATATAGAACAGAGATACATCAATATAGAACAGAGATACATCCATATAGAACAGATATACCTCAATATAGAACAGAGATACATCAACATAGAACAGAGATACATCAACATAGAACAGAGATACATCAATATAGAACAGATATACATCAATATAGAACAGAGATTCATCAATATAGAACAGAGATACATCAATATAGAAGAGATATACATCAATATAGAACAGAGATACATCCATATAGAACAGAGATACATCAATATAGAACAGAAATACATCAACATAGAACAGAGATTCATCAATATAGAACAGAGATACATCCATATAGAACAGAGATACATCAATATAGAACAGAGATACATCAATATAAAACAGAGATACATCATTATAGAACAGAGATACATCAATATAGAACAGATATACATCAATATAGAACAGAGATTCATCAATATAGAACAGAGATACATCAATATAGAACAGATATACATCAATATAGAACAGAGATACATCCATATAGAACAGAGATACATCAATATAGAACAGATATACATCCATATAGAACAGAGATACATCAATATAGAACAGATATACATCAATATAGAACAGATATACATCAATATAGAACAGAGATTCATCATTATAGAACAGAGATACATCAATATAGAACAGATATACATCAATATAGAACAGAGATTCATCATTATAGAACAGAGATACATCAATATAGAACAGATATACATCAATATAGAACAGAGATACATCCATATAGAACAGAGATACATCAATATAGAACAGAGATACATCCATATAGAACAGAGATACATCAATATAGAACAGAGATACATCAATATAAAACAGAGATACATCATTATAGAACAGAGATACATCATTATAGAACAGAGATACATCAATATAGAACAGAGATACATCAATATAGAACAGAGATACATCAATATAGAACAGAGATACATCAATATAGAACAGAAATACATCAATATAGAACAGAGATTCATCAATATAGAACAGAGATACATCAATATAGAACAGAGATACATCAATATAGAACAGAGATACATCAATATAGAACAGAGATGCATCAATATAGAACAGAGATACATCAATATAGAACAGAGATACATCAATATAGAACAGAGATACATCAATATAAAACAGAGATACATCAATATAGAACAGTGATACATCAATATAAAACAGAGATACATCAATATAGAACAGAGATACATCAATATAAAACAGTATAGAACAGAGATACATCAATATAGAACAGAGATACATCAATATAGAACAGAGATACATCCATATAGAACAGAGATTCATCAATATAGAACAGAGATACATCAATATAGAACAGAGATACATCAATATAGAACAGAAATACATCAATATAGAACAGAGATTCATCAATATAGAACAGAGATACATCAATATAGAACAGATATACCTCAATATAGAACAGAGATACATCAATATAGAACAGAGATACATCAATATAGAACAGAGATACATCAATATAGAACAGATATACCTCAATATAGAACAGAGATACATCAATATAGAACAGAGATACATCCATATAGAACAGAGATACATCAATATAGAACAGAGATACATCAATACAAAACAGAGATACATCAATATAAAACAGAGATACATCATTATAGAACAGTGATACCTCAATATAGAACAGAGATACATCAATATAGAACAGAAATACATCAATATAGAACAGAGATACATCAATATAGAACAGAGATACATCAATATAGAACAGAGATACATCCATACAGAACAGAGATACATCATTATAGAACAGAGATACATCAATATAGAACAGAGATACATCAACATAGAACAGAGATACATCAATATAGAACAGAGATACATCAACATAGAACAGAGATACATCAATATAGAACAGAAATACATCAATATAGAACAGAGATACATCAATACAAAACAGAGATATATCCATATAGAACAGAGATACATCAATATAGAACAGAGATACATCAATATTGAACAGAGATACATCAATATAGAACAGAGATACATCAATATAGAACAGAGATACATCAATATAGAACAGAGATACATCAATATAAAACAGAGATACATCATTATAGAACAGTGATACCTCAATATAGAACAGAGATACCTCAATATAGAACAGAAATACATCAATATAGAACAGAGATACATCAATACAAAACAGAGATACATCCATATAGAACAGAGATACATCAATATAGAACAGAAATACATCAATATAGAACAGAGATTCATCAATACAAAACAGTGATAAATCAATATAGAACAGAGATACATTCATATGGAACAGAGATACATCCATATGGAACAGAAATACATCATTATAGAACAGAGATACATCAATATAGAACAGAGATACATCAATATAGAACAGAGATACATCAATACAAAACAGTGATACATCAATATAGAACAGAGATACATTCATATGGAACAGAGATACATCCATATGGAACAGAAATACATCATTATAGAACAGAGATACATCAATATAGAACAGAGATACATCAATATAGAACAGAGATACATCAATATAGAACAGAGATACATCCATATAGAACAGAGATACATCAATATAGAACAGAGATACATCAATATAGAATAGAGATACATCAATATAGAACAGTGATATGTCATTATAGAACAGAGATACATCAATATAGAACAGAGATACATCAATATAGAACAGAGATACATCATTATAGAACAGAGATACATCAATATAGAACAGAGATACATCAACATAGAACAGAGATACATCAATATAGAACAGATATACCTCAATATAGAATAGAGATACATCAATATAGAACAGTGATATGTCATTATAGAACAGAGATACATCAATATAGAACAGAGATACATCAATATAGAACAGAGATACATCATTATAGAACAGAGATACATCAATATAGAACAGTGATATGTCATTATAGAACAGAGATGCATCAATATAGAACAGAGATACATCAATATAGAACAGAGATACATCAACATAGAACAGAGATACATCAATATAGAACAGATATACATCAATATAGAACAGAGATACATCAATATAGAACAGAGATACATCAACATAGAACAGATATACCTCAATATAGAACAGAGATACATCAATATAGAACAGAGATACATCCATATAGAACAGAGATACATCAATATAGAACAGAGATACATCAATATAGAACAGAGATACATCAATATAGAACAGAGATACATCATTATAGAACAGAGATACATCAATATAGAACAGAGATACATCAACATAGAACAGAGATACATCAATATAGAACAGAGATACATCAATATAGAACAGAGATACATCAATATATAACAGAGATACATCAATATAGAACAGAGATACATCAATATAGAACAGAGATACATCAATATAGAACAGAGATACATCAATATAAAACAGAGATACATCATTATAGAACAGAGATACATCAATATAGAACAGAGATACATCAATATAGAACAGAAATACATCAATATAGAACAGAGATACATCATTATAGAACAGAGATACCTCAATATAGAACAGAGATACATCAATATAGAACAAAGATACCTCAATATAGAACAGAGATACATCAATATAGAACAGATATACATCAATATAGAATAGAGATACATCAATATAGAACAGTGATATGTCATTATAGAACAGAGATACATCAATATAGAACAGAGATACATCAATATAGAACAGAGATACATCATTATAGAACAGAGATACCTCAATATAGAACAGAGATACATCAATATAGAACAGAGATACATCAACATATAACAGAGATACATCAATATAGAACAGTGATACCTCAATATAGAACAGAGATACATCAATATAGAACAGATATACATCAATATAGAACAGTGATATGTCATTATAGAACAGAGATACATCAATATAGAACAGAGATACATCAATATAGAACAGAGATACATCATTATAGAACAGAGATACATCAATATAGAACAGAGATACATCAACATAGAACAGAGATGCATCAACATAGAACAGAGATACATCAATAGGGAATAGAGATACATCAATATAGAACAGTGATATGTCATTATAGAACAGAGATACATGAATATAGTACAGATATACATCAATATAGAACAGAGATACATCATTATAGAACAGAGATACCTCAATATAGAACAGAGATACATCAATATAGAACAGAGATACATCAATATAGAACAGATATACATCAATATAGAACAGAGATACATCAATATAGAATAGAGATACATCAATATAGAACAGTGATATGTCATTATAGAACAGAGATACATCAATATAGAACAGAGATACATCAATATAGAACAGAGATACATCATTATAGAACAGAGATACATCAATATAGAACAGAGATACATCAACATAGAACAGAGATGCATCAACATAGAACAGAGATACATCAATATAGAATAGAGATACATCAATATAGAACAGTGATATGTCATTATAGAACAGAGATACATCAATATAGAACAGATATACATCAATATAGAACAGAGATACATCATTATAGAACAGAGATACCTCAATATAGAACAGAGACACATCAATATAGAACAGAGATACATCAATATAGAACAGAGATACATCAATATACAACAGATATACATCAATATAGAACAGAGATACATCAATATAGAACAGAGATACATCAATATAGAATAGAGATACATCAATATAGAACAGTGATATGTCATTATAGAACAGAGATACATCAATATAGAACAGAGATACATCAATATAGAACAGAGATACATCATTATAGAACAGAGATACATCAATATAGAACAGAGATACATCAACATAGAACAGAGATGCATCAACATAGAACAGAGATACATCAATATAGAACAGAGATACATCAATATAGAACAGAGATACATCAACATAGAACAGAGATACATCAATATAGAACAGAGATACATCAATATAGAACAGATATACCTCAATATAGAATAGAGATACATCAATATAGAACAGTGATATGTCATTATAGAACAGAGATACATCAATATAGAACAGAGATACATCAATATAGAACAGAGATACATCATTATAGAACAGAGATACATCAATATAGAACAGTGATATGTCATTATAGAACAGAGATACATCAATATAGAACAGAGATACATCATTATAGATCAGAGATACATCAATATAGAACAGAGATACATCAATATAGAACAGAAATACATCATTATAGAACAGAGATACATCAATATAGAACAGTGATATGTCATTATAGAACAGAGATACATCAATATAGAACAGAGATACGTCATTATAGAACAGAGATACATCAATATAGAACAGAGATACATCAACATAGAACAGAGATACATCAATATAGAACAGATATATATCAATATAGAACAGAGATACATCAATATAGAACAGAGATACATCAACATAGAACAGAGATACATCAATATAGAACAGAGATACATCAATATAGAACAGAGATACATCAATATAGAACAGATATACCTCAATATAGAACAGAGATACATCAATATAGAACAGAGATACATCCATATAGAACAGAGATACATCAATATAGAACAGAGATACATCAATATAGAACAGAGATACATCAATATAGAACAGAGATACATCAATATAGAACAGTGATACCTCAATATAGAACAGAGATACATCAATATAAAACAGAGATACATCATTATAGAACAGAGATACATCCATATAGAACAGAGATACATCAATATAGAACAGAAATACATCAATACAGAACAGAGATGCATCAATACAGAACAGAGATGCATCAATATAGAACAGAGATACATCAATACAGAACAGAAATACATCAATATAGAACAGAGATTCATCAATACAAAACAGTGATAAATTAATATAGAACAGAGATACATTCATATGGAACAGAGATACATCCATATGGAACAGAAATACATCATTATAGAACAGAGATACATCAATATAGAACAGAGATACATCAATATAGAACAGAGATACATCAATATAGAACAGAGATACATCAATATAGAACAGAGATACATCAATATAGAACAGAGATACATCAATATAGAACAGAGATACATCAATACAGAACAGAGATACATCAATATAGAACAGTGATACATCAATATAGAACAGAGATACATCAATATAGAACAGAGATACATCAACATAGAACAGAGATACATCAATATAGAATAGAGATACATCAATATAGAACAGTGATATATCATTATAGAACAGAGATACATCAATATAGAACAGAGATACATCAATATAGAACAGAGATACATCATTATAGAACAGAGATACATCAATATAGAACAGAGATGCATCAATACAAAACAGAGATACATCAATACAGAACAGAGATACATCAATATAGAACAGAGATACATCAATATAGAACAGAGATACATCAATATAGAATAGAGATACATCAATATAGAACAGTGATATGTCATTATAGAACAGAGATACATCAATATAGAACAGAGATACATCAATATAGAACAGAGATACATCATTATAGAACAGAGATACATCAATATAGAACAGAGATACATCAACATAGAACAGAGATGCATCAACATAGAACAGAGATACATCAATATAGAACAGTGATATGTCATTATAGAACAGAGATACATCAATATAGAACAGATATACATCAATATAGAACAGAGATACCTCAATATAGAACAGAGATACATCAATATAGAACAGAGATACATCAATATAGAACAGAGATACATCAATATACAACAGATATACATCAATATAGAACAGAGATACATCAATATAGAACAGAGATACATCAATATAGAATAGAGATACATCAATATAGAACAGTGATATGTCATTATAGAACAGAGATACATCAATATAGAACAGAGATACATCAATATAGAACAGAGATACATCATTATAGAACAGAGATACATCATTATAGAACAGAGATACCTCAATATAGAACAGAGATACATCAATATAGAACAGAGATACATCAATATAGAACAGAGATACATCAATATACAACAGATATACATCAATATAGAACAGAGATACATCAATATAGAACAGAGATACATCAATATAGAATAGAGATACATCAATATAGAACAGTGATATGTCATTATAGAACAGAGATACATCAATATAGAACAGAGATACATCAATATAGAACAGAGATACATCATTATAGAACAGAGATACATCAATATAGAACAGAGATACATCAACATAGAACAGAGATGCATCAACATAGAACAGAGATACATCAATATAGAACAGAGATACATCAATATAGAACAGAGATACATCAACATAGAACAGAGATACATCAATATAGAACAGAGATACATCAATATAGAACAGATATACCTCAATATAGAATAGAGATACATCAATATAGAACAGTGATATGTCATTATAGAACAGAGATACATCAATATAGAACAGAGATACATCAATATAGAACAGAGATACATCATTATAGAACAGAGATACATCAATATAGAACAGTGATATGTCATTATAGAACAGAGATACATCAATATAGAACAGAGATACATCATTATAGATCAGAGATACATCAATATAGAACAGAGATACATCAATATAGAACAGAGATACATCATTATAGAACAGAGATACATCAATATAGAACAGTGATATGTCATTATAGAACAGAGATACATCAATATAGAACAGAGATACATCATTATAGAACAGAGATACATCAATATAGAACAGAGATACATCAACATAGAACAGAGATACATCAATATAGAACAGATATATATCAATATAGAACAGAGATACATCAATATAGAACAGAGATACATCAACATAGAACAGAGATACATCAATATAGAACAGAGATACATCAATATAGAACAGAGATACATCAATATAGAACAGATATACCTCAATATAGAACAGAGATACATCAATATAGAACAGAGATACATCAATATAGAACAGAGATACATCAATATAGAACAGAGATACATCAATATAGAACAGTGATACCTCAATATAGAACAGAGATACATCAATATAAAACAGAGATTCATCATTATAGAACAGAGATACATCCATATAGAACAGAGATACATCAATATAGAACAGAAATACATCAATACAGAACAGAGATGCATCAATACAGAACAGAGATGCATCAATATAGAACAGAGATACATCAATACAGAACAGAAATACATCAATATAGAACAGAGATTCATCAATACAAAACAGTGATAAATTAATATAGAACAGAGATACATTCATATGGAACAGAGATACATCCATATGGAACAGAAATACATCATTATAGAACAGAGATACATCAATATAGAACAGAGATACATCAATATAGAACAGAGATACATCAATATAGAACAGAGATACATCAATATAGAACAGAGATGCATCAATATAGAACAGAGATACATCAATATAGAACAGAGATACATCAATATAGAACAGAGATACATCAATACAGAACAGAGATACATCAATATAGAACAGTGATACATCAATATAGAACAGAGATACATCAATATAGAACAGAGATACATCAACATAGAACAGAGATACATCAATATAGAATAGAGATACATCAATATAGAACAGTGATATATCATTATAGAACAGAGATACATCAATATAGAACAGAGATACATCAATATAGAACAGAGATACATCATTATAGAACAGAGATACATCAATATAGAACAGAGATGCATCAATACAAAACAGAGATACATCAATACAGAACAGAGATACATCAATATAGAACAGAGATACATCAATATAGAACAGAGATACATCAATATAGAACAGATATACCTCAATATAGAACAGAGATACATCAATATAGAACAGAGATACATCCATATAGAACAGAGATACATCCATATGGAACAGAGATGCATCAATATAGAACAGAGATACATCAATATAGAACAGTGATAAATCAATATAGAACACAGATACATCAACATAGAACAGAGATGCATCAATATAGAACAGAGATACATCAATATAGAACAGAGATACATCAACATAGAACAGAGATACATCAATATAGAACAGAGATACATCAGTATAGAACAGAGATACATCCATATAGAACAGACATACATCAAGATAGAACAGAGATACATCCATATAAAACAGAGATACATCAATATAGAACAGAGATACATCAATATAGAACAGAGATACATCAATATAGAACAGAGATACATCAATATAGAACAGAGATACATCAAAATAGAACAGAGATACATCAACATAGAACAGAGATACATCAATATAGAACAGAGATACATCAATATAGAACAGAGATACATCAATATAGAACAGAGATACATCAATATAGAACAGAGATACATCAATATAGAACAGAGATACATCAAAATAGAACAGAGATACATCAACATAGAACAGAGATACATCAATATAGAACAGAGATACATCAATATAGAACAGAGATACATCAATATAGAACAGAGATACATCAATATAGAACAGAGATACATCAATACAGAACAGTGATACATCAATATAGAACAGTGATACATCAATATAGAACAGATATACCTCAATATAGAACAGAGATACATCAATATAGAACAGACATACATCAATATAGAACAGAGATACATCAATATAGAACAGAGATACATCAACATAGAACAGAGATACATCAATATAGAACAGTGATACATCAATATAGAACAGAGATACATCAATACAGAACAGTGATACATCAATATAGAACAGTGATACATCAATATAGAACAGATATACCTCAATATAGAACAGAGATACATCAATATAGAACAGTGATACATCAATATAGAACAGAGATACATCAATATAGAACAGAGATACATCAACATAGAACAGAGATACATCAATATAGAACAGTGATACATCCATACAGAACAGAGATACATCAATATAGAACAGAGATACAACAATATAGAACAGAGATACATCAATATAGAACAGAGATACATCAACATAGAACAGAGATACATCAATATAGAACAGTGATACATCCATACAGAACAGAGATACATCAATATAGAACAGAGATGCATCAATATAGAACAGAGATGCATCAATATAGAACAGAGATGCATCAATATAGAACAGAGATACATCAATATAGAACAGAGATGCATCAATACAGAACAGAGATACATCAATATAGAACAGAGATACATCAATATAGAACAGAGATACATCAATATAGAACAGAGATACATCAAAATAGAACAGAGATACATCAACATAGAACAGAGATACATCAATACAGAACAGAGATGCATCAATACAGAACAGAGATACATCAATATAGAACAGAGATACATCAATACAGAACAGAGATGCATCAATACAGAACAGAGATACATCAATATAGAACAGAGATACATCAATACAGAACAGTGATACATCAATATAGAACAGTGATACATCAATATAGAACAGAGATACATCAATATAGAACAGAGATACATCAAAATAGAACAGAGATACATCAACATAGAACAGAGATACATCAATACAGAACAGAGATACATCAATACAGAACAGAGATACATCAATACAGAACAGAGATACATCAATATAGAACAGATATACCTCAATATAGAACAGAGATACATCAATATAGAACAGAGATGCATCAATATAGAACAGAGATACATCAATACAAAACAGAGATACATCAATATAGAACAGATATACCTCAATATAGAACAGATACCTCAATATAGAACAGAGATACATCAATGTAGAACAGATACCTCACTATAGAACAGAGATACCTCAATATAGAACAGAGATACATCAATATAGAACAGAGATACCTCACTATAGAACAGAGTTACCTCAATATAGAACAGAGATACATCCATATAGAACAGAGATACATCCATATAGAACAGAGATACCTCAATATAGAACAGAAATACATCAATATAGAACAGAGATTCATCAATATAGAACAGAGATGCATCAATACAAAACAGTGATACCTCAATATAGAACAGAGATACATCCATATGGAACAGAGATACATCCATATGGAACAGAGATACATCAATATAGAACAGAAATACATCAATATAGAACAGAGATACATCAATATAGAACAGAGATACATCAATATAGAACAGAGATACATCAATGTAGAACAGAGATACATCAATATAGAACAGAGATGCATCAATACAAAACAGTGATAAATCAATATAGAACAGAGATACATTCATATGGAACAGAGATACATCCATATGGAACAGAGATACATCAATATAGAACAGAAATACATCAATACAAAACAGTGATAAATCAATATAGAACAGAGATACATTCATATGGAACAGAGATACATCAATATAGAACAGAGATACATCAATATAGAACAGAGATACATCCATATAGAACAGAGATACATCAATATAGAATAGAGATACATCAATATAGAACAGAGATACATCATTATAGAACAGAGATACATCAATATAGAACAGAGATACATCAACATAGAACAGAGATGCATCAATATAGAACAGAGATACATCAATATAGAACAGAGATACATCATTATAGAACAGAGATACATCAATATAGAACAGAGATACATCAACATAGAACAGAGATGCATCAATATAGAACAGAGATACATCCATATGGAACAGAGATACATCAATATAGAACAGAGATACATCAATATAGAACAGAGATACATCAATATAGAACAGTGATACATCAATATAGAACAGAGATACATCCATATGGAACAGAGATACATCAATATAGAACAGAGATACATCAATATAGAACAGAGATACATCAATATAGAACAGAGATACATCAATATAGAACAGAGATACATCAACATAGAACAGAGATACATCAACATAGAACAGAGATACATCAATATAGAACAGAGATACATCAATATAGAACAGAGATACATCATTGTAGAACAGAGATACATCAACATAGAACAGAGATGCATCAACATAGAACAGAGATACATCAATATAGAACAGAGATACATCATTGTAGAACAGAGATACATCAACATAGAACAGAGATGCATCAATATAGAACAGAGATACATCAATACAAAACAGTGATAAATCAATATAGAACAGATATACATCAATATAGAACAGAGATACATCAATATAGAACAGAGATACATCCATATAAAACAGAGATACATCCATACAAAACAGTGGTAAATCAATATAGAACAGAGATACATCAATATAGAACAGAGATACATCAACATAGAACAGAGATACATCAACATAGAACAGAGATACATCAATATAGAACAGAGATACATCATTGTAGAACAGAGATACATCAACATAGAACAGAGATGCATCAATATAGAACAGAGATACATCAATACAAAACAGTGATAAATCAATATAGAACAGATATACATCAATATAGAACAGAGATACATCAATATAGAACAGAGATACATCCATATAAAACAGAGATACATCAATATAGAACAGAGATACATCATTGTAGAACAGAGATACATCAACATAGAACAGAGATGCATCAATATAGAACAGAGATACATCAATACAAAACAGTGATAAATCAATATAGAACAGATATACATCAATATAGAACAGATATACATCAATATAGAACAGAGATACATCAATATAGAACAGAGATACATCAACATTGAACAGAGATACATCAATATAGAACAGAGATACCTCAATATAGAACAGAGATACATCCATATAGAACAGAGATACATCCATATGGAACAGAAATACATCATTATAGAACAGAGATACATCAATATAGAACAGAGATACATCTATATAGAACAGAGATACATCCATATAGAACAGAGATACATCAATATAGAATAGAGATACATCATTATAGAACAGAGATACATCAATATAGAACAGAGATACATCAATATAGAACAGAGATACATCAATACAAAACAGTGATACATCCATATAAAACAGAGATACATCAATACAGAACAGAGATACATCAATGTAGAACAGAGATACATCAATATAGAACAGAAATACATCAATATAGAACAGAAATACATCAATATAGAACAGAGATACATCAATACAAAACAGAGATACATCCATATAGAACAGAGATACATCAATATAGAACAGAAATACATCAATATAGAACAGAGATACATCAATACAAAACAGAGATACATCCATATAGAACAGAGATACATCAATATAGAACAGAAATACATCAATATAGAACAGAGATTCATCAATACAAAACAGTGATAAATCAATATAGAACAGAGATACATCCATATGGAACAGAAATACATCATTATAGAACAGAGATACATCAATATAGAACAGAGATACATCAATATAGAACAGATATACCTCAATATAGAACAGAGATACATCAATATAGAACAGAGATACATCCATATAGAACAGAGATACATCAATATAGAATAGAGATACATCAATATAGAACAGTGATATATCATTATAGAACAGAGATACATCAATATAGAACAGAGATACATCAATATAGAACAGAGATACATCAATATAGAACAGAGATACATCATTATAGAACAGAGATACATCAACATAAAACAGAGATGCATCAATATAGAACAGAGATACATCAATATAGAACAGAGATACATCAATATAGAACAGAGATACATCAATATAGAACAGAGATACATCAATATAGAACAGATATACATCAATATAGAACAGTGATACCTCAATATAGAAAAGAGATACATCCATATAAAACAGAGATACATCCATACAAAACAGAGATACATCAATATAGAACAGAGATACCTCAATATAAAACAGAGATACATCAATATAGAACAGAGATACATCAATATAAAACAGAGATACATCAATATAGAACAGAGATACATCAATATAGAACAGAGATACATCAATATAGAACAGAGATACATCAATATAGAACAGATATACCTCAATATAGAACAGAGATACATCAATATAGAACAGAGATACATCCATATAGAACAGAGATACATCAATATAGAACAGAGATACATCAATATAGAACAGTGATACCTCAATATAGAACAGAGATACATCAATATAGAACAGAGATACATCAATATAGAACAGAGATACATCAACATAGAACAGAGATACATCAATATAGAACAGAGATACATCAACATAGAACAGAGATACATCAATATAGAACAGAGATACAACAACATAGAACAGAGATGCATCAATATAGAACAGAGATACATCAATATAGAACAGAGATACATCAACATAGAACAGAGATACATCAATATAGAACAGAGATACATCAATATAGAACAGAGATACATCAACATAGAACAGAGATACATCAATATAGAACAGAGATACATCAATATAGAACAGAGATACATCATTGTAGAACAGAGATACATCAACATAGAACAGAGATGCATCAATATAGAACAGAGATACATCAATATAGAACAGAGATACATCAATACAGAACAGAGATACATCAATATAGAACAGAGATACATCCATATAGAACAGAGATACATCAATATAGAACAGAGATGCATCAATATAGAACAGAGATACATCAATATAGAACAGAGATACATCAATATAGAACAGAGATACATCCATATAGAACAGAGATACATCAATATAGAACAGAGATACATCAATATAGAACAGATATACCTCAATATAGAACAGAGATACATCAATATAGAACAGAGATACATCATTGTAGAACAGAGATACATCAACATAGAACAGAGATGCATCAATATAGAACAGAGATACATCAACATAGAACAGAGATGGATCACTATAGAACAGAGATACATCAATATAGAACAGAGATACCTTAATATAGAACAGAGATACATCAATATAGAACAGAGATACATCAATATGGAACAGAGATACATCAATATAGAACAGAGATACATCAACATAGAACAGATATACCTCAATATAGAACAGAGATACATCAATACAGAACAGAGATACCTCAATATAGAACAGAGATACATCAATATAGAACAGAGATACATCAATATAGAACAGAGATACATCAATATAGAACAGAGATACATCAATACAGAACAGAGATGCATCAATACAGAACAGAGATACATCAATATAGAACAGAGATACATCAATATAGAACAGTGATACATCAATATAGAACAGTGATACATCAATATAGAACAGATATAAGTCAATATAGAACAGAGATACATCAATATAGAACAGATATACCTCAATATAGAACAGAGATACATCAATATAGAACAGATATACCTCAATATAGAACAGAGATACATCAATATAGAACAGAGATACATCAATACAGAACAGAGATGCATCAATATAGAACAGAGATACATCAATATAGAACAGAGATACATCAATACAGAACAGAGATGCATCAATATAGAACAGATATACCTCAATATAGAACAGAGATACATCAATATAGAACAGAGATACATCAATATAGAACAGTGATACATCAATATAGAACAGAGATACATCAATATAGAACAGAGATACCTCACTATAGAACAGAGATACATCAATATAGAACAGAGATACATCAATATAGAACAGTGATACATCAATATAGAACAGATATACCTCAATATAGGACAGAGATACATCAATATAGAACAGAGATACATCAATATAGAACAGTGATACATCAATATAGAACAGTGATACATCAATATAGAACAGTGATACATCAATATAGAACAGTGATACATCAATATAGAACAGAGATACCTCACTATAGAACAGAGATACATCAATATAGAACAGTGATACATCAATATAGAACAGTGATACATCAATATAGAACAGTGATACATCAATATAGAACAGCGATACATCACTATAGAACAGAGATACATCAATATAGAACAGAGATACATCAATATAGAACAGTGATACATCAATATAGAACAGAGATACATCAATATAGAACAGTGATACATCAATATAGAACAGTGATACATCAATATAGAACAGAGATACATCAATATAGAACAGATATACCTCAATATAGAACAGAGATACCTCAATATTGGACAGAGATACATCAATATAGAACAGAGATACATCAATATAGAACAGTGATACATCAATATAGAACAGAGATACCTCACTATAGAACAGAGATACATCACTATAGAACAGAGATACATCAATATAGAACAGTGATACATCAATATAGAACAGAGATACATCAATATAGAACAGATATACCTCAATATAGAACAGAGATACCTCAATATAGAACAGAGATACATCAATATAGAACAGAGATACATCCATATAGAACAGAGATACATCAATATAGAACAGAGATACATCAATATAGAACAGATATACCTCAATATAGAACAGAGATACATCAATATAGAACAGAGATACATCAATATAGAACAGATATACCTCAATATAGAACAGAGATACATCAATATAGATCAGAGATACATCAATACAGAACAGAGATGCATCAATACAGAATAGAGATGCATCAATATAGAACAGAGATACATCAATATAGAACAGAGATACATCAATACAGAACAGAGATGCATCAATATAGAACAGAGATACATCAATACAGAACAGAGATGCATCAATATAGAACAGAGATACATCAATGTAGAACAGAGATACATCAATATAGAACAGAGATACATCAACATAGAACAGAGATACATCAACATAGAACAGAGATACATCAACATAGAACAGAGATGCATCAATATAGAACAGACATACATCAATGTAGAACAGAGATACATCAACATAGAACAGAGATACATCAATACAAAACAGAGATACATCAACATAGAACAGAGATGCATCAATATAGAACAGAGATACATCAATATAGAACAGAGATACATCAATATAGAACAGAGATACATCAACATAGAACAGAGATACATCAACATAGAACAGAGATACATCAACATAGAACAGAGATGCATCAATATAGAACAGACATACATCAATGTAGAACAGAGATACATCAACATAGAACAGAGATACATCAATACAAAACAGAGATACATCAACATAGAACAGAGATGCATCAATATAGAACAGAGATACATCAATATAGAACAGAGATACATCAATATAGAACAGACATACATCAATACAAAACAGTGATAAATCAATATAGAACAGAGATACATCCATATGGAACAGAGATACATCCATATGGAACAGAGATACATCAACATAGAACAGAGATACATCAATATAGAACAGACATACATCCATATGGAACAGAAATACATCCATATGGAACAGAAATACATCCATATGGAACAGAAATACATCATTATAGAACAGAGATACATCAATATAGAACAGAGATACATCAACATAGAACAGAGATGCATCAATATAGAACAGAGATACATCAATATAGAACAGACATACATCAATATAGAACAGACATACATCAATACAAAACAGTGATAAATCAATATAGAACAGAGATACATCCATATGGAACAGAGATACATCCATATGGAACAGAGATACATCAACATAGAACAGAGATGCATCAATATAGAACAGAGATACATCAATATAGAACAGAGATACATCAATATAGAACAGAGATACATCCATATAGAACAGAGATGCATCAATATAGAACAGAGATACATCAATATAGAACAGAGATACATCAATATAGAACAGATATACCTCAATATAGAACAGAGATACCTCAATATCGAACAGAGATACATCAATATAGAACAGAGATACATCAATATAGAACAGATATACCTCAATATAGAACAGAGATATATCAATATAGAACAGACATACATCAATATAGAACAGACATACATCAATACAGAACAGAGATACATCAACATAGAACAGAGATACATCAATGTAGAACAGAGATACATCAACATAGAACAGAGATACATCAATATAGAACAGAGATGCATCAATATAGAACAGAGATACCTCAATATAGAACAGAGATACATCAATACAAAACAGAGATACATCAACATAGAACAGAGATGCATCAATATAGAACAGAGATACATCAATACAGAACAGAGATGCATCAATATAGAACAGAGATACATCAATATAGAACAGATATACCTCAATATAGAACAGATACCTCAATATAGAACAGAGATACATCAATGTAGAACAGATACCTCACTATAGAACAGAGATACCTCAATATAGAACAGAGATACATCAATATAGAACAGATACCTCACTATAGAACAGAGATACCTCAATATAGAACAGAGATACATCCATATAGAACAGAGATACATCCATATAGAACAGAGATACCTCAATATATAACAGAAATACATCAATATAGAACAGAGATACATCAATACAAAACAGAGATACATCCATATAGAACAGACATACATCAAGATAGAACAGAGATACATCAATACAGAACAGAGATGCATCAATATAGAACAGAGATACATCAATGTAGAACAGATATACCTCAATATAGAACAGATACCTCAATATAGAACAGAGATACATCAATGTAGAACAGATACCTCACTATAGAACAGAGATACCTCAATATAGAACAGAGATACATCAATATACAACAGATACCTCACTATAGAACAGAGATACCTCAATATAGAACAGAGATACATCCATATAGAACAGAGATACATCCATATAGAACAGAGATACCTCAATATAGAACAGAAATACATCAATATAGAACAGAGATACATCAATATAGAACAGAGATACCTCAATATAGAACAGAAATACATCAATACAAAACAGAGATACATCCATATAGAACAGAGATGCATCAATACAAAACAGAGATACATCAATACAGAACAGAGATACATCAATACAAAACAGTGATAAATCAATATAGAACAGAGATACATTCATATGGAACAGAGATACATCCATATGGAACAGAAATACATCATTATAGAACAGAGATACATCAATATAGAACAGAGATTCATCAATACAAAACAGTGATAAATCAATATAGAACAGAGATACATTCATATGGAACAGAGATACATCCATATGGAACAGAAATACATCATTATAGAACAGAGATACATCAATATAGAACAGAGATACATCAATATAGAACAGAGATACATCAATATAGAACAGAGATTCATCAATACAAAACAGTGATAAATCAATATAGAACAGAGATACATTCATATGGAACAGAGATACATCCATATGGAACAGAAATACATCATTATAGAACAGAGATACATCAATATAGAACAGAGATACATCAATATAGAACAGAGATACATCAATACAAAACAGTGATAAATCAATATAGAACAGAGATACATTCATATGGAACAGAAATACATCATTATAGAACAGAGATACATCAATATAGAACAGAGATACATCAATATAGAACAGAGATACATCCATATAGAACAGAGATACATCAATATAGAACAGAGATACATCAATATAAAACAGAGATACATCATTATAGAACAGAGATACATCAACATAGAACAGAGATACATCAATATAAAACAGAGATACATCATTATAGAACAGAGATACATCAATATAGAACAGAGATACATCAATATAAAACAGAGATACATCATTATAGAACAGAGATACATCAATATAGAACAGAGATACATCAATATAAAACAGAGATACATCATTATAGAACAGAGATACATCATTATAGAACAGAGATACATCAATATAGAACAGAGATACATCAATATAGAACAGAAATACATCAATATAGAACAGAGATACATCAATATAGAACAGAAATACATCAATATAGAACAGAGATACATCAATATAAAACAGAGATACATCATTATAGAACAGAGATACATCAATATAGAACAGAGATACATCAATATAGAACAGAAATACATCAATATAGAACAGAGATACATCAATATAAAACAGAGATACATCATTATAGAACAGAGATACATCAATATAAAACAGAGATACATCATTATAGAACAGAGATACATCATTATAGAACAGAGATACATCAATATAGAACAGAGATACATCAATATAGAACAGAGATACATCCATATAGAACAGAGATACATCAATATAGAACAGAGATACATCAATATAAAACAGAGATACATCATTATAGAACAGAGATACATCATTATAGAACAGAGATACATCAATATAGAACAGAGATACATCAATATAGAACAGAGATACATCCATATAGAACAGAGATACATCAATATAGAACAGATATACCTCAATATAGAACAGAGATACATCAATATAGAACAGAGATACATCAATATAGAACAGAAATACATCAATATAGAACAGAGATTCATCAATATAGAACAGAGATACATCAATATAGAACAGAGATACATCCATATAGAACAGATATACCTCAATATAGAACAGAGATACATCAACATAGAACAGAGATACATCAACATAGAACAGAGATACATCAATATAGAACAGATATACATCAATATAGAACAGAGATTCATCAATATAGAACAGAGATACATCAATATAGAAGAGATATACATCAATATAGAACAGAGATACATCCATATAGAACAGAGATACATCAATATAGAACAGAAATACATCAACATAGAACAGAGATTCATCAATATAGAACAGAGATACATCCATATAGAACAGAGATACATCAATATAGAACAGAGATACATCAATATAAAACAGAGATACATCATTATAGAACAGAGATACATCAATATAGAACAGATATACATCAATATAGAACAGAGATTCATCAATATAGAACAGAGATACATCAATATAGAACAGATATACATCAATATAGAACAGAGATACATCCATATAGAACAGAGATACATCAATATAGAACAGATATACATCCATATAGAACAGAGATACATCAATATAGAACAGATATACATCAATATAGAACAGATATACATCAATATAGAACAGAGATTCATCATTATAGAACAGAGATACATCAATATAGAACAGATATACATCAATATAGAACAGAGATTCATCATTATAGAACAGAGATACATCAATATAGAACAGATATACATCAATATAGAACAGAGATACATCCATATAGAACAGAGATACATCAATATAGAACAGAGATACATCCATATAGAACAGAGATACATCAATATAGAACAGAGATACATCAATATAAAACAGAGATACATCATTATAGAACAGAGATACATCATTATAGAACAGAGATACATCAATATAGAACAGAGATACATCAATATAGAACAGAGATACATCAATATAGAACAGAGATACATCAATATAGAACAGAAATACATCAATATAGAACAGAGATTCATCAATATAGAACAGAGATACATCAATATAGAACAGAGATACATCAATATAGAACAGAGATACATCAATATAGAACAGAGATGCATCAATATAGAACAGAGATACATCAATATAGAACAGAGATACATCAATATAGAACAGAGATACATCAATATAAAACAGAGATACATCAATATAGAACAGTGATACATCAATATAAAACAGAGATACATCAATATAGAACAGAGATACATCAATATAAAACAGTATAGAACAGAGATACATCAATATAGAACAGAGATACATCAATATAGAACAGAGATACATCCATATAGAACAGAGATTCATCAATATAGAACAGAGATACATCAATATAGAACAGAGATACATCAATATAGAACAGAAATACATCAATATAGAACAGAGATTCATCAATATAGAACAGAGATACATCAATATAGAACAGATATACCTCAATATAGAACAGAGATACATCAATATAGAACAGAGATACATCAATATAGAACAGAGATACATCAATATAGAACAGATATACCTCAATATAGAACAGAGATACATCAATATAGAACAGAGATACATCCATATAGAACAGAGATACATCAATATAGAACAGAGATACATCAATACAAAACAGAGATACATCAATATAAAACAGAGATACATCATTATAGAACAGTGATACCTCAATATAGAACAGAGATACATCAATATAGAACAGAAATACATCAATATAGAACAGAGATACATCAATATAGAACAGAGATACATCAATATAGAACAGAGATACATCCATACAGAACAGAGATACATCATTATAGAACAGAGATACATCAATATAGAACAGAGATACATCAACATAGAACAGAGATACATCAATATAGAACAGAGATACATCAACATAGAACAGAGATACATCAATATAGAACAGAAATACATCAATATAGAACAGAGATACATCAATACAAAACAGAGATATATCCATATAGAACAGAGATACATCAATATAGAACAGAGATACATCAATATTGAACAGAGATACATCAATATAGAACAGAGATACATCAATATAGAACAGAGATACATCAATATAGAACAGAGATACATCAATATAAAACAGAGATACATCATTATAGAACAGTGATACCTCAATATAGAACAGAGATACCTCAATATAGAACAGAAATACATCAATATAGAACAGAGATACATCAATACAAAACAGAGATACATCCATATAGAACAGAGATACATCAATATAGAACAGAAATACATCAATATAGAACAGAGATTCATCAATACAAAACAGTGATAAATCAATATAGAACAGAGATACATTCATATGGAACAGAGATACATCCATATGGAACAGAAATACATCATTATAGAACAGAGATACATCAATATAGAACAGAGATACATCAATATAGAACAGAGATACATCAATACAAAACAGTGATACATCAATATAGAACAGAGATACATTCATATGGAACAGAGATACATCCATATGGAACAGAAATACATCATTATAGAACAGAGATACATCAATATAGAACAGAGATACATCAATATAGAACAGAGATACATCAATATAGAACAGAGATACATCCATATAGAACAGAGATACATCAATATAGAACAGAGATACATCAATATAGAATAGAGATACATCAATATAGAACAGTGATATGTCATTATAGAACAGAGATACATCAATATAGAACAGAGATACATCAATATAGAACAGAGATACATCATTATAGAACAGAGATACATCAATATAGAACAGAGATACATCAACATAGAACAGAGATACATCAATATAGAACAGATATACCTCAATATAGAATAGAGATACATCAATATAGAACAGTGATATGTCATTATAGAACAGAGATACATCAATATAGAACAGAGATACATCAATATAGAACAGAGATACATCATTATAGAACAGAGATACATCAATATAGAACAGTGATATGTCATTATAGAACAGAGATGCATCAATATAGAACAGAGATACATCAATATAGAACAGAGATACATCAACATAGAACAGAGATACATCAATATAGAACAGATATACATCAATATAGAACAGAGATACATCAATATAGAACAGAGATACATCAACATAGAACAGATATACCTCAATATAGAACAGAGATACATCAATATAGAACAGAGATACATCCATATAGAACAGAGATACATCAATATAGAACAGAGATACATCAATATAGAACAGAGATACATCAATATAGAACAGAGATACATCATTATAGAACAGAGATACATCAATATAGAACAGAGATACATCAACATAGAACAGAGATACATCAATATAGAACAGAGATACATCAATATAGAACAGAGATACATCAATATATAACAGAGATACATCAATATAGAACAGAGATACATCAATATAGAACAGAGATACATCAATATAGAACAGAGATACATCAATATAAAACAGAGATACATCATTATAGAACAGAGATACATCAATATAGAACAGAGATACATCAATATAGAACAGAAATACATCAATATAGAACAGAGATACATCATTATAGAACAGAGATACCTCAATATAGAACAGAGATACATCAATATAGAACAAAGATACCTCAATATAGAACAGAGATACATCAATATAGAACAGATATACATCAATATAGAATAGAGATACATCAATATAGAACAGTGATATGTCATTATAGAACAGAGATACATCAATATAGAACAGAGATACATCAATATAGAACAGAGATACATCATTATAGAACAGAGATACCTCAATATAGAACAGAGATACATCAATATAGAACAGAGATACATCAACATATAACAGAGATACATCAATATAGAACAGTGATACCTCAATATAGAACAGAGATACATCAATATAGAACAGATATACATCAATATAGAACAGTGATATGTCATTATAGAACAGAGATACATCAATATAGAACAGAGATACATCAATATAGAACAGAGATACATCATTATAGAACAGAGATACATCAATATAGAACAGAGATACATCAACATAGAACAGAGATGCATCAACATAGAACAGAGATACATCAATAGGGAATAGAGATACATCAATATAGAACAGTGATATGTCATTATAGAACAGAGATACATGAATATAGTACAGATATACATCAATATAGAACAGAGATACATCATTATAGAACAGAGATACCTCAATATAGAACAGAGATACATCAATATAGAACAGAGATACATCAATATAGAACAGATATACATCAATATAGAACAGAGATACATCAATATAGAATAGAGATACATCAATATAGAACAGTGATATGTCATTATAGAACAGAGATACATCAATATAGAACAGAGATACATCAATATAGAACAGAGATACATCATTATAGAACAGAGATACATCAATATAGAACAGAGATACATCAACATAGAACAGAGATGCATCAACATAGAACAGAGATACATCAATATAGAATAGAGATACATCAATATAGAACAGTGATATGTCATTATAGAACAGAGATACATCAATATAGAACAGATATACATCAATATAGAACAGAGATACATCATTATAGAACAGAGATACCTCAATATAGAACAGAGACACATCAATATAGAACAGAGATACATCAATATAGAACAGAGATACATCAATATACAACAGATATACATCAATATAGAACAGAGATACATCAATATAGAACAGAGATACATCAATATAGAATAGAGATACATCAATATAGAACAGTGATATGTCATTATAGAACAGAGATACATCAATATAGAACAGAGATACATCAATATAGAACAGAGATACATCATTATAGAACAGAGATACATCAATATAGAACAGAGATACATCAACATAGAACAGAGATGCATCAACATAGAACAGAGATACATCAATATAGAACAGAGATACATCAATATAGAACAGAGATACATCAACATAGAACAGAGATACATCAATATAGAACAGAGATACATCAATATAGAACAGATATACCTCAATATAGAATAGAGATACATCAATATAGAACAGTGATATGTCATTATAGAACAGAGATACATCAATATAGAACAGAGATACATCAATATAGAACAGAGATACATCATTATAGAACAGAGATACATCAATATAGAACAGTGATATGTCATTATAGAACAGAGATACATCAATATAGAACAGAGATACATCATTATAGATCAGAGATACATCAATATAGAACAGAGATACATCAATATAGAACAGAAATACATCATTATAGAACAGAGATACATCAATATAGAACAGTGATATGTCATTATAGAACAGAGATACATCAATATAGAACAGAGATACGTCATTATAGAACAGAGATACATCAATATAGAACAGAGATACATCAACATAGAACAGAGATACATCAATATAGAACAGATATATATCAATATAGAACAGAGATACATCAATATAGAACAGAGATACATCAACATAGAACAGAGATACATCAATATAGAACAGAGATACATCAATATAGAACAGAGATACATCAATATAGAACAGATATACCTCAATATAGAACAGAGATACATCAATATAGAACAGAGATACATCCATATAGAACAGAGATACATCAATATAGAACAGAGATACATCAATATAGAACAGAGATACATCAATATAGAACAGAGATACATCAATATAGAACAGTGATACCTCAATATAGAACAGAGATACATCAATATAAAACAGAGATACATCATTATAGAACAGAGATACATCCATATAGAACAGAGATACATCAATATAGAACAGAAATACATCAATACAGAACAGAGATGCATCAATACAGAACAGAGATGCATCAATATAGAACAGAGATACATCAATACAGAACAGAAATACATCAATATAGAACAGAGATTCATCAATACAAAACAGTGATAAATTAATATAGAACAGAGATACATTCATATGGAACAGAGATACATCCATATGGAACAGAAATACATCATTATAGAACAGAGATACATCAATATAGAACAGAGATACATCAATATAGAACAGAGATACATCAATATAGAACAGAGATACATCAATATAGAACAGAGATACATCAATATAGAACAGAGATACATCAATATAGAACAGAGATACATCAATACAGAACAGAGATACATCAATATAGAACAGTGATACATCAATATAGAACAGAGATACATCAATATAGAACAGAGATACATCAACATAGAACAGAGATACATCAATATAGAATAGAGATACATCAATATAGAACAGTGATATATCATTATAGAACAGAGATACATCAATATAGAACAGAGATACATCAATATAGAACAGAGATACATCATTATAGAACAGAGATACATCAATATAGAACAGAGATGCATCAATACAAAACAGAGATACATCAATACAGAACAGAGATACATCAATATAGAACAGAGATACATCAATATAGAACAGAGATACATCAATATAGAATAGAGATACATCAATATAGAACAGTGATATGTCATTATAGAACAGAGATACATCAATATAGAACAGAGATACATCAATATAGAACAGAGATACATCATTATAGAACAGAGATACATCAATATAGAACAGAGATACATCAACATAGAACAGAGATGCATCAACATAGAACAGAGATACATCAATATAGAACAGTGATATGTCATTATAGAACAGAGATACATCAATATAGAACAGATATACATCAATATAGAACAGAGATACCTCAATATAGAACAGAGATACATCAATATAGAACAGAGATACATCAATATAGAACAGAGATACATCAATATACAACAGATATACATCAATATAGAACAGAGATACATCAATATAGAACAGAGATACATCAATATAGAATAGAGATACATCAATATAGAACAGTGATATGTCATTATAGAACAGAGATACATCAATATAGAACAGAGATACATCAATATAGAACAGAGATACATCATTATAGAACAGAGATACATCATTATAGAACAGAGATACCTCAATATAGAACAGAGATACATCAATATAGAACAGAGATACATCAATATAGAACAGAGATACATCAATATACAACAGATATACATCAATATAGAACAGAGATACATCAATATAGAACAGAGATACATCAATATAGAATAGAGATACATCAATATAGAACAGTGATATGTCATTATAGAACAGAGATACATCAATATAGAACAGAGATACATCAATATAGAACAGAGATACATCATTATAGAACAGAGATACATCAATATAGAACAGAGATACATCAACATAGAACAGAGATGCATCAACATAGAACAGAGATACATCAATATAGAACAGAGATACATCAATATAGAACAGAGATACATCAACATAGAACAGAGATACATCAATATAGAACAGAGATACATCAATATAGAACAGATATACCTCAATATAGAATAGAGATACATCAATATAGAACAGTGATATGTCATTATAGAACAGAGATACATCAATATAGAACAGAGATACATCAATATAGAACAGAGATACATCATTATAGAACAGAGATACATCAATATAGAACAGTGATATGTCATTATAGAACAGAGATACATCAATATAGAACAGAGATACATCATTATAGATCAGAGATACATCAATATAGAACAGAGATACATCAATATAGAACAGAGATACATCATTATAGAACAGAGATACATCAATATAGAACAGTGATATGTCATTATAGAACAGAGATACATCAATATAGAACAGAGATACATCATTATAGAACAGAGATACATCAATATAGAACAGAGATACATCAACATAGAACAGAGATACATCAATATAGAACAGATATATATCAATATAGAACAGAGATACATCAATATAGAACAGAGATACATCAACATAGAACAGAGATACATCAATATAGAACAGAGATACATCAATATAGAACAGAGATACATCAATATAGAACAGATATACCTCAATATAGAACAGAGATACATCAATATAGAACAGAGATACATCAATATAGAACAGAGATACATCAATATAGAACAGAGATACATCAATATAGAACAGTGATACCTCAATATAGAACAGAGATACATCAATATAAAACAGAGATTCATCATTATAGAACAGAGATACATCCATATAGAACAGAGATACATCAATATAGAACAGAAATACATCAATACAGAACAGAGATGCATCAATACAGAACAGAGATGCATCAATATAGAACAGAGATACATCAATACAGAACAGAAATACATCAATATAGAACAGAGATTCATCAATACAAAACAGTGATAAATTAATATAGAACAGAGATACATTCATATGGAACAGAGATACATCCATATGGAACAGAAATACATCATTATAGAACAGAGATACATCAATATAGAACAGAGATACATCAATATAGAACAGAGATACATCAATATAGAACAGAGATACATCAATATAGAACAGAGATGCATCAATATAGAACAGAGATACATCAATATAGAACAGAGATACATCAATATAGAACAGAGATACATCAATACAGAACAGAGATACATCAATATAGAACAGTGATACATCAATATAGAACAGAGATACATCAATATAGAACAGAGATACATCAACATAGAACAGAGATACATCAATATAGAATAGAGATACATCAATATAGAACAGTGATATATCATTATAGAACAGAGATACATCAATATAGAACAGAGATACATCAATATAGAACAGAGATACATCATTATAGAACAGAGATACATCAATATAGAACAGAGATGCATCAATACAAAACAGAGATACATCAATACAGAACAGAGATACATCAATATAGAACAGAGATACATCAATATAGAACAGAGATACATCAATATAGAACAGATATACCTCAATATAGAACAGAGATACATCAATATAGAACAGAGATACATCCATATAGAACAGAGATACATCCATATGGAACAGAGATGCATCAATATAGAACAGAGATACATCAATATAGAACAGTGATAAATCAATATAGAACACAGATACATCAACATAGAACAGAGATGCATCAATATAGAACAGAGATACATCAATATAGAACAGAGATACATCAACATAGAACAGAGATACATCAATATAGAACAGAGATACATCAGTATAGAACAGAGATACATCCATATAGAACAGACATACATCAAGATAGAACAGAGATACATCCATATAAAACAGAGATACATCAATATAGAACAGAGATACATCAATATAGAACAGAGATACATCAATATAGAACAGAGATACATCAATATAGAACAGAGATACATCAAAATAGAACAGAGATACATCAACATAGAACAGAGATACATCAATATAGAACAGAGATACATCAATATAGAACAGAGATACATCAATATAGAACAGAGATACATCAATATAGAACAGAGATACATCAATATAGAACAGAGATACATCAAAATAGAACAGAGATACATCAACATAGAACAGAGATACATCAATATAGAACAGAGATACATCAATATAGAACAGAGATACATCAATATAGAACAGAGATACATCAATATAGAACAGAGATACATCAATACAGAACAGTGATACATCAATATAGAACAGTGATACATCAATATAGAACAGATATACCTCAATATAGAACAGAGATACATCAATATAGAACAGACATACATCAATATAGAACAGAGATACATCAATATAGAACAGAGATACATCAACATAGAACAGAGATACATCAATATAGAACAGTGATACATCAATATAGAACAGAGATACATCAATACAGAACAGTGATACATCAATATAGAACAGTGATACATCAATATAGAACAGATATACCTCAATATAGAACAGAGATACATCAATATAGAACAGTGATACATCAATATAGAACAGAGATACATCAATATAGAACAGAGATACATCAACATAGAACAGAGATACATCAATATAGAACAGTGATACATCCATACAGAACAGAGATACATCAATATAGAACAGAGATACAACAATATAGAACAGAGATACATCAATATAGAACAGAGATACATCAACATAGAACAGAGATACATCAATATAGAACAGTGATACATCCATACAGAACAGAGATACATCAATATAGAACAGAGATGCATCAATATAGAACAGAGATGCATCAATATAGAACAGAGATGCATCAATATAGAACAGAGATACATCAATATAGAACAGAGATGCATCAATACAGAACAGAGATACATCAATATAGAACAGAGATACATCAATATAGAACAGAGATACATCAATATAGAACAGAGATACATCAAAATAGAACAGAGATACATCAACATAGAACAGAGATACATCAATACAGAACAGAGATGCATCAATACAGAACAGAGATACATCAATATAGAACAGAGATACATCAATACAGAACAGAGATGCATCAATACAGAACAGAGATACATCAATATAGAACAGAGATACATCAATACAGAACAGTGATACATCAATATAGAACAGTGATACATCAATATAGAACAGAGATACATCAATATAGAACAGAGATACATCAAAATAGAACAGAGATACATCAACATAGAACAGAGATACATCAATACAGAACAGAGATACATCAATACAGAACAGAGATACATCAATACAGAACAGAGATACATCAATATAGAACAGATATACCTCAATATAGAACAGAGATACATCAATATAGAACAGAGATGCATCAATATAGAACAGAGATACATCAATACAAAACAGAGATACATCAATATAGAACAGATATACCTCAATATAGAACAGATACCTCAATATAGAACAGAGATACATCAATGTAGAACAGATACCTCACTATAGAACAGAGATACCTCAATATAGAACAGAGATACATCAATATAGAACAGAGATACCTCACTATAGAACAGAGTTACCTCAATATAGAACAGAGATACATCCATATAGAACAGAGATACATCCATATAGAACAGAGATACCTCAATATAGAACAGAAATACATCAATATAGAACAGAGATTCATCAATATAGAACAGAGATGCATCAATACAAAACAGTGATACCTCAATATAGAACAGAGATACATCCATATGGAACAGAGATACATCCATATGGAACAGAGATACATCAATATAGAACAGAAATACATCAATATAGAACAGAGATACATCAATATAGAACAGAGATACATCAATATAGAACAGAGATACATCAATGTAGAACAGAGATACATCAATATAGAACAGAGATGCATCAATACAAAACAGTGATAAATCAATATAGAACAGAGATACATTCATATGGAACAGAGATACATCCATATGGAACAGAGATACATCAATATAGAACAGAAATACATCAATACAAAACAGTGATAAATCAATATAGAACAGAGATACATTCATATGGAACAGAGATACATCAATATAGAACAGAGATACATCAATATAGAACAGAGATACATCCATATAGAACAGAGATACATCAATATAGAATAGAGATACATCAATATAGAACAGAGATACATCATTATAGAACAGAGATACATCAATATAGAACAGAGATACATCAACATAGAACAGAGATGCATCAATATAGAACAGAGATACATCAATATAGAACAGAGATACATCATTATAGAACAGAGATACATCAATATAGAACAGAGATACATCAACATAGAACAGAGATGCATCAATATAGAACAGAGATACATCCATATGGAACAGAGATACATCAATATAGAACAGAGATACATCAATATAGAACAGAGATACATCAATATAGAACAGTGATACATCAATATAGAACAGAGATACATCCATATGGAACAGAGATACATCAATATAGAACAGAGATACATCAATATAGAACAGAGATACATCAATATAGAACAGAGATACATCAATATAGAACAGAGATACATCAACATAGAACAGAGATACATCAACATAGAACAGAGATACATCAATATAGAACAGAGATACATCAATATAGAACAGAGATACATCATTGTAGAACAGAGATACATCAACATAGAACAGAGATGCATCAACATAGAACAGAGATACATCAATATAGAACAGAGATACATCATTGTAGAACAGAGATACATCAACATAGAACAGAGATGCATCAATATAGAACAGAGATACATCAATACAAAACAGTGATAAATCAATATAGAACAGATATACATCAATATAGAACAGAGATACATCAATATAGAACAGAGATACATCCATATAAAACAGAGATACATCCATACAAAACAGTGGTAAATCAATATAGAACAGAGATACATCAATATAGAACAGAGATACATCAACATAGAACAGAGATACATCAACATAGAACAGAGATACATCAATATAGAACAGAGATACATCATTGTAGAACAGAGATACATCAACATAGAACAGAGATGCATCAATATAGAACAGAGATACATCAATACAAAACAGTGATAAATCAATATAGAACAGATATACATCAATATAGAACAGAGATACATCAATATAGAACAGAGATACATCCATATAAAACAGAGATACATCAATATAGAACAGAGATACATCATTGTAGAACAGAGATACATCAACATAGAACAGAGATGCATCAATATAGAACAGAGATACATCAATACAAAACAGTGATAAATCAATATAGAACAGATATACATCAATATAGAACAGATATACATCAATATAGAACAGAGATACATCAATATAGAACAGAGATACATCAACATTGAACAGAGATACATCAATATAGAACAGAGATACCTCAATATAGAACAGAGATACATCCATATAGAACAGAGATACATCCATATGGAACAGAAATACATCATTATAGAACAGAGATACATCAATATAGAACAGAGATACATCTATATAGAACAGAGATACATCCATATAGAACAGAGATACATCAATATAGAATAGAGATACATCATTATAGAACAGAGATACATCAATATAGAACAGAGATACATCAATATAGAACAGAGATACATCAATACAAAACAGTGATACATCCATATAAAACAGAGATACATCAATACAGAACAGAGATACATCAATGTAGAACAGAGATACATCAATATAGAACAGAAATACATCAATATAGAACAGAAATACATCAATATAGAACAGAGATACATCAATACAAAACAGAGATACATCCATATAGAACAGAGATACATCAATATAGAACAGAAATACATCAATATAGAACAGAGATACATCAATACAAAACAGAGATACATCCATATAGAACAGAGATACATCAATATAGAACAGAAATACATCAATATAGAACAGAGATTCATCAATACAAAACAGTGATAAATCAATATAGAACAGAGATACATCCATATGGAACAGAAATACATCATTATAGAACAGAGATACATCAATATAGAACAGAGATACATCAATATAGAACAGATATACCTCAATATAGAACAGAGATACATCAATATAGAACAGAGATACATCCATATAGAACAGAGATACATCAATATAGAATAGAGATACATCAATATAGAACAGTGATATATCATTATAGAACAGAGATACATCAATATAGAACAGAGATACATCAATATAGAACAGAGATACATCAATATAGAACAGAGATACATCATTATAGAACAGAGATACATCAACATAAAACAGAGATGCATCAATATAGAACAGAGATACATCAATATAGAACAGAGATACATCAATATAGAACAGAGATACATCAATATAGAACAGAGATACATCAATATAGAACAGATATACATCAATATAGAACAGTGATACCTCAATATAGAAAAGAGATACATCCATATAAAACAGAGATACATCCATACAAAACAGAGATACATCAATATAGAACAGAGATACCTCAATATAAAACAGAGATACATCAATATAGAACAGAGATACATCAATATAAAACAGAGATACATCAATATAGAACAGAGATACATCAATATAGAACAGAGATACATCAATATAGAACAGAGATACATCAATATAGAACAGATATACCTCAATATAGAACAGAGATACATCAATATAGAACAGAGATACATCCATATAGAACAGAGATACATCAATATAGAACAGAGATACATCAATATAGAACAGTGATACCTCAATATAGAACAGAGATACATCAATATAGAACAGAGATACATCAATATAGAACAGAGATACATCAACATAGAACAGAGATACATCAATATAGAACAGAGATACATCAACATAGAACAGAGATACATCAATATAGAACAGAGATACAACAACATAGAACAGAGATGCATCAATATAGAACAGAGATACATCAATATAGAACAGAGATACATCAACATAGAACAGAGATACATCAATATAGAACAGAGATACATCAATATAGAACAGAGATACATCAACATAGAACAGAGATACATCAATATAGAACAGAGATACATCAATATAGAACAGAGATACATCATTGTAGAACAGAGATACATCAACATAGAACAGAGATGCATCAATATAGAACAGAGATACATCAATATAGAACAGAGATACATCAATACAGAACAGAGATACATCAATATAGAACAGAGATACATCCATATAGAACAGAGATACATCAATATAGAACAGAGATGCATCAATATAGAACAGAGATACATCAATATAGAACAGAGATACATCAATATAGAACAGAGATACATCCATATAGAACAGAGATACATCAATATAGAACAGAGATACATCAATATAGAACAGATATACCTCAATATAGAACAGAGATACATCAATATAGAACAGAGATACATCATTGTAGAACAGAGATACATCAACATAGAACAGAGATGCATCAATATAGAACAGAGATACATCAACATAGAACAGAGATGGATCACTATAGAACAGAGATACATCAATATAGAACAGAGATACCTTAATATAGAACAGAGATACATCAATATAGAACAGAGATACATCAATATGGAACAGAGATACATCAATATAGAACAGAGATACATCAACATAGAACAGATATACCTCAATATAGAACAGAGATACATCAATACAGAACAGAGATACCTCAATATAGAACAGAGATACATCAATATAGAACAGAGATACATCAATATAGAACAGAGATACATCAATATAGAACAGAGATACATCAATACAGAACAGAGATGCATCAATACAGAACAGAGATACATCAATATAGAACAGAGATACATCAATATAGAACAGTGATACATCAATATAGAACAGTGATACATCAATATAGAACAGATATAAGTCAATATAGAACAGAGATACATCAATATAGAACAGATATACCTCAATATAGAACAGAGATACATCAATATAGAACAGATATACCTCAATATAGAACAGAGATACATCAATATAGAACAGAGATACATCAATACAGAACAGAGATGCATCAATATAGAACAGAGATACATCAATATAGAACAGAGATACATCAATACAGAACAGAGATGCATCAATATAGAACAGATATACCTCAATATAGAACAGAGATACATCAATATAGAACAGAGATACATCAATATAGAACAGTGATACATCAATATAGAACAGAGATACATCAATATAGAACAGAGATACCTCACTATAGAACAGAGATACATCAATATAGAACAGAGATACATCAATATAGAACAGTGATACATCAATATAGAACAGATATACCTCAATATAGGACAGAGATACATCAATATAGAACAGAGATACATCAATATAGAACAGTGATACATCAATATAGAACAGTGATACATCAATATAGAACAGTGATACATCAATATAGAACAGTGATACATCAATATAGAACAGAGATACCTCACTATAGAACAGAGATACATCAATATAGAACAGTGATACATCAATATAGAACAGTGATACATCAATATAGAACAGTGATACATCAATATAGAACAGCGATACATCACTATAGAACAGAGATACATCAATATAGAACAGAGATACATCAATATAGAACAGTGATACATCAATATAGAACAGAGATACATCAATATAGAACAGTGATACATCAATATAGAACAGTGATACATCAATATAGAACAGAGATACATCAATATAGAACAGATATACCTCAATATAGAACAGAGATACCTCAATATTGGACAGAGATACATCAATATAGAACAGAGATACATCAATATAGAACAGTGATACATCAATATAGAACAGAGATACCTCACTATAGAACAGAGATACATCACTATAGAACAGAGATACATCAATATAGAACAGTGATACATCAATATAGAACAGAGATACATCAATATAGAACAGATATACCTCAATATAGAACAGAGATACCTCAATATAGAACAGAGATACATCAATATAGAACAGAGATACATCCATATAGAACAGAGATACATCAATATAGAACAGAGATACATCAATATAGAACAGATATACCTCAATATAGAACAGAGATACATCAATATAGAACAGAGATACATCAATATAGAACAGATATACCTCAATATAGAACAGAGATACATCAATATAGATCAGAGATACATCAATACAGAACAGAGATGCATCAATACAGAATAGAGATGCATCAATATAGAACAGAGATACATCAATATAGAACAGAGATACATCCATATAGAACAGAGATACATCAATATAGATCAGAGATACATCAATACAGAACAGAGATGCATCAATACAGAACAGAGATGCATCAATATAGAACAGAGATACATAAATATAGAACAGAGATACATCAATATACAACAGAGATACATCAATATAGAACAGAGATACCTCAATATAGATCAGAGATACATCAATACAGAACAGAGATGCATCAATACAGAACAGAGATACCTCAATATAGAACAGAGATACATCAATACAGAACAGAGATACATCAATATAGAACAGAGATACATCAATACAGAACAGAGATGCATCAATACAGAACAGAGATACCTCAATATAGAACAGAGATACATCAATACAGAACAGTGATACATCAATATAGAACAGAGATACATCAATATAGATCAGAGATACATCAATACAGAACAGAGATGCATCAATACAGAACAGAGATACCTCAATATAGAACAGAGATACATCAATACAGAACAGAGATACATCAATATAGAACAGAGATACATCAATATAGAACAGAGATACATCCATATAGAACAGAGATACATCAATATAGAACAGAGATACATCAATATAGAACAGAGATACATCAATATAGAACAGAGATACATCAATATAGAACAGTGATACATCGATATAGAACAGTGATACATCAATATAGAACAGAGATACATCAATATAGAACAGATATACCTCAATATAGAACAGAGATACATCAATATAGAATAGAGATACATCAATATAGAACAGTGATACATCAATATAGAACAGAGATACATCAATATAGAACAGATATACCTCAATATAGAACAGAGATACATCAATATAGAACAGAGATACATCAATATAGAACAGTGATACAGTGATACATCGATATAGAACAGTGATACATCAATATAGAACAGAGATACATCAATATAGAACAGATATACCTCAATATAGAACAGAGATACATCAATATAGAACAGAGATACCTCAATATAGAACAGAGATACATCAATATAGAACAGTGATACATCGATATAGAACAGTGATACATCAATATAGAACAGAGATGCATCAATATAGAACAGAGATACATCAATATAGAACAGACATACATCAATATAGAACAGAGATACATCAACATAGAACAGAGATGCATCAATATAGAACAGAGATACATCAATATAGAACAGACATACATCAATATAGAACAGACATACATCAATACAAAACAGTGATAAATCAATATAGAACAGAGAGACATCCATATGGAACAGAGATACATCAATACAAAACAGTGATACCTCAATATAGAACAGAGATACATCCATATGGAACAGAGATACATCCATATGGAACAGAGAAACATCAACATAGAACAGACATACATCAATATAGAACAGAGATACATCAATATAGAACAGAGATACATCAATATAGAACAGAGATACATCAATATAGAAGAGAGATACATCCATATAGAACAGAGATACATCAATATAGAACAGAGATACATCCATATAGAACAGAGATACATCAATATAGAACAGAGATACATCCATATAGAATAGAGATACATCAATATAGAACAGAGATACATCAATATAGAACAGACATACATCAATATAGAACAGACATACATCAACATAGAACAGACATACATCAATATAGAACAGAGATACATCAATATAGAACAGAGATACATCAATATAGAAGAGAGATACATCCATATAGAACAGAGATACATCAATATAGAACAGAGATACATCAATATAGAACAGAGATACATCAATATAGAACAGAGATACATCCATATAGAACAGAGATACATCAATATAGAACAGATATACCTCAATATAGAACAGATATACCTCAATATAGAACAGAGATACATCAATATAGAACAGAGATACATCAATATAGAACAGAGATACCTCAATATAGAACAGAGATACATCAATATAGAACAGAGATATATCAATATAGAACAGAGATACATCAATACAAAACAGTGATAAATCAATATAGAACAGAGATACATCAATATAAAACAGAGATACATCAATATAGAACAGAGATACCTCAATATAGAACAGAGATACCTCAATATAGAACAGAGATACATCAATGTAGAACAGAGATACATCAATATAGAACAGAGATACCTCAATATAGAACAGAGATACATCAATATAAAACAGAGATACATCAATATAAAACAGAGATACATCAATATAGAACAGAGATACCTCAATATAGAACAGAGATACCTCAATATAGAACAGAGATACATCAATGTAGAACAGAGATACATCAATATAGAACAGAGATACCTCAATATAGAACAGAGATACATCAATATAAAACAGAGATACATCAATATAAAACAGAGATACATCAATATAGAACAGAGATACCTCAATATAGAACAGAGATACATCAATATAGAACAGAGATACATCAATGTAGAACAGAGATACATCAATATAGAACAGAGATACCTCAATATAGAACAGAGATACATCAATGTAGAACAGAGATACATCAATATAGAACAGAGATACATCAATATAGAACAGAGATACATCCATATAGAACAGAGATACATCAATATAGAACAGAGATACATCCATATAGAATAGAGATACATCAATATAGAACAGAGATACATCAATATAGAACAGACATACATCAATATAGAACAGACATACATCAATATAGAACAGAGATACATCAATATAGAACAGAGATACATCAACATAGAACAGACATACATCAACATAGAACAGACATACATCAATATAGAACAGAGATACATCAATATAGAACAGAGATACATCAATATAGAAGAGAGATACATCCATATAGAACAGAGATACATCAATATAGAACAGAGATACATCAATATAGAACAGAGATACATCAATATAGAACAGAGATACATCCATATAGAACAGAGATACATCAATATAGAACAGATATACCTCAATATAGAACAGATATACCTCAATATAGAACAGAGATACATCAATATAGAACAGAGATACATCAATATAGAACAGAGATACCTCAATATAGAACAGAGATACATCAATATAGAACAGAGATATATCAATATAGAACAGAGATACATCAATACAAAACAGTGATAAATCAATATAGAACAGAGATACATCAATATAAAACAGAGATACATCAATATAGAACAGAGATACATCAATATAGAACAGAGATACCTCAATATAGAACAGAGATACCTCAATATAGAACAGAGATACATCAATGTAGAACAGAGATACATCAATATAGAACGGAGATACCTCAATATAGAACAGAGATACATCAATATAAAACAGAGATACATCAATATAAAACAGAGATACATCAATATAGAACAGAGATACCTCAATATAGAACAGAGATACCTCAATATAGAACAGAGATACATCAATGTAGAACAGAGATACATCAATATAGAACAGAGATACCTCAATATAGAACAGAGATACATCAATATAAAACAGAGATACATCAATATAAAACAGAGATACATCAATATAGAACAGAGATACCTCAATATAGAACAGAGATACCTCAATATAGAACAGAGATACATCAATGTAGAACAGAGATACATCAATATAGAACAGAGATACCTCAATATAGAACAGAGATACATCAATATAGAACAGAGATACATCAATGTAGAACAGAGATACATCAATATAGAACAGAGATACATCAATATAGAACAGAGATACCTCAATATAGAACAGAGATACATCAATGTAGAACAGAGATACATCAATATAGAACAGAGATACCTCAATATAGAACAGAGATACATCAATATAGAACAGAGATACATCAATGTAGAACAGAGATACCTCAATATAGAACAGAGATACATCAATAAACAACAGATATACCTCAATATAGAACAGAGATACATCAACATAGAACAGAGATACATCAACATAGAACAGAGATACATCAATATAGAACAGAGATACCTCAATATAGAACAGAGATACATCAATACAGAACAGGAATACATCAATATAGAACAGAGATACATCAATATAGAACAGTGATACATCAATATAGAACAGTGATACATCAATATAGAACAGAGATACCTCACTATAGAACAGAGATACATCACTATAGAACAGAGATACATCAATATAGAACAGAGATACATCAATATAGAACAGAGATACATCAATATAGAACAGAGATGCATCAACATAGAACAGAGATACATCAATATAGAACAGAGATACATCAATGTAGAACAGAGATACATCAACATAGAACAGAGATACATCAATACAAAACAGAGATACATCAACATAGAACAGAGATGCATCAATATAGAACAGAGATACATCAATATAGAACAGAGATATATCAATATAGAACATAGATACATCAATACAAAACAGTGATAAATCAATATAGAACAGAGATACATCAATATAAAACAGAGATACATCCATATAGAACAGAGATACATCAATATAGAACAGAGATACATCCATATAAAACAGAGATACATCAATATAGAACAGAGATACATCAACATAGAACAGAGATACATCAATATAGAACAGAGATACATCAATATAGAACAGAGATACATCAATATAGAACAGAGATACATCAACATAGAACAGAGATACATCAATGTAGAACAGAGATACATCAACATACAACAGAGATGCATCAATATAGAACAGAGATACATCAATATAGAACAGAGATACATCAATGTAGAACAGAGATACATCAATATAGAACAGAGATACATCAATATAGAACAGAGATACATCAATGTAGAACAGAGATACATCAACATAGAACAGAGATGCATCAATATAGAACAGAGATACCTCAATATAGAACAGAGATACATCAATATAGAACAGAGATACATCAACATAGAACAGAGATACATCAACATAGAACAGAGATACATCAATATAGAACAGAGATACATCAACATAGAACAGAGATACATCAACATAGAACAGAGATACATCAACATAGAACAGAGATACATCAATATAGAACAGAGATACATCAACATAGAACAGAGATGCATCAACATAGAACAGAGATACATCAATATAGAACAGAGATACATCAATATAGAACAGACATACATCAATATAGAACAGAGATACATCAACATAGAACAGAGATGCATCAATATAGAACAGAGATACATCCATATAGAACAGAGATACATCAATATAGAACAGTGATACATCAATATAGAACAGTGATACATCAATATAGAACAGTGAACAGAGATACATCCATATAGAACAGAGATACATCAATATAGAACAGAGATACATCCATATAGAACAGAGATACATCAATATAGAACAGAGATACATCAATATAGAACAGTGATACATCAATATAGAACAGTGAACAGAGATACATCAACATAGAACAGAGATACATCAATATAGAACAGAGATGCATCAATATAGAACAGAGATACATCAATATAGAACAGAGATACATCAATACAGAACAGAGATACATCAATATAGAACAGAGATACATCCATATAGAACAGAGATACATCAATATAGAACAGAGATGCATCAATATAGAACAGAGATACATCAATATAGAACAGAGATACATCAATATAGAACAGAGATACATCCATATAGAACAGAGATACATCAATATAGAACAGAGATACATCAATATAGAACAGATATACCTCAATATAGAACAGAGATACATCAATATAGAACAGAGATACATCATTGTAGAACAGAGATACATCAACATAGAACAGAGATGCATCAATATAGAACAGAGATACATCAACATAGAACAGAGATGGATCACTATAGAACAGAGATACATCAATATAGAACAGAGATACCTTAATATAGAACAGAGATACATCAATATAGAACAGAGATACATCAATATGGAACAGAGATGCATCAATATAGAACAGAGATACATCAATATAGAACAGAGATACATCAATATAGAACAGAGATACATCAATATAGAACAGAGATACCTCAATATAGAACAGAGATACATCAATATAGAACAGAGATACATCAATATAGAACAGAGATACATCAATATAGAACAGAGATACATCAATACAGAACAGAGATGCATCAATACAGAACAGAGATACATCAATATAGAACAGAGATACATCAATATAGAACAGTGATACATCAATATAGAACAGTGATACATCAATATAGAACAGATATAAGTCAATATAGAACAGAGATACATCAATATAGAACAGATATACCTCAATATAGAACAGAGATACATCAATATAGAACAGATATACCTCAATATAGAACAGAGATACATCAATATAGAACAGAGATACATCAATACAGAACAGAGATGCATCAATATAGAACAGAGATACATCAATATAGAACAGAGATACATCAATACAGAACAGAGATGCATCAATATAGAACAGATATACCTCAATATAGAACAGAGATACATCAATATAGAACAGAGATACATCAATATAGAACAGTGATACATCAATATAGAACAGAGATACATCAATATAGAACAGAGATACCTCACTATAGAACAGAGATACATCAATATAGAACAGTGATACATCAATATAGAACAGTGATACATCAATATAGAACAGCGATACATCACTATAGAACAGAGATACATCAATATAGAACAGAGATACATCAATATAGAACAGTGATACATCAATATAGAACAGAGATACATCAATATAGAACAGTGATACATCAATATAGAACAGTGATACATCAATATAGAACAGAGATACATCAATATAGAACAGATATACCTCAATATAGAACAGAGATACCTCAATATTGGACAGAGATACATCAATATAGAACAGAGATACATCAATATAGAACAGTGATACATCAATATAGAACAGAGATACCTCACTATAGAACAGAGATACATCACTATAGAACAGAGATACATCAATATAGAACAGTGATACATCAATATAGAACAGAGATACATCAATATAGAACAGATATACCTCAATATAGAACAGAGATACCTCAATATAGAACAGAGATACATCAATATAGAACAGAGATACATCCATATAGAACAGAGATACATCAATATAGAACAGAGATACATCAATATAGAACAGATATACCTCAATATAGAACAGAGATACATCAATATAGAACAGAGATACATCAATATAGAACAGATATACCTCAATATAGAACAGAGATACATCAATATAGATCAGAGATACATCAATACAGAACAGAGATGCATCAATACAGAATAGAGATGCATCAATATAGAACAGAGATACATCAATATAGAACAGAGATACATCCATATAGAACAGAGATACATCAATATAGATCAGAGATACATCAATACAGAACAGAGATGCATCAATACAGAACAGAGATGCATCAATATAGAACAGAGATACATAAATATAGAACAGAGATACATCAATATACAACAGAGATACATCAATATAGAACAGAGATACCTCAATATAGATCAGAGATACATCAATACAGAACAGAGATGCATCAATACAGAACAGAGATACCTCAATATAGAACAGAGATACATCAATACAGAACAGAGATACATCAATATAGAACAGAGATACATCAATACAGAACAGAGATGCATCAATACAGAACAGAGATACCTCAATATAGAACAGAGATACATCAATACAGAACAGTGATACATCAATATAGAACAGAGATACATCAATATAGATCAGAGATACATCAATACAGAACAGAGATGCATCAATACAGAACAGAGATACCTCAATATAGAACAGAGATACATCAATACAGAACAGAGATACATCAATATAGAACAGAGATACATCAATATAGAACAGAGATACATCCATATAGAACAGAGATACATCAATATAGAACAGAGATACATCAATATAGAACAGAGATACATCAATATAGAACAGAGATACATCAATATAGAACAGTGATACATCGATATAGAACAGTGATACATCAATATAGAACAGAGATACATCAATATAGAACAGATATACCTCAATATAGAACAGAGATACATCAATATAGAATAGAGATACATCAATATAGAACAGTGATACATCAATATAGAACAGAGATACATCAATATAGAACAGATATACCTCAATATAGAACAGAGATACATCAATATAGAACAGAGATACATCAATATAGAACAGTGATACAGTGATACATCGATATAGAACAGTGATACATCAATATAGAACAGAGATACATCAATATAGAACAGATATACCTCAATATAGAACAGAGATACATCAATATAGAACAGAGATACCTCAATATAGAACAGAGATACATCAATATAGAACAGTGATACATCGATATAGAACAGTGATACATCAATATAGAACAGAGATGCATCAATATAGAACAGAGATACATCAATATAGAACAGACATACATCAATATAGAACAGAGATACATCAACATAGAACAGAGATGCATCAATATAGAACAGAGATACATCAATATAGAACAGACATACATCAATATAGAACAGACATACATCAATACAAAACAGTGATAAATCAATATAGAACAGAGAGACATCCATATGGAACAGAGATACATCAATACAAAACAGTGATACCTCAATATAGAACAGAGATACATCCATATGGAACAGAGATACATCCATATGGAACAGAGAAACATCAACATAGAACAGACATACATCAATATAGAACAGAGATACATCAATATAGAACAGAGATACATCAATATAGAACAGAGATACATCAATATAGAAGAGAGATACATCCATATAGAACAGAGATACATCAATATAGAACAGAGATACATCCATATAGAACAGAGATACATCAATATAGAACAGAGATACATCCATATAGAATAGAGATACATCAATATAGAACAGAGATACATCAATATAGAACAGACATACATCAATATAGAACAGACATACATCAACATAGAACAGACATACATCAATATAGAACAGAGATACATCAATATAGAACAGAGATACATCAATATAGAAGAGAGATACATCCATATAGAACAGAGATACATCAATATAGAACAGAGATACATCAATATAGAACAGAGATACATCAATATAGAACAGAGATACATCCATATAGAACAGAGATACATCAATATAGAACAGATATACCTCAATATAGAACAGATATACCTCAATATAGAACAGAGATACATCAATATAGAACAGAGATACATCAATATAGAACAGAGATACCTCAATATAGAACAGAGATACATCAATATAGAACAGAGATATATCAATATAGAACAGAGATACATCAATACAAAACAGTGATAAATCAATATAGAACAGAGATACATCAATATAAAACAGAGATACATCAATATAGAACAGAGATACCTCAATATAGAACAGAGATACCTCAATATAGAACAGAGATACATCAATGTAGAACAGAGATACATCAATATAGAACAGAGATACCTCAATATAGAACAGAGATACATCAATATAAAACAGAGATACATCAATATAAAACAGAGATACATCAATATAGAACAGAGATACCTCAATATAGAACAGAGATACCTCAATATAGAACAGAGATACATCAATGTAGAACAGAGATACATCAATATAGAACAGAGATACCTCAATATAGAACAGAGATACATCAATATAAAACAGAGATACATCAATATAAAACAGAGATACATCAATATAGAACAGAGATACCTCAATATAGAACAGAGATACATCAATATAGAACAGAGATACATCAATGTAGAACAGAGATACATCAATATAGAACAGAGATACCTCAATATAGAACAGAGATACATCAATGTAGAACAGAGATACATCAATATAGAACAGAGATACATCAATATAGAACAGAGATACATCCATATAGAACAGAGATACATCAATATAGAACAGAGATACATCCATATAGAATAGAGATACATCAATATAGAACAGAGATACATCAATATAGAACAGACATACATCAATATAGAACAGACATACATCAATATAGAACAGAGATACATCAATATAGAACAGAGATACATCAATATAGAACAGAGATACATCAACATAGAACAGACATACATCAACATAGAACAGACATACATCAATATAGAACAGAGATACATCAATATAGAACAGAGATACATCAATATAGAAGAGAGATACATCCATATAGAACAGAGATACATCAATATAGAACAGAGATACATCAATATAGAACAGAGATACATCAATATAGAACAGAGATACATCCATATAGAACAGAGATACATCAATATAGAACAGATATACCTCAATATAGAACAGATATACCTCAATATAGAACAGAGATACATCAATATAGAACAGAGATACATCAATATAGAACAGAGATACCTCAATATAGAACAGAGATACATCAATATAGAACAGAGATATATCAATATAGAACAGAGATACATCAATACAAAACAGTGATAAATCAATATAGAACAGAGATACATCAATATAAAACAGAGATACATCAATATAGAACAGAGATACATCAATATAGAACAGAGATACCTCAATATAGAACAGAGATACCTCAATATAGAACAGAGATACATCAATGTAGAACAGAGATACATCAATATAGAACGGAGATACCTCAATATAGAACAGAGATACATCAATATAAAACAGAGATACATCAATATAAAACAGAGATACATCAATATAGAACAGAGATACCTCAATATAGAACAGAGATACCTCAATATAGAACAGAGATACATCAATGTAGAACAGAGATACATCAATATAGAACAGAGATACCTCAATATAGAACAGAGATACATCAATATAAAACAGAGATACATCAATATAAAACAGAGATACATCAATATAGAACAGAGATACCTCAATATAGAACAGAGATACCTCAATATAGAACAGAGATACATCAATGTAGAACAGAGATACATCAATATAGAACAGAGATACCTCAATATAGAACAGAGATACATCAATATAGAACAGAGATACATCAATGTAGAACAGAGATACATCAATATAGAACAGAGATACATCAATATAGAACAGAGATACCTCAATATAGAACAGAGATACATCAATGTAGAACAGAGATACATCAATATAGAACAGAGATACCTCAATATAGAACAGAGATACATCAATATAGAACAGAGATACATCAATGTAGAACAGAGATACCTCAATATAGAACAGAGATACATCAATAAACAACAGATATACCTCAATATAGAACAGAGATACATCAACATAGAACAGAGATACATCAACATAGAACAGAGATACATCAATATAGAACAGAGATACCTCAATATAGAACAGAGATACATCAATACAGAACAGGAATACATCAATATAGAACAGAGATACATCAATATAGAACAGTGATACATCAATATAGAACAGTGATACATCAATATAGAACAGAGATACCTCACTATAGAACAGAGATACATCACTATAGAACAGAGATACATCAATATAGAACAGAGATACATCAATATAGAACAGAGATACATCAATATAGAACAGAGATGCATCAACATAGAACAGAGATACATCAATATAGAACAGAGATACATCAATGTAGAACAGAGATACATCAACATAGAACAGAGATACATCAATACAAAACAGAGATACATCAACATAGAACAGAGATGCATCAATATAGAACAGAGATACATCAATATAGAACAGAGATATATCAATATAGAACATAGATACATCAATACAAAACAGTGATAAATCAATATAGAACAGAGATACATCAATATAAAACAGAGATACATCCATATAGAACAGAGATACATCAATATAGAACAGAGATACATCCATATAAAACAGAGATACATCAATATAGAACAGAGATACATCAACATAGAACAGAGATACATCAATATAGAACAGAGATACATCAATATAGAACAGAGATACATCAATATAGAACAGAGATACATCAACATAGAACAGAGATACATCAATGTAGAACAGAGATACATCAACATACAACAGAGATGCATCAATATAGAACAGAGATACATCAATATAGAACAGAGATACATCAATGTAGAACAGAGATACATCAATATAGAACAGAGATACATCAATATAGAACAGAGATACATCAATGTAGAACAGAGATACATCAACATAGAACAGAGATGCATCAATATAGAACAGAGATACCTCAATATAGAACAGAGATACATCAATATAGAACAGAGATACATCAACATAGAACAGAGATACATCAACATAGAACAGAGATACATCAATATAGAACAGAGATACATCAACATAGAACAGAGATACATCAACATAGAACAGAGATACATCAACATAGAACAGAGATACATCAATATAGAACAGAGATACATCAACATAGAACAGAGATGCATCAACATAGAACAGAGATACATCAATATAGAACAGAGATACATCAATATAGAACAGACATACATCAATATAGAACAGAGATACATCAACATAGAACAGAGATGCATCAATATAGAACAGAGATACATCCATATAGAACAGAGATACATCAATATAGAACAGTGATACATCAATATAGAACAGTGATACATCAATATAGAACAGTGAACAGAGATACATCCATATAGAACAGAGATACATCAATATAGAACAGAGATACATCCATATAGAACAGAGATACATCAATATAGAACAGAGATACATCAATATAGAACAGTGATACATCAATATAGAACAGTGAACAGAGATACATCAACATAGAACAGAGATACATCAATATAGAACAGAGATACATCCATATAGAACAGAGATACATCAATATAGAACAGAGATACATCAATATAGAACAGTGATACATCAATATAGAACAGTGAACAGAGATACATCCATATAGAACAGAGATACATCAATATAGAACAGTGATACATCAACATAGAACAGAGATACATCAATATAGAACAGTGATACATCAATATAGAACAGAGATACATCAATGTAGAACAGAGATACATCAATACAAAACAGAGATGCATCAATATAGAACAGACATACATCAATATAGAACAGAGATACATCAATACAAAACAGAGATGCATCAATATAGAACAGAGATACATCAATATAGAACAGAGATACATCATTATAGAACAGAGATACATCAATATAGAACAGAGATACATCAATATAGAACAGACATACATCAATATAGAACAGAGATACATCAATATAGAACAGAGATACATCAATATAGAACAGAGATACATCAACATAGAACAGAGATACATCAATATAGAACAGAGATACATCAACATAGAACAGAGATACATCAATATAGAACAGAGATACATCAATATAGAACAGAGATACATCAACATAGAACAGAGATACATCAATATAGAACAGTGATACATCCATACAGAACAGAGATACATCAATATAGAACAGAGATACAACAATATAGAACAGAGATACATCAACATAGAACAGAGATACATCCATATAGACAGAGATACATCCATACAGAACAGAGATACATCAATATAGAACAGAGATACATCAACATAGAACAGAGATACATCAATATAGAACAGTGATACATCAATATAGAACAGAGATACATCAACATAGAACAGAGATACATCAACATAGAACAGAGATACATCCATATAGAACAGAGATACCTCAATATAGAACAGAGATACATCATTATAGAACAGAGATACATCAATATAGAACAGAGATACCTCAATATAGAACAGAGATACATCAATATAGAACAGAGATACATCAATACAAA